>NC_136809.1:19964306-20664306 GCF_951216825.1 Electrona antarctica
GTGCGTGCGTGCGGGTGTCCAATTATCCCGGTGGGCCGTTATATCATTTGAGAGACGTTTACATTATCACCGACGTGACAGAGTACTGGTCACTGCAGCGGTCAGGAGCCCAGAGGGACAGGTGAAGAAGTGCAAGGAGGGAGAGAGACAGAGACAGAGACAGAGACAGAGACAGAGACAGAGACAGAGAGAGAGAGAGAGAGAGAGAGAGAGAGAGAGAGAGAGAGAGAGAGAGAGAGAGAGAGACAGAGAGAACAGAGAGAGAGAGAGAGAGAGACAGACAGACAGACAGACAGACAGACAGACAGACAGACAGACAGACAGACAGACAGACAGACAGACAGACAGACAGACAGACAGACAGACAGACAGACAGACAGACAGACAGAGGGAGCGGGGGAGTAAGAAAAGATGGCCTGTCCCCAACTCCCCATGGCAGATGGAATGGAAGCGAAAGAGATGACAGAGACAGACTGGCTGAGTGATGGAGAGATGGATGGATGCAGGGAAGAGATAAAGAGAGGGTTCTGTCAACAAACAGCTCACATTTATGTAAAGCACAGATAGATGGTTACCTGATGTTATGGGAAATGGAAGTTTGCTTTGGACTAATTGCTCCAAGAAATGACGTCCACAAAGTCATGTGTTGTTGTTAACATGCATTCTATTTGAGTTAATGACGGTGACACCATTTCAGCCCCACTAAACCTGGGTGATTTTGACCTTATTATGTTTGTTTTTAGGATGCTCAGTGACATCCTAGAAGGTTGGTGTGTTTCCCTGCCCACATTCTACAGGCAGGTTGAATTTCACCCGGGTTTAGTGATAATAAAAATCCATATACTCTCACAATGGGCAGATATATTTTACTGGACCATCCTCAGGTCGCAGGAATGGGTGGACCAAAAAAGAAGTTCCCAGCTCATTTTTAAAATGCTTTGTATATGAATACTTTTTTAAATAATACCCAAGAGTACCTCAGAGAAATATGTTTTTTATAGAATTTATTATATTGGGTAAAATATATTCAGATTTAAATCAAATCAAATCAACCTTTATTTATATAGCACATTTATCACAACAAGAGTTGACCAAAGGGCTGCCGGGCGTGGCTGCACTAATAACTTTGGGGTGGGCCCATCTAGAGTTTGAACACACACAGAGTGCAAAACATACTCTCTCCCCATGTCTTTGGCCTGGTGGAGACAATAATGATTATTAGGCCAATAGACCAGTAGCATTAACCTCCAATGTGGTGAAATCCCAGGAGAGAATTATAACTGGGGAGCTCTGTAAGGAAACAGAGCGATCACTAGATCCTCATCAATTTGCCTATGCAAGGAACACGGAATTAGTGATGCGATTTCAACACTAACAAACGACCGACTTAGAGGGTGCTAAAACATCATGCAAGACTTCTCTTTGTTGCTTTTACAACTCACAACTCAAGGTTTACAAAGTGCTGTACAGAAAGTTAAAACAATCCATCCAGATATCCTTCTCCGTAAAGTTAGCTAAGCTGAAGGTGAATATGTTTTTAATTAAGTGGTATTTTTCCTTCTTATCCAGCAGTACACAACAGGTGAGATTTAATTGATGATTTTATCATCAACATTAGTGAGGAGGACCTCATGAAAGTAGGTTATATATGAAGGTAGGTTGAAAAGTGGTGAAGTGGTCCTTTAACTATGTCATTGTTAAAGGACATAGCTGTCATGGTTTGAACCAACCACTGAAAATAGCTGATCTACAATAGCTGATCATAAAGCGGCACAGAGTGCTGTGTTATAAGCTTGTAGATTGACTATTTTCTGCGACAATATTTGCCAGGTGTAAAGGGAATAGGAGCCGAGCCAGAGGTCGTTCATTAACTAGTATTAATTTGAGAGTGTACACATTAACATGAATCCAACATATTAATAGAAAAGATAATGGGTAAACAAAGAAACAAATTATTTACAAAACATATAATGATGCCAGATACATCTATGATGCTATCTATGTATGGAAAAGTTTAATCAGCAACATCATTTTATGTGAATCAGCTTTATATTGTCACGTCACAGATTTACATAAAAAAGTTCGTTTTTGTGCATACAGACACAGTGCATGTACTTCCCATCGTAGATAAGATAAAAGGTGCGTGAGCACCTTTAATATACCTTTAATATCAATGTAAATGTTCTCCTGTTTCATTACAATGTATTTCTCAGATGGAAGAATACCACAATACCTCAAGCAAGCTGTTCATAGTCTACCTCATCCCTTGTAATAAAACTAATGTAATATATAACATACTGACCTCTGCTAACCATCATAACAAGTCATACTTTATAAAGTCATAAAGACATTCAATCAACATTGTGATTCTATATTAGTAAATAGTGTAGTGTAAACGTATAAGTATAATATTGTGATACATTTTATAGTAAAATATCTTGATTCATCCATGATTACTTGTACTACTGGAATCATTTAATTTCTACATGAATCCCCCAATATGAATAGCATTACCTTTACAATCATTTAAATAATTATTTTGTTATTGTTGGCATTAGTACTACTACTGAATACTATTGAAAAGTGATAGCAGACAATGGACACAAAATATGATCTATACATTTGTTAATTATTGACAATAATCGTATAGAAATTCTCCATAACATGACATCAAAATAGAATAGAATAGTCCACACACCATTTGGGTGTTTTTTGTCACATTATATATATACTGTATATATAGTATACAGTATGCACATATGTGAAATTCGTCCTCTGCATTTACCCATCCGATAACAACTACAGTAGGAGCAGTGAGCAGCCATTCTACGGCTGCCATTCAGGGTTAAGAGTCTTGCTCAGACAAGGACACATTGCTGATCTGGCCTGGAATCGTACCTGGGACAACCATTGTCTCTGGCTCCCCAGGCTAACCACTCAGCTATGGCATCGTCGTCATCATGATCTACATGTTGTTCATTGCCCTCGTCAGCACAACAATCATATAGAATTTAAAATGTACTGATATTCCCCTTTAATGTCTCAATTGTTTGTCTTTATCATGTTCATCATCATCATCATCATCATCATTTTGTCTAACTAGTGTATGTTGTTCCAGAGTTACACTGACCTTCCATGGTAACATCTTCAGAATACGATTAGTGCTAATGAATGGAAAGAGTGTTTCAGTGAAAGTGTGTGTGAAGGTGTATTGTGTGTGTGTATGTGTATTTTAGTATCAGGATCATAGAAGGAGAGCTTTCCCTTGTCCCAGTCCAGCTGGACTCTGATCTTCTTGGGGTTGTGTTTCACTGAGAGAGCATTGATTGATTGATTGATTGATTGAAATATTTATTAACAGTTTGCAGAATTACAGTACATTTCAAGCACAAACTCAATACAAAGACTGTGAGCGGACAACCCAATTAAGCATTACACTTGTTTACAAGAGGGTCCACCTTGTTCAATTCATCAAAACATTTAGAGCAGTGTCTGACCCTGGTGAGGAGACAGCGTTGTATTTACCTTCATATAACCATATGCTCCAGCATTGACCCCCACTGTTTCCCCTCCTCTGAAAAGACTCTGCTAACACACCCAGCATCCAGAATGCATTGTCTCCAACCTCAACATCCTAGCTGTGAGTCGCCGACTTAAAGCCCTCAGAACCCAGGACACGGTACCAGGTGTTAAACCTCTCTGGGCTGTCAGGAAGCAGATGTCTCTCTTCACGTCTCACACTGGTCAGCTCATCTGACAGGATGAATCCTGGATAGGCGTTGGGGTCCAGGATGACACAAGTGTAGGAGACAATGTCTTTCATCTTGTCCCAGACTCTGATGGTCAGGTTCTTCAGGTGTTTGGCCTCATCTATCAGTGCTCCTGAGACCAGCTGAGGGTCCTGCGGTGAGTCTTTCCATTGTAGTCTTGCAGTTGTCTTGCATGTGTCTGAAAGACATGCTATGTCCCTGTTAAGACTCTCAATCTTCTCCTTCATCATCTGACTCTTCTGCTGCTCTTCCTCCCTCAGTGCAGTGATCCTGGCCTCCTCTTCCTCTTGTAGAAACTGACACATTTTCTTAAACTGTTCCTTCATCTGCATCTCTGTGAGCTGAGCCTGGACCTTAATGTGTTCTGCAGTTTGCTCGTAGTTTGTTTTAACTACATTAAAGACCTGCTGCAGTTTCACCCGTAAAGCTATCACTAATTTCAGGACTTCCTTCTTGAGATCCAGTGCAGCTTCATCGACAGGTCTGATTATGTGGTTGATGTGTTTTTTAGAATCTCGACACACAAGACACGCTGGCTGTTGACATTCCAGACAGAACAGTTTGAGTTTCTCAGCATGCAGATTGCAGAGAACCTCAGACCCTGTTGAAGCTCTCAGATGTCTCCCCTGTATGAAGGCCTCACACAGGTTCTTCAGAGCCAGGTTTCTGAGTGGATCCACTGAAAGTCTCTTCTTACAAACTGGACATTCCTTTATTTCTTTCTTTCTTTTCAGGATCTTTAAAGATGTCACAACACACAGGACAAGAATAGTCCTCTTCTGGGCAAGATGGCTTGGAAGCCATGTTGTCTCTGAGAGAAGCTGCAAACAAGGACTTCGCGTCTCGTCCTCTTTAGACAGTCCTTGGCTGCAAACAGGAAATCAGGAAATCTGCCAGTCAGTGATGGTAACACTATAGGCTAACAAAGTTTAATGTCACTTTTAAAGTGGTTGTTGCCCATTCAGCTGACAGAGTCAGTAGCAGGTTCCTGTGGTCTGCATTAGTATTCCCTCCTGTATAGCTGTCTGACAGTCTGTCCTCCTCACTGTGTTTGATCTGAAGCCTTCAGACTGAAGGTCAATCTTATTGTCTCACATGAGTCTGGCAAGAGGTGGAGCTTTGACACCCCACAGACATGTTGCAAAGTTCACACATGTGTCTCCTGTCACAGGCCTAATGGTGGATTTTATTTTATGTCTGGCCTCAGTGGCCTCACACACACACACACACACACACACACACACACACACACACACACACACACACACACACACACACACACACACACACACACACACACACACACACACACACACACACACACACACACACACACACACACACACACACACACACACACACACACACACACACACACACACACACACAAAACATTTTGAAAATAATGATCAGATCAGGGGATCATCCTCATGCACTGCTGCTGCTCCACTCCATTTCATTCTGACAAAACATTGCTACTAATATAAAAATATATATAAACATCGCACTCAGTGTGCAAGGATGTTTTGCGTGACACTTTTGCGGATTTCAGATACACAAAACACAGTGAAAAACGCCCTATGTGCAAACACCTATACTGCTTGTAGATATGCTATTTTCAGCACCCGACATTGGCACGCAACTAAGAGTAAATTAATTAAGCGTACTGTAAAGGTGTCTCTCCACCAAAGAGACTACTTTTCCAACTCCAACAGTGTAAGTGCAACAAACTAGCATTTAATTGCAGCACAAACCAGTCGGACGATGAAACATTGTTTTTGTGCATGCAAATGAAAGTAGCCTGCAGCGCTGTTTGCAGTGTTGCCAAGTCTGCTTATTATAAGTGACTTTGGGCTTGGTTTCCTGTAAAATCGCTTTCATGTTGTGAATGTCTATTTCAGATTACAACACTTCTGGTTGGGTGCTAGTTCTGTCTCGACACAGATGAGTTTTTCGTATGTTCAGTATAGACAGGGAAGGATAAAGAGAATGTCTAAAGTTTTATTTTCATGGTCTCAGCTTGGACTCAAAGTGCATTACAATGTAGGCCTCACATTAACCCTTTCACACACAGACAGTGGAGGCCGCCATTTACAGTAAATACTGCTTGTCTTGTTATATTCTGCATAATATAAAAGACAAGGTGTTATTGTTATGACACCAGGCATGTTTGGAGGATTCATTGGTCTTAAAGGAATAAACATGGACATGGTGTATACATTCTGTGGTGACCTATAGTCTCATATGTCTTACATAACAGAGGCTGATTCTTAGAGATCAATACCAAACCCAGTGGTGGGAAGATTTGAGCCTTGCTTGCTTCAGCTTTCTGTGAACAAAGAAACATGATGATGTCACATGCAATGTCTTTCAAAATCAATGTTATGGTACAAGACATGATTTAAGAGGAATAAGAGAGTGAGAGAGATAGCATCAGTTGTGTTTTGATAGACAATTAATATCAGCATAATCAGTGTGAAAGAGATGGAATGTGTGAGATTAACAGAAGGAGGAAGAGAAAAAGAGAGAAGTAGTGTGTGTGTGTGTGTGTGTGTGTGTGTGTGTGTGTGCGTGTGTGTGTGTGCGTGTGTGTGTGTGTGCGTGCGTGCGTGCGTGCACGTCTTGTAGTCCAACAGCATGCTTGTCTGGCCTCAGTTGCCATGGGAGCTGAACAAACACTGTGTGAAAGTTCACGCATTTTCCTTCCATGCTGATAACATGCAATGTTTATGCATGCTTTATGTTTATGCATGCTTTATGCATCTCACGGATGCAAATAAGGAGATAATGAATCTGGTTTAAAAACAGAGCCAATTCTTGCATTGTAGAAATGCAGAATGGGGACTTTAGCACCAGACTCAGCGCCTACTGTGATTCATCTATTTAGAGAGACTGTACAGTTGGGCTTTCACGAATGCAGAATTCGGGTTAAGTGCCCATACTGAATAATAATAAGCCCAGAGAGTGCACAGATGCCCATGTAGAACGTCGTGAATAGGCTACTGCACTTCAAATCAGAATAAATGTTGCCCCTCGCCACATTATAACATTTGCACCCTAGAAATCTCGGTATAAAACCATTTAAACTATACAATCTCTACAAAAAATGAACGACAAATGATAAGCAACTCAGCATGTATGTGTGGTACAGCACATGAGGTGCAGTTTAGTATATTCAAGTGCACATGTTCTTCTTTTCATCCCAGGCTCTTTTTTTTCTTCTTTTTTCATTAGCTTGATATATTGTCGCTGTCGGGCAGTAGCCTCTTATCTCCATATTCTTCTTTCAGAAATGAATGCCCTACTTGATCATAGTGTCACACAAAAGCATCAAAAGTAGCAGATCCACAAGCTCGAAGCGTGAATCGACGTGTTTTGAGCTTGTTTACAGTTGGGTGCCACCGATATTGTCCCTTATCATTTGACCCATTTAGGCCATACCTCAAAATTTTAAAAGATCCTTCTAAATCCTCCAGTTTTCTGAAATAAATATTTTCACGATTTTTCAAAAATACCAGACCTACAAGCTCGTAGCGCGCCACTCGGTGGCGCGCTATGAGCTTGTAGATCTGCTATTTTTCAATAGCTAAATTATAACATGTTTAAAACACCAAAAGGGGTTCCCGCCCAAAATGGGTTAACTGTCCTTTTGCGCAGATCATGCAAACCTCAGCAAAAAGAAAAGGACAATATCGATGGCCTCCAACTGTAACAGTATTGGACATATGAGGTTTCCACCCGACAGAGACGATGTATTATACAATACCTCCTCAAGAATGATGCAAGAATAAAATCAATAGGTCCATGACTTACTGTGTAATCAAATGAAATGCATGAGATCACGCTGATGAATAGCATTTTTACAGCATAAGTCTTATTGCCACATAGGCCTCTATTGCATCACATGCGATAACATCGTTTCAGAAGGTAAGATCTACACAGCACAACATGGTGTGTGTTAATCTAGCTCTGAAAGTGTCCAAATGGACCCGTGCAGGTTTTACTGTAAGTAAATATGGAACAGGCAAGATTTACATCAAGCCACACCTTCCTTTCCATCTACAGTAGGGTGCTTCATCATAGTATATTGTAGATCAATGAGCTATATGCTGCATTCACCGTGGCTGTTACATAACAGATATAAATACAAGCTTGGAGCATGAAACACCACCACCACCACACCCTCACACTCCTATTGATGGGTTTTTGATTTGCACTCTCCAAGTCTCCGAGCATTTAAAATCTCTAATTTACATCCAAACCCTCCCAAGCAGAAGTATAGCTTGTAATTGGTTCCAAGAAGAAAGGAAGGCAAGTGGGTAATTTGTTGTTCAGGGGTCATCGCCATGTTGGCTTGTGGTAGTGGTCCAAATTAGAAATGTTGCCATGGACATACAAAATGAGTGGACAATAATATTACCAGAAACAACCAGCATAAAGAACTAGCCCTGAATGACCATAACAGGTCTGTAACTCTGAGAGGGAACAAATGGAACCAAATGGACATTGGACCGTTGTGGGTCCATTTGGTTCCATTTGTACACTCAGAGTTATGGGGGTCTTTGCAAATAAAACATTTGAGAACCACTAGAACTAGTGCCATAGTGTCATATAGTAAATAAGTGCCATAGATATTCAGAGAATGATCAAAATAAGAACATAATGTCAAAAAGAAAATGAAAAATGTGCCACAGACAAAACCAAGTCTTTGCCATATTGATGACGGCTGCTGTTGTGTCTTTTGATTGATTGCACCTCCTGTATTCTCTGCATGCCAACAAGAGGAGTACATACATTGGTAGCCTGTGGCTAGCCTCGATACCCAGGCTTTCATTTCGTCTGCGCGAAAAAGCCTGTGGCTGATTGGTGACATGCAGGTCAATGTATTCCGGGAGTTTATCCCAGATGGTCCTCGTTACCGTAAGACCACAATAATACAATCAGCCCATGCTTCACTACCCCAGGTGCTTTTTCATCAGTGTGTATATGTGTCTGTGTAGTTATGTAACCCAGGCATTTAGGTAACACCTGGCAACCACACTGCCTAGCATCCCCTCTATACTATCACATTGTCTGCTTGAAAGCTTTGAGAGCAGGCTTTCTTGTCTAATTGATATGGCAATTGCCTCGCCCATCAGGCCTGAGTGCTGTCAGGGCAGCATCTTGTCACTATGACAACTACTGCATTTGACCTAACCTTCAGAGGGGCGAGTACTGGAACGCTGTAAAAGATTCAGTGGTGTAAAGTACACTTACTTAAAGGGGCCACACCATGAATTTAAAATCAAATTAATTATATAAATATTGGCCTCATTTTTTTTTACATACTGAAGCCTATACCTAAACAACCACTCAGATAATGAATTTTCATGTTCTGTCAGTGTGTTATTCCAAGGCATTTCAGCTGCAATACCAAAATATCCTGCTATTGGAAGTGGGGCGCTATTGTCTGTCGATCATCAGCTCTCCCTGCCCTCCTCACCGCTTATCCCCGCCCACCTCAGTCTCGATGGTGGGAGGGACTAAGGAAGGGACGGGGGGCATTGAACAATGTCAAATTAATGGCCCAATTAAGTCTGAGGTAAATTCTTTGCAGTTATATTTGTGTACAAATGCATTTATGACTGTCACAACCTTCCAAAGGGTTTTAAGTATTTATTTTCTTTTAATTCAGATATTCATTTATATGCCACACGTCAATCCAATTACTGAACATACCTTATAGTTGTACTTCTCTTAGGCAGTTCTCAATAAGACATAGAGGGTCTATTATTTGGAATGCCGTTGATCCTAGGCAAAAAACATCTTAGTCCGGCAGCCGAGGTGGACGGGTGGGGAATTTGGTATATAGTCTTTTTTTATTGGCCTAAAATATTGTCTATATACATACATTCATGAATCCACTTGCTGACCGGCTGAAAGTATTGACCAATTTTTTTTATAGGGGTTTCTTGTGACTCTACCATTAACATCCTATGGCAGGCAAAAATGTCAAACTTTCCTTTTGCTTTAAGTAGCATGTGACATGTCAAACTAGGGGGTTTTCATGATTATGAATCCATTCCAAGCATTAGTTTTGCACAAAATACACTCCTTGGGCTAAAAACGGCCATAGACATCATGACAAATGTGATGAGGTCAGCACATTTTGGGTACATTTGGGCAAGTGACTATGGCTGCTTTTAGCCCAAGGAGTGTATTTTGTGCAAAACTAATGCTTTTGCCAGCAATAGGATGTTAATGGTAGGGTCACAAGAAACCCCTATAAAAAAGATTGCCCAATACTAACAGCCAGTCAGCAAGTGGCTTCATGAATGTATGTATATAGACAATATTTTAGGCCAATAAAAAAGACTATATACCAAATTTCCCGCTTTAAACAAAAGAAGCCTGTCGGGTAGGTCTATAGGCAGGAGATTATTATGCTTGTAATATATATTATGTCTGTGTATATATATATATATATATATATATATATATAACTGGTATTTTTAATGTGTATACTTTTAGGGGAAGTTCTCGATAAGCCTTTTGGCTTCTAACTTCTCCTGCACAATATTAACATGTATCTTTCTTCTGTTTTTAACTTTTTTTACGTGCTAATAAATAAAACCTAAGTACTGTACTTTTACTCACAGGTGTAACTTCCAATCCAATCCACTTTATTTATATAGCACGTTTCAAAACTCAAGGTTTACAAATTGTTGTACAGGATAAATAAAAACCAAATACACTATAGCTAAAACAAAGAAAAACAACAGCAAGAACACAAAGTACAGAACAATGATTTAAAAAACAACTATAAAATAGCTCAAGGCTCTATTGCTGATTACTTAGGTTAGGACCCCAGCAGTGGTGTCCGATTAGAACTTAAACCAGGATGCTTCGACTTCTGCCTTCTCCCTGAAGCCGACCCTTTATATATTCTCCGACCAGGCTTGTCACGATGACTAAGCCAGTTAGATCTATCCATATATAGTTCTACCACATCTATCTGATATCAGCACTAGGTCGGCTCGGGCCCAAATATAGGGATTGTCATATTGGACATATCATATATCATATAGCCCCAGCGTCCTAGTCGGATATCCCCATATATGGAGACTGTATATCCAACGAACACTCTCCCAGTTCGGCTAATATGAATGGAAGTGAGAGTCTTCGTTACACCAACAATAACATTTTAAAATCAACTCTAAAACGAACAGGGAGCCAGTGAAGGGAGGCCAGAACAGGTGTAATATGCTCACGCCTGCGAGTTCCTGTTAGTAGACGTGTGGCAGAGTTTTGGATTAGCTTGAGGCGAGCCAGGAAGGCATGGTTTAATTTTAAACCAACATAAAGTGCGTTACAGTAGTGAGTAGTCCAAACATGTAGAAATAAAGGCATGGATGACCCGCTCAAAATCCCTATAAAGGATAGCACAGACTTGATTTTTGCAAGCAGCCTCAGATGATAAAAACTGGAACTGACCAGAGCATATTTGGCTGTTTTGAGTGGCCAAACTGCATTAGCCACACCTGGTCTTAAGTTAAGTCATAAGACCTGTTACTTAAGACACACAAAATACTCTGTTATGAAAATGACACATTGGAGCTGCTTTTTATGCTATATTGAATTATTGCACTAGATTTCCCAACAACAAATATAAATGTATGGAATTAATCTAGCAGTGTCAACATTTACTATTAGGTGCTAGGTTGCTTTTTCACCATTTATTGAACAGCAGGCCTCCAGTCAAAATAATTAGTCAAATCACTGTAGACAATTTTATTGACAAATGGAAAAACATATATATCGCGCTCATTATCATTTCTTAGCAAACTACCATGACAGCCTAACAGAGTTGTGTGACTAATATGTACAGTACTAAACTCTCAATTCGTCTGGAAAAACTGACTATGCATGCATCTATTAATTTACTACATCACATGGCTAATACCTCTCTCAAGGGCCAAGGCCATTAGTTCCAGAATGAGAAGTAGGTCTGGTCTGTCACCGATCGCAGTCACACACGTCATACATTGTACACACACAGACCAATACATTTCTCTGGCCCACTTACAATGGATACCCAAACTGATTTTCTTTAAATGGAAAAGATAGCGGTAATGTACCATTAAAGGTGTTAGCTTTCCCTTAGCATTGAATGAACGGCAGAGCAAGTCTGCGTTGCATGACAACGGTTTGTGTTGTGTGTGACACCAGACCAGTGCCTTGTTCAACCTATATAATATGTCGAAGACTGCAGCCATAATATTAAACCAACAGCAGTGGAAATGTCGCTTGAATTCAAACATGTATTTGCCTGTCTGCCGTCAGTAACGCGAGGTGTTGCCAAAGTGCTCGGCCGAGATCCCAAAGGCATCAATTTTCTCTACACCAACGGGAAGAGCGTCATTATCAGGAACATTGAAAACCCTGCAATAGCTGAAATTTACACAGAGCATGCACAACAAGTGACTGTTGCCAAGTATGCACCCAGTGGTTTCTACATCGCCTCTGCAGATGTGTCAGGAAAGATCAGAATCTGGGACACCACCCAGAAGGAACACTTGCTCAAACATGAGTACCAGCCATTTTGTGGGATGATCAAGGATATTGCCTGGACGGAGGACAGCCAAAGGATTGCCGTTGTGGGGGAGGGACAGAACAAGTTTGGTGCCGTGTTCTTAATGGATACCGGCTCCTCAGTGGGCGAGGTGATTGGGCACTCCAAAGTCATAAACAGCGCAGACATCAGGCAGACACGGCCAATCTTTCTGATCACTGGTAGTGATGACACCAAAGTCGCTCTCTCAGAAGGCCCCCCCTTCAAGTTCAAGAACACAAGAGACGACCACAGCGGCTTTGTCAACTGCGTGCGTTTTTCCCCGGATGGAAGCCGGTTTGTTACAGCTGGTGCAGACGGTCAAATCCATTTGTATGATGGAAGTACTGGTGAAAAGATATCCTCACTGGGCGGAGAGAAGGCCCATGATGGAGGCGTTTATGGGGTGAGCTGGAGCCCCGACAGCTCCCAGCTGATCTCTGCCTCAGGGGACAAGACTGTGAAGCTGTGGGATGTCGGCGCAGGCACGGCTGTCATTACTTTCAACATGGGCCCTGATGTTATGGACCAGCAGCTCGGGTGCCTGTGGCAGAAAGATCACCTCCTCAGCATCTCCTTGGCAGGATACATCAATTACCTGGACAAGAACAACCCAGACCGGCCACTGCGGACAATCAAGGGTCACATCAACTCCATCCATTCAATAGCGGTGCACAAAAACGACCGGACAACCATCTACACCGGCAGTCACGACGGACACATCAATTACTGGGACTCGGAAACTGGGGAGAACGATACATTTGTGGGCAAGGGCCATACTAACCAGGTGAGCAAGATGGTAGTGGATGAAGCAGGCCAGTTGGTGACCTGCAGCATGGACGATACAGTACGCTACATCAATCTCAACAAAAAGGAGTATAGTGACTCTGATGTGGTGAAGATGGATTCCCAGCCTAAGTGTGTGTCAGTAGCACCAGGGGGGCTGGCACTGGCCGTGTGCATTGAGCACTTGGTCTTGCTGAAGGACAAGAAGAAGGTGTTCACGTTGGACAACCTGGGCTTCAATCCAGAGGCTGGAACCCTGCACTGTGGAGGCACTACTGCTGCAGTGGGCGACGCCAAAGGGAAAATCCATCTGTACTCCATCGAGGGTAGCACGCTGAAGGAAGACAAGACCCTGGAGGTTAAGGGGCCCATCACCGTAATGGACTACTCCTACGACGGAGCCTACCTCGCAGTCACGGACGAGAAGGTGATCACGGTCTTCACTGTAGCAGACAACTATGCCGTCAAAGATGAGTTCTACGGGCACCACGCGAGAATTGCATCTTTGGCCTGGTCCCCCGACAGCGAGCACTTTGCCAGTGGTGGGATGGACATGATGATGTTTGTCTGGACTGTCAACGACTCGGATAAGAGAGTCAGGCTTGCAGATGCCCACAAACTGCACCATGTCAGCGCCCTGGCCTGGGTTGATGAGCACACCCTCGCCACCACCTCTCATGATGCCAGTGTGAAACAGTGGACTGTTAAATTCTGATCCAAACACGGGAAACACGGACTGTTGTAGAACTCACCCTCCTTTCTGCCATTGTCATTATGGTAGGGGAAAAGCTCCCATTGAGAAATATCAAATGTTTTTCCATTGCAAACAATGCCAGATAATACTCAATCACTTCTGGTTGTAATGTAGCGTGTGTAGTAGGGGGGTCCCAGTCTACCTTTCGCTATTTCTTTCTCTGTGAATTCTGACAGTTTTCCTTGACTGCAATTCTAAGAATACCAAACATGCTAGCAGTGCACAAAGCCCACCTACACATGGTGTCACAAAGCAGGGAGCTGGCATTGTGTGCAGGGAACATCTCCGACAAGTACAAAACTTCAAGTAAGTTACACCCTAAGAAGCCACAACTACTGTGCTCATTTCTATGCGTAAATATTGTCTGCAGGAATCCCAAAGCAGAGTACCACACTTAAGGAGGAATGTATCTTTCCTGATCCAAGAATCCACTACAAGCTCCAAGGAAAATTCCCTCATCCATTTCTACATTTCTACTTTGTTTTTCCAGATTCTAGCAGAATGAGGCTGTTGGGCCAGGAACCAAGCTGTAGAAGTTACTTACGTCTTGATATACCTCAGCCCAGCACTTGCTAAAAAGCAAGCTGCATTTAAGGGTACAGCATACAAATACAGCCCTGTACCAAAATAACGTCGGTTCCAACAGTTTGATGAAGCTCAGAAGGATTTCAAAAAAAGTAAATTGGGGTTATCAATATGTGTCTGTGGCAAAGACTTGGTCTTGTCCGTGGCAAATGTTTGATTTTCTTTTTTACACTAATATATATTATAATGTTCTTATTTTGATCATAAGACCCAATTACTGAATGTCTCCAGGTATTCTTCAGAATATGTATGACACTTATTAACTATGACACTATCTATGTATGGCATATTAGGAGTTCACTATAATCCCCATAACTCTGAGAGTGTATAAACAGACCTGTTATGGTCATTCAGGGATAGCACTTTGTGTTTCTGTTATTGTCCACTCATCTGTATGTCCATGAAAAAATAATAATTTTGACAAAAACAACAAGCCAGGTGACCCCTGATTGTGGGTGTTTTTTTGTTTTATTTGTTTTCAGCTTTTTGCCTAGAGCTTTGGATGTTTTGTTGTCCACAGGCATGAGAACACTCACACAGTACACCACACAAAAACACATTTCATACCCCTGCAGCTGCGCTATATCGAGTGTATCTAGGTTAATCTATATTTTGCTTGGATGAGTCAGCTTCTTTTGTTGGATATTTGCAGTGTGAAACACAATGTTTGATAAGGAGACGAGGCAAAGGCCTGACCAGAAGCCCTGCAGTCAGATCAATAGCACAGGCGGGCAGGATACATATGTGGCTGACCGGCAACCGCGACCAGCGTGGACAAACATGGACATACTGTACATGCATAAAGAAACTAAAGGCACAATGAAAAATGGTAAAGTACACGCACAATAAATATTCATTTGTGACTATTAGCACTTCAATACTGTGAAAAATGTTTCAAATGCAATGAACACAGATCTTTGATATTACATAAATGGGCTGCATTTCTATAGAGCCTTAATCTATCTAAATCGCTTTAAATGTGCTAGTTTTGCATTTTTTGATTCGTTAATGTTTGAGTGGTGTAACCTCTCCTACACACAGCTATCTTTCTCTGTCTGTCTGTCCGTATGTCTGTCTGTCTGTCCGTTTGAGCATGGAATGTGCTCATATGATTGGACATCATGTTGTTGACATCAGACGTCATCATAGTGAGAAAGGCACCACTCACTTCAAACGTGTGATTTTCTTTATTTCATTGACTTTTTGTTTTCAATTTCAGTTTAGTTGTGATCAGGTATTAAAGCACGTTTCCTAGTTTTTTGAAAAGAGCAAGGCTCAGTCAGTATTTGTTTTGTCTTTCTTCGTTTTAGTTTTTTTATTGTAGGAATATGGCGTATTTATCAGGGGCGAGATTCGAAAAGTTTAGCTTGTAGCTTTTTGCAGGGACATTTTCTCAGATTTTACTTTTAGTTTTGTAAACACTGCACACAATACAGTTTTACTTAGTGTTTAGTTAACTATTATTTATAACCTTGCTAATTGAACAATTCACACACTGGCATTGGACTGGAGGTAACCATGCAAGGCACCCTCATTGGGAACAGTTACTGTAGGGGCTCAGCATCTAGCTTGCTCAAGGACACACATCCAGGAAGAGCCATGAATCAAACCTGGAACCTTACAGTACGTTTTAACAGCGGGCGACAGCCAGACGAATTTTCCGGAAGTGCATTATCTGTCTATGGGACCCGGCAACTACCGGCGATAGCAGGCGAACAGGCGATGGTTGAAAAGTGGGCGGAGCAACGTCGCCCGAAAATATAAAAATAATTCATCTTTTCAGGCGATAACGGCCGATGCTCGCCCGCTGTTAAAAGGTACTGTTACAGTTCCCAAACAGCCACTCTTCCCCCTGAGTGAGGTGAGATCTATTCTGCAATATGTTTGAGGGGCGTTTGTTGTGACCTAATTTAACCTAAACAAACAGTAAAGTCCATAGACTTGGATGGCCTATGACGTAACTTTGGAAATCCATGCATTGGAGGGGCTAGCGCCCCTTAAAAACAGCAGTACTCGTTTTGTCTTGTAGCAGCCAAGTTGGACTTTTTAATGTTTTCATGTTTGCTTAACAAACAACAAGCCAAGTCTATGTAATTTCAATGTTTGTTTAAGCAGTGATGTCATGTGGCAGTGACAGTGGACGCCCCTCACTTCACACAAGTGTGATTTGTCATTAATCCAACATGGCGCATATGGCATACAACATGTGTGCCTTTCATGATGCTCAATTCCACAGTTAGTCACAGTTTGACAGCTAGACACAGAGACTGTGTACTGTATACCTGCACAGATGTATCATAAAACAGTGTCACATGCTGAAATAGCTGATCAAAGCTCACAATGCGTCACAATGCATATCAAGGATCCATATCAGGCATGCACAGATAGAACAGGAAAACAGCCTAAATGAGGTGCAACTATGTTGCTAGAATTGAATTTCCTCACAATTAAACATGCATGCTTCTCTATATTCCATGACTGCATGAGCAGCCCCATAGGATAGAAATGTCCCAAAGTTGGTGTCTAAAGTTGTCATAGCAGCATTGGATGTACATTATTATATTTTTGCATGTAACAATGTTAATGTTTTTCTTCACAGGATGATCAAGTACTGTGAGGCACACGCACACCTGAATAATACTACTGTCGGATGCAGTAACATCAAACTGCATCCCTCTCCCTGTTCTCCGTCCGGTGCGCACGAATGATGTGCATGCATCACAGGTGCACTGCATGTGGTATGTTGTCATGTTGTCACCTTAATCAGACATGCAGGCCTTAACTGAGCAGTGTGTGTCTAACGTGCACATGTGCACATGACAGGTGGTCTCACTGTGTGCATATGCATCGTAAGTGCTGCGGTCTGCGGTGCTCTGTGTCTCTCTCTGGCACTGTGCTTTGCGGGTGTACGCACGTGGCACAGGAGGTGCTGTGGAATTGCCGCAATATCCAAGCCGCAACATTTCCACCATTTAGGTCTTCGATCAGGCAAGTGTGTGACATTTGTCTGATGAAGACCTACAGTAAATGGTCGAACAGTGGTACTCAACCCGTGGGCCCGTCATGGTCATACCAATACAAATATAACTAGAACTGCACTCTGTCGAGTGCCTACTTGCTTGTTGCACACAAGTAGGCCATTTATGGCCTACTAGTGCGCAAGCAGAGCGTGCAAGTGCTGTAGACCGCTATAAACTTTCAAATCTTAGCCTCACATATTGAATTATTAGATTTAGCTATTTGTCATAGCTAATTCTTGGGGCCAAGCACTTCCTTGGACATAGATGTTAAAGCCTCTTTATCTCCTTCCACGTGCTCTCCAGAGTGCTCTCGTCCTCTTTCAGCAGCTCCTGTAGAACTTGGAATATGTGTTAGTCTGAACTCTTCCAGCTTGCATATGTCTATGTCTATGTATCTGTAATTTCTGAGTTGGTTAGTGGTATCTTGGTCTCGATGGTATCTCCTTACACAGAGAATACCTTACTTAGAGTTGAAGAATAATGATGGTAATTCATTATACGTTTTTCGAGATCACACTGGAACACGTCATCGTTACGTCACCATCAATTATACCCTGACATTGGTACATATATTCATCACGTCATATGCCCATATATGTGTATATGTCTATATGTATGTATTATGTAGTTTCTGAGTGGTTGGTGGTATAATGTGGTTAGCTGGGTGGTTTGATGCGTATGTACTTGACACTGAAACATATCATCATTACGTCACCATCGTCAACCAATTATACCCTGGCGTTGGTACATAATCCTCATCACGGTTCACGGAAAGCATACCTGCACGGTCAGCTTCCGTATGTCCGTATGACATCATATCACGTGCATTCTAAGGGACATTGGTACATATCTTCATCACGTCATGGGACATATGCTTCGTGGTATGACGGAAAACATACCTGCACGGTCAGCTTGGGGCCAGCATTTGACGTCATAACATGTGCTGGCCCCGAACACACGCATCGTAGCACCTGACTGATAACATTACTTGCACGCTCTGCTTGCGCAAGTAATTCGTTATTTTCATTGTTTTGGACAAGATTGTAGGTGATGTATTGTTTGTTCCAAGATAAATTGATATGGCCTGATCAGCTGAGTATTAACCACGTACTTATTTATTCACCTGTTTTAATCTGTTCATTATTGCGACCACGGTCACAGATTACTATGAAAACCTGACAAACCTGTCTGTCAGTCAGTCAGTCCGTCCATCACGCCACCATATATTGGCCTTGTGACACGATCCATATGGCCGTCTCCATATGAAGATCACGACACTGACCTCATCAAACCCTGGATAGCCATACATGGAGAAGACTGGATCATCACCTAGATCTACAGTACATACATACTGTATATGGAGCCGGCCAGCAACTCTACATCTGACCTCAAACCCTTAGATCCCCAAAATATAACATAAACCCCAATTAGCTAGAGCCTACAGAAATCCTTTCATGTGTCACTTGTGAATGTGAATGTGAATTGTGAATGTGAAAATGTGTATTCAAGGTGCAGGGAGTGGAGGATCCATGCAGTAGAGTGGGATATCGATGCAGGCTGCATCTGATTCATGGTGAAGCTGAAGTTTGGATCCAGCTAAGGTAACCAGATGGACTTTGTGTCTCTTCTCCATTCACTCAATGATTAAACAGGCTCCCAAAGAGTTTCTATGGTTACTGCTAAACAGGGTCAACTGGTGCAAGTGAGAGGAGATGGTAAAAGGAAAGGTGTTGGCAGGATAGCATCCCTCAGTACCAAAACTCTGAGCCCAACACATGGACACCGGTGACCTATCTTGAACAAGCCATCCATAATACAGCTCTTCCTTGGCATTTCCCGTCTTCTCTCTTTTATCTACAATAAGGATGAGTGTTCATGCATACATACACATGCATGTAAACACACAATGAAAACACTGTGGCAAAATATGAGACCAGAATTGTCCAGCCTTTGAGCTAGCAATCATAGACTCAAGTATTGCTCTTTAACACAACCAGGTTTATTCAAAGAGCTTAAGGTTAATATAACATTCAGGAATTGCCGGCACTCACAGAAATGTCCTTACGTTACCTTTATTGTAAAGGCATGGGCGGGCAGCAAACAATCAACACACTGTACAGTGTACACATTCAGTGCAAGCCTTCTTCAGTGTTGTTATAACATGAAGTTAAGCACTCATCAGTCATCATGCTTCCATTATGTGCTCAAATGAATCAAACGTGACATGAATAACTGAAGCTGCAACTACCCAATCATTATTTTTCACAATTGCATCCTCGACAGTCTAATCCTGTGAAGAGATCAACCAAGAAGTTTAATAGATTATGCCATCTAGAGAATACCTCCCTGATGGGTTGTTCTTCTCCGTGGATCTCCAAAGGATCTTCCCCATAGTTTAAATTCAATAGCTTCCCTCCATCCCATGAATAGATGGATGTAGTATGTATGCTAATGCATGACATTTGCATTGAAATGTACGTGTGCTGACACTCTTTACCATTCATCATCAGAGTGCACGACCTCTCTGCACCTGCACCTCCCTCAACATGTCTCTCTTGTCTCGATCATGCCTGAGGGCTGTTCAGTATGCAGCAGCCTTGTCAAATTGGCTGAAAGAGCATCACAGCATCCATCGGGAAGCTGCTAATCAGTAGTCACTAAAAAGGGTACTTTCACCAAAAAAAAACAAAGCTCATTTACTTAGCAAATATCCCCATGTCCCTCAAACAGCTTTGAACAAGCTCTTTTATGATATGAAATTTGTTGAGACGTCATTATGGAACGCTTCTTCAGTGGCTCTTTTCACACTTAAACAACGTACACATTCTAAAGTGTATTTCCTGTTGCAGTGTTTCTGAATATCAGTAGCTGACAGGGAATTAAGCCTGGACACAAGCCGTCTACAGAATAATTTCATGCAAGATAATCAATCCTGATTGGAATTAAAGGGTAAGACCACTTTTTTAGAGGTTTGGGTTGTGTAGTTACCTTGCCATGATGTAACTCCAAATGTGGACAAGAAATCAAAAATAATTTCTCCAGTGATTAGAAATTGATAATTCAAAATATGCTCCTCATTGACATACATTGTGCTGAAACAGCTCTCAAAGTCACTCTTTTAGTATGTAAACAAACACAAACAAAGTTGTTTCAGACAATATAGAGCAACACCAAAACTCATGTGGTTTTATTTCTTCATAAAAATGGTAACTTCCTGTTGATTTTACTATATGAAGATCTGGATCCGGATCCATGGATCCAGTCCGGGTTTTCTTCTGAATAGAAATGGACAAATCAACAGGAAGTTAAAATTTTTATGAAAAAATAAAACCACATGAGTTTTGGTGTTGCTCTATATTGTCTGAAACAACTTTGTGTTTGTTTACGAACTAAAAGAGTGATTTTGAGAGCTGTTTCAGTGTACAATGTAAGTCAATGAGGAGCATATTTTGAATTATCAATTTCTAATCACTGGAGCAATTATTTTTACATCATGGCAAGGTAACTACACAACCCAAACCTCTACAAAAGTGGTCTTACCCTTTAAGGTATTATAATCATCATGGTGTGTGTGTGTGTGTGTGTGTGTGTGTGTGTGTGTGTGTGTGTGTGTGTGTGTGTGAAATGAAATGAAATGAAATGAAATCTATATTTACCCAGGGTATCTGGGCTAAGCTCAAGAACTTGTTTCCAGCCAGGCCCTGCTCATAGAACACATTTCATCGTAGTGGTTGATGCCTTGTTCAAGGGCATTTCAGCGGTGGTAATTTTAACGTGTCGGACGGCTGGTTCGAACTGGGAACCTTCCGGTATCTAGACCGCGCCGCTATCCATTCGGCCACCGCTGCCTGTGTGTGTGTGTGTGTGTGTGTGTGTGTGTGTGTGTGTGTGTGTGTGTGTGTGTGTGTGTGTGTGTGTGTGTGTGTGTGTGTGTGTGTGTGTGTGTGTGTGTGTGTGTGTGTGTGTGTGTGTGTGTGTGTGTGTGTGTGTGTTTGTGCGTGCGCGTGCGTGCGTGCGTGTGTGTGTGTGTTGCCTAGCGTGGTGTCTCTAAATAAAGCCTCTGTGTGGGCTGGAGTCGTGAGAATCTGAACTAGGTCACTGGGTCTCTGCACTCTGCTCACTGGGACGGTCAGGGAAAGTTTTGTTTATTTTTTAGTCTGTCCTGCAGCTTGTTGTCAATCTCCAAATCACTGTCTATTGATTTGTCAATCAATCATCAACATTATTAAAATGATAGCTACCCAGATGCAATGACCAGCAGAACGAGAACGGGGTAACAATTTTAGATTAATCGAAAACACCTGTCCTTTTTTCTGAGGTGAGGTGCCTGTGTTTTGTTTTTATTACTTTTTTTCATTCATTTTTTATGCCCAGCTTTCTGGGTTTGTGTGAACACAAACATTGGCTTGTGATTTGATGATCACCCCATAGCGATGATTTGATTGGCTGAGCAAAGTACATATTGAAGTAAAAAGTGAGGGCAGAAAATTGAAGACGGAAAAGTGAGGACGCAAATTGTGATGATATGTATGATGATAAGATAGCGCCCCTCACTACGGGTGTGATTTATAATAATCTTTTTGGAAAATGAAAAGCATCAGGGAAAGAACAAGGCTTCATAAAATATTTAAGGACCTCCCTAGGGAGAGGCTCGGGAGGCATCCTAACCCGAACCACATAAGCTTGCTCCATTCCAAGCGAAGAAGCAGCGACTCTAAGGGAGATGCCAGCCACCCGTCGGAGAGAACTCATTTCGGCCACTTGTATTGCGACCTTATTCTTTCAGTCATGACCAACACTTTACCTTCTGGCTCAGCTCTCTCGCGGTACAGCGACTGCAATACCACCCCTGCTCCGATTCTCTGGCTGATCTATTTCTCCTTCCTCCCCTCACTCGTCAACAAGACCCCGAACTCCTTTACCTGGGTTAATGTCTCATTCCCTATAGGGACTGCACAATCAATCGGTTTCTTGCTGAGAACCATGGCCTCAGATTTGGAGATGATGATCCTCAGTGTTGGCAATAATATAAATACAAAATGCCTCTCGGAACTTAGGATGTAATTTTGTTTCTGCATTCTGCCCAAGGGTTCATTCTGCCAGCAGTGAAAGCACTAAGCAGTGAGAGGTTGTCTCAAGTACTAGTCTCACGAGCCAACCTCTAGGATGTCCTACAATTACTTCTGTAATCACTCTGAGTGATCATGCATAAATATAAACACAAACACAGCTGTCGGAAGTTAAGAAATGCCAAAACCTGTGCTGTAACAAATTTCCCACAGCACATTGGAGGTAGATCCAGATATTAAAACCACCCGGTTCCAGCACGGGTTTCAGCACACACACATCGGGGTCAAATCAGACCAATAAATGTTTTATGCACAGTTATGCCAGTAGGGCAGGCCATGGAAGACACTTTTCAAACTCCCTGATGGGGGCGCTATACCAGGCCACATTTTGGCCTATAACTCTTGAACCGTAAGTCTTACACTTCGTGCCATTTAGCATTTTCTTAAAATTGCTTGTTGCTACTAACAGATTAATTCTGTCCAAATCTATTTCTTGGAATCACATGGTGAGAGGCTTATAGACTTTATAGTCTTATAGAGGCCACCATGTGATTCCAAGAAATAGGTGTTCTCTGTAGTATAGCTATCGATATCGTTTCCAAAAAGTGAAGGTATTTCTGAAGCATTAGTGCCTCCCCTGGTTGAATTTCGAATTAACTGAAGTCAGTTGGAAAATCTAATTCGACATTCGACCAGGGTAGGCGCTAATGCTGCCTCTCTGGCTGCAACCTCTGACAAAAATATGTTACTGGCTAACTTCATAAGCTATGTAAGCGGTTGTTTCACCCCGGTCTAAAAAATGTACTTGCCTGTCCTATAGGTTTTTCATCTGTAGGTCTGCCTTTACTTTTTGGAAATGATACTGCGAAAAGGGTTTTCGCCACTGTTTTTGGACGGCAACAGCTCAACCCCCTTTCTACCAAAGGTGGTTCCAATCCACTACTTACAGTGCACAACCCTGGCTAGGCAACCCAGACCACCAGAGATATACACTTCGTGGAGCGCACATTTCTAGTTCAGCCTTTATTAAATTACCATTGCAATGAAAATGCAAGTGTTCACAAGTATGTAGAAAATAAATAAATACAATAAGAATCAATACAACCCAGGCATCAAGTGTGTATATTAGTCCCCATCCCTTTGTGCGATTGACCTCCATTTCCACTCTAAGTAGGGATCTGAAAAGGCAATTCCACAGCCAGCATCACAAGAAGTAGAGCAGCCATTCATCTTGAGTCCAGTCCGTATCCTGTAAACTGTCACATGGGCCTGATTGCCTCTATTTTGCCTTTCAGTCCAATCAAGGAAAAGGCATCGTGTTTGAACAGGGATGTGTTTGGGCTTTTATTCAATCACAGAGACACCAATGGAGAAGTTTTCATCACGGTCTGACTCAACCCATTAAGACCTCAGGCCGATTCTACAAATGTCTTCTAAATCCTAATAGTTTCCTGAAGTGTGGCACTTAGTTGGCGTATCGACAATTACGCTGTTCAAATTGCTCAGTGGGGGGTTTCAGAAGATTTGTTGGTGGTGTGGTTACACACCTGCATTGAGAAGCTTGGGTGCGGGGGCACGGTGGCACAGTCGATAGTCCTGTCGCCTCACAGCTAGAAGGTCCTGGGTTCGATTCCTGCTGGTGACGCTGTGGGCGTGTTCCCTCCTCCGCGTCATCAGTGCCCATACCCGAGGGTGGTTGGCAAAAGGGCCTTTCTGTGTGGGGTTTGCATGTTCTCCCCGTGTCCCCTAGGGTAGGTACCCTCACAAAACACATGCAGTAATCCTTGTCTCTAAACTGCCTCCCCCTGGCCAGCCAGGGTGCCTGATAGAGGGGAAAGTAACTGGTCGGAATAACGTGTTCCTTCCACGCGCTACATCCGGCCGGGGAAATTCCCCCCCCCCCCCCCCCCCCCCCCCCCCCGTCAGGTGAAAAGAAACAGCTTGGACTCCTCATGCATAGAAGGAAGCATGAGGTCAGTCCGCTGCCCCCCCCCCCCCCCCCCCCGGGTTGGCAGAGGAAGTGTAGCGCAAGGATTACGTTAGATAATTGACACAGGGTGAAAAACTGGGTTGCAAAATCGTGGGATAAAAAATATATATATAAAAAAAAGAGAAGCCGGGTGCATGCGTTTGGCGTTAACATAACAGTCTGATCGAGCATTAGTCAGACATTTGTTTATTGAGCAATAAGCTTATACTGAAATCTATTCAGATGAGTTAGAGAAACATGTGTCTGAGGGCAAACCAAGAGCTGGACGCAGATTATCATGGGTAGCTTGTTTGGATGACTCTTGAATGAATAGAACTCTTATATGAATAAAACATGTGCATAAATTGCACACAGTGGATTTGGACGAGGCTTTGTGAGCTTTGTCTATGATTGATCTGCCGTGATCCAGACACATGGCTGGGGATTAGATATACTTCGATGTACTAATACTATACATACCTTTTTTCCATATGGCTCTTGGGAATCAGGATGAAGGAGCAGCATATTTTCCTTTCCATTTTTTCCATTAAGAAATAATGTAGCACTGTAGCAGCTAGGACAGACCCTATAGAGCAGGCCTGTCGAACTGTGTGTGTGTGTGTGTGTGTGTGTGTGTGTGTGTGTGTGTGCCATGTATATATTTATACATATACAGGCTGTAATACACAGACTTTTTAATTATTATTTCACAACAAACATAAGATAGAAGATTAGCTCCAACCTGTGGCCATACAAAGGATCACTGGGCTTTTATGTACAAGCTACCCACAAACTGCACTTTAATTTTAAATAAAAAGCAACAGCTCAGCTGTTTAGTTGCATCGCGCAAAGCGAAAGTATCTGTGACTGGGCTGCTGCCAGGGCTATAGCTGACGTTTTTAATGCCCTACCCACAACTATCTTCTGGTTGACCCCCCCCCCCCCCCCCCCAGTCTGACATACAATAGGCTACACATGTGCACAATTAATAAACAATGTTCTTATGTCCAGAGTTCTTAAGTTAACATATTTGGATTTTAACATAAAGATAATTCCATAAATCACTCGAAGTGAGTGACTATATAGTATAGAGCAGTGGTTCCCAAAGTGGGGGTCCACAAGGGTAATTAGTGCCAATTTGGGGGTCCTTGACATGAAAAGGTTTGGGAACCACTATAGAGTCTTGACCCATTTGTGGGTCACAGACGTTATGGGTCCCTTTATTTTTTGTTTCCTACATTTTGTTTTTAATTAATAAAAGCAAGAAAGTACTGCCGAAGCAGACAACCCGCAACACTCCAGGTTAGAATAATAATAAAGTTCCTACGGTGCAAGGCTCGAATATACAAGTTGAAATGAAGAAAATGCCAGCACTCATTGTATGTCCTTTTGATATGAATTTATTTACCTCCGACGTTGATAACGAACGCGTTTCGGCCTGTGTGGCCTTCGTCAGCGCTATCAACGATATTAACGCTGACAAAGGCCACACAGGCCGAAACGCGTTCGTTATCAACGTCAGAGGTAAATAAATTCATATCAGATTCATATCAAAAGGACATACAATGAGTGCTGGCATTTTCTTCATTTCAACTAATTAATAAAAGAAAAAAGACATTCCATAAAATTGAAAACAAATGTTTAAGTAGGCGTCTAGTAAAAATATCCGCTATACAAGCTCACAACGCGGCATGATGCAATTTGTACTAGTTTGGGTCCCGGGCAAACATCTAATTTCACTTTTGGGTCACATGCTAAAAAGTTTGGAAACCACTGCAGCACTGCCACAGAGGTAGACTCAGCCTGGACTTAATCAGCTCCATATATCTTAATCCTTGTGTGGATATTGACCATTATTGAGCATGGGCATTATTGACTATTGCATTAGTCAATAATGCAATAATGTTGGTGATTTAGTGCGCAGGCATGCTTCCACTGAGACTATTAGTGACATTGCCTCTGGCTATAGCTTATTCACTGTGTCTTTTCTAAACTCTTGGTATGCACAGTGTTCGACTGTACTGTGACTCTTCAGTGGATAACTTGACTTCATATACCTCCATGGATGTCTCTCTCCACTACGTTGGGAGAAATGTCATATTTAGTGACTTTACAGAATTGTTCCAAATGTACTACAGCAAAAATCCACCTACAATACAATTCAGACGCATCTATCACTGAGGTTGATCATTCAAATGCATTACTAAATGTCACAACTGCAGAGAGCTTATTAGAGAGTATGTTTGTATCCCAAAAGAATTGTGTGCATATTTCCATGCTTTAGATTTATAGTACAACAGAATACCACTAACCTGATACTCGGCATAAATATTCATTTCTTTTCACTTCATTATTCCCGAACATATTGCTGTGGCTAGTGATTCAGGGGCTGGAGCCAGGGCAGAATACCACCCGTGTTTTCTCGATTCTAAAAAAATATCTGAATCTGCACTTATCCATAATCCTCTGCACAGACAGACAGCAGACACACACACCCACGCACACTAAAGTGTATCACTCCACCACCACGAATTGCAAGAATTGCTCTTATTCAGCTCAACCTTTATGTCTGGGTGAACAAAGAGAGACAAACAGAGGGAGTCTGCGCACCATTGTAGAGAAGAGAATTGCTCTTGAAGGGAGCACGGCACTACCAAATGTGACTTACTAGCACGTGGGCAACGAGCAGCCTTTGATCACATCCACTTACCTGTCAACAACCATCAGCAGTGTGGGAGGACGCAGGTCAAACACATCAACATACAGTGTCGGCCTGTCTTCTGGTTTAAGAACTTTTGATTTCATGAATGACCCAATTTTGTCGCCACTAGAGGACCGCCTGACCAGTCAATGATGCCGTGAAACATTTGAACAATTAGTCAAAGCTCACATTCAGGGTCAAAACCGATGGACGGATAACAGGATAACAGCCTGCCCTGAAGAGATGACAAACTATGTAACGAAAGGCTCAAAGGCCAAGGTTACAATGAAAGTCAGGGACAAGATTTCGAATGGGTGGGTGGATCGTTATGACACTATGACACAAGGGAATTCTGGAGATCACTGTTGGAATTGTTACCCCACGACCCAATTTCAGATACGTTTTTGGCGATGGATGGATGGGTAGTCAAATGTCAAGGTTAAAGTCAAAAGGTCAAGATCAGTCTCAGATGGAAATTATATATCTTGACAATTGAATAGCTTTGGGTGAAGATATGCACTCTGCTGAGTCTTTCTAGTCTTCTAGAATGCTACACATTGCTCCCGATGTGCAGGTTGGATGCTTTGCATGGTTTCCTCTGCCATCTGTGTATGGATGGGTGAACATTCACCCATAATGCCCAATCTAAAGCACCTTGGACAAAGGCGCTATATACTGTAAATGCACCATTTCATTTAACAGTATTTAGTACCGTTGGTGCCTGTACTCTTCGCCAACACAAGCATTTAAGTAAGGCTTGGCATATATTTTGGGGAAGTCCATGTTGTGCTTGGCACATCGTGGCCTTTTTGAGGAATACACTATGTACCTGGATAATAGTGTTTGCCTCTTTCACTCGGGTGCACAATATAATCATTAAAGCTCTGCAGACGTGGTTCGCTGCTCTGACTTACAGAAGTTCTGCTCACTGCACACCACAGACCCAATTCTAATGGCAAGATTCAGGTTTATTATCCATTGTGGGGGGTTTAAGTGACAAAACAAATTCACGGAACGCAGCGAATCAGGCTGGAAACCAGGCAAGCGTTGTTGCAGTCAAGTACACACAAAAGCTTAGAAAAATGTACAGATGAACGCACGCAACCCACAAAAAAAGAAAAAAAGAAAACAAACAGCGATCCCGTGGCACTAATTACAATGAAAGAGTACAGTAGGTGGTTCCCCGGTGTCCTGGCAAAAAAATCCCAGTCTGGCTCTCCGTCTGGCCACCTAATCATCCCCCATTGTAATTGGTTCAATGATTCCCTCCCCCACAAGCTGATGCGTGATGTGCATTCTGGGATACAAGGGTTGTCGTGCATCACCCAGGTGGGCGAAATACATTGTTGGTGAGTTTTCACCTTTCACTGCCAATTGATCGATTGATTGAAAACTTTATTAAGTTTGTAGAATAAGGTCTGCTAACCCAAGAAAGCACTAAGGCTTGTTTTCATTGGGGTCATCCATTTTCAATTCATCAGAACGTTTAATGACATACAAATATGCAGTACTATGCAAATAAATAAATAAATCGTCAAACATCAATCGCTTTGGGTATCCATAGATACAACTGTCTATATACAGTACATGTATAGTCTATTAATACACAATGCATGCATACAGTGAATATGCAATACAAGACGTGGTGCCACAAAGGGACATTATATTTTGGACCGGTACAATATGCCACTTGCAAATGCACAAATAAGTGCTCCCATAAATACAGTATACTGCATCAGCATGTTCAGAATCAGCTTTAATGTCACATCAGTTTTACAAGTAAAAATGAGTTTTTTACAGACCCGTCTGACTCTGAACTGAGTGGTGCTGTACTGTACAAGCTCTCCTCCCTGGGAAATGACAGTTGGGGGTCCCTCTACTCCTGTACTGTACTGTCACACACAAAATCACGTAATGGCTGCTAAAAACTCAGCTTCCCATCATGCACAGTCTGTGCACAGTGTGAAGCTCAACAGTGCCACTTTGTCACCTGTTGGTACTAGTCTACTCTAAACAGACAGACATAGGGACCCTAGACAGACAGACAAAGGGAATCACATTGCTGTTCATTAGAGTGGCTGCAAAACTCAAAAACTGGGTGAAATTTGTTGTGTGCATAGTTCCCATCGTGTCATTTTTCTAAGAAAAATACAAAGAAAGGGAAGAAGAGAGAGGGGGTCAAGGCAGGAAAGAAGAAAGTTTGAGGGCTTGCCACAAAAAGTACAAGTAAAGGGTTTCAGATATTTAATAGATATTTATGTTTGGTTTGTGTTGTTATTCAGCATTATTATTATTGCATTGTTATTCAGCATTCAATATCTCCACTGCCCTTCTCACACATGCACTTGTCGACATCTACGTACAATGTCGTACATTACTGATTTTGATTGTGTCAGTCCATTTATGTTATGTTTATAAATTAATTAGAGCCTTCCTAATTCTTCGTCTCTCATTTGGTATGTCCTTTGAGCCAGGTGGTGACAGTGGTATAGATTTCCATTATGGGCTTTAGGATACACTGTTGTGTCTGTCTGCCTCCATTACTGCAGTAATTGGCACAGAGACACAATAACAGATAATTACCATCATTCTGTGTAGTCCAGTGAATGTCCAGTGACTCATCCTCTGTCCAGCAGCATTGATATGAAACATGCAACGCAGCATGATGCAGACTCTTAAATGATGCATGTTTGGTGTTTCTGGGGCAATCGTGCATAGTATGATTGGGCAGACTGGGGAAATAAATGGGTCAAAGAAAAGTGTGTATATCCGTGTGATGACACAAAGGAAACCTCACGTGTACCTTTCTTCTATAAACCCCTTTCAACCTGGTGTCCCTACTTGTCTACTTTTGCTACTCAGCATACGATAAAGTATAATAGCGGTTAGAGAGAAAAAGGTTGTAGTTTAGAAGAGAAGACTGTTAATTTGATCATTGGTAAAGGCTTTTAAAAGCTTTGGGAAGACAAAGGGACCGGATATTCTTTCGTGGTTCCATGCTACTACTATAGAAAAACAACATCAGGAGTTTGTGTTCATGACTTCATGGCCATTAGGTAGGACAGCAATCAAGCACATACTGTACTCGCTGCTTGACAACTCTCGTGAGAAATCTGGAAGAGAACTGTTTTAGAAACAGTGTCAGATTTGTTTTATTTCAATGTAAAGACTGTTTGTTCTGCTTTGACACCAGCTGTGAAAAACAACAGATTAACAGCTGTTCATCCTTGCTCTGTGACAAACGCTATGGGACGTATACAGTATGTATTATGGGTATCACTTAGAATAACTATCCGTTATAACTAGTTAATAGATAATTCATAAACTGTTAGTTTATTAGTTATTAATAACTTGTTAAGCATTTAATAGTTAATAACAGTTAATTAATAACTACCGGTATGTCTAATAACTACTAATAGATTGTTTATAAAGCATTAGTTAGAGTTATTAATGTATTTTTAAATATTTGTTAACAGTTAGTTAAGGAGTTATATAACCATGCACTAAACAAGTTACAACCAATTGTGTTTGTGTAGACCCTCAACAAAGTGGATGTACCACGTTGGATTCTAACCCACAACCTCCGCGGTGGTGCATGGACGGGGACTTTACCACTGCGTCACCCGATCGCCTCACACACCTTCTCAGCACGCATTAAATCACATACCTGCTTTTGAGAAAATTCTGGCTTCATCTCTGTGTAAATGGTGCAATTATAGTGCCTTTATCCAAAGCGCTTTACAATGTGCATTACATTCAGGAAACCATGCAAGGCACAAACCCTTCTCACCCGGAGAAATTAGGGGTTCAGTGTCTTGCTCAAGGACACCTAGGCACCAACTGTGGGGGAGCCTGAGATAGAACTGGGAACCTACACCGTTACCACCTTGTCAATCATATATCTATCCTCTAGCCATGTGGGAACAGAGCTTTGACACATCAACTGATCACCAGGCTGAATGCAGAATGACAGGCCATATGAATGCTGCTGACTCACACATGTGTGCAAGCTCTCTCTCGCAATCTCCCTCTTAGCTTAGAATTAAGTACGGTAATACTTTCTACTCAGTCACAAAATCTGTCATACACACAAATTAATAGACCTTGTTAGATAGAGCACATTACACTTATCTTTATTTATCATTACATCTCATTATATCACTACATTATCATTACATCTTTGCACTTGCACTATAGTGGCCTGTTAATTTAGAGGTGATTGTCAGAAGTTCACAAGCGAGATATTTGCAGTCCTCGACTAGTACTATACCTCGAGCACCGTCCTGCTGACGGTAGCAATGGTTCTGTCCTCCGTGTTGAATGCCATTACTTTTGTCGTCTTGTGCCACAGTAACACAAAAATGAATGTAAACAGCCACACATTATCTTAAATTATACACAGTCAAATCCTCAGTTATGATCTCATTGTGTAGGTCAGGATGATTGAGATGATGTACAGTACACAACGCAATAATTTTGTTCTGCTACCGATTTTCCAAACAAATGGATTTCAGCATCCACTGGGGAATGGCGTGGGCAGCCTGTGACGTCAGTCTATGAAATACAATATGCCAGGACTCAAACTTTTAGAAGGAAGCGAGAGCAAGCACTCAGTTGAATAATTCCACGTAATAGTGTAACAGGTGCACGGTTCTGGAAGATATACACTGTGAGAATAAATACCAGCACTCACGTTGTGACTCAAACTTTTACCACCCGACCAGAGCCCCATTGAAACCATTTCAAATTTTAAATAGTGAATGCACTTCTGCTGTGGCCTACTGTATGTGGTGCAAATCAGTCCAGTGGTTCACGAGATTACCTCCAGAGTCCAGACACAGACAGACCCTCTTCTATAGATGGTTATACTCCTGCAGAACCACGCCATAAAAAGACACAATCACGGACTCCTCCACCAGTCCTCTGAACACAATCCTTCAACACAATCTGCATCTGCTTATCACACAAGCACGTGGCAATGCATCCACATTCAAAAGATCCCACATTAACATAATGCCTACCAGCCATTTCTTTATTCTCCCCCTGCAGTTTACATCCCATCAACATGCATAATTCACAATTCACTGCTTTGTGGATTTCCTCTGGTTCGTTTAAAAGTTGCTGGTGCGGGAGAGTTCATTGCTTGTTAAGTTTTGCTTGTTATTATGCCCAGAGAGACACCTGCAAACCATTGGGTCAGAGAATATATTATCAAGACAGAGGGGAGTATGTCTGTTTACTCTGATAAAGCTCAGTGGTGGCTTGTCTCCTCTCTCATCTTTTCACACATAGTGGTGCCAATCTATGAGCCCCTCCACATGACTTCTCTGATCCCCATATCTCAACTGTTTTAAAAATGTTCAAACAATTAATTCTCCCTACAGGGAGTTGAATTGACTACAGTATGTACCGTCATCAGCCTTTAATGCCCCATGATGATGCTGTAACTTAAGCAGAAAGTGTTTGCTTTGCTTTTCTCTTTCAAAGTTTGACCACCCAAGACTCGATCACACATAATCACATTTACAGCCAATATTAACAGGGAACTATTCAAGATTGATCCCGTTAATTGATCCCTTTAAAATTCAAAGGAATTGTGAGCCGAGTTGATCGATTAGGCTAAAAATGTCTGATAATATTTCCAAACAAAATCAAAGGCTCCATTTATAATCCTTGTCTCAGTCATTGGTAACTAAATGTATTATCTACAGGCACCTGATAACACTGACTTTGCAAAGACAGCAGTGCATGGAGAATGAGTCCAGCAATGTACGGTGATATGCATCCTCATCATCGGTGACATAATGATCGTGGCACACATCCTGTGAGACCAGCAATAAGAATGACATTGTAATTTACAATATGTTAACGATTACAGCAGCATAAGTGCTTCGTGTCTGGCTGAAATGGTAGGAAGGATGTTTGATCTATTATAAACTTACAGGAAAGGAGGAAACTGTAAACACACAAGTGGTTCCTACTTTGGAACAAAACTGGCCCCATGTGTGACCATAAAGACCAAAACATGACCTAAATAATGCTGTCAGGTCGTCTACTCTTCCATTCACATTACATCGTTTCCCTGTAGATGTCTTTTCATTAGGGGTGAAGCACAAAGTGCATAGGAACTAAATCCGTTTTATTATTATGGAGGTCTGGCCCTTTTTGCAGTACTTTCATATAACCACCAGATTATGAGACTTACATGTACTGCGGAGTCAGTAGGATACAACAGCAGTGACAACACAGAAGTGTGTGTGGGAAGGAATTAATTGTCATAACAACTAAATTGGGGGGACAAAGGGGGTAAACAAGAATGACTGTCATAACTGCCAGGTGCAACAAGTTCTTGTAGCGCCCGTTTTCCTTCGTTGTTCAGACTATCATTGGCTTTGGAGGCAGCCAATCATGACTAGGTCGCTAGTAAGGTCGCTAGGAGTCAGCCAATCATGACTAGGTCGTCACTAAAGTCGTCTTTACGGCTGTGAGTAGTGGTGAAGAATGATCAAGAACACTTCCATGGGTCGTTGCATCAGTGAAATACTCTCTCCCTACCCCAGCCAAGTTCTGAATTATATTAGGCTTTTTATTACCTTTGCAATTAAAGGGTTAGTTCAGATTTTTTTAACTTAAGTTGTATGAAATACTTGCCATTAATATAGTGGTTGCAACTGTATTAATTGATTGCCCGAGTCCCGTGGTGGGAGTGTTGCTCTGGTTTTGGTGAAATATCAAGTAGTTCCGGTCATTTTGTGGGGGGCACTGGGGGCCACGCAGTAAAAGTAAATGAATTCACAAAACTAACGTAATTTGTATTGTTGACCTATTTCTAAAATATTAGTGCAACTTCCGTTCTTTGTTTACCCCTCTATCACACAGAACTATGTTTTTTGTGTCCATATCACTACGCCCAAAAAATAGTTCCATGTGATAGAGGGGTCAAAGTTGAACGAAAGTCGCGCTAATATTTTAGAAATAGGTCAACAATACAAATTACGTTCGTTTTGTGGATTAATTTACTTTTACTGCGTGGCCCCAGTGCCCCCCACAAAATGACCGGAACTACTTAATATTGACCAAAACCAGAGCAGAAATCCCACCATGGGACTCGGGCAATCAATTAATACAGTTGCAACCACTATATTAATGGCAAGTATTTCATATAACTTAAGTTAAAAAAATCTGAACTATCCCTTTAAGGGTAAAATTCATGAATTGCATATTATTTTATTTAAAGGTCGTCATTCATATTTCCTAACTCTATTGTAGGAGCCATAGTGTGATCTATTCTACATGCAAAGTCTAGGGTTTTGAGTATGTCACTTTATTGGGCACTGCACTGGTACTAGGTGGTGGGTGTGGTCACTGGGGCTGGGCGCTGCCACGCTAATAACTACAGGCGTCTACCTGGCTGGAACTAGAGTTGAGGAAGTTGGACGGAGAGGGGGTGAGCTGGGAGCCGACATTTTCTGTTGACCGCAACAACGCCTTTTAACATCCACGGTATAATAGTTGGGTGTAACTGTTGTACTTTACCTGCGCTGAGAAGAATAAAAGGTCAAACTGACGGCTTGGAGTGGACCTGAATTATTTTACGTGCGCGTCATACAAGTGTCTACTACTCTCATGCTTAGCTCCTCGGCTCACGGCTGTTGAACAGCCTACAGCCGCAATATCTATTATAGAATTAACCTCGCGTCACCAGGCTTTCCACCTCGGAGGAAAGCCTGGCCTGTGTTCCAAAATCGCCGTGTGAACCGGTCTGGTGCGGATGGTAAAATACGTCATGTTGTAGTCAATGATTTGTAGTCATCTGGCAGGAAACCACAAGGTGGTATCAGAAATACACAAAATAAGTCCCTACGATCATAATTTTAGGGCTTACCCAATAAAATACAAATAAATAGTCTCTGGAATGTACAACTACACTGCAAATAAACTACACTGTAACTTTCTGCATTGACAACAGAAAGTTACCATCCACTCCCGACCGGATCATGACCGGATCATGAACCCGAAATGATTGAGGACTCAGAGAGTTGTGTGTTTTATATATGTTTTTATTTATTATTTTATTTGTTTACAGATGTATGGGAATGGGGAATTATTTACACTTAAGGGACAGTTCACCATTTTTTTTACTTAAATTGTATGAAATACTTGCCATTAATATAGTGGTTGCAAGTTGCAACTGTATTATTTGATTACCCGTGGTGCCCCGTGGTGGGAGTTCTGCTCTGGTTTTGGTTGTTTGATTGAAATATTTATTAACAGTTTGCAGAATTACAGTACATTTCAAGCACAAACTCAATACAAAGACTGTTAACTGTGAGTGGACGACCCAATTAAGCATTACACTTGTTTACAAGAGGGTCCACCTTGTTCAATTCATCAAAACATTTAGAGACGTACAAATAGACACTTCTATATAGTCAAAGAACAGAACAGGAATTCATCATAAAGGAGGTAAAAAGGGAAAAGAAACATATACAGTAAGGGGAAAAAGGGGTGGGTGGGGGGAGGGATTCAGATTTTTACGGGGGCCAGTTTCGAATTGCAGCCGTCCGTAGGTGCCCTTTGAGAGCAGTTTTGAAGGAGTCAAGGGATTCGCATGTCTTAATGACTGTTGGTAGGGCGTTCCACATTTTGGTGGCATAGGAGCCACCAAAATGTTCCTCTCATTTTGTGGGGGGGAGGGGGGGGGGGTGCACTGGGGCCACACATTTAAAGTAAATTAATCCAAATTCTGAACTATCCCTTTAACCCATTGATGCCTGAGGCCGAATCTGGAAACGCCTTCTAGGGCCTGACCTAAGGTTTCTAAAAACCTTCAAATTCGGATTAATAATTTTTTAAATAGTTATGTTGCTACATGTATAGCAATAGCTGATGAGACGCAGGGAGCGCGCCGGCATCAAGGGTAGAACAACGTATACGTTGCATCAGGCATCAATGGGTTAAGCCTCTTTCACTCATATATATTGTTGGGGCCATGTCAAGGAAATTAATCCAAAACGCAACCTAATCAAACAGACCAAACTGACCTAGATAGTTACTTACTTGTTCTTGATTCTAATGATTATGTATACTATGTTTTTTATACTTTGTCTACTGTGAAGCACTTTGGTCAATTTCGGTTGTGTAAATGTGCTATATAAATAAAGGTTGATTGATTGATTGATTGATCTACATGTAAGAACAGACAAACTCCTGTTGTGTGCTACATGTAAATGTAGATTTCGTATATATTTCAATAGGTAGAGTCTGTGTGGTTCCTTGTCGAATTGTGTCCCTAAATAGGTGACAGGTAGTCTTTGTGATTTCCTGTAAATGTAGATAGGCCCAACACAAATTTGAATAGGTCTAGAGTTTGTAATCCGTAAAGTGATGTAATGATCTTTTGTTCTTGCTTTTTTCTTGTATTGTTTTAATTTTGACCCCGCCTCATTTTAATTTGTTTTTGGTCATGATTTTGATCTTATCGTTGTTAATGTTTATTTAATTTGATGTCATGAATGTGCTATACAAATAGTTTATTATAATGTGTGAAAGGGCAACACCGTACAGTGTCCTGAAATCATTATCCTTGTTCAGAGAGTTCATGTAGTTCATGCTTGCATGCTTATCTATTAATCTGTTGATTGCTACATACACTTGTATTTTGAAGTATGGGGAAATATGTCAAAGGATACAATTACAAGGATGTTTACCTCCAGAGAACTGCAATGGCATGCAAGTAAGATTTAACATTTGATAATTAAAATATCCTCATTCGTTGAGGTTAGAAATCAGGTTTAACAGGATTTTCTTTAGTTTTAGTGCCTGTGCTGCGCCAAAGGCCTATATAGGCTTTTGAAACGTTCAACTCTTAATGCTGCTAACGACCTGCATGGCTTGGAATAATTGTGTTTGCACAGCATTATCTTTAAACCAAAATAAAAGATCAAATTTACAAAATAGGGGACATCTGTTTTATTTCTTTGGATTATTTTACTTTGAGTAGTTTGTCTTCTGTATTTTATTGCTGTATATGAATGTATAATTGACTCTACATGTTGAGTATTGTTTTCTGTATCTCTGCTACATTGAAAATGAGGGCCTGGCCCTAAAATGTACTCAGTCTCAGAGTTTAAATAAAGCTTATGATGATGAAGATGAGGAAATAGCAAGAGGAGTAGGCCTAACTGATGATGAAGATGAGGAAATAGCAAGAGGAGTAGGCCTAACTTAAATTAGAAATACAGGAGGGCTGCATATGGCAGAACTGTCTTGATCAAAAATGATCATTAAACACAGAACAATGCCCGAGTGGGACTTAACATGTTTATTCTGCATCATAGAAGATGATCAGCAAAACAAAACTAAATAATTGTAAGATACTAAAACATGGGGAAACACAAACAGAAAGGAAATTAATAACAGATCCATTCATGCATGTTGATGAGGAAATGAATCGCTACATTCCAAGTATGCGTGCGGGTGTGCAGAAAGGGGGCAGGTCTAAATAAGATGTATCTTCTTCCTGCTCCTTTTCTGGTATGGAATATGTAAAAAAGTAAGTACAAAGTAAAAATGAATATAATCATGTAAAACCATAACTGAAATGAAATAAATAAATATGAAAGATGCATGTCAAAAGCAATATTGCAAAAGCTGATACTGTACTGTGGTATCATGCAGTGACTATACAGTCACACCAATGCTCTGGCCTTCGGCTACAGCAGCTAATATCAGCTGGCAGGTCAGTGAAGGGGCATCCTTTCCCCCCCCGACAGCAAAAGGAACACACTGGCTCTCAGTAGTACACACAGTAAATCCCAATGTTCATGTATCTCTGGAAGTGAAAAAAAAAGTGTGCCTTTGGGTTGATTTTTCACTTAAACTGATAAGGTTTTCAAATAATTGTAGTGGAGTAAAAACTACAATATTGCCTCAGAGAAGTAGTGGATGATGAATATAAGAAACATGGACATACTCCAGTAAGGTAAAAAAAAGAAAAAAGAAAAATTGTACTGTACAGTACAGTACTTGAGTAAATGTAGGTACCGGTACCTTTCACCACTGCACAGTAAAATGCAAAATACAATTATCAGCAAACATCTCTGTCTAACTTTATTGATCCTGTGGGGAAGTTCATCCTCCCACATGAGCACCTGGGGCTCCAGCTCCGATTATATAAAGTCTTGGTCAAGGGCATTGGCAGGAAGGAGTATGTTCCTATGTAGGTTACCACAGACGTTCAGCTGTTACATAACACTACAAAATACCTGAAAATTAATATATTGTTTATGCCGTTTATTTTACATGTGTACAGTGTAAACTTGAAACATTATTGTACTGTAAAAAATTCTCTTTTCCCTTGATCTTTATCAGTATAATAGTATTAGTTTACTATAATTAGATTAATACACGATAATCAACAAACACTTTCATTTAGAACACACCCAAATCAAATCATACAAATACGTGTTCAATCCTAGCTTGTTTATCAGACATCAAGTGTTGGATGTCCCAGAACTTCCTCCAGCTAAATGACTCTAAATCAGAAATCCTCTTCTTTGGCCCCCCACATTCCATCCCCGCTTTCCAGTCACAGCTTGGCAATCTGTCCAATAACATAACAAATGCAGCCCGTAATCTAGGCGTGATGTTCGACTCCAGTCTCTCATTTAATCAGCAAGTCACTAAGGTTGTCCAATCCTGTTTCTTCCAACTCCGTAATATAGCAAAAATAAAATCATTCATCTCATTCCCTGACCTTGAGAAGGTAATCCATGCTTTCATCACAACACGCTTAGATTATTGCAACTCACTATATTCCGGACTCAATAAAAAAACTCCCGTCTTCAAATGGTCCAGAACTCAGCAGCCAGATTACTAACCAATTCCAGAAGGCGTGACCACATTACCCCTGTCCTCGCCTCCCTCCACTGGCTGCCTGTTCATTTTAGGATTGATTTTAAAATTTTAATTACCACTTTTAAGGCACTAAATGGCTTGGCCCCCATCTATATACAAGATTTGCTGGAGCCCCATAGGCCAACACGTAGCCTTAGATCGGCAAGCAAGGCGCTCCTGGTAGTTCCAGCTACCCAGCGTGTCACCATGGGTGACCGGGCTTTCTCGGCCCGTGCACCTAAACTGTGGAATGCCCTACCAGAGGCCCTAAGACAAATCACCCTATTGAGCTCTTTTAAATCACAGCTAAAAACCCACTTGTTCACGATGGCTTTTACTTAAATTATTGATTGTTTTATTTTGTGTTCACCTGTTTGTATTAATATTGCTTATTGTTGTTGTTTTATTCTACTACTGTATTTTAACCTGTATTGGAAAGCACTTTGTAACATTGTTTTAAAAAGTGCTTTATAAATAAAGTTTATTATTATTATTATTATCATTCAATCAACGCAAGCGGCATAAACAATATTAGTTTGCCTCTCCTACAAAAATAAAAGTTACAAGTTACTGTCACGCATAAGGCATTCATAAAGAATCAAACTCATATGAAGTGAGTGGCGCCTCACATCTTTATACAAACATCGTACTCTGTTAAAGTTGCTCTAAACAATAGCCTATAGTAAAATATATATGTAGTTCTTCATGTGGGAATATTTGCATTACTTATGCACTCCCGTCTGATTGGACAATATGTTGTCCAATCAGAAAAGGGACTTTTGGGATTACAGAAAAGGTTATAAAGAAAGTCCATTGAACTCAATGAACAAAAAAAATCCCACCCGTGTGAAGTGAGGGGCACTCTTGTCATCATACATCATCACATTCTGGCCAATCGCAATTTGCGTCCTCACTTTTCCGTCTTCACATTTCTATCCTCAGACTCCTCACTTTTTGAGTGGTGCAAACCACTCCAACAACCAGTTTTGTCTGTATGTTTGTGTACATATGTGTGTATACATGTATATATTTGTTTAAGTTATATGGGTAAAAGCAAAAGGGGGGTAGGGGTTTAATAAGTTTTATACTTCACCCTACTCCTTTTCGGACATTGGTGTATTTTTTTTCTTGTTTCAGTTTTGTTTTAATGTATTTGATTTCAAATAATGTTCGAAATAAACTCATTCATTCATTCATTCATGTTTTTCTTTTATTGTGTTAATTTTGACCCGCCTCATTTTAATTTGTTTTTGGTCATGATTTTGATCGTTTTTAAAGTTTATTTAATTGGATGTCATGAATGTGCTATACAAATAGTTTATTATAATGTGTGAAAGGGCAACACCGTACAGTGTCCTGAAATCATTATCCTTGTTCAGAGAGTTCATGTAGTTCATGCTTGCATGCTTATCTATTAATCTGTTGATTGCTACATACACTTGTATTTTGAAGTATGGGGAAATATGTGCAGTGTCAAAGGATACAATTACAAGGATGTTTACCTCCAGAGAACTGCAATGGCATGCAAGTAAGATTTAACATTTGATAATTAAAATATCCTCATTCGTTGAGGTTAGAAATCAGGTTTAACAGGATTTGCTTTAATTTTAGTGCCTGTGCCATGGTCACTGACATTACGTCACTGACATAGCTGATCAGACTATATAAGACCTTCGCACCACTCAGTTCACACGGGTGTGATTTCATTATCCTTAATATGTACTTTGCTCAGCCAATCAAATCATCGCTATGATTCATACAAAGACAGGCATAGGAGGGACTAGCACCCCTCAAAAAAGGGTAACAAAAACACGTTTACTTTAGGTGACTTAGAACAATAGTGTGTTTCCTACAGCAACCACACAATAATAAAAATACTAGACCAGTGCCCGGCTGTAGAGCACAGAGTTGGTAACGATGGAAGTTGGAGATCCATGCCCCACCCAATGCAATACCCGTTGTACCCGTGTCAGAGTACCCGTTCCACCCATCTGTCTGTGTCCCTTTTATGCCCAATGGAGATTTCTGTATCTGTCGCTCTGTCCCTTTATTCCTATATATGGAGTACTGTGTCAGGCATGCCCAAATATGGAGTGTTACTGTGTTGTGATGTCAGAACATATATGGAGCATGGGCAGAGGCCTTTTGTGGCAGTTCTGGACAACCGTGGGTGCGACCGACTCAACACTGGGCAAAGCAAACTTACGTACACCACCACACACACACTTGGTGCATTTATAAATGTAGATAGATGTTTGGTTCTTCATGACAATGAGTTTATTAGTGCCGGTCAGGGCATTCTGGAGCTCTGATTGAAATTCCACAGTGGTGATACATCCTTCCCCCCACTGTGGGTCAGAGGGAGGACGAGTGGACTAAATCACCTCCTATGCTGTATTGTATCCCAGAGCGGTCGGCTGCCTGTCAAAAACGGTACTCTCGCAAGGCATGTGTACTGTACATCTTCGTCTGTATGGTGCATGATATAGGGAGCTGCACAGTGTTCCCTGGGGCCCACTAAGGTTCGTTCCCTGGTGCATAAATGGACGAGATGGTCATAGTCAGTGAGACAACTGTGGTCTCAGGAGAAATGCATTTCCCCTATACATAAACTGTGATATAATAGGGAAGGACAGGGACAATTTGGTCCGAAACGTTTAGAGGCAATGCATCACCTCTAATTGGATGCTGAAGACGGATGGCTTATAATGAAGGTGAGTCACGCAGACTAATGGACTAGACTAAATTACATCATGCACTGCAAGTAAGAATCCTCTAGTAGGCCTACAGCGCCGCATCAGTCCTGAGACTTGTTAAGAAACAATCCAAAGATTTTCCGCTCTGCTTCTGCAGCTGTCAATGTATGCATTTACTTGTTGGTCACTTCATTAATACAAAACCTACAAAGCCATATTATTATAAAGCCTTAATAAATTAAGAGTCATTTCAGCACTTGATCTATATTAAATTTAATAGAAACCCCTTCTTTCATTTCTACCAACATGAACAATATTACAATATGGAAATGTCCAATAATCTTGCTTTGAAGGCGATATTTGTTCTGCACGCTACCTCACAAGTCCAAGATTGAATTATCCACTGAGGTAAATGATTTATCATGTCTCTGATAAGCGTATTAGCATTCCTTTCACTCTTGGCTGCTTAATTTACATTATTCATACAGTAGTAGTGTCAGAGCATGACATGTAACAGATGGTCAAAGTACTATTTAATAATGAGCTGAGACTAAATCAAAACAGTAGACTATACAGTCAAGAAAGACAATGTCAAGTCAAGGACACACAAATTAAACCCACTGAGCATTGTTTTAGTCTATTAGACGCCTAAATGGCCGTCTAGGCATAGATTAGACGTTCAAACAAAGTAGTTTCAACGTCTATTTATAGACGGTCTATATTTAGATCTTGATTAGCCAGTCTATTTTTAGACCGTCTCTTAATCTAAGCCTAGACTGCTAAAAAAAAACTTTCATTTTTAGACAAATCTTTTAGACAGCAAATTAGCCGTCTAAAAGCCGACTATTGCTCAGTGGGAAATGTATTGTGCCAGAGCCCCACATGATACAAGAGTTGTGCTTAAAATGTTTCAGAAATATTCAAACATTAAAAATAAATGCAAGATGTCACGATTATTATCTAAAGGCTGATAGGGTTACGCTTTTGTTGGGGGAACCCAAGGACCCCTGGGTGTCCAGTTTGAAAACCACTGGTCAAAACTATCCTCATCATGGAAAGTAATTTCCCTCAATGCTGTAGAATCAAGCTTTAATGACATGAAAATGAATAGAAACATTTCCCCCACTGAAATTATAATCACAGGCAGCATCTCTACACTCCTTTTGTCATATTCACTTCCTTATTCCTCCTCCTGAACTGCATGGTCCCCTAACCGAATTTGCATGCTGCCCTGTTATTGGCTGCCTGGATATTAGACTTCATCAGGTTGCCAGGAGCCCATTGGTTCAAACCAGAAGAGGGCATGGAATCCCCCACCAACAACAAGCATAAAAGGCAGCGTGTGCACGGAGGCTGCACACTAGTCATGTTTGCAAGGCTTTATCAAAACCCTGCTTTCAGTTACTACTGCCAGTGAATACAACACTGGCATATGAAGAAAGAAAGGCTTTAAAAAGAAAACTAATTTAAAATACTTTGCTGAGGAAAGAATTCCAGGCCAAATTTTTCACTTTTAACCAAAATAATTATATGCATACATTTTGTAGGAGTTAGAACATCTTTAACGTGAATTTAATTCAGGCTCATCTAAGCAAGGAGCATCAACAGTAGAAAGAAAGCATCATCAGCATGTCTCTGGCAGTGAAAGAGAAGACCCAGGTTCGAGTGGTGTTTCTGGGTGCAGCAGGAGTGGGCAAGACTGCCCTGATCCGGAGGTTCCTCCAGGACACCTTTGAAACTAAACACCGCCGCACGGTGGAGGAGCTGCATAGCAAGGTGTACGACATTGGCGGGGTCAAGGTGACGGTCGAGATCCTGGACACGAGTGGCAGCTACTCATTCCCGGCCATGCGTAAACTCTCAATCCAAAACAGCGACGCCTTCGCTTTGGTGTACGCCGTGGATGACCCAGCGTCACTGGAGACGGTCAAGAGCCTCCGAGATGAGATCCTGGAGGTCAAGGAAGACAAGTTTGCGCCAATTGTAGTGGTGGGGAACAAGGCGGACCGGGAAGTGGAGCGCCAGGTGTCCAGCGAGGACACGTTGTCGACCGTAGAGCTGGAATGGAACAACAGTTACTTGGAGGCCTCGGCCAAAGAGAACTCCAACGTGGTGGAGGTGTTCAAGGAGCTCCTTCAGCAGGTCAACCTGCCCAGCCGCCTAAGCCCTGCGCTGCGCAGACGTAGGGAGACCTTCCCCAAAGAAAGAAGCTTCCGGCCGCCCATGAACAAGACCAACAGCTGTATTTTATCATAAACTGAGACACTGTAAGACGAGATGTGATGGACAGATTCGGAACGGAAGACGAGAGATCATGAGACCTAAACAAAGATGTGTTGTGTGTATCAGCCAAAAAGAAGTGCTGGACAGAAGTGAGGACTGAGCAGAGATGCTTGATCGTAGTGGGTGTGACTGTGAGGAGGCTGAAAATATATTGTGAAATAATGCTGCAAATGCTGTAGTTTGTTTCCTACATATGCAGGTGCAATGTGTTGCTTTGCAATACAATCTGAAACCGAGGCAGATAGTAAAAATTAACTCTGACTTTGACACGGTACAAGGGAGTGAAGAGGGGAAAAAAATGAGAAAGGCATTTATACCACTCATGTTTACTTAAAGTATACAATGTTGCTGCTTATTTGGTGACATGCTGCTGGTGTTTAGATCAATGTATAGCTTTTCTATTTGCATTTCATGTTGATCTATAACAAGGGATTTGGAATGTACAACAAAATGTTGGACTTTTGTATATATGCATTTGGACTGTTGCAAACAAAATGTGGAAAAAGATATTTAATGTCCTGCGGTTTAATGTAAAGAAGAAAACGTAGCATATTATTGTTTACATTTTTTAATCCAATATCTGCAATTAATTTGTCATCAGGTATGATATTGTGTTTGTCAAAATAAAATTAAAATAAAAAAATATGTGGTGAAATGCAGATAGTTCATGTCAATGCACTTTTCTTTTTAAAATAACTTTTATATATTCTTTATTTCTTAAATGGTTTTGCTGTGAATTTTACAAATGGATATAAAGGCTTAATAAATGAAATAAAGACAAATTGTAAATCTATGAAAGTCTCACAAGTTCATTCACGCTTCAATTGTATGCAAAGGTTGTGGAAAAATCTGAAATCTCATGAACATTTAACATATATTTTCTGGTGCACACGGCGCAGTATAATTAGAAATAACTAATGCAAATCTACTGTGCTCGTCATACTGGCCTACATCCACTTGGTACACAAAACACACCTAATCCGCTATGTCTATGACATAGTCACTATTCAACAATGCATCTCCGTTCCATTGATTTGAGTTTTCATGCTCACTTTAAATTCGAAAAAAGGTTGTTACTGAATAAATCACATTTGTGGTTTTAAAGTGACCTGAAATAAATCTGTGTTTTGCATTTGATTTGATTTGATTTTGATTTGATGAATTGAACATGGTGGACCCTGTTGTAAACAAGTGTAATGCTTAATTGGGTCGTCCACTCACAGTTAACAGCCTTTGTATTGAGTTTGTGCTTGAAATGTACTGTAATTCTGCAAACTGTTAATACAATTTTCAATCAATCAATCAATCATTGATGTTAGGAAGTATGGTTCTTGTAGGTGTATATCACCCTCTGCTGGCTAGAAGAAATACTACATTTTCTCTTAACCCATTCTGGGCGGGAACCCCTTTTGGTGTTAGCATTATGTTATGCTTTGGCTATTGAAAAATAGCAGATCTACAAGCTCATAGCGCGCCACCGAGTGGCGCGCTACGAGCTTGTAGGTCTGCTATTTTTGAAAAATCAAAGAACGACAATGACATAGAAACATAGCTTTTTCAGAAAACTGTCAGGATGTACAAGACATTTTTAGAATCTGATCTCAGGGTGTGCTTCCTCCATACTGAAAACACAGTTCATTCAATAATACCCGGCCGGCCTTAGTGAGTTTTAGCATAACAAATATTTCATGCTACACCTCTAGTGATACAAACACCATGACACAGCTGTATACAAAATAAAATTAAAGGTTTTCATACTAAATGTCAGATATGCATCTTTCAAACAGATGACAAGTTGGTCCATAAATGTGCAAAGCACAGACATGTGTGTGCTGCACAGAGGTCCATGCACATCCCCCTCTCTCCATCAGATAGGAAGGACTGAACTAAATTTCCTGTTTCATTTTGAGGAAGTGGCCTAGTAAGCGTTGGGTCTCTAGTTCCTCTTTCGGTCCAGTTTTAACAGCTTTTTGCACACTGCCTGTGTTCATTCACACGCTACAATGGAGAAGGCCTAACAGCTTCGGCCACAGCCATGCAGGTGTGTGGACTCATCTTATTACTAATGCTGCAATGTATGATATATTGACAGGTATACATTTTACATCTCACTGTTATTTTCCATGAGTAGCCTATTGATCAGTTATTATCATTCAATTCTTTATTAGAGGCTGCAGTCAGAACAGTCAACTTTGTGTTTCTTTAAAAGGTTAAGAGATGTCTTGTCCACATTTTCCTTGTTTACACTCAGCAGTTTACATCATTTAACCATTGTTTTTAAAAGGCTTTGCCGTGTTTTATCAGTGTGCCAATTAATTCACTTAATGAGTGATGTCCAAACGAGTGATGTCCAAAATGTCCAAACGTCTTTGCCCCTGGACTTGGTCAAAGCTCCTCAGCAGACGAATTGAATCCTGAGGCGTTTAGAACAAGTTCACGGTTCTGGACACAGACAGTCCTGCTCTATTATTCACTGCAGTGGAACGGCCGGTTGTGTTCAAATAGATTTGTTGTGGGAGAATTATTCAATGAACTTAACTAAAAGCCAGAACAATGCTGAGACAAGCGTGATATTACGAACCACACATGGTCTTGTTCCTCCTTTATGAAACAGCAGAGCACAGGCTAAAGTGATAATACACAACACATGAGAACAGGATTCTATTTGATCAACTCCCTTGTTTTCCCAACAACACTTATGGAATACTTTCATTACCGCAAGCAAGGAAATATCTTGTTATGATGTGGGTCAATTTATTAATGTATGTATTAAGTAGCCATGTAATAAGCGGGATGTCTGCCTAGGTGGTCATTGTCTGGATATAATTCACCTTCAGGTGATTAACCACCTCTGCGCTCCTGAAAAACCTCTGAATTATCTCCCGACAATGACCACCTAGGCCTTTTCTAAATCAAGTTTACATTTATATATATACAATATATGACATTTGCAGGGGTTTTACAACCTTTTCCAATGCTTATAAATCAGATGTATGGCTTACATTGATTGAAGCTGAGATGTTATAACCTGGCACAGCCATAATGGTCACTATACAGAATGGACCTGCACAACGCAGCTGCTATGCAAGTACGGTAACAGTTTAGAGATGGCATGCTCTCCCATGCCTTTCAAACAAGAGGCCTAATGGGTTACTGAAACTGGTACTGAAAGTTGTTTCAGTTTCAGGACTGTGCTATTAATCCACCCACACTACAGGTTAAGCTTGGACTTCAAACTTGTGCTATTAACACATTTTGACCTGAGATCAGATTCTAAAAATGTCTTCTACATCCTGACAGTTTTCTGAAAAAGCTGTTTATGTAGGTCGTTCTTTGATTTTTTTAAAATAGCAGACCTACAAGCTCGTATCTGCTATTTTTCAATAGCTAAAGCATAACATAATGCTAACACCAAAAGGAGTTTCCACCCAAAATGGGTTAATCCACCCACACTACAGGTTAAGCTTAGACTTCACACTTGCACTGCATCTACAAACTAAATTTGCAGGTCAGAGTGCCATAGTTAAAATGCATAATGTTCAAAGTAAGACAGAACCTTATTCATCCAAGATGCAGTTTTATTAGGTGGATTGATTCATTCTGACAATACATCACGTGGCAGATGAGATGGACATATCAATGAAGTGGGAGAGTTCGTACTGTCATCATGACCAATAATTATTATTATAACATTATTGTCCTTATGTTATCATCTTCCTTCATAGCATAAGAACGCAACATTCCCACTGACAACTCTAACGTGTTAGCAGAAAGTAAATGCTATTTCTGTCACTGTGTTGTACAATGAAACGTACTAAAACAACATGAAGAAGAAATAACTGGTATGCTGTGGATTCTTGGTCCTTTAGGATGTGCTTTTTACGTTTAGTGTATACAGGAATGTGTGAGTATCAGTCATCTGTGGTGATGTTGCGGAACAGGTAGGCCATAGATTCTCCATTGTGGATGCGACGGATTGCCTCTGCCAGGATCATACTGACGTCCACAGTCTTGATCTTTGGACACTGCAATTTCTGCACCTCATGAGGAACAGTGTTGGTCACCACCACCTGGGGGCGCAATAGGACTGGTGACTGATTTGTAACCAGATTTGTTTAGTTTCCCCTAAAATGTCTTTCCCAATTACGACTTTTATGAGCTATTAATTAAATCGATTAATACGCTATAGATACAAATTGTTGTTGAGTTAAATCATGGTGGGTATTTAAAAAAAATAATAATACAATGTCATGCTGTGTCTCCTATTCTCCTATTCTGTGCATCGTTTGAAGCAAATCGAAAACCATAACACTGAAAACAAGATGGGGTCTAATGCCCTTTTTTGGGAGGGGGAAGAGGGGTTGGGGACTTAGTGCATGGAGACAAACACTGTTCTTAACATACCCCTTCGGTGCCACACCGCAAAGAATCCTTTATGCTGACATTTGGTTCTAAATACTCTTTATCGTTTTCATACCCTGAGCATAGCGGTCAGAAGAGTATGAATGTCCCCGCACTATTGGGGATGACTGGTCTATTTATTTATTTATTTATTTTCCCCCGACTGGCTCTGATCAAGCAACGTTCCCATTTTTTGAGCATTTTCGTTTTGTTGTGTGGGGACTGCGGATGAAATTTTGCATCTTTGCTAATTCCGGTGTATTTACATGCATATTTGTAATGTTCATGAATATGCTCTGTCCTGTCAAAATAAACAAATAAAGTAAATTGTTGTAGTGTATTGGCTGCCGCAAAGTCCATTCAGGCTATAGACTATGTGCAGTTTCCCTCTCAACTCGATCAAGGTGTCAGACAAACTAATACACGACAAATCATGACCAGATTACTGCAGTGCAATATATGGGGAACAAAGTTATTTCCCGTCAGTTAAAGTGACAGCTGAGAGAGCACGCACAAAGCGCATCAAACCTCGGTGGAATCAATGGTGATCATGGATTACTTCGTCATCGAGATGAACGATCTAATGCCAGTCCATTAAATAATGGGTGCCAAGGTTGATCTGTGTTTTAATGTCGGCTCCACTCAGATTTCATAGCCAATTTCTGGGGTCCATTAGGGTTTGGGTCCGTCATTTTGAACCTGTGAAGAGCTCTATGTGTATATAAAGTATATTATCTAATATGTTCCTTATTTATTCTGACTTCCTTATTACTAACCTCGCGTCATCAGGCTTTACCGAAATGGTATGCCTCTCAGGCTACATTATTACTAGATGTTTATGCAATCCAATGTTTCATGTAGTTCTTCTATCCTTCACGAGTAGGCCTAAGCTCCCTTAAATAGAAAGTCTGAAAATTACTTACATTTTTTACAATCTGGTCTACCAGAGCTACTTAGTGCTTATCGATAGTCAATTAAATTCTGAGGAGAACTCATCCATTTTGTTCGGAGCTACACGATAAACAGTTAATGTCATGACCCCCCCCCCCCCCCAAAAAAAAATGTACGAGCACTTTTTTCCTCCTGACAGCACCTCTGCCCTGAGCCCTGATTTGAATGGTTTACCTCATCAATAGCAGACTCCTCTATAAGTCGTGGCGCCTCTCCAGACAGCAGGCCATGTGTGGCCATGACGTAGATCTTATAGGCTCCTCTCTCCTTCAGGATCTCTGCTGTTGCAACAAAGTCCTCCACGTCGTCAATGATGTCATCCTAAAAGAGCAGAAACAAAGACAAGGGTGACTTTAAGGATGTCCCAATAATCAAAGCCATAACTTATTGTATGTCATATCGTCTTTATGTCTTGATAAATTGAATACACAGGACCACAATGTAAACAAGCTCTCAGGGCTTTTTGCGTTATCCTCTGTACCCAAGTACTTTTTGTAAATTGTCAATCAACAAATAAATCAACAAAAAATGTAATCTTTGTGTAGGACCAAAATACTGATTTGCTCAGACACATGACGTAAATTCTCCATTCAATGTCAATGGCATTTAATGTTTGTCTTAGGACAGAAATCTACACTATACAGTAGCTAAATATAGGATGGACTAGCGCCCCTCAAAAATGTGTAGAAGAGGTCTTACAACAATGATGGCAATCCTTCCTCCTACATCCCCCACCACAGTAATAGGTGGTTTCTCTTTGGCCATCATCACTGCAAGACAAAGGACCATTACTTTCAACCAACAGTTCCATTTGATGGGGTATAAAATATATGCAGACTAAACGAAAAGGAGGAAGTAGATTAGTTGAGAAGGGATTGGTATTAAAAGCCTACCATAATCATGCAAAAACAGTACCACTTCAAGTCAACAGGCATCCAATTAAACCACACACTTTTCAGGTTTAAAAAGAAAGATGTGAGGCTACTGAAGAGGATATGGTTTAAAATCCATTCAAAGTAAGAAGCAGGGAACCCACACACTTAATTACATGGTAACATAGTAATAATTATGTTTTGTGCCAGTGGGGCATTAGTCAGGTCTTCTGTGATGTGGCCTGCTCTGAACCATAAAGTGTGTAGTTTCCCAGTTACTTACTTTTTTTCAACCCAGCACCGTTTAAGATCTGCTGTAGCACGTGCACTGCAAACCCAGAACTTATCTACAAACCACCGTATTTCAATTGCAGAGACCGCAACACATCACATCACACACCTGTCGTGCTGTAAAACCCTCTTCCAAGTCAGTTTCAGGATCTGTTCCCAAGTGCAATACACACACACACAAATCACAGCCCTGCACATGTAACTCTTTTAAGGCCATTGGTGGGGTGAATTCCGGTCTCTGGTTGCAAAAAGCAGCAGGGGTCAGGACTCAAAGAGATGTGGGAACTCGCATAAGCCAACAGATATTAAAAATTAACAAGAATCATATTGGTGCCGAGCCAGAGCTTTCAGCCCAGAACTCAAGGTAAACGATCAAGCAACAGGGTGCAAATGACAGAACAAAGGTAAAACCGTGTCACGCAGATCAGCTCATATTCATTTCAATGCAACACAAATAAAAAAAGGAAACCATTTCCATGTCACTTGCAGAACATCCAGATTTTGCAGACATTCTGGGGGGTACGGTGCGTATACATTAAATCACCCAATCACACAGCCAAGCTTAATTTCTTGAGCAAATAAATATGCATTTCCTGTGTCACTAGCCAAACCTGCCATGTACTTTGTCTACCGGTATGTTGTCTTCAAATATATACACATCACAGAAGTCTACATTAACATGACCTGAAATAATAAATAATCCAAATCATAGCATTTTCATTATGATTAGTTTGGTTTAAGAACTTTCCTTCCTCTGTGTTCATAGTTGAAATGACCTAGAAGCCCTCAGAGGCTGAATGTAACCATCATTCCATGCAATTAATCATAATATATCACACAAAAAGGGAAGAAAAGAGGCAGCGTTACGGTCATACTTGGGAGTTCTATGCCAGGGAAGGCAACCTGATGCCTGCTGCCTGCATTAACAGTAGATAGAATTAATTAGTAGAGCGGTTAGATAATTATCCAGGAAAGAATCACACAAAGCAGGATCACTGGGTTTTACTTTTAACAGATAATAATCTGAATAATAATTACAGCATAAAATATAACTCAACTATGGGTCAATTTTTATGGACCAGTGTTAGTAAAATTAAACTAACACCATACAGTATGTAGAGATACTGAGGAAACATTGCAAAACAAATGCAATAATAAAACAAATTCCACATGGGAAATGTGTGGCTCCAATGTGGAACTCGGACTTCATGTGGCCAGTCTGTGACGTCAGAAAAGATTGGGCAAGGTTTCAGCCCGATCAGAGCCCTAATGAATTCCATAATAAAATATATTCAAAAGGTATAAAGCAGTGTGGAAAAAGGTTAGTGGAGGTTCTTCTGTGGCCTACTGTTAATGTGCACAAACATTTGACACTGATCGGTTTGCGAGATTAGTTCCATACACACAGACCCTCTTTTAGACAGCTAGAGCCACATCTAAAAGGTCACAGGGGATTTAAATAAAGCACATGCAAGTTATGAATTTGTCAAGGCAGACGGATGCAGGGAGGATGAGGTTATAATTCAGGTTTCATTTTAGAGAAGCGGTACGTTCAGAGATCAACAAACAACCTCCCAACTCAGTACGGGGAAGCAGTAGCAAGTAGAAGAATGTGGATATTCAGCTTGGAGATGGAGAGAACAGGAATCCAATTTATAATTACAATACAAAAATAAAAATAAAAAATCTTAATTAATTTATTCTAGTGGGATTAAATCACTTTGGAGGTTTCTGATCCAATCTGGGTCTAGAGCGGATACAGAAATGATGCATGCATGTTTGTGTATGTGCAAAAAAGTACCCATTCGGTCAAACTAATCTTTACTGAATGGGTAATTTGCTGGCTGACCATCAGGAAAAGGTCAACGGGCTGAGGCCGTTATGTGAACTTGCGCTAAGAAACCGAAGGTAATTTGTAACATTTGACATTTAAAATGAAATAACAAAAACATGGTCTTCGATTCATTAGCACAATGACAATATGAGTCATCACAAGCAGGGAAATCATAACTGATCATATTTAGAGGCAGGATAAGAGCACTTAGTCTTAGTACAGTAAGACAGTAAGAACACAAAGTTCTTCTTTCTCAAAGAAAGCAATAATATGTCAATTTTAATGACCTTTTTATTTTTTGGTATTCAGACAGCCAGCAATGGGTAGAACGCTCCAAAAGAAAACTAGACTCTGTGACACATCTAGGGGCCGCAATCTGCCTTCAAAGATTTTCCTAGAAGCTTTGTCATTGGTCGATTTGCCTGTCTGCTTCCTGATTGGTTAGTCACTGCGACCGGTTTTTTTTGACCAATGACAAAGCTTCTAGGAACATCTCTGAATGCAGATTGCGGCCCCTAGATGTGTCACAGAGATTAAATTATTTTTGGGAGCGTTCTACCCATTGCTGGCTGTCTGAATACCTACAAAATAAAAAATAAAAAGGTCATTAATATTTGACATATTATTGCTTATAGCAGCTTTAAGACAGAACAAAGACAGTATGGAAGAACAGGTTTGGTGGGGGGAAAACTAAAATGGGTTAGGTCCTAACCACCACAGTGGTTCCCAAACTGTGGTGCGTGCACCCCTTGTGGTGCGCGAGCGCCTTCTAGGGGGTGCGCAACATGAAAAGGCTAATGGTGGTGCTATGTCATTTTAAATATATTATGCCAATATATGACAAGTATATGCAGAATATAGCCTATGCTGCATATATATGCCATATTCAGATTCATATATGTGGATAAATAGGAAATATACAGTATGTCTCTCATACTGTATGTATGTATGTCGCCCCCTGTATGTCTCTCAGGGGGCGAATGTGGCTCAAGAGGTAGAGCAGGTCGTCCAATGATCCATGGGTCGGCGGTTCGAATCCCGGCTCCTCCTGTCTACATGTCGAAGTGTCCTTGGGCAAGACACTGAACCCCAAATTGCTCCCGATGTGCTGGTTGGTACCTTGCATTAACCTGACTCCAGGTTAACCTTGCATGGCTTCCGCCACAATCGGTGTATGAATGTGTGTGTGAATGTAATGCGCAATCTATGTAAAGCGCCTTGGATAAAGGCGCTATATAAATGCACCATTTACCATTTATTATAGCTTATGCAATTAATACTGAATTTCCATGTGGGGGGGGGGGTGCATCAGCTAGGTCGGGAAGTAACAGGGGGTGCATGATCTAAAAGGTTTGGGAACCACTGGGTTAGGATATAGCAACACCCATGGGTCATGAAAATAAAAACACCAAAGCAGGGCATTCCTGTATACAAGAAAAATGGAAAATGGAAAAGAGAATATTGTGAAAATGGAGAAGTAAGCAACATACTGCCTGTGTGTGTGTGTGTGTGTGTGTGTGTGTGTGTGTGTGTGTGTGTGTGAGTGAGAGCTTATCTTACATGGCAGCTCTAGGCCAGGGTGTCCTGAGGAGCTGGTCCGAGCTGCAGGGGGTGAATGTCTACCGTCTGCCATGTCTGACTCGGAACACTGGGCTTCACCATGCATCACAGCCAGCCCTAGTCTCAGCCTCTCAGCAAAAGACTGGGCTCTGAAACACACAGGCACGCAAACACACAAGTGGCCAAATAATCCAACAGATAAATACCATATTAAAATACAATATACATAATATATTATGCTGACACATTGAGCACAAAAAACACACAAGCAAAGCTTAGTTGTAAAAACTGATAACAGTTTGCTGTAACACAAACTTAAATGCATACAGTACATGAGTAATTACTAGTAGGGACACCCTGATAATGTTTGTTTATTTTCCACTGATATGGATCACCAAATCATCAACCGGATCAACAACCATTCTGTGTGTGCACTACTGCACTCTAGATAGCACAACATGATTTAGTGAGACACCTATTTTTTTAATTGATAAAAATGACAGTATATCAGCATGGTAGTTCATCCATCGTTTGCATCTTCTTTTTTGCAATCAGCAACAATTATTATAACCATTCAGCATTCCCAATATCATATTTATGCAGAATATCTGCCAATTAAGGGTAGTACTTGCATAGTACACACATAACAAACATGACAATGACCACAATTCAGACACATAATGTCCTTCATGGTCACATTAACATACATGGGCATGCATGGGCAACTGGCACCCCCAGGGGCTACATGCGGCCTCACCTTCACTTAATGCGGCCCGCAGGTTAATATCGGAATACCGATATATTATTGATTTCAGCTGTAACAATTCTAAACATGCAAACGTGACCCTCTTGAATTACAGTCTATATTAGTACCTTAATGACTAGTATTAAAATGTTAGTGTCTTGTTTATGTCCAATGTATTTGCATTTACGTTCATAAAGTTAACATAAGTACCGGTATAACTAAATGCATCCGATATTAAATAAAAATGTTACTTTTCAGGATTCAAATTCAAAAATAGCAAAATAATTATAATTCTGGATTTCAATTCAAATATCAAAAATTGCAGATCTACAAGCTCAAACACGTCGCAATGCTACATACACGTTTTGAGCTTGTAGATCTGCTATTTTTTCCACCACAGTATACGTATATGCAATGTGGCCCTCTGGAGTGAGTGTGGAACTATAGTGGCCCGCTCCATCTTCAAAGTTGCCCATCCCTGACATACAGTACGAGTTCCATTACTGTGCAACATAATGTAGGACTAGAAAACTTGAGGATGTCAATACTTGCAGGTCCTGCATGTCCCAGTTTTGATGTTACCTCTTGGCAGCTGCCGGGGATTTTGCAACAATTATGGCATTCCTGTAGTCTGGGATCTGGGAGATGAGGGAAAAGAAAATCATTTGAAATCATTTTTTTACTTTGAGCCAGACTTTTCTTTTTTTTGGTTATGTGTAGTTTTACTACATATATAATCATTACAACAACCTGTTAACTGGTTCAGTCCACCCGACGTGCCCACACGTCATAAGCAATCCAACCGACGAGGTGCTATGACGTGTGTACACGTCCTAGCGCATCTTCAATGATATCAAACGAGAGAATAATATTCTGAATTTTTTCCTTTTTTTATTTTTGAGTTGGACTCCAAGGCCAACATACGCTTCGCTTTTCATTCATGTGAGGTCCGGTCACTTCCCCGCTTACCGCTGCAGAAAGAATGCCTCGTATCTCCTAATCTAGGGCGCTCTCCGTGGTTTTGATTTGATGGATATACTCTGGATAAGCTCTTCATTTCTGACTTCTCACCTGCCTCTCGTTCAAAATATGAACGCGATGGATTATTTAGTGATATTATGGAAACGAGAGCAAGGTAAGCAAGCAAAAAAAATATCTGTTTTTTTCTGGAACAGAAGGGGAGGGGGGCTTTACAGAGTAAAAGCGGCCATGTCTTCCCGGCGCCGATTGTGTTATTATTGCTATCCTTTGTAGCTAGGCTAAAATATAGGTTTTCTTGCATTTTCTATATTGTATTTGAGGTCATTACTTTGTCTTTTTACCGTCGTTTCTTCTCTCTGGTTTGTACCCTCTTGGTAATGTTTCTGCTCGTTTTGTTTTGTTGCCCGTTTGCCGGGGACTACATATGGAAATTAGCATCCTTGCTAAATCTGACATATTTACATTGCATTATGTGTAGTCTTCATTAATATGTGATGTCCCGTCAAAGTAAACATATTAAGTATCTGTGTGATATATACACAACATACCACACTGATGTTTTCTGTGGCTGCATAAGAAAAAAGGTATTAACCCATTTCTGTACCTTTTCAATGGTTCATGGAAGTATTTATGAAACAGCTGTGTATAATACAATCTAGAGTCTTACCTCTTCTTGGATGTACTGAATGAGGAAGGGGGAGGCCCTCAAATTGTCCACAGGGAAGCTGAAAAAACCCTGGATCTCTTTTTGGTGGAGATCCATGGTGATGAGGTGAGTTAACCCTGGTACAAGGAATACAGAGGGTTCAGACAGCGATAAGAAAAAGATTGTTAACAATACAGAAAACACAGCATTCCATGTACACTGGTAGAAGTTGTCATGATTTAAGACCGTATCTGCTTGACCCAGTGTGAAACAATCCTCTACAAAAACATATTGATATACATGATACAATGACCATCAACTTATTTATCAGACTGAATGTCTGTGCACAAAGATATGAGATGTATGCCCTGTTCCTGTTCATTTCTGAACATATCTTGTAGGCACGTCATGTATCCATCCATTGTCCATTTACTGTATATACTGTATATTCCTCTGTTGTCTGTAATAATGTGCAATGCTGCCTGGTGTTGTCATGTTCTCTACGCGTGTGTCTCAGCTGAATTCTCACCCACCACCCCTTGGTTAGGTCACGAGGGACCACTCGGGTGGTCAACCAAAAATTAATGCCTTAACTGTATGACCAGTACCCTCCCAAACAACATTCCAAATTACTGTTATAAATCATGACAGAAATGTACTAGTAAACCGGACACCCGAGTCCAAGTATACACAATTACACATGGCAAATCACATACATATTAGGAATTCTAACAACTGGGTTCAGGGAATGTTGCTTAGTCAATCTGTGTTTTGTTTTGTATGCCCATTGCAATCAGAACTGCACTCACTCCCAATCTTCCACATACTTATTTTAGCCCGCAGCACTTGCACTAGTCTTGACGACCTTACAGGCGTATTGCAAAGGCTATTTTAGATAGCATATTATGTAAACATAGCACTCTATAGTGTATACTCAGTTTATTTGTACAGATATTCTACTATTAGACGGATGTTTGATTATAATCCTTGATGAATATTTCTATGAATTTGATGTATTACCATGTTACCCTTCGCTCTGGATTAAGAGCGTCTGCTAAATTACTAAATTGTAAATTGTATGCCAAGAAATAAAAGCTGAAAAACTGGAGTATTTGACTTTACACATGATTTCGCTCATAGCATGGCCATTCTGCTTGGAGTAACAATGCACTTAGAACATACAATATATTCAATAGAAGATTAATAGTACCAGCTTTGGCTAACATTGATGCTAGCAGCTTGCAAACAACAGAGCCCCTCTTTCTCATCTTGCACTGCTTGCTGTAGGGGAAGTATGGGATGACCCCAATGATGTTCTTTGCACAGTTGGTCTTGAGGGCATACGCCATAACAAGCAGCTCCATGATGGCCGTGTTCACATCTCTGAAAGAGAAATAAAAACACACACTGCATGGTACATCATGTGAAATGACGGATCTACACTGCTGGTCCCCTCAAAAGAAAACATGTTCCAATACAATTAGGTTTTTCTACTTAATAATTGTAATTGTGGGCTAGCTGTTATGTGACAAATTATTGGGCTTCGTGTATGGATCATGTGATCCATGTGGTTCTATGAGGTCAATTGCCTAAGAAGACTAACTTGCTGAGAATCCCAATCCTAAACTTATCACCAAAGAGGGATCCATAATTAAACCAATCACTAGGCAGTGTAGGCACTGCCCTTACCCCATACGGGTGTCTTTACCTGAACTTGGTAAATTTAACCTCGACAGCTATGGGGGCATTCCTTAATAATTGATATCACATAATAATTAATGAGAAATAAGAAAACTGCTGCTAGTAGCAATTGCAATCTGTGATACTTTATAGTTAAACAGTAGGTTTCAATGTTTTCAATGTATATTTGTACATCTCTAAATGTTCTGATGAATTGAAAATGGTGGACACTATTGTAAACAAGTGTAATGCTTTATGGTGTCATCCACAGTTAACAGTTTTTGTATTGAGTTGTGCTTGAAATGTACTGTAATTCTGCAAACTGTTAATAAATACTTAAATCAATCAATAGATCATAGCATAGGTTATGATCAAATATAATCTTGACTGTTTACTTATACACAGAATTATTGTTATTTTGAGGCTGGGGCATTTATTAGCACATGCATCCCTTTTGCACTTGAGTGGTTAGTGAACCAGGGGTCACTGGCCAGCAGGATCATACTCTATCTCACTTTACATGGTACTGCCAGTCGATAGCACTCAGTATGGGTTAGTCTGACAACTCAACATGATTTTTACCACAAAATATTGTTTTATCAATGATTTACAAAGAAGCAACTTGTGATTTGTATGCCTGCCAACTGAAACAGATTAAGTAAGTTAAACTCCTGCCTGGAATTTCAACACTAACCCAAAAGCAATTTTGACACAATTCTCATTGATACAGAAATGTTGTTATACAGGCACATTTTGGTTACACAAATCTGTAAAGTGATAGAAAAGAATAGATATGGATAACAACCTTGGAATGGTCTGAATGATAAAGATGTCTTGACCACGTACAGATTCTTTCACATCCACTCTCGTCTCTGGTAAGGGCAAAAGACAGATAAATTAGGAGCAAATGCAAATAATGATTGAGGTTATAAGAATTATGAATTGCATGCAAGCATAATTCCTAAATTGAAATAGATATTCAATCTGAAATGGGAGGGGGGGGGGCTTTCACCATAATGCCTAACCATACTGTACCTCTATTTGACTCTTGAAAAACGACTGACTTTCCCAATTCCACACCCAACCGTCTGAAAAACGAGGGGAAAAAAAGAGTGCGTGTCAACAGAAAAAGCACATGTACACACTGCTGGCTCAAATTAAAAACTCATAACTCGCTGTAAAATATTAACCAGTCCATTTCAGACATTCTTTCCTGGAGACACTGGGGTTGTCAACAAACAATTAGTCTAGCCTATGTCATGTCTAGCAGCCATTTATCACATGGCAACTTCTTATCGGCTGTTGTGCAAGCACTCAATGTATGGGTCTCCCACTAACACGGCTTTCCAAAGAGTCACTGGGTGTGGTCAACAAGAGTAATAACACAAAGAAGACCACCGTCCATAAACGGTAGAATAACATTCAAGCCAAAGTGGTCTGTTAATGGCCAAATGTTACAAGTCCTCAAATCATTCTCTTCATTGAGGTATACTCTTTAAGGGTATCAGTTTGTGGCATTTGAGAAGGCGGTCTAGAAAGGATGCCCTTGATTTGAGCCAAAGCGTTGGTGGGTAGTGTTGGTACAGATACTTAAAAAAAAAAAAACACTTTTATTTATTTATTAGGCCTTCTCACTGCACTGTCCAATGGCCGAATGTAAATGATCGCATTCGCAATATGCTTTTGCAAACATTGAAATGTAGCGCTCCTCTACACTACAGATGCGTGGAAGAACTATATATTTTGGGTTGACGCATTGTTCATCTTGCTTCCTCCCTCCTCGCATGACTGATGCTGAACAGTCATAGCCAATTTTGAGAGACTAATTCAACACCAAAGACATTTTAAGTCTACTCTAGTTTGTGTATGTTTAGTTAACTAGATGCTGGCACACAGAAACACCTAAACCAAATACACCTACAATTACTTAGCCTTAATCTCTGGTTTTTCACTAACCGTTGTAGAATCACCCAATATCTTTCCATTCCACCCACAGGTGCTCTAAAATAGCGCGCACAACGGCCACAGTCTATAACTGGAAGCCTGGATGAGAGAGGCAGTGATTTGGCCAATCACTGCTCGAGCCGCCAACTGGAGAGTGTAGTGGTTGAGGATTGACACACTCTAAGAAGGATGGAGACCACCTGATGGTCCAGGCCAAGGCTTCATCCATTAGAAATTGATTAATCGCATATTTTGATGTATTTACAAAAGGCTGTCAATGAAGGGTATTGGCACTTAATAAATGCGATAGCACTCATGGCATGGAAGTTGCTACTTTTAAATAAAGTTATTACTTTCAGATTTATAAAGGGGTGAATCCATCTCCTGTAAGCGGTAACACACACACACACACACACACACACACACACACACACACACACACACACACACACACACACACACACACACACACACACACACACACACACACACACACACACACACACACACACACACACACACACACACACACACACACACACACACACACACACACACACACACACACACACACACACACACACACACACACACACACACACACACACACCTCGCCCGCCCTCCTCCTCCTCCTCCAAAGAAACGACGAGTAAACAGCACAACATACAAAACAGAAACAACATAACCGCTAGTACACACACTAGAACATCAGTGTGTCAACTGCCAAACACAAGTGGCCAAGACCAATACATGTGTGAGGTGTGCTTGTGTCTGGGCACAGCAATCGCACTTGAAGTCTGCCTCAGGATACATTTCAAGATGAGCTCTATGTACTACTTCCAGTAGCCCGTCTTGGGACCCTCTGTAAAGTTTGTTTACACTACACTTTACATAGGGTCCCTTCCCATCTGTCCCAAGCTAAATGGTATACAGACGGACTTACACTCGGAAACGGCCGTGCTGCGCTGTTTTAGTAGTGGTGTTTCAAAAGAAGCATACGTCTGCTATAGGAGACAACGGAAACCTCAACGAATTTTCCTTTGGCGCAGAAGCCGTTAAGTATTTTTAATATTTCATATTTGTTTGACCGTTTTGGCTGGTTTGAAATTCTCTCTTCCTTCCTTCCTTATTGACATCCCACTGTACCGCCTCCAGCACCGAGGCTGGCTAGCTGCGCGTCCCTACGTTCCTGATCTGCTCTGTCGCAGCTAGCCAGGAAGTCAAGGAAGGAAGGAAGAGAGAGAGAATTTCAGACCGGTCAAACAAATAGTAAATATTAAAAATACTTAACGGCTTCTGCGCCAAAGGAAAATTCGTTGAGGTTTCCGTTGTCTCCTATAGCAGACGTATGCTTCTTTTGAAACATATCACCACTACTCAAACAGCGCAGCACGGCCGTTTCCGAGTGTAAGTCCGTCTGTATACCATTTAGCTTGGGACAGATGGGAAGGGACCCTATGTAAAGTGTAATGTAAACAAACTTTACAGAGGGTTCCGAGAGGGGCTATACTTCCAGTTGAGACATGCACATGAGGTGGTTGAGTTCACTCTATATAAAGTGTCTGCCCAGTGCCCACCCCTCATCTGTCAACTCAGTCCTCAATCCTCTTTCCAATTTATGTTTTAATCGCTGTGAAGAACTATTAACATCAGTAAGAGATGAGATAAATGTTACGTATAACTGTCTGAAACAAACCCATTCTCAGTTGGTAACATAGGGGCAGTTTCTCCCATTTCTGATTATTAGGAAGATGTGGAAAATGAACCCTACTTGCATTTCTAAAATAATTTGCAGGAATAAGAGCTACGTGATCGTTTGAACAATGCAATGCATGCTTGCATAGACATCTTTAATATAAATTAGTGCATTGATGTGCATTGTGTGTGTGTGTGTGTGTGTGTAAACAACAGTCTATCCAGACTATTCAGGGTTAACCTCGCGTCACCAGACTTGGGTAGGGTAGTACTATAGACTACTCGGCCCCGTGGCTGTCACACGATCAGCAAACGCATGCATGGGAGTACACAGCCGATCACTTCGGGTCAACTGGCTAACTGCACACACACCGTAAGGGAAGTTAATAGCCTTGGATTGGATATCAGATTTGGAAGACTGTCTTCCAAATATGCCTGAAGTTTCAAATAAAAGCGAAGCTCAAAACTACAAAATATACCATGACAATTAAAACATCACTTACTCAGTAATCTTCTTCGCCAGTTCGATGCAGGAGGTGGTGGAATTGGCAGAGAAGACACGGTATCCACTTTTTGAAACATTCATGTTGGCGTAACCAAACGACAGCTTTGGAGTTTGAGAGCGAGAGACAATAGACCCGTGAGCCCCAAAACGCCTAATGGGCATATTAGCTTTAATCAACTTGTGGTTTTGGGTTATTTATTTTAACCCACTGTCAAAATATACAACACTATATACTATAACAATCCCTAACTAAACAGAATGGTGGATCGATTTAGCTTAACTCGGTTGCATCCGACATGTATTATCGAATATGTCGTGTGTATTCTTGGTAAACATGAAAACTAAACAAACATAGCACTCACTCTCGGCGAAACAACGGCTTTATAATACTGAGTGTCAAACTGAGCTAAGCGAATATTTTGTGAATCGTGATGTTAACGTTACACACACACACTGTTTGTCTAAACAACCACCTCTGTGTCGATGAGAGCTCCACTGACTCCACACAAAAAAACCTGGGGGAGAAGCAGTTATGAAGCTCAGCTCTCTGTCTCCATTCTGACTGGACACAGGGAAGCTTTCAGTGTTGTTGCATATCTCCGAAACACACAAATATAATATAATTACTTCAAAATTCAACAAGACGACATCTAGTGTCACGGAACGTCGGCTCAGGCGAAACACATTAGCAAAACTCCGCGTGTTCTCCTCAAATGTGTCTCCTGCGATGATAACTTTGTTTGCAGCAGCAATGCGGTCAGTGGTCACATCTCGCACCAGGAAAAGACGCCACGAGCACATTGGACGCCGGTGGAGAAGTGGGAGTGACGTTTGGGTGAGCCAATCAGTGGCGTTGTCAATACAGCAATGGTGGGGTTATCGTCCAATGAGCACGCAGCATCCGCCCCATGTCATAAGCTTTTAGCGTATGACATCAGGAGGATACTGGGTGCTCATTGGACAACTACTAAAACCCTTTAGTGGTTTTGATGTATGGATGGAAGTCCCCACTCCCTATGATGGAAGTGGACTAAAGGTTAGGAGGTTACTTGACTCAGTGCCAGTGGTCAATATTGATAATTTTAGCTTTCAAAGTGAATGTACCGTTGCAAAATAATAATAACGTGCACAAGATTATGTTTTTAATTTTTATTAAAATACAATTTAACATTTTCTCCAAAGGTTTCTGTATACATTGTATAACCTTCTCTATAGTCTATACATACTGACAGAAAAGTACTGATTCTTTAAAAGGGAAAAAAACAAAACAAGAATGAATAACATAGTGATATAATGGTCAGGTGAAAGAAGAGCTGTCTCCGTTGTGTCTCCCCCCATATTAGTATGATTATTGTGCCAATGTGTACAGTGTTACCAACTGAGAATGGGTTTGTTTCAGACAGTTATACATTTATCTCATCTCTTACTGATGTTAATAGTTATACGCAGCGAGTAAAACATAAATTGGAAAGAGGATTGAGGGCGGAGTTGACAGATGAGTGGTGGGCACTGGGCAGACACTTTATATAGTGAACTCAACCACCTCATCTCAGTCTCAGTCTAATTCAACTGAAAGTAGTACATAGAGCTGGGTGGCTGAAATGTATCCTGAGGCAGACTTAAAGTGCGATTCCTGTGCGGAGACACAAGCACACCTCACACATTGGTCTTGTCCACAGAACGGTTTTGGCCACTTGTGTTTGACAGTTGACACACTGTCTGATGTTCTAGTGTGGGTATACTGGTATAGTGGGTACTAGCGGACAGTGTTTCTCCCACTGATGTATGACACAATGACAATTGGATCATGTGACCCATGCCATGACCTTGTTTGTTGTACACATTTCACTTTTTGACAAATTCCTGCAGTTTATTTTATTCCCAATTTAGTCGTTATGGCGAGAATCAAGGAGATTTGTCAGTTAGCAGCAAAATATTAGTGGAACTTGTTCAGCAGAATTATGGTAACATAAACATAATAATACAATTAAAAAAGTAAATGCCAATTACCAAATGCATCAGCCCTATAGGGAGAGCACAGAACAGTCATGTCTTCTCAGAAATATGACATCAAGACTGATTCTTTTCTCCTGAGAGATAAGTTTCACCGGCTATTACTACTATAGCGCCTCCACACCACACTGAACAGGCTTGAAGATTGGTCACACCAATCTGTACCAGTCGCTAGTGCAGTGACAGATAAACATAGCCAGTTGTGTTCCTATGGACACTGTCGCCCGGCCAAGCTGGAGGCACCAGTGAGGATTCAAACCTCTAGTCTCTCATGGTGGGCAGGAACTTTACCCGTTTGCCACCCAGCGCCCCTGACCTTTTTAAATTATCTCCCCAGCAACTCATTTCTCAGCTTTTCAACACCTTCTCCTTCAGCAGATCCAGGATGACCTGCCTCTCCTGGCTCTCCAACTCAAATCTTCTCGCTCTCTCGTGTCTCTCAGCTCCAAGACGCTCCCTCTCCATGGCAATCTTACCTAAGATTAAAAGAATCCAAAACAAACCTGTAGTTCAAGAATAATGACACCATATCATTAAAAAGAAAAGAAAAAAAGAATCTGGTGCAAATGGAAAGTCTTGCAAGGGTGCAGTCACACCGTACTTTGATTCTGCCTATGTGGCAGATTCTGCCAATGCCTTTCAATGCCTTTTTTTAGTTTTTGCGAAAATCCACTAATGGCAACAAACTGCTCCGTTCCCATTGAAAAGTATTGTCAGAATCTAAATTCAGTGTGACTGCACCCCTAATTTTCATTACTCTGCATTGCTTTGTGGGATAGTGCTTTCAATGTGATGGACAAAACATGCAATGATAAAAAATGTAAAATGTAAAAAAGTATAAATAAACAAAAATATAATATCCCACTATTACTACTACTACTACTGACTACCAGTGCACACATTTGTTTGCTGCTATTGGTGTTCAAGACATCTGATTTGGAGGAAGGCTAATCATACAATTACACATTTTGTGTTGTTTCCCAGCAGTGTGACGAATACCAGGTGAAAGACAATATCAACCTACAATGAAAATGCCAAACTATTTTACCTTTCTGTGGAAAGCAAGTTACAAATAACATAATGTTGATGATCATTATCATCATTATTTTAGTAGTGTAGTAGTAGTAGTAGTAGTATTACACCATGTATTTGAACTGGACAAATGAAACACTATGAAAATCGTACTCCTCTCGATCTCCAACTCCTCTCTCCTAAGAGCGAGCTCCTCCTCCCGCAGCCTCTGCTCTGCCTCGGAGCGTTTCTCCAGGAAACTGAGGATCTCCGAGTAGGTCTGGCAGCAGCACTGGCACGGCCGCTTGGCCATAGGCGAAGTGGACAGCTCACCACACCCTCTGTGCTCCTCCTCTACCTCTGAAGGAGTGGGGACCATATGGTGATCTAAGGTGAGGACGTTAATGTGAGGAAGGTAAGGTGTCAATTATTAGAGGAGCGATCTGTGGATAGATTTTAGAAATGTCCTTCTTTCTTTTTTATATACTTTTATGACTTTTGGCATCTTAATTAAGTAATTAAGTAATGTACTCTCTCTACCTGTGGAATCTGTTGTTTCACAGTGTGTCACAGTGATGATGGGCTTGTCCTCCTCAGGTAAATGCAGTTCTTCCATTGCTCGTTTCCTCAGTTCCTCATCCTGGTGATAATATAATTATAATAGTAATTGACGGCTCGTTGGTCCAACTCGCCCCATTACTAATCCTGTCCCCAACTGTTACCCTAACAGCACTCAAAGTCACTTTGTCAGACCAATGCACCGTCGGAATTACCTCATCCACTCTGACGCCACTGATGCTCACATGTTGCTTGTTGCCCGCCAGGACACCTTTCTCGACCTCCAATTCCAACACATCATGTAGCAGGTCCTCCTTCTGTGCATACAACCTCTCTGTTCCAAACCTGAACACATACAGAAATCCACCAACACACTCGTAGGGTCAAAGGCAAACATCAAACAAGCTCAAACAGGCATGCACAAAAGGATGCCATTACTATTATTTATAGAACTAGAGCGGTGCCCGTTGGGCACTGGCCTACTTGGAACAATGCAAGTTGGAAATGCATGCCTCGAGATACCTGGATTACAGATATACAGACGTACACACACAGAGACTATATATATATATATATATATATATATATATATAGTGTATATAGTGTGTGTGTGTGTGTGTGTGTGTGTGTGTGTGTGTGTGTGTGTGTGTGTGTGTGTGTGTGTGTGTGTGTGTGTGTGTGTGTGTGTGTGTGGCTGAATGTGAAGTAGCATACTTTGTAAAGCAGATTTGCCTTTTTTGTTTCCAGACATAATTATCCGATTGGCCTACTGACTAACCTGCGCAAGCTGGCATAGTCTTGTTTCTTGTAATAGTCCAACAGCAACATGGTTCTCTCCCTACATCGTCTGCCATCCACTTCAAAGTTTTCATGCTCAAGAGCTGCTGTAATGATCTCTCCCACACGGGCCCAAATCCGTCCTTAAGATGTTACAGTGATTGTTACAGTGATTGTTACACATAAAAACATGCATTGCGTTAAATTAGGGATTATTTATTTTCACTCTATGGCCTATTTATGGCAGATTTAGTCAAAAATACACTTTCAACCTGACTCCTTGGAGGCAAAAGGGTTCTGGGCGATAACCTCTTTGAGGAGGAGGATGTCATGCCGGGCTGAGAAACGCACCTGTTTCTTCCGCGGGGTAGGAGACCCACCCAAGGAGAACCCTGAGCGACAGTAAGAGAACAGTGAGTGTAGGAAGAACAGAATATAAGACATTTAGGAACAATATAGAATAGAATAGAATGGAAATGAAGGCCAGATAATATTATGCCAACTCCACAAGTTGAGCCTGAGAGAAGAAAGGGAGTCTAGTAGTCTACTAGTGCGCCTCAGCCAAACAAGGCAAGCCTGCGTGCATCACAGGAGCAGGACAACAGAAGTTGTAGGAGAGAATTAACACTGGAGAACCTTATTAAGGTCCTGGTACAAATAGCGTGACTGACACTTCAACACTAATGCATCTTCCTCAGAGGCAAAACCAGACTCTGGTCTCTAAACTGCCTCTCCCTGGCCAGATATTGTCTTCCTAATACGCGAGGGGGCAGTGCTTTTTCATTTACTGTTTTTATTTATTTTAATAATTATTTTTGTTTTTCAAGTCTCTGCTGGATTCTCCCTCTCCTTATTCTTTTCCAAAAAGAATTGTTAAAAATAAATGAAAACAGTAAATGAAAAAACACGGCCCCTCACGTATTAGAAGGACAAATATCAGTCACCATGGTTAAAATGGAGTTTGAAGTTGAAGTTTGAAGGTTTTTATAGGAAGGGGGGTGGGGGCTGCTAAAATGAATATCAAATATCTAAATATTGAATCGAGCAACTTATAAACTGTCTGGGGTGTTCACATAAGCCTGAGTAGATGATAACATGACCAAAAGTTTTTTTGAAAGTGAAATATCCCTTTAATAATCATACATTTTACATTTTAAGATATCCACTCTGATCCCCCTTATATACTGTATTGTTGTTATTTTTATTATTATTATTTTCTTTTTAAAATAAATACAGTGTTTCCCACGGGTCTGCTTTAGGTCCATCCTGGGCTGGATGAGGATAGGATGTGGGGGACCTTTTAGGGGCTGAGCTCAAATATTTTGGAGATGAGCTGGGAGGGTGAGGCCAGGGGATGTATTTATTTTACCAATACAGTTCAGATTTAATATATGACTAATAGGCTATAACCTTATTATTAGACAGACAGTACACACTGGCATGTATTTATTTGAAGTGTAGAAGAGGAGCCTGGCCTTGCAGAGCACAATATTCGCGGCCACGGCTGCATCACCAGAGCAACACAGCAGCTCATAGTCGCCAGATGACGTAGCAGCCCATCGTCATACAACAACAGTGCCTACTGCCTAGCCTTCTGCACCGAAAATATAGGCGATCAACATTAAGCTCACAAGCCAGCAAGATGCGATTGTACTATGCTTGCCGACAAACAACAACAAGTCTTAAAAATCTGTTCTTGTCGACAAGGAAGGAACACACACACGTACTGTCGTGCGCTTTGCCACATTCTGCAAGCCAACTGCCAAGCAAGCACACACAAGTGCAAGCACTGTACTGTCTGTAGCTGTAGTCTACGTCTACCTCTATACCTCCCTGTTTGCCTGACTACACAAGTTACACATTTTAACTAACATGAAATGTTGAATTGGAAACGCGTCAAAACATCGCACCACATCGCAGGGTGATTTCTAAACATGCGGAGATGCCAGAACACAACAGAAGCTCAAATAAATATGGGGTGTGGGATTTTTTTGTAAGCCAGAAGGCATGTCAGAAGTAGCAGTTGAGAAGCTCTCACCACCGTTCATCGGCATCTTGACCACCACTACTTGACGTTCCATGTTTCTGTGTACATCTAGGATCAGCTTCTGACGAAAAAAGGTTGAGGTCACTGTACACGTCCACTCACCAGTACATGTATTCTTCTGACGTGTAACTCAACTTGTCGGGAAATCCGACGGGGAAAAATGGAGTCACTGATTTTTCACAACAGTTACTATATATGTCCACAAGATGGAGCTATTGAAACGTGTTGAATTGAACATAATACATAACTAGGGATGTGATGTCAGGGCACTTTAAAGGATAATTGTCCAAATAAAAGACATTGGCCACAACTAGGCATTTCAACCTCTTAAAGGGGCACTTGATGAATTGAAAATGGTGGGCCTTATTGTAAACAAGTGTAATGCTTTATGGTGTCGTCCACTCACAGTTAACAGTTGTTGTATTGAGTTGTACTTGAAATGTACTGTAATTCTGCAAACTGTTTGCTTGATAAATCAATCAATCAAAACTTCACAGTTCACACATTTTCAACCTTATCGTCAGCCTACTCATAAGATGGCACAATGTCTGTCTCTCACTTTTCCAAGTAAGTTAATATACTTGTCTTCCTGGAATTATGTCATGACTGTTATAAAGATGTTAATTAAAAATAAATAAAACTTGTCTTCCTGGAAAGCAATTAGCATGCTGAAATAGAAGCCATGCATTGTTCTTGCATAATACATAAAAAAATAAATAAACAGTTTTGTCCTTTGGATAAAGGCACTATAATGCCCCATTTTATTTAAACATTCCCATTGGCCATTGCCCATTGGCCTTTGCTGTGTTTCACCAGTTTCAATTGAAATGGGCCCTCACCCTCAGTAGGGCCTCCGAGCTCCAAGTCAACCCCCCGCCCCCCTTGGCCCTCTCTCTCTCTCGCTCACTCGCTGCCTTGCTCTCTCCCACAATGTTAAGCTACACCTATTTCCTGTTAATAACCTGGGTAAAATGCGCGGCATTTGGAGGTAAAGGGATGACAGGATCAGAAGAGGTGTTGTTGCTGCGTAATTGTCGAGAGTAATGGCTGCGCGCAATATCGAACAGTCAAAACTATTTGTATTAATACGCTTCTATCAACAGAATAATTATGTCATAGGTATATGAGGGCCTCATATTTGGTGTTGAAACGGACCTCCAGATTCCGCCCCTGCCATTGGCTAGTCAAAAAGACCACATTCAGAGTTTCACATTCAGTACTCTATACTTTTCATTATTTGCAACAACTTTTAATAATATCTTCCATAAAGCATTTTTAGGGAAGGGTTGTCCACAACATGTTTAAGTCTAAAGGAATTATTCCAGTTCCTTAATGAGTATTCAGACCTGCCTGCTGTGGATAACACTTATAGGATTTTACGGAAAGAAAAGAATACATTTCCTGCCCAATGTCTTTCATGGGCAAACCTTAATAATATATTTTATAATATATTTCATTCATTCATTAATTCATTAATTCATTCATTCATTCATTCATTCACTCACACACACACACACACACACACACACACACACACACACACACACACACACACACACACACACACACACACACACACACACCATATAATAATCCTTCTACCCTAATGGAAAGGGGGTACACAAGCACATGGCCGTTTATCCGTCCGCCTTCTCCTACCAAACCACTCCGTTAGCACACATATCTCTCCATGCACTCAAAATCCTGCATGCCACCCGAATGAGTGGGCATCCAGACAACTGGCCACCTGGATGAGTGGCCACCCGGACAACTGGCCACCTGGATGAGTGGGCACCCGGACAACTGGCCACCTGGATGAGTGGGCACCCGGACAACTGGCCACCTGGATGAGTGGGCACCCGGACAACTGGCCACCTGGATGAGTGGGCAACCGGACAACTGGCCACCTGGATGAGTGGCCACCCGGGCCAACTGGCCACCTGGATGAGTGGGCACCCGGACAACTGGCCACCTGGATGAGTGGGCATCCAGACAACTGGCCACCTGGATGAGTGGGCACCCGGACAACTGGCCACCTGGATGAGTGGGCATCCAGACAACTGGCCACCTGGATGAGTGGGCACCCGGACAACTGGCCACCTGGATGAGTGGGCACCCGGACAACTGGCCACCTGGATGAGTGGCCACCCGGACAACTGGCCACCTGGATGAGTGGGCACCCGGACAACTGGCCACCTGGATGAGTGGCCACCCGAACAACTGGCCACCTGGATGAGTGGCCACCCGGACAACTGGCCACCTGTGGCCACCCGGACAACTGGCCACCTGGATGAGTGGGCACCCGGACAACTGGCCACCTGGATGAGTGGGCATCCAGACAACTGGCCACCTGGATGAGTGGGCACCCGGACAACTGGCCACCTGGATGAGTGGGCACCCGGACAACTGGCCACCTGGATGAGTGGGCATCCGGACAACTGGCCACCTGGATGAGTGGCCACCAGGACAACTGGCCACCTGGATGAGTGGCCACCCAGACAACTGGCCACCTGGATGAGTGGCCACCCGGACAACTGGATGAGTGGCCACCAGGACAACTGGCCACCTGGATGGCGCGGTGTGGCACTAGAGTTCGACCAGTCGAGTTCTAGTAATAATAATAATGAGATAGCCATCATTCATGTTCTGCTCTCATCGCATAACCAGAGATGTGCTCCATTAACTGTCTGGCCTATTTGACCAGTCTGTTGAAGTGGATGTTGAAGTTGGACATGTTAGCGAACAAATGCATACCGTTACCATGTTGTTTTGCTGTGTGGACTTTAATTATAGCCAAGAACTGCATGCATTAGAATTAAGGGAATTGTATGTTGTTATTCCAAAATGGCAGTGTTAGAATAGTGACAGTGAGAACATGAACCTTTAGGGAATAAAAGGAATGACGGATGAAGAGGTGGTAAGAGGAGAGGGGAAGAAGCGGGATGAAGGAAGTGTAGAGACGGAGGGATGAGATTGGAGGGGCTAGGAGTAGGGAGGAGGGGCTAGGAGTAGGGAGGAGGGGCTAGGAGTAGGGAGGAGGGGTGAAGGCTGAAGATTGTTAGCGAAGGGGGTAAGGGGAAGTGGAGATGATGGCGATGGGCGGAGATAACCGTGAGACCGTTCCAACAGGGGGGCAGAGAACCATGAATATTCTGGAATCTGATCAGTAAATGACAGTAAAGAAAGGGGAAGAATGAGGTGGAGGAAGAAGCGATACGAATTACAATGCACGAATGACATGTAGACATATAGGTATAAATACACATCACTGAAGAGATTAGAAAGGAGTTGTTATTAGAAGTGAACAGGTGAGCAAGGGAGAAGTTGCCATCAGACAGTTAAGTTAAGCAAGGGGAGGAGTTGTTAAAACAAGTAAGTTGATGAGCAATCGAGAATAGTTACCATAGTAAGGGGAGGAATTGTTATCAGGTGAGTTGATGAGAAAGGAAGTTATGTTGTTGAGAGAGTAAAGGAATAGAGTGGTAACAGAGATGTTAAACTTTGTTATAGTCATTCCTGATGATGGATTTATATAGGCTATAAAAATAACCAAGAGACCAGATACCTCAACCTTATAAAACTTCACTGGAAAAGTGAGAACCCAAAGTATCGAAAACCCAAAAGATGAACATTAGAGAAATGTAGAGTAATGCAAAAAACCTGAAAGGATTTTGACACAAGACACAAGCTCTTTAAGTATTTCTAAGTTATCTTTAGTTTTTTCTTCAGATCCAGAGCGTGTACAAATGTAAAGAATAGAGGAGAGAGAATTCTCCTAAGTGCTCTGAATGTCATCACATCATTTTGCACAAACATTCAGCTGTCACATTTCAATAGGTTGAAAGGTCCCATCAGAATAAGGTGTCATCAAGCTGTCATGGGCGTCCGATCGTCTGAATCCTGTTTTCGACTTTAATCACGTTCCGTGATTAGGATTCTTGTTGATGACTCTTTATCTCATAGGGTGAGAGTGTATGTTTATCCTCATCTTTAAGGGCAAAGTTGTTGTCATGTTGATTTCCATTTAATTACTTATTTCCCTTCGGTACAATTGACAATCTGGAGTGGGTGACAGCTGATAGTGGAATTAATACACACGCAAATATTGTTATGACATCATTGGGTGACAGGGCAGTCCTGTGCACCAGATACAAGAAGATTTACAAGGTCTTTTTTAACATAGTAATAAGATGTGAACATAAAATATGAAACCATAAATCATAATGTAAGAAAATACCCATCACCTGACCTTTTAGTTTTTTCCAACACAATTAGTTGAAATGATGAGTGAAATCAGATGGAAAAAAGAAATGTCTAACCTACTTTAACTAATGCACACTAAATCTGTCTTGACATGCAGTAACACATAACAATATGTTGTGTCCACTACAGAGCTGCAGTAAAATAATCCTGTTTGGTCAGCTGAGAGACAGTGGAGTAAGCACAAGCACATGCCAAAAATATAAAGCTTCATGCTATCCTGCCTTGTGTAACTGTGTCCACTGTGTCGTTCAACTTTATAATGTACACACTACACACAGACATTCATCTCATTTGTGAGAGATGTTAAGTTTAAAATTGTATTGTCCTTTAAATGCAGACCCAAAATTTGTAGAGTAGCCTGTTAAGTTTTGTCTCAATATACACATTTGCCTGAATATGTTCTTGGGCCTACATTTCAACCACTGACAGATAGGATACGCTACACAGTATGTCATTCACAAACTAAAAGATAAAATATATTTTATTTTTCATGACATGCATTATAGCCTACTTAGGACGGGCATTTGCTTGAGTGACAGCTGCAAAATGCCGGGGCCAGTTCATTTCATTTCATTTTGTCTTGACGACAAGTGACAGAGCGACAGCCCTTGGTGTTGTGCTGAAGTCTGCCATTTTACAAACTGCTGTGACAGCCCTATGCCTCTCAATTGTTGTCTCCCTTAATTGCTTCTGTGGTATAATAGAGCTGTCATCAGCATCATCCACCAGCACTTTCTCTATAAAGCCCAATTCATACCTTGAGCATAAATTTGCCATTACGGTAGTTTATCACACATCTCCAGTCTTTATGCGCATACAGACAGGGAATGTCAAATGTGGCTTTTAGAATATCGCCATGCTCGATTGAACAGATTATGCCTGTTTGACCTATATCTGTTGAGGCTTTGTTTGAAGTGTTCTCTTGACATTTGCTTGGATTACATTTTTGTATTTTGTTTTTTAGAAAGCTTCTTTGTGAGTAAAGCCTAAGTTATTCTTTGACCATTGTGTTTTGTTTTTAGCTTTTTATTTTCAATGAGCATGACAACGTGCAACAAAATTTAGGCATTACTCTGTTTTGTTTCCATAGTGAGTTGACTTCCTGGTGACTCTTTCTGAGTGCCGGTATTTAAGAGGACACATGGGGAAATGACGTCGACTGTTTAGTTCCCTGGATATTATTAGTAACAGACTAACTTTCCTTTGAAAATGTTTCTTGGTTTTCTGTCACGTTGCATGCAGCCTCTCTTCTGAGACAAAATACAGAGCAGGTGCCTTGCACACATACAAACACAATGAAAGATGGCCAACCCACACGCACACGCACGCACGCACCCACGCACGCACGCACGCACGCACGCACGCACGCACACACACACACACACACACACACACACACACACACAATCAGCACCACCTCTCCACTCTCTGTCTATGCCCATGCCCTCTGACTGTGACAGCTGTATCCGCTCAATACAATGGAGAGAGAGAGAGAATGAGAGAGAGAGGTTTACGTAGTTATGGGCACATGCACACTGAAGAGAGACTATTAGTGGGGGAGGTAGGGTAGAGAGTAGAGACCCTTCGTTCCCTGATTCTCTCTCTCCCCCCTCTCCCTATGTATATTTCTCCACCCCTCTCTCTTTTTCTCCCCACCCCTCTCTCCTTTTCATTCCATTAGGTCCTTATATGACAGAGCCACAGAGCATCTTCTACACCAGAGAGGAACAGAGCGACAGCAGAAGTGATGGAAGTAGTGAGAAAATAAAACTGCGACCACTGAGCATCACATCCTCCAGAGAACCAGAGGGTGAGAGAGCGCAAGAGGTAGAGAGAGACGGAAAAGAACAACAGAGAACAAGTTTTGGATGGACAAAGATAGTCTGAGCAGGGGAACAAAAGAGCATGTAAGAGAGAGAGAGGGAGTTTGAGAGAGTGAGAGGGGGAGACAGACAGGGGTTGCCGTGTGACGGGTTTGGGGGGACTGGGGACTTTTTTCAAGGGGAGTCACTGTCACGGTCAATCGCACTGGCCGTCAGCACTGTGGTCCGCTCCTGTCCTCTCTCTTCTTCCACTTCTTCTTCTCACCATCCCCTGCTCTCCAGCTCTCGCCGTGGGGTCTCAACTCTCCGTCTCGCTCCCCCCCTCCCTCACTCCCTACCTCCCTCGCACCCTGCTGGGAGCCTCCGAGCTGCTGCGGCGACGGAGGATGTCTCGCAGGGAGTCTCCTTCACCGCCAATGGAAGTGCAAGGAGTGTGCGGGGAGATGGGGGAAGAGCGGCCGGAGCAGGGGGAGCAACTGTCGGACGGTGAGCAGGACGTCCTCCAGGACACCTGGGGGCACATCTGCGAGAACTGCGAGGATGTTGCGGACGAGCAGCCGGTGTTCGCCGAGCCTCTGTCAGACAGTGAGCGCTACATCATCCAGGACACATGGGGGCGTGTCTACGAGAACTGCGAGGGCGAAGGTGTGGGCGTGACCGTGCTCATAAGGTGAGTCGCACAATCAACTCGAACCTGGCGCGTAAATCCAGCTAAAGGCTGGCAGGGGACAAGCACGCGTGCACGTTTAATGTCATGTCCCCCCCTTTTTTCTTTCGGATACGGGCGTCTTTTTTACGGTTTTATAAAGCTGACGTCATCATAATTTTTTATCGAAAAACAAAGTGACCGCAATAATCAACTGCATTCTCCTTTCGTGGACGTCAACATTGATTGATCCGGATGTAGATCAAAATCTCCGGATACAGAAATAGCCAGATCTGGCCTAGTGGGAACGGGATACGGTGTTCGTTACTCCTGAATAACTTTGGGGGGGGGGGGGTCACATCGTCTCCCCGTCCCCCATGATTGACGCCCATGATTCTAACATTCACTATTTGGGGAAATTTCAAGTGTGGTTGCACCTGAAGAAGAAACAGTGTGGGCTCAAGTAGCTTGAGTCGGTAAGTACAGTATGATGATGATGTATTGACCCATACATGACGTCACAGGGGGCGGAATGATGAATAACAAACCTTAATTTGTGGTTCCTCTAAATAAAGTCAGACTATTACCAGTAAGATGCCTGAGGGCGAGAAGCGACTATAGTCTGGTTGCTACTATTATTGATGCCATGTGGCCTATATATACTAGTAATATTAATTATAATGAATTTCACAATTCATTTATTTCAAACAGGGTTGCAAAGTGCTTTACAGCAGTGCATATTCAGTGCAATATACTGTATATGCACGTGCGCGAGTGTGTATGTGTGAATATACACATGAGCATGTGACACGTTATCAGTTTGACTGGTGTTACTGTACTGACAAAGTGTGTTCAGGGCCCCAGCATTGACTGGGCTATTGCATGGGTGAAATAGGCATCCCCATCAAGTTATTAGTCTCTCTCTCTCTCTCTCTCTCTCTCTCTCTCTCTCTCTCTCTCTCTCTCCCTCTCTCTCTCTCTCTCTCTCTCTCTCTAGCAGAACAACCCTCTTCATGTTTTGGCCAATAAGTCTTCAACCGTAGGTCGACCAATCAAAATATTTCCCCCCTGGATTGTTAAATCCTCACTCTGCCATATTACATCCATATATCCATGCCATATTACGTCATTTAGCATTTTCTTCAAAACACACTTTTTTGCTACAACTCCTACAGAGTTTGTCCAAAACTCACACAAATCGGTGCACATTATCTCTGGGGTGAGGGGTCATGTGATCAAGATGTATGAGTTTGTTTCTCAGATCTATTTCAAGTGCCTATGACTGACTTCCAAATTTGCTGGCCCTGTGCAGGCAACCCGGCCTGGCGGAGACTTGTGCTCCGAGGAACACACTTTTGTAGTTCGCTCAGCTTTTGGGTTTATACCTTTGGGTTTATACAAATCTGACACAGTGACAGTGTGTCAGTGTGTCAGATTTAGACTTTATTTTTGTTGTCTTATCATTTGGTTTAGTCCCGTAGGGTTTCTGCCTGTTGTGTATTGTAATGGAGGGTGTCTGGGTAACATTCTCTTTAATAATATGACATCAAACAATGGATGCAATTTTGTGATCATTTCATTTTTCAGGTTCTTGGTTGGCAAGTGGACAGTCTCTCTGTCTCTCTGTCTCTCTGTCTCTCTCGCACGCACGCACGCACGCACGCACGCACGCACGCACGCACGCACGCACGCACGCACGCACGCACACACACACCAAGCAAGGAACATTCAACATCATTAAGATGCTGGAACATTTCAAGGTCCATCTCTACCTGGACTGTGGAAAGTGTCACAATGCCCAGATTGTCATATTATTTATTCGCTTCATACATTTTTTATTCTTCATTTTCTTTTATCCATAGAAGACATTTATATGCTCTCATACATTTTCATCTTTGGTATTAAATACTAATTCACAATATAAAAGCAGTGGGCACCTTTATAAAGATACTAAAGATCCCAAATTTGAAATGGTTAGAGGAACAGAAAGTATAACCAGAAACAAATTGTACTTTATATAGGACAAGAAACAACAACAGAAATCTATTGTGCTGAAGACAAAAATGTATCAGTCAGTTTGTCAGTTTATGGGTTTATATGTTTAGTCCAGTAATAATGTCATTTGACCTCAAACTAATTGCAAAAAACCCAAACTCAGCTGATTTTGTATCTTCAATATATCCTGAATAACAGAAAAAGAAAGTTGCCTGGAATTGTCTGGGGGAAAGTTTAGAAAATGGCCTGTACAGTATGGCCACCATAGACATCCTATATAAGGCAAATATTTTCTAGATTTCCTTTTGCTTTAAGTAGCATGTGACATATCAAACTATAGGGTTTTCATGATTCTGAATCATGCATAAAAACACTCATTGGGATAAATTTGGCCATAGCCACTTGTGGTGACCTCATCACATTTGTGATGACGGATATGGCCGTTTTTAGCCCAATTAGTGTTTTTATGCAAAACAGAATCATGAAAACCCTCTAGTTTGATATGTCACATGCTACTTAAAGCAAAAGGAAATCTAGAAAATATTTGCCTTATAGGGTGTAAAAACGTGTACGTCACCAAGAGGGGGGCGGCGTCTGAAAAGCTAGCGGCACCATTCTTGTGGGCTTTAAACTCTAGCCCACATCACTCAGAATAGAGTGACGGTGGTATGTTTTTGTAAATATTGAGCTCGTTCTTGGCGACAACATAGTGAACCAACACCAGGATGGATAGAAAGAACGTCGGGCCCAAATACCTTACAAGGACAAGGAAAATGTCGTGAACAAACACGGCTGTGCTTAGATACTTATAGTCTTTTTGTAAACTCGTCAATCAGTGGGTTCCTTGATGCTGTCTCCATGCTGGAAAGCTGAAAAGCTAATTCCGTGTTCTGGCTCATTCCCTCGACGTGACCTGCTGTGGCACTTACTGAGCAAGTCTGCACCATTGTGAGGTCAGTTTAAAAAAAGAACGTATACAAGCACACCGGATAGTCTGTATCCGCTGGCGGCCGCTACCACATGACACATATGTTGACGCCCCCTCAAGGAGATTTTGGTACACTCTATATAGGATGTCTATGGTGGCCATACTGTACAGGCCATTTTCAACACTTTCCCCTCAGTTATTTAGGATATATTGAAGATACAAAATCAGCTGAGTTTGGTTTTTTAGTTATCTCCACCAGGCTATAACGGCCTGACTGTGTTTGTCCATCTTTGTGTGTGCAGCTAATCACTGGCATCGCAGCACAGGCTGCACAGCTCAATGTGAAACTTTTGCATGCACACCCCCAGTAAGCCAAGGAACAAACTCTTCCCTAAATCTTTCAAATCGGCCTTATGGTGACCCGGCCCGATTCACGTTTTGGCCTATAACTTTTAAACTGCATTATTAACTTCCCATATAGGCCACATCCATTTCTGCCAAACAAGAATTTCCACCATTTTGTGTTTTCTTCAAAACTGCTACTACTTCTCGATTTATCCAAAACTCACACAAATATAATATTCTCATATTCCACTCTGATTGGCTATACAATGGATGGCTTCCAAAGTTTCCGGGAGTCCCATTTTCCTATTAATGCCACAAATCATGAACCTACGTGCACTCATTTTAATAACACATTGAGGGGCTTCTAAAGCAGAGCCAAAAGCAATTTCACTTTCACAAAAGGAGTGCACCAGAAATGCGTTGTTTTTTCCATCATGTGACAATGACCTTAAACAGGGTTTTCATACTGGGTTTTCATACTGTACTGTTTTCCTGCGATTAAGTCATTTGTGGGCAGGGCCGATTTCTTACAAAAAATACAAGTAGAGCCTCCAAATTACCCCCAGATTGTAATTGAATATTCACCGGCATCTAGAGTGCACCTCCAAAAGCGCTTTCACTTTTGCCCATATCTCTCATCTCACTGTAAACTATGTCCTCAATCAGAGAGACAGCCTCCATGCATGAAGCCTTGGTCTGTTGCAGCCCAATTACAGATGACACTTTTGGCTTTTTCATTTCATGTTCTTAAATACCTAGATCAGAGAGGAGAGAGTGTAAAACCTCTGATCTCTTGACTGTCCACATAAAAATTCACTCTATTCCACAAGAAAATGCCCTGAAGGGCCTGTTTAAAATTGACAGTTTTTGTAGCCATGGCGACTGAAGTGACTGAAACTACGTGACTAACATTTCAGGGTGATGAAAATGAGTAAGGGATGATATATAAGGTGCAAAGAGCATTCTTCTCTTTGTGTTTGTGTGCATGCATGTGTGCATGCATGTGTGCATGCATGCGTGCGTGCGTACACAAGTTTGTGTTCTTGTGTGCATGCGTGAATGACAACAACAAGCTTTGGCAGTTCAGTGTGTCTCTCTCTCCCCCACTGGCTGGCCCTTCTTCTCTTTTTGGTTTATTGCACATCTCTCCCGCCCCCCGCTCTGATTTCTTCTCTCGTCTCCCTCAATGAAAAGCAACATGGTCTGCCCGATCTGCCGCCTGTCTGTCCAAATATTTCAAGTGCATACAGTTTATCGTGGATTATGTACTTCTTGAACAATTACCTGTCATGCACAACATACGACCAGTTGTGTCATTAAATGTCAACAATCATGTAATTGTAATTACTACATACGGAAAGATGATACATGATACAGTGTGATGGAACAAAGTTGCAGGTAATTGCCGCTATTAAAACTATAACTAAATGACCTATTGTAACTCAACCAGAAGATGATAATCCTTCCATGACTGGGGTTCTTGTGCGTACAGATTTGCATGTCTCTGTCCGTCTGCATGGATACATGGAGAGAATATACAGTGACAAAAGCCTCAAAGCTCTGACGTTCTCCCCAATGCATACTAATGCAATTGCACCCCCACGCCACCCCCCTGTCCCTCTGGCCCCGGCATTTAACAGTACAGTGACACTGTCAACTTTGTTTGAGCAATCATCGTAATAGAATTAGGGTAGGATTAAAAGACATTTTTGAAAGAAGACACCATCTTTGGTGACATGTGGTGGGTATTTATTTAAAGTGTGCATTCAAGAGTCCTGAAAAGAGATGAGCCATGTTCAGGCATACTTGCTCATATCCCTGTGCCTAATGGAAAAATGTAACCTTCAGAATTCAGTGGAGTAGAATCCACCTCCCTATAAAAGGTCCTTCAAGTCTAATTAAAATCTGATTAATAAGCACCACTAAACAGCACTGCTCTGGCTTTGATGAGTCAATTTAAATGCAAAGACAGGTGCAGAAGTGTGCTCAGCAAAGTCTGAGATGCCAAACGTGGTCACATCTCGCACAGGAACCAAATGTCTCCCAGCATGTCGGTTCATGGCAGTTAACATGTAGTATGTAGAACAAACTGCCACTTTATAACCAAAACATTGTTTTCCCCCTTCCTATATGCGAATAGCAGCCCGTACCCCTAGAGTAGACAATGCCGGGCGTCTTCCCAACTGTTTCCATCACCTCTGAGTGTCATCTATATTTATCACGTACTTATATTGTAAGTTACCAGAAAAGTAAAAATGTCTTAGACAAAAGAGCAGTTGAGACGAACCATCTAAGTTCTACTAATTATCCATAATGTATAAATCATGGCACGTCTGCATTGATGAAAATTCAAGGGAGGAACACTAGGCCTGCTTGGTGAGAACCGACTACAGCCCCTAATATTAAGTTAGGAACTAGTTAGGCAAATAAATAAAATAACACGTGGCGTCTGAAGCGGACTTGAGCCACGAGAGGCACCACCGAGCGAGCCATCAGGTGAGCGAGTTGACGTAGACTGGCATGGCCAGACTAATATCACTGTATAGATATTAGTCTGGAACTTTGGTCTGGAAGATTTATTTCCGAGGAGCGGTTACCAACATCAGAGCAAAAAAGTCTCACTTTGAATAGTGGGATTGGTCACCCACGAAATGTAATTCAATTTCAATTGTTTCCCCCCCTGTGGCAGATTCGTCTGGTTTCCAGGCTAGAGTCGCGTGCCAAACATTGCAAAACAAAGATGCACTTAATATTGCTTTTGCTCCAGTTATCTTTGTTATATAATTATTATATAATCAATTATTTTACAAACGATCCTTGGGAACTATAACTATAGCACAAGCAGAGCTACGCTGTGAGCTTCTGTGGTTTTACCATTAAGTGTCTTATCTGCATGGGACAACTATTATCTGGTTTATAATTCCTGTCACAAAAGAAATGACTGAATAACGACAGCTGGGAATGCTGAGCAAAGAGCACTGCAGGCGAAATAGGGCTTCTGTTAGGCTGCCTGTCACAGCAGGATCTGGGGACGTGTCGTGTGGGCCTGCCCAGGGCAAACTCGCACAGGGGAGGAACTAGACTGGCATAGCCAGTCAGCTGGGTGCACTAGGGCAAGAGGACTAACGAGTGAATTTGGGTCAAGAAAATTAGGTGAATGTTGGTGCACGTGGACACACACGCTCTGTATGTTTGGGATCATGCCTAAATATGTCTTTTGTAAATAGATATTGTATCATCATTGAGAAGACTAGTGCTGTGCCCGTTTCGGGCCTCAGCTTTCTTTTTCGAGAATCCTATCATCTTTCTCACTCAACACCAACACCAGCGCTACCTCAGCAATACACCTTCTAAGTTTGATGTTGATTGGATGACCTGTTCTCGACATACAGTAGGCCTATGTGAAGGACATACAGTAGGCTACCTGTACATACCTAGAATTTATAGAACAAATGCTTGCCATGCATGGCATCCATTTCTTCTTTGGTGAGCTCTGTGAGCCTTGTTGAGCATGTTGAAACATTGTTGTGGCCTTGACACGCTACTTAAAACAAACCTTAAAAGTCCATGGACTTGGCTGCCACATGACGTCACAAGTGAAAGCCAGACGTTGGAGGGGCTCAAAAACAGCTTTGAGTTCACTCAGGGTCCGGAAACACGGGTATTCGACTATCCGTCATTGCCTTCATTAACCTACCTGAGGCCCATTCTAAAATCACACCTGTGTGAAGTGAGAGGTGCAACTGTACCGTGTGGGGGTCCCCGCAACATCCAGACCCCCAGGAATGCGCCCAGGGGGTGCGGCCCATTTCCAGGCTAGCGAGCCGCCCGCGTCTGAAACCGTCGAGAAATGACAGAGTTACAGTGTGGGGGTCCCCGGGGGGTCCCCGGAACATCCAGACCCAGGGACAGACATACTATACATATACATACACATACACACATTGCTACGTAATGGAGTGATTAGGCACCGCTCAAAAATGTCTTCTAAATACTAATGTTGTTCAAACTTGTTGATACTAATAATGTCAAGGACTCCCAAAACATTATTTGACCGTGGTAAGGTGATAACCCATCTCAAAATATTGAGATGGGTTACCATGGGTTATATTGAGAAGAAAAGTTTTGAGTAAAACATGTTTTATAATAGCAGATCCACAAGCTCACAGGAGGGCACAAAGTGGCACTTTGGCTGCTCGCTGTGGAAACGGATAGTCGGATACCAATGGTAACCAGAATGCTCGCTTTAAAACACACTCGCCCTCATTTATTTTCACTGACCTGACGCTGAACGCTCGTTGGGGCGGTTCTTGTATTCTTGTATTTGTTTTACTGAGAATATAATAAGTTTAGGGTTAGGCATAGTTTTTCTGGGGTTAAGTTTAGGAATAGGGTTAGGTTGTGGCACCGTTTTACTGTGGTTAAGGTTAGGAATAAGCTTAGGTTTTAACCATTTAAGCAGTTTACTTTACGAATACCAGGCTGAGTGGTTCCGCCATCTGTATGCCCGGGGTGACTGTGTTTTGAGGCAAGCGTTCCTGTATCCATACCAATTGGCAGAGAATCATGAATCATCACATCCTTGTCAACATGCGAGGAAGCAATATCCCCATTAATACTGGCAGACACAACACACAGTGGTTTCTATGTATGTACAAGTTGTTATCCAGTCAAATGGAACCGTACTGCAGGATGTGCAGGTTTAAGACTTATATTTAAGACTTAAATCTTAAATATTGTTGCCTCAAGCGCAACTCTAACCATTAGTAATTAGTCTGTCTTCTCAGCATGGATTTTGTTTTTGGTAGTCTCAAAGTTTCACCTCCTAAACCCATGTTTTTCACAAAGAATGTAAACACTTCAGTGGAAAACTCAGATTCAGAGAATAAGAGACTAGTGCTCACTGCTCAGGGCATAGTTGTGCATCTAAAGACATTCCATTCCGTTGGTTGTGTTTTGTAAATATGCTGCAGGTCACACATTGTAATGAGCAGCAAGGGAACCATGGAATGTGAAACAGAATGGCAAATGACTTGGTGGCTGTGAGGTATAAGTCCATTTATTATTTTCTCATGTCTGAGTTCCTTGTTCACATTTAGTTCCCAAGATTCTTCTTTATTGATTTATTAGATGTCCCTAAAATAAGTTTTTGCCTGCACATAACTGTTATCTGCTATTGTTGCATGAGCATAATAAAGTAGCCTAACTATATTCACATTTGCATAATTTTTTTAATCTAGCTATTCTCAGTAGATCAGTAGAACATCATATATCTTAACAGATCATATCTGGCTCGGACCGCTGGCGAGCATTGTAGCAACTATACAATGTAGCCTGACGACGGCCTTTGCTGCATGTCACTCCCCATCTCTCTCTCTCTCTCTCTCTCCCCATTTCCTGCAGCCTACTGTCCTATATCCATAATAAAGGCATAAAAATCCCCAAATATATCTTAAAATATATCATATCTCCTTCGTTCCTCATCTTCCCTCCATGCTGTAAGAGACGTTGACAGGTACGGTCGCCACAAATCACAGTCGCCATATGGAATGTTTGAAAAGCCCACCCGAACGGTAGCCCTAAAAGCCCGGCCCAGTCGCCTCAGAGAGTCAGTCCAGTCGCCCAGAGGTTTGCTAAGAGGCGCATCCTGATGGTAAAGCTGTATCATCCAATTCATCATAAATGTTGTATTCCCTTCCTTTACCACCCAGGTTTTTTGTGAACTTTCCATCGGCCAAGCAGTACTTCAGCCAGTTCCAGGAGATGGAGGACCCAGAGGAGATGGAGCGGAACAGCCAACTGAGATACCATGCCCGCAGGGTGATGAGCGCCATCAACACCGTGGTGGAGAACATCCACGACCAAGAGAAAGTGTCCTCTGTGTTGGCCTTGGTGGGAAATGTCCATGCTCTCAAGCACAAGGTGGAGCCCATATACTTCAAGGTCAGTGGTGTAAAGTAACTAAGTAATCATGTACTCAAGTACCAAAGTGCAATTTTGAGGGATTTGTACTTGAGTATTTCCAATTTCCAATACTTTTACTTCTACTCCACTACATCTCCGATCCAAATATTGTACTTTTTACTTCACTACATTATTTGAAAACTTTAGAAGTTATAGATTTCGATTATTATTACAAAATATACATTAAGCACCCTATAAACATTTCGGCCATTTGAAAATAGCCGATCTACAAGCTCACAACGTGACGCATACTTCTTGGTGGGAAACGCATATACTTCTATTTAAGTACAAAATATGAGTACTTTTTCCACGACTGTTGAAGGTAATTAAGAGATAACAGAGAGCTTAATGCAAATTTTGCCTTCATAACTTTTGTATAATCTCATGCAGAGTTGCAGGCCTGTAAGCAGGGATGTGCTGTGGATTTTTTAACTAGTGGGGCTATGTTGCGCAAGTGCACGTGCACATGCACTCGCTCGTGAGCGATCACTAATTGAAATAACCTCATTAATGTAAGCTGCCTATTTATTAACCCACAACATTCTGTATTTCTATTTACTTGCATAGTGGGGAAACCTTCGTGTTGTCATAATTATGCATTTACCTTGCAAACGTCACTTATGTAATTGAATTAGTTCATGAATCAATCAACTAATCAATATTTTATATGGTCAGGTGTGTGCTGTGAACAAAACACAAATAACTCATAGCCAGACATTCAACGTAAAAAATGAAATAATTAGTCTTTATTTGACCCCTTCAGAATGAGCCAAGAAGGAACAAGGAATCCTGACAAATTATAAATTATAAACAATAAAAGACTTTGATGTAAAAATGTCCCATACTGTTGGGCATTGGGAATTATTACCCGGCTATATTGCTGTCTTTGTGTTGTATTGAAATGTGATAGTCAAGTTGATATGATGTGACATATGAGTTAACCAGCTTAAAACTAAAAATTACTTTTGCATTGTTTTTAATTTTCATATTTTATGTGATTTCAATTATATAAAACTAAATTATTCTCAGAGGCCGAGGCAAGGCGACTTCTCCAGTGCTTGATGTGCCGTAGCCGCAGTGGGTCGTAGCTATAACATGAAATTTGTTTTCTATCTTACTTGCTCCCATGATTGTATTTATTTCTCTCTGCTACTCAGCCTATCACTTTAAGCTTCTTTCTGTATGTGTTGACATGAGTATAACGTGCAGTACTGGTTGACATTATACAGTATATTTATATGTTTGTGGTCTTTCAACTAGCTACCCATCCTGTAAATTGTACCTACCACCTTCCCCATCTTAACGATTCCCTTCTCCCTCTCCCAGATCCTGAGCGGGGTGATGCTGGAAGTGTTTGCGGAGGATTTCCCAGAATGCTTCACAACAGACGTCCAAATCATCTGGAGCAAACTGATGGGTGCAATCTACTGTCATGTGACAGGGGCTTACACTGAGGCAGGCTGGGCCCAGGTCCACAGTTCAGCTGTGTGAGAGAAGGAAAGGTGTGGCTTTAGAGGACTTTCTGAATTGGGAATAGATCGAGTAAAAGGAAAAAACGATGCGCAAATGGGTTTTCCTGAATGATGTGTGCGAAAGAATAGAGACGTCAAAAAGATTTGTACGAGGACTGAAATTGAGAAGTGTTAACAATTCTGTATAAAAAAGAAAAAAAGAAAAGAAAAAACAGTGAAAGAAGGCAAGTGCTTAGTTTTAAGACTAAACTAAATGCCAAAGCATTGAGATTTGTATAGAGGAAAAGAAATGTAACCCGGGGCCATATGCATGAAGGTTTGCGCAGCTGCTGAACAGTGCCACTTTAGGTCACCCAGCGGTATTGCAGCTGTTCATACCCCCCCCCCCCCCCACACACACACACACACACACACACACACACACACACACACACACACACACACACACACACAGACAGACAGACAGACAGACAGACAGACAGACAGACAGACAGACAGACAGACAGACAGACAGACAGACAGACAGACAGACAGACAGACAGACAGACAGACAGACAGACAGACAGACAGACAGACAGACAGACAGACAGACCCCACCATCACTTAATGCAGCCCACAGGTTAATATCAGAATACTGATATATTTTTTATTTCAGCTGTTAAAATTCCAAACATGCAAACATGACCCGCTTTAATTACTTCAACTATATTTAGCTTAATGACTATATACATTTATATTCTTATGTCCAATGTATTTAGTTCATAAAGTTAACATAACTATAACTAAATGCATTTGAAATTAAATAAAAATGTAACTTTTCAGGATTCCCATTCAAAAATAGCTGATCTTTGCTACGAGTAATATGTGGCCCTCGGGAGTGAGTGTGGAAATATAGTGGCCCTCTCCATCGTCAAAGTTGCCCACCCCTGATCTATAGGGCCTGCCCTAGAGAGACAGGCAGCGATGCCCAAATGTTGTTTTGTTGTTATTTTGAGAAATGTATTATCCCATTCATTCCGGAGGGAGGGAAAGTGCATTAAACCGAAGATATATTTCCCGTAGCCTAAACATACGGAATGGGCAATAAAGCATTCTTATCTGATCGTGGGCAGAAGGCACCAGTTTAAAATACACAAACGTTAAAGTTGCTCTGAAGCTTTACTGGACTTGGAACACAGACTTGTCAGCACTGACAAGTCTGTGTTCTAACAACTAAGTCTAACAACTGCATAATCTCACATCATGACACCTTCCACCAGAATATAATAGATTATGTGGAGAGGTACCCATGCACCTTTGCACATCGTTTCCTTCTCATACATACAGATCTTTCTGCAGATTTGAGATCATTTTCATTTTTATATGTACACACTTGATACATATGGTCCCAGGAGGTGAGGTGTCTTCTGGTTGATGTTGTAGATTAAGAAGTGGCAGTGGGTAATAATATTCGACAGCCTCAGCTATAACAGGACCATATGGGACTGTTGACTGTTAATAGATTATATTTGTGTTCTGTAGCTTCTATTCACCCCTTCTTTCTCTATTGATGCATTGTGCTCTTGCAGTCCTGTTTATCCTTACTGAGCTGTTGTTTGTATAGATGTACATTGAGCAAGTGTGCATACTCGTCTACCGTTGTTTACAACTTGACTCATTGATGTGTTGAAGAGGGTCAGTTGAAACACTTACAAAACCACACTTTGGCCAAAGTCCCACTGGTCTCGAACTCACAAAAGGAGATGCTTGTACATTTTCTTGCCAACTGCTAACCCTCCATAAACAATCATGACATGTATTGTGCAAATGTGATAGGATGCAGCAATTGGAGAGAGCACATACTGTACCTGGAATACAATACACACATACACATGCCTTAAGACCTCCCCTATGTTAATATTTACAGGACTGCCAGTTGGTTTACAATTCCAAAGCCCCATCAGAGAGACATGATGCATTAAACACTCTATTAAGGGTTTATGAAACTCACTCTAGAGGCCTCTGGAAAAACATGGCAGCTTTTGAACTTCTTTCAGTATGTCCTTCAGACTTTGGAATCTTAAGACAAGGAATTTGCCCCAAGTAATATGAAATACACAATCTGGCATGTGAGCTCTCAGCTCTGAGACAGTTAGGGTAGTTAATATGTTAGGATGTAAGAAGGGAAAATGTCTTTGTGGACAGCTGAATAATTATATATTATTTTCCTTTACTCCTTTATTACTGCCCTATTTATTATTATATTATTCTAATTGTTTACAAGGGAGATGCAAATTTCCGTTGCCATTCATCCCTCTTGAAATTGCCCCCCTGCACATGCTGGCTATAAAATTATCTTACCGACTTCCCACAAATTCCGCTATTGATAGTCACTTGGGACAGAGTGTGCTGTTGTGTAAGGTCCTCAGATCCAAGTCACTCTCCATTCAACTCCCAAAGATAGACCACAAATCTGTTTAGGATGGACATTAAGTCAAATGTGCTCTGTGTGTCTGCTCTGATGATGTCCAGGACCTCCCTTCTGGTCCCCCTCAGCGACGGCATCTGGCACTAATGAGGCAGTATAAATCTCCTCTTCATCTATTCTAGTTATTCATACAGTATATTATATTTATACTTCACCGGTCACAGAAAATAGCAGATGACCCATTGTATCAAACAAATTATAAATAAGCCATAAGCCCATAGCATCCAGAATGTCTCTTATAAGAATGCTTCATTGAAAGCCAGAACAATTATGGCGGAACAGACGGATGCTGTCTGTAAAATATGTCACCTTAGATAAAAAAAATTAAATAATGTTGCACTACAGTATTTCAATGAGTTGAAGGAATAGGTTTTGCAAAATATTATGTAAAAGATTAGTGGTAAACAATTGTATCATTCTTTTTCAGTAAGGACAACCGCAGGTATATCTGGTCTAAAAAGGTTGTGTTAATTACATTATAGGAGTTCATTGGTGTCCACTCCAGGTTTCAGTTCAATTCGAGGCTAAATAAGATGGAGTTCTAATACCATGTCCCTATAGTGATGAGCCCAACAATAAGGCTATACTGAAAAAGTCAAACCTTGAAACAAACTCCAAATACTGTAGGTGGCTGTGGAGGCAGGGCAAGGAAGTACCTCAAACAATATTATTGTTGGTCGACTCAACTCATCAGTCACTCTTTTGGAAAACAAATGCTTTGACAAACATCATAGGCCTTTTTGTCCCCTAAGTCGCAAAGTCCTGCATCTGCTCAGTTGTGAGGTCAGCGTATGTCTGCCAGCACAATTGAAAGATGTGTCCTCTAACAGGACCTGCGGACACAAAAATACACAATATAAATGCACACACACACACAAACGCACACATGCATAACTATGTGCAGACACCTAATCAAAGTCGCAATTTCTGTCAATTAGTCTATCTCACGCACGCATGCACGCACAGACGCATGCATGCATGCACGCACGCGCGCACACACACACACACACACACACACACACACACACACACACACACACACACACACACACACACACACACACACTCACTCACTCACTCACTCACTCACTCACTCACTCACTCACTATCTTCCATTAATTTGGCTTGGGAGAAGGCCATGCTCTTGCATAACAAGTGTGCCACAGCAGCATTTACCCCATATAATTGTTTTAATTTTAAACTGAACCTTTTAGAGACTCTCTTTGTGTGCTTATGATCACATTCAACAAATAAGGGCATCATAGTGTACCGGTATACGTGGAAGTGGAACAACGTGCTTTTGTTTTGAAATGTTTTTTGTTACGTTTGAAAGTCAATACCTTATATTTTTATATATTACAAATCTATAACGATTATGTGTATGTTTTGAATACTGTACTGTATATGATTATGTCATTGAATATTGCGTACGTAGTTTATTGGAGGGAGAAGTGGGTTTGTGTTTTGAGCATATTTGCACAGCCTACCACAGACTTGTACATTTGCAGATCTGGTGAAAACAAATCATGATTATATCAATAAATGTATGTGTAATTTGATACTGTATTTCTAATAGACTGATTAGATACTGTACATGTCTTCAGATAATAACATAAGCTACAGCCTTTTGGCGACAGTCATTCTCTCTCTCTCTCTCTCTCTCTCTCTCTCTCTCTCTCTCTCTCTCTCTTTCTCTCTCTCTCTCTCTAGTTGGTCCTTTCCTATAAACCTGTCAAATATATGTGCATTTTCATATTGGGACTGACTGTTCCTGGAGAGCAAATCACAGCCACAAACCTATTAGCGAAGTCTTGACGTTTCTTTTTTTATCTGTTCTGCCCCTGGTGAACTCGACACAAATAACCTGGAGCAACCCCGGCCCACAGGTGTTCACTGCAGTGTTTGACAGTGCTGTGTTTGACAGTCACTGTTTCAGGAACAGGAGATGATTAAATCAAATGAGATGTAAATGTTCTTAATCAATGATTAATGCATTCCGCCTGTTTGCTGCCTGAAGCTCACCACAAAGGCTCTTTATCTGAGGCCCCACTGGGAGGTACAGTACAAGGAGGAAGGAAGACATTTTCATCCTTTCATCAGATGGCTAAAAGAAGCTTCTGTTTTATAAATTATCCCATACAGTATCTAGTCATTATGTGACATTATGTGTTTTTGTATCGTGATGATTTGGAATCATTTGTTTCATTAGTAATACTAATTGTATTGGTACAACTTCCAGCCAGAATAAGCACTAATATATTGAACTCATCATTGGCAATTTGACATTATAGTGTAAGTTAGAACTCCATGGTTTGTTTTCAATATTACTATGAATCATATAAGTCGCAGCTTGTCTCCGGAACTTTGTGTTCGTCAAATGAAATAAATAAGTACCCTAATGAAAGCATTTCCATTTTACATCTAGCCCATTCAAACCGGGAAAGTTTAAGTCAATATAACATTGAACCATTATACTTTGGTTATTCAAAAATAGCAGTCATACAAACTCATAACGGGTCTCTTTTTTACTAATGAACATTTGTGCCAATCTTTTAATTTATGCATCTTTAAAGCAAACCTTTTTTTACTCAAATCTTTGCTTCTGTGAACAAGATATTTTGAGATGGGGGTCCGCGGCCAAATACATATAATGTTTATATATGTTTATAATGAAAAAGTTTGAGCACCACTGGCATTGATAGCAACTATACGTTTTTCAGAAAACTGTTAGGATTTAGAAGACATTTTTAGAATCGACCTCCACAGTAGGCTACTAGTACACACATCCTCCTCCCCTTTCAACTAGTGTCCTGCAGGTAACAAACACTGTATGTAACGGTCAGTAAACAGAGTCCTTCTCCCTGCCTCATGTGGCTGGCAGGACACCGACTTGTCACCATGGTGACACATTTCCCTGCCACCAGGAGTGTCATTCTAGGCAGCGCTAATTACAACAGGGAGCCGTTTGGACAGTTTCCCGTGGTGAGCCCTGGACACAATAATGCACTAAATCTCAATGTGTTCATGTGCACGCACACCCGGCACACAGGTAAGGCCTGACAAGTACAAATAAAGAGTCATGAACATGAACAGATTAGGGATGTGCTAATATCGATATCGCGATATATCGTGATACTTCCTCCCGCAATACATATATTGTATCATCCTCCCAATATCGTGATTGATTTATTAGTACTATAGTAGTAGTCCATTGTTGTGGACAGACAAAGTTGTGGACAAGTTGCAGTCAGTGTGTTACTGTTTGGAGGAGGCAAGATTCATGTGCTTATTGGCCAGTTTGAGACACAAAATATCTTGTAAGATTTTGTAATAAATACATAATTCAAGATGTTTGCATTTTATGGTTATTTTGATCATATTATCATTATCGAGGGCCTAATATCGGCACAGATATCGTATCTTGAGGTAGGTATACCCATATCTATACACTGCACCCAGCAGTGTATAGAACAGCAGCACAAACACACTTGACTCAGAAGAAGAGGCAAGTTGAAATGTCAGTCAGCCCTGCAATTTAATAAAACTTGCAGACCCAGTTGAGTGCTCAACTATTTCACCGATCCATTTCTATCTTTTCACTGTACAGCTGAAATCATTTACAATATAAACTACATTTCTATACAACTATTGTGTGAATTCCCTTTCAGAAATGCTCTCGAAAAAACAGCCATGCACAACAGAAATAGTAGCTGCATGTCTAAGACTTATCCCCTGATTGTAAGTATCTATGCAGCTAACCATTAATTCAAAGAGGAAACCTGAATGCTTGAAGAATGTTCCATTTATTTTAGGTGGTATAAACACATCCCAAAGCTCTAGATTGAATGCATCGCCACAACACGTACTGCGAAACTTGAAGCTCCTGAATGACAGTGACTGCGGTGCACCTCAGATCAAGGCGGTGTTCAAGCTCCAGAGGCTTCATGACAGGCCAATGACAGCTAGCAGAGTCATGCTCCCACTGAATAACAGCGGCTCTCAAACTTTCTAATTTCAATGACCCCCATAACTCTGAGGCCCCGTCCACAGACCACAAGCTGGTTATTGAGTGGTGCAGCCACTCCAAGGAACAGCAATGTCCCTATGTCCATATGTCCATCCCTATGTCCATCCATACCTGTATGTCCCTACAGTGTATGTTTAGAGTACCAGTAGGGGCAAAAGTGGTGCTGTTGTGTTAGAAACAGAGAGAGATAGTGTTGCACTGTTGCCTGCTAATTACAATGTGGAGCGTGCATGATAGAGAGAGAGAGGGGGGGGGGGGGGGGGGGGGAGGGAGTGTCTGCTAATCCCCCACACAGTAAAGGTGGTTGCACACTGGGCGCGTTTTTAGGAAAACCGACGGAAAAACGCAACTAAAAATCCGAAAATGTGTCCAGTGTGCAGGGACCTTAACTCGGACCCCCACACGGAGTTGCACCACTCAGTTCACACGGGTGTGATTTTTTATGAACGTAGCTTTTTTGAGGGGGGGGGGGGGGGGGGGGGGGGGGGGCAGGGGGGCATGAAAATTCCGGCTAAGTGTAGATTTTTAAAAGTCTGTTAATTCGTCCCCATGTGAACAAGATAAACTGGCTGCATGGTTTTGCCACTTTAGCTATGTTTTCGTGTGGAAGGAGAGTTTTTGGCTGCGGCTCTGCCACTTTAGCTACATTGTCGTGTAGAGGCGCAGACTTTCAAAAACGAAAAAACGACTTCCATTTAGACGACCATTTGGAAGAACCCCCCACCAGCTGACTTCACCATCCAATCAGCTTGAAAAATGACAAAAGGAATGGGAGTCCAAGGAGGTACCAAACAAACACCTGGGTCAGACGACTCAGACCGCAACCAACAGGTCCCTGGCACCAACCTCCCAGGGAGACAGTGGTCTATGCTCAATAGGATCAGGACTGCATGGACATGATTGGCCAGCCTTCACAAATGGGCAGTAGCCCAAGCCCACTGTGTGTGTGTGGTGAGGAACTATGGAGCACATCATAGAAGTTTGTCCTTTCCAAAGACTGGAAGGATCTCCATACAGCAGGGACCTCCATACAGCAGATCAGGAGGCAACTGCTTGGCTTAAGGACTTTGCATTCGCTAAATGAATCTCATCTCCCATTGTCAGATGGGCATTATTCCATGATGGGAATTACTGATCCTAATGTCATAACTTTATACAAGCAGGATCTACTTTAATCATTTCATGATCAACGGAAAGCTCATTCTTGTTGCCAATTTACCTAACAACTGTTGCCTAACACCAGTGGACAATTCATTTTACTTTTGATGCAAGAGCCTGAGCATACAGCACCTACGGTATGGGTGTTACGTACTGTATAAAGTGCCCACACATCACAGTGTAGCTTATGTTTGTATTATAGTGCCCCTGCCTGGCCTCAATAACACACTGTGTCATCTCATCTAATCCACTAATCCAGGCTGGTTCTGGTTCACACGGCAGTTGGGTGAGGGGAAGACAAGACAAGACAAACAGCATACGTATTAACACTGTGGCACTAAAGCTACATGTTTATGCTTCACTTCTTTTGAACCTATGGGTGGGTAGTAGGCATTTAGCAGCAGAGATCGGTAGGTACGTATAGCAGCAATGGACGGATCCTGTTAAGCCTCGTCAAACCACTGGGGGGATGTGCACAACGATCATGGTGCTTTCAACCCTGGCTCTCCTTCTGCGACGGCATTTCAACGTCCGTGTCAGTCCGTAAGTTTATTTTATCTTTTATTTTTTTCCGAATGGGTTTTTCCTGTCATGCAATCACTTCTTCAATACCATCATTATTTAACATCAGCACCTGAGAGGATCCTGGTATGCCCATAACCACAGTTTTTGCTGGTGCACACTTGTTACATACCTTGATGATAGTTCATCTAAGCAGATTATTTACAACCAGATTCTCAGTTGGTACTGCGATTAATGGCTCAAATCAATCAATTGAAGATGGAATGCCCTAATGATGATATTATGATGTCACTAACATGGTGTATTTCGATTGGGCCTTTTGACACAAAGGCTTTCAGCTTTCAGTTTCCATTCATAGTATACAGGATTATAAATGAAAGAAAGAAAGAAAGAAAGAAAGAAAGAAAGAAAGAAAGAAAGAAAGAAAGAAAGAAGCGAGAGATACAGTGCATAATCAAACTAATTTATGTATCTTGTTTTGGAAAAGATACATTACATTTTAGAAATGGCCCTTGATCATTTAAAGGATAATTTCCACAATCATGGCCTTCAGAGTATTGTTTCTGTCATTATTTACAGTTTGTCAGATATCGTCCTCTTCACACTAATAAAATAGTGAGGTTTAAACACTCTAATGATGTTAATAGACGTAATGGGATCCAAATTGAGCCCTTTTCCTGGAGACTTTTCCTCCCTCAAAGCTTCAACACCCCCAGGCAGTGTGTGGCTGTGTGTCCATGGATACTTAGCTTATTATATGCATTGCTCAGCGGGGTCTAAAGAGGAACAAAGCAATTCAATGGTGTGGACCACCCAGGCTCATGCTGTTGAATTGATTAAAAGGAAATATGTTCTGGGAAACAAAGATAGTTAACAGTGAAATGTTATGATGTTTCTCAGTCTATTAACCTCCTTGGTGAATGTTTGGTCATTGAAGCGCACCTCCAGGAAGAGGTAGCCATGTTATGCTCACTATCTGATTGTAAATGCCAAGGTGATTACATTGACTGCCACAATAACAATAAAAGGTTGATTTTTTTTAGACATGGCTGATTTGAAAATAGTAGCAGACAAAATGTTAAAACAGGTTATTTTGTTGTTTGTTGATAAATTACTAAACCGATATATTTCCTAACTATAGTGACGTCACCAATGTAAAATCAGCAATTTAGATTCCAATGATTATGTGCAATAAGCTAGTAATCCGCCTGCATTCATAATCATATTAACCTGCATTTCACCTGCAGAAGAAGAAAAAAAGACTTGTGGCCGGTCACAAGTCCACCTTCACTACTGTCACGAAAGCTAAAAGGAAACAGTGACAGGTCTAATTGTAATCCTTTGTCTTTTTTTCTACCTTACCTCCCATCGGCCATCGCTAAAGGTCAAACCAATTTGTGAGATGCTGCTGCTTTGGATAGTTTATGGAAATAGTCTGAATCCTCAGACTAGCTGGGAAACGGAGAAAGTGAATTATAATGAATTATAATATATTATAATTATTGATAAATTGTCCTTCTTAACTGAAGTTTTTGCTACACTGGTCGTGACAAATGGTCAAGAATGGAAGTAAACTGTGTGAATTTATGCAACTTAGTGTGTGTGAAGGATATTGGTACAAAAATAAAATGTGTTTTTTAATTGTGTGATCTTTCAGTGAGAAATAAATGTGTCATACCCTTGCTATCACTGCAATGGTCTGATGCACACAAACATAATATTGTGTGTGACTGTGTGTGCTAGTGTCATTTAGTTTTCATAAACATAAAAAGCTTATAAAAGCTTCTTCGCCTGGAAAGGAGCCAGCTTAGGTGGTTCGGGCATCTGGTTAGGATGCCTCTCGAGCGTCTCCCTAGGGAGGTCCTCCATGCACGTCCCACTGGGAGGAGACCACGGGGCAGACCAAGGCGCAGATGGAGGGATTATATCGACTCACTGGCCTTGGAACGTCTCGGGATCCCCCAGGAGGAAGTCACTAATGTTGCTCTGGAGAGGGAAGTCTGGAGCTCTCTGGTGGAGCTGTTGCCCTTGTGACCCGACTACGGATAAGCGGTTGAAGATGGATGGATGGATGGATAAAAAAACGTATATTTATGTGCTACAAATGTGTGTTTAACCAGGTTAATGTTAGATGTTAACTGTCCACCGCAAAAAAGAAACAAGCCGTACATTCAAATGTTTAGGTGATATATCTGAATTTAAGTTATGGATTCAAAAGATAGATTGATTAAGAGATTAAAGGTTGACATTGATGATGAGAGGACAAAATGGATGAAGATGTTCACTGCCTAAAAATGTGTTCAGAAATACTATTCCATTACAATGTGTGCGTGTGACGTGACGTGCGTGCACGTGTGTGTGACTGTGTGTGTGTTTCCGTGTGTATACTGTATGTGTGTGCAGTAGCAGTTTCCAGTGTCCAGTCTATCCTACTTCCTACAATATATTAAAATAATTTTGAGAGTTCTCGTTTCAAACTATAATTGTGTTAAGCTTTACATTAATTAGCTGATTACAGTATGGACAGCTTTACTTTTGTCATCGAAAAACAAAAAGAGTGAGATGCAGCAACTCACTCACACCAGCAACAGGTGGATCGTTCTTCTGTGTCTGTCAGTGGTGGACAAATTAAGTACTCAACCCCAGTACTATTGATGCTCCTGGTTAAATATTACTTAACTACAAGTGAAAGTTGCTCTGTCAAGTTTTTACTTGAGTTAAAATACTGTGTGTACGCCTGTACTGTATAGGTCGATCAGATTGTCAGTATTTAGCCAATGTGTGTGTGGTGACTGTGTTCGGGAGGAGAGGATGGATATGTTTTGTGGCGACTCCAGAGTTGAAGAGTAGGCTACAGACCGAAAAGAGCAATATGTCCAGTGTTTCCATAGTAACATAAGATGGCGCTGTACTATGCCATTCAATTCTAGCCTGTGCTTTTTGTATTTAGTGTAAATCACAGTTGTGTAAAGTAACTAAGTAGATTCACTCAAGTACTAGTATGACAATAACATTTTAAATAGCAGATCAGAATAGTTTTTTTTTATATCTCTCAGTGCTCACAATTCCTCAGTTGTGATTAAGGTCTAACAGTTTATCGGACTAATTGATTTAATAAGGGAGGGGGTGGGGCGGAGGTGAGCGGGCGGGGTCGACATATGCCCTTACTGAGCTGCATTCAAGACACAAGACGGGTGTCTTGAATGTGTGAACTCAGCCCAGTAAGGGCATATGCCACCCGCTCACCTCCGCCCTTCCTGGTCCTGGTCACAAAGTATAACTAGTGTTCTTTGATTCACAGTACTGTTAAGACACAGACTAATGGCATTTTATGGGCCAGCACATAGCCAGACGGCACAGACATCATTTATCTTCCTTTGTTGCGAAGGCTTTCACTTAGAGTTCCATATATGGGATAACCCATAGTCCCATATATGGAGACAACAGCGATATCCAGCGCTGACATCAGATTAATGTAGAAAAGATGGATATACACTGTGGTGACATCATCGTAACACTAGACTTGCACAGCATAAAAGGCGGCTCCCATGGCTTCTAAACCTGATTCCAGGCAACGCACGCGGTATCTCCAACAGGTCAACATATACGAATCAAGGTATCTGGCTTTACAACCCATATACCTTGAATGGCTTGTATTACCTTGGGTACGAGTCTTCTAGATGAGACAGAATAACTGGCTAATGGCTAAGCAACTCGTAGAACATTGAAGTAGAGGTTTCCACATCCCGGTTAAGTTCGTATCGAACACCACTGTAGCGGGTCCTAACGAAATAATCAGCACTGGTTCGAGCTATTTTACATGGTCCTAGGAGATGGTACATCAGAATCTTAGAACGTCTTAATCAATCTATTTCAACAACTATTATTCATTTCAACAACAAATCTTACAATTTACAGTTTAGGCATTTAGCAGACCAACAGCTTGGCGATAGGGTTGGACCAATTTATGATGTCAATATTTAATCTGAGCCAGGGCTAACATTTCATCTCAAAGGAGAACATAAATCAATATCTCTTTAAATGTTTTTGTATGTTATTAAAAGGTGTATTTGAAAAACACAACATAGCCCTCTGATTGCTCTGTTTTCAGTCATTCATCAGGTACACTGTTATAAAATGCAGTTTCACCGCTCAATAAATCCTATAGTTGACCTTAATTGGAGGGCTTTAAAAGTTGACTGGAGTGAGTCAAATCAGTGCTAGTTGTATATGGACATACTGTATGGCTCTAGACTAGGGCATATATGGACATATACTGTATGGCTCTAGACTAGGGCATATATGGGCATACTGTATGGCTCTAGACTAGGGCATATATGGACATACTGTATGGCTCTAGACTAGGGCATATATGGACAACTGGCTCCCCAGGGGCCACCTTAATGCAGCATGTGTGCACTAACCTGACTAAAGGTGATATCCGAATACTGATATATTATTGATTTCAGTTGTTACAATTCCAAAAATGCAAACATGACCCACTTCACAGTAATTACTTGTATATAAATTATGTTTATATTAGTAGCTTAATGACTATAGTAGCCTATTAAAAGGCCACCCCTTTTGCTGATGTTTAGGACACAAGAAAAACTTTCCTGGGATTTTTAAGTGTGTAATATGTTTTTTTTAATACATTTTAGTCATGACGCCATGTTCATGAACAAAATCCTGTCAACAATGTGGTCTCACTTCCTTCCTGGACTACAAATCACACCTCCATGCAGCCATAGATATTTTAAAAATAGATGCCTCATTGGCCGCTGCAGTTCGTTGGAGCCATGTGTGTCGATGGGAGGGCGGAAGAATTTACACTGGGGGAGGAAGTACGCTAACCTGACTCCGCCAGATGGGGCAGCAGAGAGTACACTGGGTTCCCCCCTCCTGCTCCCATCTGGGAACTCTCAGGCAGACTAGATGCTCCGGCCACCAAACGGCCTGGCCAATCAGCGGCAGCTAGAGGCGGGATCAAGGCATACACAGTGCTACTGGCCAATCACAGCGCATCTTTTCCGGGACTTATCAGACCCGAACATGCGCTCTGTGACGCACACTCATGCTTCCGCGGTGCTTCGCAAGGAATCTCGGGATTTTTTTGCCCTGCCTTGAGCACATACGCTCCAGAGCCGATAGGGGCGTCTACCTTTATGTCTATGCATGCAGCCTCCCCCTCTCCACAAGGAGGGGAAGTGCACTAAACTAAGCATTATGGGCATTGTAGGAATTCAGCAATCCAGTCAAACCATCCTAGTCAAACACGAAACAATGAAAGACTTCATTATTTTTCTGGCCATAGGGTGCAAATTTCAAATTGTGCTACTGTTATCGACTACTACAAACTATTAACATTGAGTAACTGCAGTTTATTCCAGCGGTTTATTCCATTTTATGTCCAATGTATTTGTATTTAATAATGCATTTGAAATTAAACAAAAATGTTACCTTTCAGGATTCCAATTCAATAGCAGAAAATATCAGGATTACAATTCATATCTAGCAAAAACAGCTACAAGCTCAAAACGTGTCACAGTGCGACACATTTTTTAGATCAGTTATGTTTTCTACTTTTGTGTGACAGAATGATAAAGAGGGCATACATTTACGAAATAAGTTAAAATACGGAGATAAGAGGTTTCTGCCCGACAGTATGCATTGTGGCCCTCTGGGGTGAGTGGGGAAATATAGTGGTCCTCTGCATCATCAAAGTTGCCCACCCCTGCTCTAAGGGCCTATAGGGCAATGTTAGGCACAAATAAACAGGCATTTTACAATGTTGCATCAAGTTCAAAGACATTAGGCAATCCAATTTTCACATCTCTGCGTAACTAGCCATATCCTCTGCAAACTGAAGTACCTTAGAACAGCTATAGGGATGGACCACTTCGCATTTTGCACTCTTCATATTAACAGGCTTTGTGCTTGAAATGCTCAAATGTAAACGAGAAGCCCCTGCATCGAAACGTCTGGAAGGAGGACACGATTCATTTTGACCTTTATTTTATTATTTTTGCGTTTTTTTACAATGCCCTAACCCCTAAAAATGAGTTATTTAGCCAGTAGGCCTATTTATACTATACTACTACTTAGATAATCTTGTACCCTCTCTGCCTCATTGCTTTCAGCTACACAGATGAAGATGTCGAACCAGGGGAGAAAAACGGGAGCAAGATTCAGAGCAGCCCCTCCATCTCAACAAAGTGAGGATCCCCAGTGCTTCAAGCATACTGCACCTCTTCAGGTAATGCAATGTTCCACATCACTGCAGAAAGGCTTTGTGACTCCCGGAAACAGGTCTTTTTTATTTAGGTTTTTGTGATGATAGGGGAATGACAGCATGCTCTGCTATGATTTGTATTAGTAACAATGCTGTTTATTCAAGATTGATAGGTTAGAGTGCAGTCCCATCTCTTCAAATATGGTTTCTTCTGTTAAAACAGAAAATCATTTGTATTATGTAGTTCCTGGAATTGAATATGCCTGACTACATCGTGTCCTGTTTTAAGGGGTGGGAGGATTGGAACCCTGGCCTAAACCCTTCATTTTCATTAGCCTGTCATGTGACCATGTTTCCCCCCGAACAGGAACAAAGAGATGTATTTTTGTGCGAGGATAATAATAATACAGACAGAAATCAGAATATAAAATATACAAAAATGTAATCAGTGAGGAAAAGCATGGTGGTATAGAAAGTCCGAAGTCATCTTGCTCTTCATTTGTAAACCCTGGTAAGGTAAGCCTACTAGTCACTCAATAAACAATAACAAGGCAATAAAACAGTGCAGAGAGAACCGTGTATTACAAGGAAACCAGAAAAACAATGATCTGTACAAAACTACCAGGTAAATAACGAACCTAGCATAAGTCTCTAAATAATATGAAATGAAATAACAGGTTGTCAAGAAAAACTAATCTAAGAAACAAAGACACAACAAGAAAAACGTGTCAAGAAGGGGTACAGGGAGAGAGATGTGCTGAGGGTGATGATGAGGAATCTGGAAAATTTGGACTCTGCAGTTCTGACTGCACTGTTGAGTTTATTCCACAGTTTGGGACCTGCGTTGAGCACTGTCCAGGGTGGTGTGTACTGTGTAGGGATAGACACTTATATAAATCCTGTGTTAGCTGATCTAAGTGAGTGGGAAGGGTTGTAATCAGGACGTGAAGGTGTGATGGGGTGTGCATGCCTTTGGTTGCCTTGTAGTCCAACATCAATGGTGCAGGCAGCAACCGGGAGCCAAAGAAGGGAGCACAAAAGCTACTATTTCATGCAGGAGACATAGGTTGCACCATTAACTGAGAGTGGCCTATTTCTACATTTAGTATAAAGAGTTAACACTGGACACATTTTATTGTCTGCACAGAGGTTTCATGTTTGTTTGTTTGTTTGTTTGTTTGTTTACCACCCCACTCAAACATTGACACTCTATGAGGGAGTATCAGTTTCTGGTATCAAATTCCATTGTGGAAAGTGTGTCAGTCACCTGTGTGAGGAAGGATGCGCCGTATTGAGAGCAATGACCCAACACTGGTCCTGAGTGGTGTGCTTCATCATGGCAGGGGCAGGTGACAGATGGACAGCTGACGCCTGTCTACCAGCGCACTGGAGGGATGTGAGGGAATGGAGAATAGAGAAAAGACAAAGTCACAGGGTAAGAACTTGTTACAGTCTTTTGTGAAAATCGTAGATCAACAAGCTCACAGGACATCACCTCAGGATGCTGTGTGAGCTTGTACTGTAGAGAGGCTGTTTTTGGCACTCAATGCGTACAAGGACAGGCCGGCTTTTGAGGCTGTCTCGTTCTCCATCTCTTATTGTACACAGCATTAACATTTCATATTCTGCTGATATGTGTTCTGGTGTTTTCTTCAAGCATTATTGGGTTTCTTAGCTCTCCGTCAATTACATGTGAACTGAATTTAATGAACCCTCTGCTGCTGTGTGTGAAGTGTGATGTTTTCTCTCCCAGGCAACCCAAGCAACACAACAATTCTAAGTCATTTATATGGTCTGTTATTTATTACTGTATGGGTGTACAAATCAAAAGGGTGGCTAGTTTAGTTGTGACTGAGGTATATAATAAAGAAAATAATTGCCTCCGTGTACACAACAACTAAAGTAAGGTGTGCTGCACAGGGGAAGGTCAAGGAAACGTACGCATGACGTACGCACGCACGCACGCACACACATATATATATATACAGCTGTGGATTCAAGATATACAAGATGTCTCAACAAGGCAAGGCATAAATTACTACCAAGAAATATTCAGAAATTGTTCATGGAAAGGGAGGGGAGATATGAACTTTAAAGATGGAGTGCCATGATTTTTTTCCACCCTAAAACATGATCATCAGGTCTTATTTTTATATAAGGAGGAATAATTTTTTCATAAAAGTGTACAGTATTTGTTAAAATGTCATTTTTATGTGGGCACCCCCACCAGTTCATTAAGTATGCCAGCTGTAGTTGTATGATAAAGGGGGAGGGGTTAGGGGAGGGGCTGATAATGTGATGTCACTATATTACTGTTTTTTTCATTGGCACGTTTGACTCTCAAGGGTTCAGCCTCCAGGAAGAAACCCTAAATACAAAGGGAATACATCATTGCACATAAAAACGACCCCAGGGTGTCTAATGAAGTACTGTCACCTCATAGACACATGAAAAACTGGAAAAATACAAACATTTTGGCACTCCATCTTTAAAGAAGGGAGCAAAATGTTAAACAGCTTTACCAGAGAATGTCCAGCAGTGCAATAATTTAATTCTATTTAAGAAAAGTTACAAGATGTCGGAGGCATACTTTGGTTAGACATAGCATTGGTTAAGCATTGGTCCGACTTGGATTAAGGTTGGTGAGGGGTGCGTTAAAACGACCGAATTAAGGTTGGTGAGGGGTGTGTTAAAACGACCAAATTAAGGTTGGTGAGGGGTGCGTTAAAACGACCAAATTAAGGTTGGTGAGGGGTGCGTTAAGACGACCGGATTAAGGTTGGTGAGGGGTGCGTTAAGGGTTGGGAGAGGGTTAAGGTTAGTTTTAGGTGTGCTGCCCCGTGGGAGGTTAGGGTTAGGGTTTGAGATATCGGACCAATGGTATAAGATGTGGCTTTTGGAGAAATACAGATATGATGGATTTATGTGTGTATACGTATGTGTATGGTGTATGTATATATGCATGCATGCATGCAGGTATGTGTGATATATGTATGTAAATAATACTGTGATTGGAGGTATAAGAATGAATTTTCGAAAAATTGTATAATTATATAGGGGGGTCTTTTATTTTGTGAGTTTAAAATATGTTAGAGAAAAACAATGACATGTACAAAGGATAGGCATTAATAAGCTTTGAGCTTCGGCCTTTTTTTTAAGACTGTCCCAGGAAATTACCTTGTTGGTGTTTGTGATAGTGTTGATTCTAGGATGTAGGCCTTTGAAATATAGCATGGCTATTTCCTGTGATCAAATATTTACTTTGTTGTGCCAACTGATAAAGACTGTTGGCAGTATTGCTATATACAGTATTGGGCAACGGTCCAGAAACGTTGGCATTCAAAATGCAAGATGACTGTCTTTACAAAATAAAAACATAATTGCTTTTGAATGCTCCTTGTAGGTATATTGATCTCTCAAAATTGACTTAACATTTCATCTTTCTTAGAGTACCGCCTCCCTGGAGAATTATCTTCGCCATATAAACGGGAACAGCCAACACCGATATCCCTCTTCCTTTATTACAGATGGCAAGCTTTCTTCCATCAAACCAATTTATCCATACAGGCAGCTCTAGTATAGATGCTCATCCTCCCACTGAAGGGACTCAATGTGGATCATGGGGAACGAACTCAAACAGACTCTACAAACAGAGACGTTGAGCTTGCATTATGGGGGCATTTCAAAGATTTCCTCACTGGGATGGAACCTATACTCCTGCTGCCTACTGGGTGTCCTCCTCTTCCTCATGGCAAAGCCATTCTCTGGAGTGACTTTATTCTATCCCTCACTCCTCTCCTGCAAGACTCATTTGGATTTTTAGTTTTTTCAAATGTACTGCAATTTTGGATAGCTTGCATAGTAAATAATTTCCCCCACTCTTTAACACCGGTCTTCTTGTGATATGAAGTTGAGTTTGTGTTTAATTACCTCGTGTAAATGACATGAACCACTTTTATTTTGTCCCTTTTTATGAACTGGTTAATTTCCTTCATGCCAAATGATATCCTGTCTTTTCCTGGCTAATTAGATAAACTAGTGAGTGCTTGTTGTTGTCATAATTGTTTTTTTCTGTTCTTGTAGTCCTGGGGACGCCATGTTGTAATTGTTTACCGTCTGTGAAAACAGGCCACAAAGCTATCCCTGAAAAGGGACCGAAAACCATTAGTGTGACAAGAATATTCCGACAGTCATTCCATATACTCTATTAAGTCTATATATGAAGTCTATTATCATGAATATCTCTTTTGTTGTCATCACTGTGTACCAACTCCTAGTCATGATGTGCTTCTGGCAGAAACCAGGAATATAATGTGGGTTAATATGTCCCAGAGAACAGCGCCTTTGCCAACTGTGCACTCTAAATTTGCCTGTGTAATCGAGGGGTGTGCAGGACATAAAGATCTCCCGATAGAGGCGGTGACACATCCATATCTCAATACTCCTTCCTGTCCTGATGAGCTGGTTGGGTCTCAAATTACAAGGTGAAAGTGTGCCTCCTGTGCGACAAGCAAGGCAGGACAGCTTGTCTACTGTAGCTTTCCTAAATGTTCTGGCAGGGGGAGGTAATCTAATGATAGGGGAGAGAGAAGAAATCTATGGCTCCTAATGAGTCAGAGAAGCCACGGTATGGATATAGGGAGGGAGTAATGATGTCTGCATAGCAGATTTCTCCACCCTTCATCAACTCCCCCCAAAATATCACATTATCACTTCAGCCAGCATCACGCTTGCTGTTATGGGTTAAATTATCACTACACCTGACATTCAATATGGATCATCTCTGACACAGGTAAATAAATAGAATACATATTGAATGAAAAGCTATTATGAGACTGCAAGGAGTGCATTCAGACATCAATATTTTGGCGTCTTTGATGTTATCCATCATCAACAAAAATATTTACCAGTACCACAGCCAGCAAGTTTTCCATATTAGTATATGAGGTAAGACTTTCCATGAAAAGTCGGTAGAAGGCTCAGGCATTAATGTGGCATGCCTGGACAATAGAAATGTATTAATTTATGGTACAAGTCAAGTGTCATTATGGACTATTTTGAACATGAAATTGCTCTGCTTCCTTCTTTCTAGGTCGTGCAGGCACACATCTGTCTCACCAACTGGCAACTAATGCCTTTATAAGAAATATGAAATAAAACAAATACAAATATCATGAAAAGGAAATACCGGTATGCAAGGATAAATGAAGTGAATCTGTTATCAGTACTGATTTAAAACACGTTACTGACTGCCTGACAGCTTTGAGACCCTCCGGACTTTGATGCCCCATTGCTCCCTATATTGATGTGGGTTTTAGAAACTCACATAGGCTTTGATGCCCGACAGCGTGTCCTGGGTTCGATTCCAAAGCCCAGCAGCAGATTTGCTGCATCGGTGCATCCCCAGCTCTCTCCCCTGTTTTTTGTCTCTCTTCACTGTCTTTATCGAAATAAAGGTGAAAAGCCCCAAAGGAATAAATCTTAAATAAAATAATAAAAAGTATAACACTGTGTATATGTATAACATGGTATACATTGTAAAGTCCAGTGAGAAATAAATCACTAAAGACAGCAACAGATATTCGTATCAGACTGTATACTGTATCTGAAGTTGTCCCATATCTGCCCTACCTTGAAGAGAATCAAACAATTCAACATTTTAAATTATGGAAGGCTTTTTGATAAAAGTATGTAAGAAGTTATTTTATAAGAAGACACTGATTTAACCTGAGGAGCCCTGACAGCAGAGTCTACCCTTTGTCTTCTTTGGCCTCAAAGAACAAGCAGCAGGTTCCCTACCGAGGTCGAGGACGTCAGCCGCAATAGCAGCCTGGCCTTTGTAAAGCTTTAAAAGTCAACAGTACAATATGCACAAGCAGTGTGGAGAAATAAGGATGGATGTAATATAGTTGCATTTCTTTTATTTGGTCTAGCTAGCAGCAATATTTTTGCTGGGGACGGGAGATATCTTTTTTTTTTTTACTGATGAAGACATAGGCTACTGTTGTATGTGTGTGCATTCAAGCATAAAAATACGCCCACACACATGCAAAGGCACACGCATGCATGCACGCACGCACGCACGCACGCACACACACACACACACACACACACACACACACACACACACACACACACACACACACACACACACACACACACACACACACACACACACACGCACGCACAGGGAGTGGAGATCATCTGGTTTGAAGGCTGCGTTGGTGAGATAGCGTTCAGTGGCTCGGAGAGGGTGTCAGAATGGTGAAGTGTCCTTTCAAAGCAGCATGACATCTCCTGCTCTCATTACTGCCAAGGTGCCACTTCATCTACCAGCAGGAGACAAAGAGGAGCCGCACCTAGACGCAGGAAGGACCATGGGGAAAAGAACAGGTCAAAATGTGTCTGATGAAAAGGTGTATTTATTATCAGTCAGTCAGGTGTTCATTATGTAAAAAGCATAGCATGTACAAGTACATTTACTTAAGTAGGCTACTGTAGGCCTACTTAAAGTAGTTGAGGTATTTGTACTTTACTTGAGTATTTCCAATTTCCAATACTTTGACTTCTACTCCACTACATCTCTGCCCATATTGTACTTTTACTCCACTACATTTATTTGAAACCTTTAGTTACTATAGTTACTTTGTAGATTTTGATTATTATTACAAAACATACATTAACCACTTCAACCCTATATACAGTACATTTCAGCCATTTGAAAATAGGCAGTGCGTCGACACATTGTGAGCTAGTTGATCTGCTATTTTCAAAATGATTGTTATACATTTGAAAACTTGAAATCTGACATTCTGCAAAATGAATACTTTCTATACTTTTGCTACTTTAAGTACATTTTCATATCAATACTTTTGTACTTTTACTCAAGTTCATTTAGAATTCCAGACTTTTACTTAGAACAGTGTATTTCTACATTGCAGTATTGATATTTTACGTATAGTGAATAGGCCTACTTTTTCCAACACTGAGAAAAAGAAAGTGTCACAACCGACACATGAAGGTTCAACATCTGAAACAATAGCCTGTAGGCGAATAACCGTTGCCTGGTAATGGATAAAGCATATAAGCAACAATTTCCAGTCTTGTGCACCAATCACCACATCCCTAGTAAATTCACCCTTGAGACATTTCATAAATTTCTAATGCCCACTGGCCGTGATATTTAATGTGTGTACAATCTGAGCTGTGTTCAAAGAGTGAAATGGGCTCCCCCTAATCAAAACAGGCAGGTTGATTTATTCATTGCACAAAGCTGCTTTTCTCCTTCTATGACAGTGCACACTCCAACACAATGTTCCAAAAATCATGCCGCCACACACCCTGCACGAGTGATTCCCCATAACATATATAGCCTACAACAGTAAGGCCTGGGCCCCATGTCCTATATGGAAATGGCATGGAGATTTAGGTTCCCTCCGTGTATATGATTTCCTCTATAGATATTATTGACAAATTGTGGTGAAAATAAACAAGAATAGCGATGTGGCATCCCTGTCCAGAATGTAGCTATCGATACATTTGTGCGCACTTTGTCAATGACCTGATGAAGTCCTGCAAGGCGAGCCTTATATCATTTATACAGGCAAAATGAAACATGAATATGCAGCATGCTATAGGGTCACATGCATCTGACAGCACATTTTTCAGGAGATGAAGCCAGATGGTTGTGAATGTCACTTGTGAATGTCACACAATGTATGTGGCTTGTAATTGGTGATAATTGGTGCACAAGTGTTGAAATTATGCGATGAAAATGGTTGCTTTCAGAATCTTGGGAGCCAATATGGCCTCTCCAAGCTACAAGTACTGCAAGTTCATATTGGAGTGATAGGAGAGTCTCTGGCCTCATGAAAAGGACCTTATGCAAAGACTGTTCTCCTACACACAGCTGGAGAACTGCTGCCAATTGCAAAGCCTCTTGTGCCATCCCAATTTCAATCAACAGCTTTTAGGAAATTGTCATTCTTCTACCAGTTTCACATGAAAAATATATTTTGGTTGTCATGCCTTTATGCAATGATATGCATGCAGTTAAATAAAAGGCTATATTTTCAAAGCCATTTCTAGGTAAAGCTTGAAAGCCTCCACTTTTCACAACCCAAACCATATGATATAACTAAACTACCCATCTTTCAGATTGGAGCACATGAAACCCATTGCCTTTTCGAAGCATTTAAGGCCTACATTTTGTTGCACAAGACTTGCATGTGAATAAGATCATCTAATGTACCCCCAGGGCCCAGGTGTTTACTGGTACCCATATTTTCCATCTGCATAAAGGAAAACCTCCCCCTCCACCTCCTCTTTTCATCTCTGTGTGCCACTGCATGCCTGGAGGTTGGAGCATTATCACATTCAGGGTAACAAAACACTGAAGTGACTTTGATTTGAGCAAGGAGAAGTCATACATGACCAGTTTCAGGTTTGCTCAAACAAATCATGTTTCTCTTAAATGATTGATTAGTCTGTGGCAAATAATGAACATAGAGCAATTACTTTAATTACCCTTCAGCCCTCACATCAAAATTGAATTGATGTTAATACATAACAAGTGAGGTCAAGTTAATTTATAGAACAACGAAGAGTAAGAGTAAATTGCAGTAGCCTATGTTATGGATAATTTAACTTGACTCAATCCTGTAGCATGGAGCTGCTTTCTTCCTATAGGATCCTATACTGCCATCTGTTGGCAGAATGTGTTCATACAATTGTTAAATTGTTTGCATAATCATACAGTAATAGAAATACAACATGGTAATTAAGATCAGATTAATGTTCATTTCAATAATAAATAGAACTGGAGCCAGCAACAGGTGCAGTGCTTCGGTACATGGCTGCATTAGCTGCATAAATGTAATTTTGGGATGTCATCCACTAGCCTGGCGCCGCCAGACCATAGACTGTAAAAAGGGCCAGACTCATAGCGAGGGTTCACTGATGTTTCCTCCCGGGCAAGAATCTTCAGTGAATCCCCGCTATGAGGCTGGCCAAGCCAGGCTAGTCATCCACAACAATGGGCAAAATCCAAAGACAAATGACATCTTAACCAATTTTTACTAACATTTTTCTTTTTCTGACATGGTTAGATGTATGTAGCTATAATAACATTTCATCCACAGAAATCATGTGATTAAGTGCATTGAGATGTGGTCGGATACTGTTGATATTTAATTAGCTGATAAAATAAATTCATTATTTATCATTTCAGACCCTGACATATAGCTCAGGAGAATAAATTAATGAACCACTGTAAACATAACACATACAATAGATGTCCAGTACAAGAAGTGTCATATCCCACAAAATGATTTGAAAACATCAGCTAATTCTATACTATGTCCATTCCAAACAATAGGATAGCCTATGGTGGCCCTAATATAAGTATAGGCCCTGCTGTGAGAACATGGGGTAGGCATATTTAATATAAGTATAGGCCCTGCTGTGAGAACATGGAGTAGGCATATTTAATATAAGTATAGGCCCTGCTGTGAGAACATGGGGTAGGCATATTTAATATAAGTATAGGCCCTGCTGTGAGAACATGGAGTAGGCATATTTAATATAAGTATAGGCCCTGCTGTGATTGATTGATTGATTGAAGAATTTATTAACAGTTTGCAGAATTACAGTACATTTCAAGCACAAACTCAATACAAAGGCTGTTAACTGTGAGTGGACGACCCAATTAAGCATTACACTTGTTTCCAATAGGGTCCACCATGTTCAAATCATCAAAACATTTAGAGACGTACAAATAGACACTTCTATAGACAGAACAGGAATTCATCATAAAGGAGGTAAAAACGGTAAAAAGGGAAAAGAAACATATACAGTGAGGGGGAAAAAAGGGGTGGGCGGTGGGGGGGATTCACGTTCAGCTCCGTTAATTTGTTTGTTTTCCTTGGAGGAGCTGCGTTGGGTCCCCAAGTCGGCTCCGTGGCCGTTCCTTGAGTTGGCTGTGTGGCCGTGACCGTCTCTTGTGTTGTCCTTGCGTTGGGTCCCCAAGTTGGCTCAGTGGCCATACCTTGAGTTGGCTGTGTGGCCGCGACCGTCTCTTGTGTTGTCCTTGTTGTCGTGTTTGAGGGATTCCGATTTTACAGGGGCCAGTTTCGAATTGCAGCCGTCCGTAGGTGCCCTTTGAGAGCGGTAGGCATATGTAGGCAACCTGTGGCTCTAGAGCCACATGCAGCTCTTTGGCCCCTTTGGCTCCCCGTTGCTTTAGCAAATATACATGTGAAAATGAATAGCGGTTGTTATGCGTTTTTGTAAGTCTTTATGTTTTAATGAATTGAAAATGGAGTAGAGGACGCTGGAATGGAATGGCTTAGGGTCGACGACAGAGTACAGCATCTTGCAATGGGTCTGGTCCACAAGATTCGATACACCACCAAGATACCCATGTACCTGTCTAGATACTTCCTTAATGTTAACGAAGTCCACACCCACAACACCAGAGGGAGTGCAACGAACCATGTACAACCCAGATTCGGCACAAACAAGGGACTAAATTCTTTTCGCTCCTATGCCACCAAAATGTGGAACGCCCTACCAACTGTCATTAAGACATGCGAATCCCTTGACTCCTTCAAAACCGCTCTCAAAGGGCACCTACGGATGGCTGCAATTCGAAACTGGCCCCCGTAAAATCTGAATCCCCCCCCCCGCCCCCCCCCTTTTTTCCCCTCACTGTATATATTTATTTTCCCTTTTTACCTCCTTTTTGATGAATTCCTGTTCTGTCTATAGAAGTGTCTATTTGTACGTCTCTAAATGTTTTGATGATTTGAACATGGTGGACCCTATTGGAAACAAGTGTAATGCTTAATTGGGTCGTCCACTCACAGTTAACAGCCTTTGTATTGAGTTTGTGCTTGAAATGTACTGTAATTCTGCAAACTGTTAATAAATTCTTCAATCAATCAATCAATCATGTAAACAAGTCTTATATTTTACTCGTAGCAGTCAGATTTTGTATTGACCTGTAGGCAATTTGGTACAGTTCAAGTACCAAGTAGCCTACAGAGCACCGCTCTATATTTTTGAGCGGTGCCCACCGCTCCCATGAGTGACCGTCATTGACCGAGTGTGTGTGTCTGTCTGTCTGTATGTATGTCTGACAGTGTAAGCACACCTGAACTTCCATGCGCGGCCAAAAGAAGCTGTACACACACACACACACACACACACACACACACACACACACACACACTGTGAAACTGTGAAACTGTAGAACTGTAATTCAGAAATGAAATGAAATCTATATTTACCCAGGGTATCTGGGCTAAGCTCAAGAACTTGTTTCCAGCCAGGCCCTGCTCATAGAACACATTTCATCGTAGTGGTTGATGCCTTGTTCAAGGGCATTTCAGCGGTGGTAATTTTAACGTGTCGGACGGCTGATTCGAACTGGGAACCTTCCGGTATCTAGACCGCGCCGCTATCCGTTCGGCCACCGCTGCCAGATGAGAGGGCAAGAGAGTCTTTGGCCTGCGTTCTATGATAGCAAATGAGTCCTTTCAGGCGGCGATAGACTCATTCTCTTTAAAAAAAAAAAAAAGGAAAAAGAAAAGAAAATTCTGGAATCTGAAAGTAGGCTAAATGATAGAGGAGAGATCTGGAAAGAAAGGGGGGGGTATATGGACATATGCAGATGGTACTCGTTGGCAGGAGGTGTATCATGTTGTTTGGTGAGAAGGTAGGAGTTGTTATCACAAAGTGATTCAAATCAGGTGATCATGGGAGGAGTTATCATCAATGACAGGTAGTGGGATGGTTGTCATCAGGTGAGATTGAAAGAGAGGAGAAAGGAGGTTAGTCATGCCAAGTTGTTGCTATCAAGTGAGTATAAGGGAATAGACTAGTGAGGCGGTAGCATGGATGTTATTCCATTTGATTGTTCCTCCTGTCTTTCCTCCTGAAAATACGATGTTCCAACTCCATATAATGTGCTCACATAAAACGGCATCATGTCTGATTAGTGCAGCTTTTCCACAAATTCCACTGAACACTGCATTGTTATTTGCGCAGCTTTATGCATTCACACTGCCCATCCAGTTATTATACTAGATTTGAATGACAAGTAAGCAACATCTCATGTCAGACACAACCTTAGACAGTAACTGTATCTGATGGTCGTCTACTCTCACAGAGGGGGGGGGGGGGGGGGGGGGGGACTAGATAGAAACAACCTCATAATTTTGATAGAAACTAGATATAAAAATCCTTGTCTGAAATTCTGCTCATTAGTCAAATCAATCACACAGAGAATTCTAAAAGCATTAACTGTTTATTTTGTAACAGATTGTTACACAATCCACGTTTCCGTTGTATCAACTCTCAAACGTAAGCCATTTCACCTAATAGGCTAAGTATACCCTTCATCTACACTTTTTCAATAGAGTTCTATAGGCTAGTATGACAGAGCTCAGAGAGCTGGAACAGGGAGGTTTAGCCAACCATAGTTAACCAATAACCATTTAGCTAAAGCCTATAGCTATTTGTTGAAAATGTTTTGCCATAGCTTAGCTATATGCCTGATGCCTTCATCAGTCTCTCTTGTTGTTGACATGTCCTGGATGTGCTGTTTGGTAATTGGTGTTGGTAATTCTCTCATTCCGTCGCTAGGTGGAGACGTGCGACCGCTTTCGGTTCTCCCAACTGGTTAAACTCGCTCACCAGCGTCCATCGGGCTCAACCGTATCATCTCAGTGACAACTATCAGCCGGTACACAGTCGCAGTCTGGCATCCTGCGGAGAGTTTGCTCGCATCCCCACCCGCGAGTGCATGAGTGCGTGCGGACTGTGTGCGCGGTATCCCGGACCCTCGCCCGCCGGTCTGCGGATCCCCGTCTGCTTTCAGGATCATCAGGATGGATCCAGAGAAAGCAGACCTGGACTCGTCCTGCCTTAACAACGGCTCCAGTCAGGTGTTATACGGGGAATTCACGGGCACCCGAAAAGTCAGATATGCCTTAAGCTTGACCGAGACGGACCTCACGGTTCAGAAGATCCCATCCCAGAACAAGGTGGTCTTCAGCTTAAAGGACTGTGTGGGTTGCCGGGCGCACATCGGGGAAGACACCGCAGAGTACTTGTTCACAGCCTACTTTTACCCACTGAAGAAGCGATGGATGAGCTCCGGGGGGTCGCGACAGAGAGTGGAGCTGTGCTACCGGGTCTCGGGGGTGCAGGACCAGTGCGCCAATCTTGCGGAGGCAGAAAAATGGGCTCGTGTGATCCGAGAGCGCGCGATCCGCCAGCAACTCCTGAGAAAAGGTGAGGAAAAGGTTAATTATGGCAAACTTCCTTATTGGTTGTAAATTGCCCTAGGCTATAATTCAGTTAGCCTCGGAAACCCAGATGTTTTTATTTCCAGGGAGAAATCCAGTTGATGCGCTGGTGGTGTCCCAGTCCCACTGCATAGCATTCTGTTTGTTCTGTTCTACCAGTCTACCTGGACAGTTGGACTGGGTCTATATAGGTCTAGGATACAAGTAGGCCTACTGATGATGAGAATGAGAATTCAGATAGTCGGTAGCCTACTAATGACAAGGAGAAAACGAATGGTTGTGAACTTTGCAGTGGTCTAGGCTACGTATTTATGTATTTAATAAATAAATAAATAAGTCTCCTGTTGCCACTAGCCACAGTCCAATAAATAATGAAACAATATAAAGATAGAGCTATTCTGTGTCCATTAAATTAGTCACTTAATAGCCTGTGAAACTGGTTTCTTGTCTGGTAGGCCACCGCACCTATATTTCTGGTTATCCTGCTTTTAAACACATGCACTTGGTTACATATACTGGAATGCATATAAGTATTGTCATGTAAATGACAATGGGAAGAACGACAACTAAACAGTTTCTCATTTCTGCTACTAATTGATTTTTGTGTGCATGCACAAGCTCACAGCATCAGCACCAAGACATTTAAATCAGGCTTAATTACCAGTATACCACAGTGAACACAATGTTTTGGGGGGAGGTTGTCACCATATTATCCCCTTCAACAAGTTGCACTGGCTGTAAAAAGGCTTTACACAAACTGCTGTACGCAAACTCATATCTGGTACACTGTGACCCAGATAGTTTGCACATATGTTTTTCAGAGGCAACATTTTCTGTTTCTCAATACATGGGGCAGAGAAGAAACGGGCGGTTAAAAACTAAATATGGCATGGTTATCTTTTTAGAACGTTAATTTTAATCTGATCCACGTTGACCTAAAACACAGTTTCGTCCCAATATGGGAAAGAAAATGATTGTGTTCAGCAGAAAGCCAAGATACTAAGAATAACACTGTCTCCACTTAGTATTCTCACCCCAAAACCCCTTATCTTATCTCGCAATACAACACAGCTCATGGCCATTTTGCAGTGTGATTGTTTTGCTGGGAGTCAAACCCAAACCAATTTAGTCTAACCCATGGGGAAGCCAAATAGCTCTGGTGAAAATGGACCCGATTCTAAAATATTCATGTTTTAAATTAAAGTGGGCAGCCAGCAGGTCCAGGTGAATTGACATGCAGATCACCCAGCAAAATACAGAATTTTATCAGCATGTTGGGGGGTGTTGTTGGGAAAAATACATTTCAAGTAAGCCCAGTTCACGTTTCAGAAGTTTGACAATATTAGGATTGTGATCTCCTCTCAGCAATGCATATCAGTGGACCTCCCAAACGTTTTCAGCTCAAGACCCAAAAGATGCAATTGGTGTTACCCCAGGGCCAAAACTAGCTCACAAAATACATTCTGAATTAACCACTCGAGTCCTATTCCAAAAATAGTCGATCTACAAGCTTCAATGTGACACATTGTGAGTGTTGTAGTGTTTAATGTTTACATTTTTGAACATATTTTGAAACACAAATATATATATATATATATATATATATATATATATATATATATTATTATTCTTTTTATTCTTTTTATAAAGGAAGATAAAAAAGCGATATTTACTGGTTTGCGAGCCAAAAATGGGTTCTGAGTCCCGACCCATTGTTTTGGAACAACTGATCTATACTGATACTGCCAGAGGCTCTATGTGCCAAAGACTACTAAATCATGTTGAGTAATGAGGATCACTTTGGAATCTTAGCTATTAGTCTAGTGATGTCAGCAAAATCTTGACTGTTCCATCAATATAGATGGACTTCCAGTATACACAGAGTATTATTCGATATATTTGGACAATCTTAATTCTTCTGTCCTCCTCCTATACTATACATTTCTAACTACAGATCAAAGAAGATCTTTGACGTATATGGCATGTACTAGATTCTAGTACACACTATGGTCCATTTATTTGCTATTTATAGCAATGGGTTTTGCATCAGCTCTGTCCTCTTGATCCTTCCATTAATGTATTGTGTTCACTGCTGAATAATTGCTTTGTCTAATGTACATACACAGACCAATTATTTGTTTAATCAGGCTACACCTTATGCATGCTAAGCTTTTCCCAGCAGGCCTCCTTCTGACACTTGCATGCTGAACCTCTGCATCAACCTCAGCAAATCGGCATAGCATCACACTCTGTACCTCCTAGACTGCAACTAATTTGAATAGAAAATTTGACTTGGGTAAAAGCTGTTTTGTGGCTCATAACAATTCCATTGACACTCTCTTTCCAACCTCCCAAATTCTAAGGTTTCCTTATTCCAAAATGTTGGGGGGAGGGGCTTTTTGCCTTTATATATTTTTTTGAGATATTCTTTTGTGGCTTTCGCCTTTATTTTTTGAGGGGTGCCCTCCTATATACAGGTTTAATGTTTGTTTTTAGTTCAATGTTTGTTTTAAAAACTCCATTGACAATGAAGGGAAAATTTACGTCATATTGTCCCTCATTACGTCATATTTTCCCTCATTACGTCATATTGTCTCTTTATTGTTAATGGCATTTAATGTTTGTGTTGGCAGCGTTTGTTTTACATCACCATTACATCACCTAATCAACATGAGTTAGACTTTTAATATATTAGTTCACAGGGGTGTGATTTTAGTTTTTTTGTAGAGTGATAGAATCTGACTCAAAATGGGGAGAGAGATGGGGGGGGTGACATGCAGTAAAGGCCGTCGGGATCAGGAGTCGAACCCGCGGAACACTGCCAGACTGGATCACCAGCCAAGGTGCCTGGACCGCTATACCGGCCCAGGCCTTGATTGTTTACTGGATTGATGATTATTTTAACGTCACTGCATTGATGGGGACAAGAAGGATATAAGAGTGATCTACATCAGTGTTCACTCACTAGTGCCCCAATTTACTCCTATTGGTTTTAAACACCTCTCCATTACAAATAAGAAACATAGAGACTGGGAGTCAGCAGGTGCATGGGGAGGAACTGTGGAGTGTAACCATGGCAACCATTATTAATGGGGAGTCTTTTGAGGTGCAGAATCGTTAATTTCTTAATAAAATTTTGTCACCTACTATTGTCTCCGTAAGGCGGGACAACTGAAGGCCGTCTATCTGTCTGTCTGTCTGTCTGTCTGTCTGTAGGCCAAGGAAGAATTTCGGCCCCACATTTTTCAAAATCAGCTTCATGGTGGTGCTATAACAGACAGCCCACTTAACGTTTTAGCCTATACAACTGTTAAACCAGGTCATACAATCAGAATTATTTCCCCCTGGAGATCATGATGCAACTCCACATACAGGCCCCCAGCCATTATTCTGTGCCAGACTACATTTTCCGCCATTTCGTGTTTTCTTCAAAACACAGACACGTTTTGATACAATGCCTACAACTTTATTCAAAACTCACACAAATCTGTAAACATTATCTCCGGAGTCATGTATGTGATCAAGATGGATCAGATTTGTCATATGCCATACCACTTGTCTTAACTGCACTTTTTACCAGCTGCAAAGCAGGCTGGTCTACTTTGTATCAGGTTGGTAGTGGCAACTTATCATTTCATTGGCTGCCGTACCTAGTGGCAACTTATCATTTAATTGGCTGCTGTACAGGGACATGCTGGCCATTGGGAAATTTGGGACAACTCCCGAACGGCCGGTCTGGGCCGGCCGTGTGCCTACTCCACTTCCCGGGCTGAATTATGGGCCCACCACGTCCCTGCTGCTGTAGTCACCTATCTTTCTGATTGGCTGCCTCGTCTCTAGCCAACCAGCCAATGGGATAGCATTGCATTGCAGCCAGCAAGTTGCAACAACAACCCACTAGTTTTTCACCCACAATTCTGCAGATAATAACGCAGCTGTCATCAATTCTTGTTTTGTCTTTGATTATGCAGTTATAGAAGCTCAATATCAAGATCAAGCTTTCTGTATTAATGGATACATAGTGATTTTAGACCTACAGTATACATGTTTATTTCTCTGACATATCTGTAGTATTGTGTTTCTACTAGCCTGCTAAGAAACTGTCCAAACAGGGTATGTCAGACACTTACCAGGTTCTACTCGCTGTATGTTTACAATCTGACCTGATCTGACCGAGTTTATGACAAATTTTGACTCATGTAGTCCAGTTCTTCTTTTACTCCATTTACTGCAAATGTGATAGGATGATGTCACCTTTACAGCATGAGTTCAAGGAAAGTAAGAAGAGACACAATTTGTTCCACATTCTCAAGGGACTTCCTTTTAGCAGCAGAAAGCAGGCCGCACTCAACCAGTCAATGCCATTACTAATAGATTACCTCTGGACCCAGCCAGTATAATGGTTTGGTTTTTGATCTATTATGTATTGAGCAATGGGGAGAGTTCACTATTACCTCATGAAATATCTTTTAAAAAAATTATAAAATGGGATAGAACACACCACTATTCTTAAATTTGTGTTGCTTTTCAGTAGAGATAAATTATTAGCCAGTATCGATGGCCAAAAGTTCAGAGAAATATTAGCGCATCAAAAACCAAGAATGAATGCTTTGATCTGCTTGTTTTGTGATTACTGAAGAGTGAAGAACATAAATATTCTAGCCTGACACCCAGCCTGAATTTTCATTTCGTTTTACACCCAGAACATATTTTTTGACTGGAGCCAGGCTTTAAATATTCACCCTCAACTTGAATATTTATTTTCATAATATTTTATTTTCTTAATTTCCTCCCCAAATTAAACCGTATGCCTACCAGTATTTAGAGATGTAACAATTGAAAAAGAAACCTTTGATCAGCGGTTCATGGTGATACAGTTGTGACGGAGAAGTCACTTCAATCTTCAGACATACTGTGCCATCATAACATATTTTACAAAGGATTCATCTTTAGGCACAAGAAATTTGTCTGCAATACAGGAAGCAAATCTTTCATCTGGCATGCATACAGTTTGGATTCAAATATGTAATATTAGTTAACTACAGTATATTGCTTGCCTTTCATTATTTATTTTTTTTTACTTGTGTTGTCGGCACAGTTAACCATTCCAGCCTTGTCTTTCCTGGGTGTAACACTTGACACTGACTTTTCCTGAGGGTGTGACCATATCGAGTGACCAATCCAATCTTAAATAAAGCACGAATGATGAAACTTCCTGAGTCTCTTGTGGTGTAGGATTAAAGGCCAATTACCGTAAGCAGAGACATTGCAGCAGTGATCTCCTCTGTTCCCAAAGATACAGAGATATTATGAGATAACTATACTGTAAACGTCTATCAATGTAGTCCCGTTTATGTAAATTGATGTGTCTAAAACACTGAAAGCTTCTAAATATTTTGGGAGTGTGTGTGTGAGTGGGACACTGTGTTCCCTGATGATCCCTCACTTTTGGACATTCACCAAAATGTGAAAAAGAGCCTGACAAAACCTCAGAACCAAGTCTCATCCATCGGACTATCCTGGGGATTTGTACAGCTATGTCAGAGCTGTCAACATCATGCCATTCTTTTGAGCATGATAAGGTACATTTTTATTTAAATCCAAATGGAGGGATGCCCCTGGAATTTCACAACATCTAGTCCAACAACTTTAATTATGAGTTTGCCATGAAATACTATCTACAACAGGACAAGCACAAAGATGTAATTCAAGTAAACAATGTTCATTCGGGCAGCTATTTCAGAAATTGCCTCTCAAGTCACTCACTGATATGCAGACAACAACCGCAAATTGTCTATTCAGTCTACAAAGATGCTAGTTTCTCTCCGAAAAAGTCAGGATTTCTCTAGTAACAGAACATGTGGTTGTGGCTTTTTTATGATGGGAAGTCCATTTCCTCCACATGCAGGCAGGCTATGCTTTTTTTAAATGGCTTTGCTGCAGTGCTTATGCCTTCATTTGTTTCACAAAAAATATATATACTTATTTTTTAAATATAAAGTCTCACACGCCTAAATTATGAAATTGAGAGGAGGTCCTGTTAGATAAGGAAGTAAAATATATACTGCCTGTATTAAATAACAAACAGGGGAAACAAATTCCACTATAAATTACACTTTCACTAAACGACAAACTCATTCTGAACACTGTCGGAGCCATTGAAGGAGAATTACGACCGTTCACTTCATGGGACCAGTCAAATGGCGGCTCTTTCTACATAGACTTCTATTGGCGAAGTGCATGGCAAAGTGTGACAAAGTCCTGGACCGGATCGGAAGTTGACAGAATGCACTGGAGTCAGGCAACAGCCCAGCTTTAATGATCTTAAATCCCTTTATTTTAAAATGTTTTTTTAGTAATATTACAACATAAACATTACATAGACTTTTGTTGTTACTCAGTTGGCATGTTGCACACATGCCTAAAATTGCTGATATTTGCGCCACTCTCGTTGAAAACAATGTATTTTAAACTCCAGCTTGTCACACTCCAGGGCTGCATGAACAGCACTCGAGCAATGTTTTCTGCCCCCTCAATGACACCACTTTCCTAGTCTACAGTACACCACTCTGAACACTGTTAGTGGCAGCAAATGTTCCGCTAGTTGAGAAATCTTAAGCTTTTGAGTTTGACTTTCCAACACCTCCTCCCTAATTTGAACTGGAGGTCTAAAATATCCATATGGGACTCATACCATTCCAGAAAGAGTTATGAACCCCCACAACGAATACGGAAGATGCTGGTGAATCAGTGCATTGTCAAATGGCTCACTGCAATAAATAAAAACACATACATTGTGCCTAACTTTAACTACTTGTGTTAGTCTACTCTATACTGATTCCAAATAGCAGGTCTACACACTCAATGTGTTGCGATGCAAACCGCCATACGCTTGTAGAACTGTTCTTTTTGTTCTTTCTTTAAAGATTTAAAATGTTTCGCCTATAGCCTTATGACATGCCAAAATAGTTACAGTATGTCAGAAGTAGGTGCAAGTGAAATATACTTATTTATTCATTATAACAATGTGACAATCATGTATGTTTTCTGAAGTGCTTAAGTCCAGTCTATATCTCGTTCTTCATTTCTCTGTCTCATTCTCTCTCCTCTTATGTCTCAATATAGACTTACAGAACGTACACCACCACCTCCCTCCACACCCTTTGTGGTCTGGCTCAGCCAAGATCTGCTTACTTGCTTCAAATGATATTCCATGTCGCTGTACAGACAGCACTGTGAACAACAATCCTCACCTCACATTATTATACAGTACATTATGAGATTTACAGTACATGAATTTTACGAGGGAGGATATATTTAGTATAACTTGTCCCAGGAGGACTTCATCTTAAGATATTATTGCCATTTGACAGTTAAACACAGCTGAAGGTAATGGCATTAATTGTGGGCATCTTTCATTAAGGTCTTACTGTGTGTGCCAGCATTGACAGCTCCTGTACAGTAAATGCTGGCACACAGAAACGCCTAACTGAAACAGCTGTCATGACTTGCTATCTTCACTTGGTATGCAGTTAATGACGGAAAACTCTTAAGCCGATACAAATCTCATATCCCAAAGGGCACATTTTCAGAAACCAAGTTACAGACTTCACAACAAATGCATTATTGATTTGTTTTTATTTGTTCAATAGGTTTTATAGGCACAGTATTAATGCAACTTACTAGAGATTACTTACTTAGCTAAGAGATATAGTGAACAGTGAGAGCTGGTCATTTTTGAGAAATATACCCAGACAGTGGATTTATTTCTCAATGACACCCTCGCTGTTCACTATCCCGCTTATTACATGGTGGCTTAATTATTTAGTTTTTACACAAAGCATAACAAGAGATTTCTTATTGATTAAAATAATTAGAAATTTAGATTATACGGGTAGCCTATTGTAGCCATCTTGATTGGTCTGCTATCAAGAAATAACAGACTGCAGAATACTGTGATTGACCAAGCAGAATTGAGCATTCAACCAAGTCATGTAATAATTAGTAATTAATGCATAAAATGTATACAGATCTACAGTATTGCATATAAGCTACTATGTTATGTGTAGGTTTGAACTATAGTTCATGACACCTTTCTCTGAGAGTTGAGACTATCATGGGACCATTTGTACACTCAAGTTACAGACCTGTAAGGGTCCATTTGGAACCCCCTTCAAGGAACCCAGAGGTTTCCTGGACCTCACTTTGAAAACCAAAGTGGGGTTCATCCATTATTCCCTTAATGTATGCATGTTTTGCTAAGATTAGAACTCCCATCAGTGACTGAAAGCCATATAGGCTTTGACATGTATCTGAATGCTAGCTACAGTAGCCATGCTAAGAGATAAATATTATCTGTAGACTGTACATTAGAGTTTGGAGTATCTTCTCAATATGTATGTATTCTTGTAATGTTTTAGGACTCAACACACTTACTTTCAGAAAAAGATCTGAATGATTTTTTTTTTTAACATTGCAGTAGCCTAGGTAGAATGCAGTGGTGGAAAGTAACAAAGTACTGTACATTTACTTAAGTACTTTGAGATTTATTTTGTACTTTACTTGAGTATTTCCAGTTTCCTTTTACTTCTACTCCACTACATCTCAGATCCAAATATTGCACTTTTACTCCACTACAATTATTTGAAAACTTTAGTTACTTTGTAGAGTTTGATTATTATTATTACAATACATGCATTGAATACTTCAGCCCTATATACATTTTGGCCATTTGAAAATAGCCGATCTACAAGCTCACAATGCGTTGCAAAGCTACGGAAATGGGACATTCTGCATAAGTACTTTCTACTTTGTTACCTCTGAGCGGCGGTGGATGAGCGGCGGTGGCTCAGGGATAGAGTGGCTGGATGGTAACCGCAAGGTTGCCAGTTTGAACCCGGGCTCCCCCAGAGTTAGTGTCGAAGTGTCCTTGAGCAAGACTCTGAACCCCTAATTGCTCCTGATGTGCTGGTTGGTGACTTGCATGGTTTCCGCCGCCATCGGTGTATGAATGTGTGTGTGAATGGGTGAATGTAATGCACAATCTATGTAAAGCGCCTTGGATAAAGGCGCTATATAAATGCACCATTTACCATTTACTTTTGGTACTTTATGTACATTTTGATGCCAATACTTTTGCAGCTTTACTCGAGTACCTTTTGAATTCTGGTCTTTTACTTACAATTACTTACTTTTACTTAGTATTTCTACATTGCAGAATTGATTAAGTAACAAATATGAGTACTTTTTCCACCCCTGAAAGAATGTCAACAAAACTGCGCCTACCCATTGATAACATCAGTTCACAGCTTCACCTTCCATGTGGTCGAAACAATGATAAGAATGTGAACATGACTCATGGATGGTCAACATCCATGGAACCATATAGGAGTATTCGATAAACATTAACTACTAGAAGAGTTGAAATGTATGGATAGTGTGGATCATGTACAGGTTATTATTAACATGTATTAATTATTTTGAATTGTACAGCCTTGAAATGAAATTAAAGTTTACTTTGAGTCTGTAAAAAATAAGAAGGGGCAGAGAAGGGCCAGATGAGGACTTTCTTCTTACATCTTATAACAACACAGCTTACACGCTCGTGCACACACACTTCAGGCCCTCCACCCCTCCTTACACTCCCCAAGGACCCCATATCTTATCTAGACAGATATTTGGATGAGCCTATGACTCAGTCAATCAGGCTACTCTAGCTGAAGCTAACCATGTGTGACAGAAACGGACCTCTTGCTCAACCCCATAGAGCTAGCAGTCTTCAGTCTTACTCACCAACAGTAATTACGCTGTGTCATGCTTCCCTGCAGTCGTGGAATGTCTGCAGAGTCGAGACAATCGGTATGACCGACTGATACAGGAAATATGTGATATTTTTATGGCGAGTGTAAATAATAAATTGGCATACTACTAATCTATCTATAAATTGACTAAACTTGCATGTCATTACTCGGGTGCCGTCCAACTGATTGACCTCAAACACGAGTGTGTGCCGGCAATGACCCGAAGGTGTCGTGTGCACAACTTGTTGATATTACAACCCATTGGTTGTAATGTCTAATGTTATTGGTACTGCCCTGGATACTCTAATAACAGCGAATATTTGTTATTTGGTAAAATAAAGCAACATTTCAAAATTAAGTAGCATAATAAATTAGTAAAACTGACAGGAAAAAAAAAGAGTCTTAAAAGTACAAACTGACAATAATCAATAATCTACTGTAATGTTGTTCCAACATGTAGGGGTCGTGATGGCAAAGGCACGTATGAAAGAAAGATAACATAAGATCATACAGGTATATCATTCCTGTGGCCATGACAGCTCAGTAGACAATAGATAATATTAACAAGCAACCCATGTCCAATTAAAGAAACGGCTGAATACATCAGAATGTTTCTGATGGGCTATTTTGTGGCACTGAACTGGAACACCACCGTTCTTCCTTTATGCTGTGAAATTGTAGCTGAGACTTTGCTGAGTTTTGTCACACAGTAGGCTATACTGTAGTCGGCCTTTCTCAGATATCGTGCACCTGCAGTGTCATTCTAAGATTCTGGGCTGTAAAAGGAGGCACTTTGGGTTTTCCCTTACATTTTAACTTCCGTTTTCCTTTGGTGAAAACCTCAGTAGTGATTATCCAATTATGCTCTGGAACAATTCCCACGCTGTGGTTTAAAGCCTGCAGATCAGACATACTTTGTAAGCACTACTTGGGAGAAGAGCAATACTGTGTATAGTGTCTTTGCAGTAGGCGCTACTATTAATTTAACATCAATCCTGCTCAACTATGATGATGGTGAGTGACTATGATTTGCGATGACTCTTTTATTCTTCAGAATCAAGTGTTTAACAGTGTTCACCTTTTATACCGTAGTTGACCATCCTTACTATATGGTACATCATATCATACAGTTTGTGTTTGTTTCATGCATGCCCACACCTCAGGTCAGATGAGGTGTGTTATGATCCGAGGAAGGTCATGGGCTTTGGGTAACCTTTTTTAATTGGTTAAATACTTTAATATTTAACTTTGGAAACTTTGATTTCATACTGGAAGTCAATTGGAGGTCGGATTGGGCTGAAACATTGCCAAAATATGGAGTAGACTGATATGTTGTCATATTCATAGACTGAGTGGATTCCAAATACATTCTGTGTATTTCACCCTTGCAAAAACAAGTACATTATTATTTCACCCTTGCAAAAACAAGTAAATGTTATTAGGGGAGGCCATTACATCATAACCAGGAAGTATGATGTAAGAGCATATATGGCTAACGTATGACATCAAATGACAGACTGTCCATGCATTTACAGTTTATGGGCAAGAGCAGCACTATGTCATCACTTGAACCCCAAATGGCTTCACTCGACATTATCCAAACAACTAAAACAAGCAATTGAAAAATGTCTTGACTAATAACCCAAGTTAACCTCAAGCCATCCAATATGTATTGACTAATAACAACCTCCCAAGTTAACCTCAAGCCATCACACATGTATTCCTTACTGTCCAGCATATTGGATGATATTAATGAACAGTACACATAATCTACACGTTCATCACAAAATGGTTTGTGTTGATTTGATGCTGTCATTCCTGAGCTTTGTGCTGTGACGTAACAGCAAGCAAACTAATGATAGAGGGGAAAACCCAAACCTAGAATAGACGCACACATTGATATAGCTGTGGGATGTTTTGAGAAGGGGAGGAGGTAGCGGCATGCATTGGAATTAAACAAGTAGGCCTGTGTGGGCTCACTGGGCTGAGGGCTCCCAGAATGGCAAGGTCACATCCTCTAATGTCAAGTAAACTGTTTTGAACTGTTGATTAATGAGGACACGTCGTTAGCATCCTAGTTCCGTCTGGAGCTGTGTCATTATCTCCTTGGAGAGTTAGAATCTAGTCCATGGATGCACAAGGAGGATCTTCATCTGTCTACACATCATTTGCTCCAAAACTTTTTCAGCTGAGACCCAAAAGATAAATCTCTTCCCGGGACCCAAACTTCCATTATGAATTATCCTCTTAAGCACTGTTTAACCGTGGAAATAGTGGTTCTTCTGGTTCTACCATGTCATCAACAGTAGCTGTGCCAAATGTTTTTGGTCAATCTTCAGGCTTGTTTTGGTCTTACCCTCCACACTCACAATTTATTTGGTAGTTTATAAATATTTTAAGGTAGATTGCAATTTATTTGTTGTTAATCTAACTATCCCAGTAGTTGAGTGGACTTCTTTGTGCTTCAACCTGGGTTTCTCTGGCTGCAGCTACTACCTTACTGTCACTTCCAGTGATATGACCAGTCAATTAATGCAGCCATTGACATATTCGCACCATCAGCCATGTTGCTCATTAATACTACTGTAGGTTTTCCACCTCCTGACTATGAAGTGAGACATGGGAATATGTTCCATTGTCTCATTTTATATCCCTTTTTTCCATGACCTGACGAAGATGTAATCTGCCATTGAAACGTTGTCCTTTTCTTTCTTTTTTTGTCTGTGCTTTGCACCCTGTTATCAAAATAAAAAGGCTCCAATCGTCGTATCCCGCTCCTGAGACTCACCGTATCATGCCTGATTTCGGCTTGAGGCACGGAGGAATATCTCTTCAATCCCTGCTTTTTTTTCTTTCTCCTTGTGTCTTATCTCAGTGTGGCTCTTGTTTCTTTTGCAGGGCTGATGTTCAGTGAGCTGCAGCGGCCCTGCAGGGTGATGCTGCTGGTCAACCCACAGAGTGGGAACGGACAGGCACTGACGCTCTACAACAGCCATGTGCAGCGCATGCTGCATGAGGCGGGGGTCCCTCACACACTGGTCATCACTGGTGAGTAGCACGTGCAAATAGCAGAATGGAGAAATCACCTGTCAAGGGCTACTGCCAGAAATATGGGGAGGGGATTTGTTTTTTTGTTTTGTTTTTTGCGATAAAGTAAAGTTTTATAATGCGACAGTGTCCGACAGACGTACGTGACTGGTTAAGACTCACCCGTGGCTTCCACTGCAGTGCCACTCAAAGCGACTATACTGGGTTGGACTGCTGGATGCAAGGGGTTGGGCTGTTTATGTCTGGCAGACATAGTTGAGGGGTGATACTGTATGTCCATACTGTATGTGTGCAGCTATCGATTGAACAAATCAATAATTTAATAAAATATGAAATTAGGTCATGTCTTCATAGGCGAAAGGTTTCCAGAAATGTCAAAACATATCAAAACTAGAAAAAGTGCCCTTCTGGGCACAGGTCTCCACCAGGTTTTGTGTGTGTGTGTGTGTGTGTGTGTGTGTGTGTGTGTGTGTGTGTGTGTGTGTGTGTGTGTGTGTGTGTGTGTGTGTGTGTGTGTGTGTGTGTGTGTGTGTGTGTGTGTGTGTGTGTGTGTGTGTGTGTGTGTGTGTGTGTGTGTGTGTGTGTGTGTGTGTGTGTGTGTGTGTGTGTGTGTGTGTCGCGGCTTGGCCTGTTGTAGCGCCACCATGAGGCTGATTTGAAAACGGTCAAGTGGCATTTCTTCCAAAGCCTAGTGGGAATATGCATGCACAGTTTCACTACAATCGGACGCTGTGTTGAGTAGTTGTGGCGATTTGTACAAAGCGGGCTACTCCTGAAAGGTTTAGAAGCCAATCGTAGCCAATGAGGGTGGATTATGAGAAATCAAACAAACCCGTCTTGATCACATGACTATGGAGAGCATGTGTACCGATTTGCGTGAAATTTGGATAAAATCTGAAGGAGTAATATTAGAAAATGTGTTTGACATTATGTCGGCCTCCTGGTGGCGCTATAAAGAGCAGATGTGAAAAATTCCAGGAAAAGGTTTTTCCTTGGCCTCTAGGGAGTTGGCATACAAAGTTATCCACAGAGCCGTGCAGTTAGAGGTAAAAACACTTTTCAGCCAGTTATAGCGCCACCATGAGGCTGAGTTGAAAATGTTCATGTGGCATTTCTTCCTCTGCCTAGTGGGAATGTGCGTGCACAATTTCACGGAAATCACACAATGTGTTCATGATTTGCAGCATTTTGTTTGAAACTGAGCACTCCTGCGAACTTTGGAAGCCAATCTTAGCCAATCAGGATGGAGTCCGAGAAATCTGAAAGACCCGTTTCGTTGAATGGCTCTAGAGCATGGGTTTTCAACAGGTGGTCCGTGAAGGTGTTGCATGTGGTCCCTGACCATGCATTTAGTAATGTAGGAAAGTGAAGATGTATTGCATTGACCACAAGTTAAGAAACAATGCAGTAAATGATCTGGTGACAAACGATGACGCGTCGATGTTATCAGTTACTGGGAAGTCGGATGTCAAGAACTTCCACAGAAAGGTGAGTTAGAATCTCAAGGGAAACCGTACCGGTTTGCCTGGTTGAGTCACCATTATAAGGAAATGTGCCCATAATCAATCGCAAGTGTCTGCTTACTCATAGAGTAAGTTACAATGAACAGCAACATGAGTTTAATATGGAAGGTTAATTTCTTTCCCCCACACCACGCCCATATCCCCCCTCCCAACACAACAATGGTCCCCAGGTTAATTCTCAGTCAGGGTGGTGGTCCCTGGTTCATAATCAGTTGAAAACCCTTGCTCTAGAGAGACTGTGTACCAATTTGCGTGATGTTTGGACAAAATCTGTAGGTGTACTGTCCAAACAGGCCGTTCTGGACATTTTGGGGCAGAGGTTCATCGTTGGCATCCAGGGAGTGTGTGTGCAAAATTTGGCATCGACCGGGTTAACGGTGCCGGAGATTAGCTGGTCACAGACGGACGGACGGACACACGGACACACGGACGGACGGACGGAGTGCAAAACATACTCTCTCCCCATGCCTTCGGCCTGGTGGAGACAATTATTGGGTGAATGCAGTACAAAATGTAATGTAGGTGGTTAATCGATTTGTTGATAAATACAAATAAAACTTATATTAAAAGTAGGCTTCTCAACTTTTTTGATTAATTGAAAAAGTAATCGATAGAATGATTGGTACAAATATAATCAATAGTTCCAGCCCTACAACAAAACAAGCACATAGATGCACGCCAGGCACACAGGCTAAACGGAGACATTACAGTATACTGTACACACACACACACACACACACACACACACACACACACACACACACACACACACACACACACACACACACACACACACACACCATAGCATTTGGCTAACATAACACCAGATCTTCTGCTGAACAGTTCCTTTCTCTGCTTCTTTATCAGCCCATTTTCTCCCTCCCTCCCCATTTAAATCCTCAACATGGTGTTTGCTGCTGTCGCCGTTATACACCCATCAATTGCAGTTGACCCACATGCATGCAGAGCTCTTATGCAATATATTAGAAAGACACACTTGTGATACACAAAAAGTACACACAAGTGCATCATAACACACACAGATATGCACGTGTGCGTGCACACATACACATAAATAAATCCTTTATCCATGATTTGATTTGATGTAATCTCACAGGGGGCTCATATTGATGGAGGCATAATCATCATCATCGTAATCTAAACTAATGATCATAATCGTGCCTTTCCATATTGGAGCAGCTAAATCGGTTCATGACTGGGGATATAGCAGAAAAGTCATTGGAATGTGTCATGAACCTGGAGAGCTGGAGCATTTAAATTATTTGGTGGAGGCCTAATGTGTCTGTCACTTTGAACCTTTTCCCTCGTGTTCATAAATCACCACAGTGTCAGACATGCAGACTTTCACCACAGAAGGAGAGGAGGGGGGAGGGAGAGAAGGAGGGGGGAGGGAGAGAAGGATGCACTTGAAATTCTCTTGTGTGTATGACAGAGATGAATCTCAAAATTGCTCATGACTTCAGATAATTATGTGCTTTTCAGAAATGTAATCCAGGGTTCTATACATAAGGGCATATTTAAAACCCTAATGTACAGTGCATGTGGCAAAGAGCATGCCCAATTCGGCAAAAAATTGGAACCCAGTAATGAACAATTTGTAGGCTTCCGACAAAAACCCTTCACGTCAATGCCATACTGTGCGATTCCTTAGTGCAAGAACATTAAAAACAAATGGTGACCACACATAGTGGTAATCTGTTCATGTCACAATCTGACAAAACTCCTCTCTAAAATAAACAATACAGAGGCCTTGTTTGCATGTAAACTCATGCAAAGACCGTGGCATGCTTCCATAAAGGAAAGCAATTTGAATTGGAAAGTATGCAGGACAGAGACCTATTGTGCCATGATGCGTTGGTGGCAACGAAGCTCTCCGTCTACCATGCATTACACAAAGTACAAAGTTAGAGGGTGGCAGTGGCCAAGAGATGGAAAAACCTAAGAGTTAAACAGATTCGGAATTTTGCTGTGTCGAGACAGAATATGAGACATAAACAAACAAGGAGATGGACAGAGACCGAACGAAAGGACAACAATTTACAATAAAACCTTCCTTAAGGTATCCATTAGCAAACAAAACCTTACAGGTAGGAATGCACTCATTGCAAAATTCTCGGCCGAAACAGATATTGAATATTGGCCGATTTTAGCCGATTTATTTCATTTCGTTTTTCATTCCCAATTTTGTGCCAGTCAAACAAATACATTTTCATTAAGAAATAACTGTTTCAGGGCTTTAAGGGTCATGATTCATCACACTATCTTTAAATGAGTACAAATTCAATCAAATACACAGATTTATGAAACGACAGCTAATCCGGGTTAGTCCGGGTCTGCTTGTGCAGCACAACACAGTGCAGAAACAAATATTTCCCACTGAGACAATTTAGCCAGATGAAAGAAAATGTTTGTTTTTATTTTTATACTTGCATTACATAAAACCAAGACTTGGAGTATAAAATTCCCCGCTAGCAACCCCTAGAGGCTGTGCTGATCAAAGTGCTTTGAACCGATGTTCTGAGAGGCTGGAATACTTTTCTAGCCACAGAAAGTGAGTAAAAGGAGTGAACAGGTTTCTGCAAATATAATTACAATTGCTGATTTTCTTTTCTATAATACAGTTTCCCCTCTTCTATAAATGATAATGGGCAGCAACTTAAAATAGTCAATCATTAACATCAGAATTATTTCTATTTTTCAGTTAACTACTCATTAACATAAGACTCTGACAAGTCCCTAAGTCCCTTATGTTTATTCTCACAATTATGTTTCCCGCATATTACAGTATTTTAAATTTAACAAAGTTGGGTTCAATGGGTTCAACTTGAACACCATAAAATCAGTCATAAGTCATTTGCCAATAAAATAAATTAATAAATGGAGAAAAGATTTCAGAAAGTTTGAGCTCGTTTTGCAAGCACGCACACATACATGCATGCACACACACAGCTAAAAGCTGTTTTCAACTAAAATTCAACAGATTTTACTTTACTCAATTTGTAAAGCATATTCTTTGGCTGTACTTCAAACAAGTAAGTAAATGGTAAATGGCTTTGACAGTTGAAAACAACAACTTTAAATTAGACCGCAAGGCCCTGATACAGTTGTTGTCTTGAAATGAAAATTACCCCGTGGCAGTGGTGGGGAGCAGTTTGTCGTTCCCTGCAGCTGTCCACAGCCACAGCCACACGACCTGTTCATATAACGCTGGGGATTTAAGGTCTAATCAGTGTGACTGGCTGGAGTTTTTACTGCCTTTGTTTTGATCGGGACTAGAAGTACAGTATGTATAGAGTTTCTCAGAGAAATAATAGATTTCAACTCTGGTCTCTATTATAAAAGGAGACTAAAGCCTCCTTTTAATCCACAAACACTCAGACTCTCAATTTCTGGAGCCTTTCTCTTACAAGAAGGAGGACTACAGTGTTGGCAGCTGCCAGCTCATGTATTTATATCATTCGGTAATATAGTCCATTAATCATTTTTGGGGCTGATTTCCCCTTTCCTGATGGACTCTCTGCCATGTAACAAGTTACTACCTTCAATCTGATGTGCCCTATTGTAGGCATGTCATTAGGCCTATATGAAAAAAACATTTTCAAAAGTTGCCAAAAACAGCTAATCGCAACATTTCACTTTCCACAGACACATACTGTACTGTCTGTAACTGGAGAGAATATCTCTGCATTGTCTCCTTAGCTCACTCGTTTTCTATCCTTGGAGGATGAGAGAAGGACTTTCTGTACCGGCATCAGGAGTTACATCCTGTGCATATTGCTGAACGCTCCTCAGCTCAGTATCACACAGCTTCTCCATCTGCTTTTCCTGAATCAGCCCGGTGTGCTTAGCCAGGCTTCTCTGCTCATTAGAGCTGTGAGAATACCTACAGTGTCTGCCACCTTTCTTTCTGAACTCTGCTTGGTGTTTTACCTCCTGAATCTTCACTTGTCTCTCCGGGATCATCTGCTGAACCTTTTTATATGCACTTTTTCTCTTGAGGAGAAAAAAAGAAACCGAGTGCCATTAGTAGAATCTGCCAGCACTTTCAAATCAAGTTATTGCCTCAGTAGTTTGGCTAGACTAGAGTCTTAAATCAGACCAATGGCTTGCTGCTTCCGTTAGACTGGAACATTCATTTGTCTCGCCATTGAGTGCCTTATTCTCTGGGTGATTAGGTGGGGTGGGGAGAGCTTTCTGTTTTGTTTTGTAATGCATGGATGTATTTGTTGTAATGTTTTTGTCTACTGTATTGCTATGTATTTGCTGTATGTTGCTGGACCCCCTCGAAAACGAGATGATACATCTCAAGGGGATATCCTTTTCTCAATAAAGGTTCATATATTGAGTTAAAAGAGATGCTGTTAGATTTACTGTACTTGGCCCCTCCCAGCTTATTAGTACAATCTGAACCCATTAAACTTAAAAACCTTTTTTAGGATGGTTCATATTGATGTTACTGGTTGAAATAAACAACCACTCAATGCAGGGAAGGTAAGGGGAACAGCGGTATAGGAGAGAGGTATAACACAAGTTTATGTTTATGTGCCCTGAAGTGAATCACCCATTCACAATATTAGTACAGTAAACGGTACTGTAAACGGAAAACCTTTTGAGACAAAGCCGATCACTGTCATCAGCAAAATGTGGTCACCTGATCATCTGTGCGGTTTGCCATTTCTTTGTGCTGCTTTATTGTTAAAGCAATAATGCACAGGGCCTTGAATCTTTTGACACTACTGATATGCTTTAATACATACATTCTTCAAGAGATAACTAGGGTTCACAAACTTCACAACACTCTCTCAAAATCCAATATAACATTAATCCTTCTGTGTGTGTGTGCGTGTGCGTGCGCGTGCATGCGAGATTTGATCAGATGTGTCTTCCTCTCCTCTCCAGCCTAGAAGATGCTTGTCAGACAGTATTAAATGACTGCTACATGCTTGGCATCTGCATGTCCCCCGGTGCCTAATCTGCTTTGTACAAATTAGAATTACTTATGAAAAAAGACAGATATTCGCAAGGGATTACTATTACTTTATATTGAGATGTTGTGATATAAATCTCTCTTGTGGTTTTACCAACATAACACAACATGCATGGAATACATGAACTTCCACTCGCATTCATTATTGGGCGGCAGTGGCTCTGGAGGTAGAGCGGGCCTCTTGGGAACCGGAAGGTTCACAGTTTGATCCCGGCTCCCCCTGATTTTGTGTCCTTTAGCAAGACTCCCTAATCCAAATTCCAATACCCAAAATCTTGGCCACTCGTTCACTCACACTCGATCACTCCACCGCCATGTTCACTAACACCGCCATGCTGGAGTGACCGAGTGTGAGTGAACGAGCGGCCGAGATTTTGGGTATTGGAATTTGGCTCTAATTGCTCCTGATGAGCAGGTTGGTGCCTTGAATGATTTCCTCTGCCATTGGTGTGTGAATGGGTGAATGTATGCACAATTAAATAAAATTTGCACCGTGAATAATGGCACTATATAAATGCACCATTTACCATTTAATTGCCTCTACATTTCGGAGAGCTGTTTCTCCTGTGTGGCAGTAACATCAATGTATTGTAGCCTTTTTTAATGTCTTCTGTATATACTGTATATTCTATAATCAGTTACATGAGTTCCAAGAACGCACCATTTCTTTCAAAAGCAATATATAATGTAACTACAATGTGTAGTTACAGCGAAGGCTGTGTGCTGAAACGTATACATTAATTGTTGCCCATGTAATACATAAAGTACCTGAAGGCTCTTTCCTTGACTGTTGACAGTTCCATTGACTGTAAAAAGACGGATTCTTACTACTTACTTACACATTCTCTAAATTGGGTTTCTTTCTTTTTTCTGTCTGTCCGTCCGTCCGTCTGTCTTTCTTTCTTTCACTAAGAGGTATAGTGAATCAGCAGCAGTATAGGAGCACATTTGGTTGAGGTGTCATAATCAATGCCATTACTAAGTTGTGAACGTTACAGCACATTTTTAATTCATTTGAATTAGTCATCTGTATGAAGCAAGCATGAACTTTGAACTTGAGGACAAGATGACACCAAGGCAGCACCACACAACGATATGTTCCAAGGTTTATATGTTCTATTTGTAAATGTACCGGTATGTTGCACACACATTTGCATTAGCCACATTACTTGCATGCAGAAGATATGCAAGTCATTACGTATGCAAGATGGAACAGGCATAAACTCAACGGGATGTTGGTCAAGGGGGTGTGTGTGTGTGTGTGTGTGTGTGTGTGTGTGTGTGTGTGTGTGTGTGTGTCCTTTCCTGTTGACCCCCACTGTGATCCCACCACCTGTGCTGTGTCCCATCAACAGTAGACGCCATGAGAGAACACAATAATAATCAATGTGTGTTTAGTGCTGTCCCCCTCCCAGCAGGCCTGTCACAATAATTACATAAACGCCTAATCGCAATTATTTTTGCATAATCGTTTTCATGTTGAAAAAAGGGCCAAACATTTTAAAAAATAACAGTTATGTTTTTGTTGTAAGCTTGTAGATCAACTATTTTCGCTATTTTGTACATTCTTTGGAAAGAAAACAAAAAAATATGAAATGTCTCAGTTATTTGTCATATCTGTCCTGTGCAATTTGTGAGATGCAAAAAAGCAAATTGTAATGTTCCAATGTTCATAGGAAAATACAATTATATCATTAATCGCAATTATTTGTGTGACAATTAATCGTCAACTTAAATTTGTGATGGTGACAGCCCTGCTTCCCCCTCTTTGCTTGCTGATTGCAGGCCTTCAGTCCATCTAGTTTACAACTCCTGCATGGATACTGTGTGGGGGGATGTGATGTGACTGCACTGATAAGGAGGAATTGATTTCTCTCTTGCCTGCGCAAGGAAGAGAAGGGAATGAAATGTAATGTAAGAAGAGAAAGCCTGGTAATCAGATACTGTGCGTTTGTGCATGCGTGCGTGCTGTATTTGAACTGTATTTGCCTGTGCGCAGCAGGAACATCTCTGTGTTTCTCTGCGTCTAATCAAAAGAGGTATTGCTGCTACCGTTTGTGGACAGTTGTGTAATGGTTTTGGCGCGGCAGCTTGTCAGTCTACTTAGAGATGCGATATGGAAGTCAATGGGAAAACAAGGCACGGTATGTTTAAATTGCTGGGACTGAGCGTGGTGTCTACATGAGAGGCTGCACTGCACAGGTAGTGGCTCAGTGGACCAACCCACAGGTGTGGGGGGGTAGACCTTTGTTAATCCCATGGGGGAAGTTCTGTTCCAGGAGGCGAACCGGTGACCTTCTGATTTCCAGACTGCCTCTCTGCTCAAGCTATAGCTGCCCCAGGCAATGTCATATGAATCGATCAGTACTCCACCCTTCTCTATATTTTGTGCCGCTCCCTTTCAGTTCTATTGTTTTGAAAGGAGAGTACGTGGTAGCATTAGCTGAGAGACGGGGAGCGAGAGAGAGAGATGTGATTGCTATTCAGTGTGGAAAAGAAGCAATGGCACATTGTGGTTTATGGTCCACTGCACTCGACTGGCTCATTTTTCTTTTACTGTTCACAAGACTGCTCATGACCTTTCACCTTGAAGAATATACTGTATGAGAAACAGTGAGACAAATGTCTCAGAGGTGCATGGATGGATGGATATCCTGGCACCGGGGACTTATTAAGCGTTCCAGAACACAACAGACAGCAAGACAGACACACAGAACAAGAGTGCACTTTTACACTCTGTGCACTTTTGTCTGTATAGCTTTGTAATGTAGAAAATAGAAGCATTTAAAACCACACTCCAGTCTGAACTCCTTTTTTTTGTCCCCTGTGTGTGAATCCTCCATTGGTGCATGACTGCACGTAACCTTTTCCCTGACTATCGCAGAATAAGACAAAGGACAGTCTTCTAAGGCGCAGCTCAAGCCTTGTAAACCACACAGAACTCATACAGTGACAGGAGAATGAATTATGGACAGTGAGGATTTGGCTGCATACTGCCTGTTGGAAATGGGACAGCACACTGCTCACTGTGGGGGCATCACTTCACTGGTTAGATGGGTTCTTTTCACTAAAAGACCAGCTGTAATCCACAGTTGAGAATGAAGGCTGTGGCAGAATGTAAACTGAATGTTCCAACGATGTTGGAACACAATGCATCATTGATGATACATTTAGACAGTGGACGAGTTAATGTATGATGGAAGTCTTAGGAACCTATACCTCAAGTTGTAACAAGTGATAAGTTGGGTAGTTTTATTCTGTAAGAATGGGTGCCATCTATTTATAGAATGAAGAAACAGTGAACAAAAAGAAAGAAAAAAGAATAATAATTATTTTAACTATGAACTACTAATACTATGAATTCAATTTCTTAACTATTTGTACATTCTACTTTTTACTGGCTCGGAAATACTGCCATGTAGCATCCCCACTAAGAGATGTCTGGCCCTGTCATGAAGGTGACACCTCATCAGATTAGACGGCCCTAGTTTAATTTGATGGAGTGCTCCTGGGTAATTCAGCGCTCCTGATCTAATTGGCACTGTGATAGACACTTAATTTAAGACCCAATATCAGCTTTCTCAGCCACTTGATAACTGATACAGGGACTCAACGATGAGGAGGCTTTGGGAAATGATAGTTTTGAGTTTGGCTTACTGGGATACAAACGGTGTAGTGGATGTGTGGACCCGTGCGTGCACAATGTTTCTCTCTCGGATTGATTTTCATTCATTAACTTGTTTTCTTATTTACACTGATATTTGTTTACTAGGGGAAATGTATTGTTCCGTTTTCATACAAAGTGTATGAAAACGGAACAATGTATTTCCCCTAGTAAACAAATGTGCTTTTATAGTATAGTCAAGTGACACACACACACACACACACACACACACACACACACACACACACACACACACACACACACACACACACACACACACACACACACACACACACACACACACACACACACACACACACAGTGACGGTGCCTCTAAAGGTGGAATCTGTTGTTTTACAGAGCGGCAAAATCATGCCAGAGAGCTGGCCAGGGAGGCAGACCTGTCACAGTGGGACGCCCTGGTCATCATGTCTGGAGATGGACTACTGTTTGAGGTAAACGCACGCACGCACGCACGCACGCACGCACGCACGCACGCACGCGTAAAATATTTACTTTATTTGCATGATACATCTCTAAACCGATTATTCCATTGCTAAAACATTTATTTGATATAAGTTATGAGAACAGAATGTAAATTATGGAACAAGTACGTTTCTGCCGGACAGTGATGACATACAAAGACATAGAAATATACTGTACATATAGAGTATAGGTACCTGGTCTAGTGTAATATAGACATGAATGGCTTGTGATGTTCTGTACCTACATGTTTGGTTATTAGATCAGATTGACTGACAGGCTGCAGTGCAGGTAATGACCTAATGGTCCTTCTCCATTAGAATCTACTTGATTCAAGCTGTCTCGTCTGTGTCTGGCAGGTAATAAATGGCCTACTGGAGAGAGCAGACTGGGAAGAAGCCATTCGCACTCCACTGGGCATCCTGCCTGGGGGCTCAGGCAATGCCTTGGCTGCCTCCATACATCACTACTCTGGGTGGGTTACACACATTGCACACACGCACAAATGGAGTACGCCATTAAGATTAAGTTAAAACTGTGATCACCTATTACTGCGTAGGTGAATGAGCCAAATAGATTGGCATACTAGAAGCAAAATAACCTGCATGCTTCAGGGAAATGCTTGAGGCTTTTGTGATGTGGAAAAACTTAATTTAAATAAACCATTACGGTACAGAAAAGGTCATGTATTTATTCTCATTACGTATTGTTATGTACACTTACTTTGAAGAATACGTTTCAGACAATACACACTATGTTAGGCTGCTGTTGTATACAAAGCACCACCATACCCTGCCTAGCCTAGGGTATGTGTAGTTCAGCGATACCCATTCTGATGCAAATAAAAATATACGTAGCCACAAAACTGTCCCCAAATCACAGGAGTGCCTTCTCTGGTATAATTAATATACAATTCGTTGGCTGTCATACAGTACAATACTGTGGTTTCTGTTATTTATATTATGACTGCTGATTTGCTATGTACTAAATACGCCTCACACAGTGAATTTTGTGTAGCAGCTGTGTTGTTGTATCTGTCTATGGGTGCAGCCCTGACATACCTGTCAAACATATACATTTGCCCTTGCGCTTAACCTTTACGTTTAAAGGACCATACAGGCATCCATACATGTCATTGTCTATTCTCAGATTTAGATTGTTCATAGATTTTTCCATTAATGGCTTTTTTTTGGTCATTCAAATATTATCGAACTTACATGAATAATTTCGCATTTCGAGCTTGCAGATATGCTACTTTTGATGCTTTTCTGTGACGCTGTACTGCGACTGATCAATTAGGGCATTCATCTGCAACAAAACACAAAGTGTAAAATATGGAGAGCAGAGGTTTCTGCCCGACAGACGATATAGATGCATGATTTTGAGCAGTGCTAGCTGGTCCAACATTTGACCATCTCAGCACGGGAATTGCCCATATATGGCCATGTGGCATGTGCATATGGGACCGACCAACTTCAAACCCTAATGAACTACAGACATTATTGAAATTAACTCAAAGGCACTGCTCACTTCACACTGGGTGTGATTTATTATTATTATTATTAAAGAATTCACCCCCCACTGCTGGTGGTTTCCACAGAACATCATTCAATGCTGGAACAGAAATGACCCATCAGCCACACATTGTCTAATGTTCGTCTAACAGCAACAATGACAAGAAGAGACCAGACTCTACATTGTTCTCCCCCCCTCTCTCTCCCCTCCACTCCTCTCTCTCTCTCCCCCCCCCCCCCCTTCTCTCTCTCTCTCTCATTCTGTCTCTCCTCTCACCCCATCTTTGTCTTTCTCCCCCTCTATCTGTCTCTCTACCTATTTCACCCCCCATGTGTCTCACCCTCCCACACCCCCTATGTGTCACACCCTCCCACGGAGCAGCCAGCAGTATCCAGAATATCTACTACACGCAGTGGTTGGTGCAGCTACAATGTATCTGTTATCATACCTCAGCTGAATGTAGGGGTTCACCGAGGCTGTGAGAGCCGCATGTGGATCCAATGAGTGGCAGCTAGAAGAAGTGTGTCTGGTGGTATTGTTATGTACTGCAGAAGAATAAAGACTCAGTGAGTTCCTGGACACGGCTGCATGGAACGTGTCCTTAGTATTATGCATGGCTGAATGATGGGTCCAGTGGTCGCTAGTACAGTATGAGCTGATTTAGATGTCACAGGCTATGTGAGCTGGACAGGTTGGAAATATGCCTCCCCTGAGAGTCTCCCTCTCCTGGTGATTTATAGTCGCTGCTATAATGATGATCACTATCCTGATGCAGTACATGAACAACACTCGAGTATTGAAGATGGGTAAAGCAATCTTAATCAGAGATGAGCACTGGCCATTACAAAACCATGTGCTTGATAAAAGGCTACACAGGGTTGTAAGAGAGATAATTTTGAACTTTGAAGGTGTTATATTTGACTGAATACGAGTAGAATTCTTTTGACCAACCATTATTTCTTTCTTGAACAAATGGACCAGGTAGGATGTTTCATTCAATTGCATTTCAATATACAGTACCAGTAAGACGCCCTGAGGGCGGAAAGCGACCTCGACCTAAAGGGCGAGGTCTCGTACACGCATTGGCCTGGGTGACGGCAGACTGAGACGCAGGATTTCGCAATAAATCGAATGACTCTTTATGTCATTAATGATTCAATTTGTGGAATTATTAATGTAATTTATGACGATTATGTGTTTTACCACAAAATAGTTTTCAATTATCTTTCATTTTATACCCGGTTGAGCATGAGAGCTCTTTTTCAGCAGCGCCCTGCTTCACTTTCACACACCGATCAGAAAGAAACATGAGAAGAATAATTGTATTATTTGAACAGCTAGACCAGTGAATATGATCAGGCTGATGAATATGGATGGGATTCTAGCCATGAGAGGCAGTCAATTCCATTGAGGCACCCAGCTTTGTGTGTTTGTGTGTGTGTGTGTGTGTGTGTGTGTGTGTGTGTGTGTGTGTGTGTGTGTGTGTGTGTGTGTGTGTGTGTGTGTGTGTGTGTGTGTGTGTGTGTGTGTGTGTGTGTGTGTGTGTGTGTGTGTGTGTGTGTGTGTGTGTGTGTGTGTGTGTGTGTGTGTGTGTGTGTGTGTGAGAGAGAGAGACCTTTTACCCCTGCCTCCCAGTCTTACAGCTGATGCTGTCTTTGTTGTCTGTTGGCCCTTGAGCTTATCTGTCCCTCATGATTCCCTGCTATCACCTCCCAGTTCATTTGAGACCCTTTACTGGTCAACGTTAGTTGGTCTCCCCCATTCCTCAATGTCGGCTCAATTCCCAGATCCCATATCTGACAATACTACTCCCAGTAATTGGCACGCACGCACGCACTCCAGCCAATGATGATGGTAATACCTCAGATGTCTACTCTTCCCTCCCCATGCACTCCCCTGCAGAGGAGCTACTGATCAGTTTGATCTTGCTCTACAGTATAAAAGGGGAGGCACACGCAGATCCGACACACCAAAGGTCCGACATGCGGAGATCACCCGTCGCTTCCGACAATGCGTTGGTCCGACATGCGTTGCACCGCGCTTGCGGTTAGGGTTTGTGTGTACACGACGCGTTGAAGCGCTGAGCCAGGGTCCCAGGGCCAGAGCTGGGACTGCAGGCGGGCCCGTGCATTTAGCACGAGGAGCTGGCGTTTAACATTGAGCACTTCCCCATTTTGGACACCAAATTTTGGTGTCCAAATAGAAAAAATGCGTAAGTAGAGCGTTCTTCCGGGTGCTTCAAAACGCCACTGAGCAACTTCCATTGAAATGAATAGCAGGGGGCGGGGCAGTCCGCCCTCTATCCCACTCTATGGTGTTTTCGGACTCTTCTCGTCCCACTAATGCTCTCCCTTCCCTCCCCCGGTTCTCCAGAGCTGTGCAGGTGTTCGGCGAGGAGCTGTTGGTGAGCTGCGGCTTCCTCCTCTGCAAGGGCCTGGTGTCCCCCATGGACCTGGCGTCCGTCCACCTGTCTTCCAGCCTGCGCGTCTTCTCCTTCCTGTCGCTGGCCTGGGGCTTTGTGGCAGACGTGGACGTGGAGAGCGAGAAGTACCGTCACGTCGGATCCGCCCGCTTCACCGTCGGCACCCTGGTGAGGTTGGCCTCGCTCCGCGTCTACCAGGGCAGGCTAGCATACCTACCTGCTGCCCACAAGGAGGAGGACAAGGAAGGGGGACTTTTGGGCAAGCACACAATACCAAATAAGCCTTCATCTTTCTGCCCGGCCTCCCTCGGTTGCCAGCCCTCCCAGGACTCTCCCCTCCACACGTTCCACAACTCGTGCAACTCCAACAACTCCCTCAAAGTGAGGAGGACAGATGGCACGCCGTCTCGCAACGCCAACAAGGCCCTCACCGGTCCTCCCGACTCCCTGCTGTCGCCCCTAGACCAGCCAGTGCCCAGCGACTGGGTGGTGGTGCAGGAGGAGAACTTCGTCCTCATGCTGGCCATGTCCCAGTCCCACCTGGCAGAGGACCTGATGGCGGCGCCCGGCTCCACGCCGGACGAAGGCGTCATCCACCTCTTCTATGTCAGAGCGGGAATATCTCGCACGGCGCTGCTGAGACTGTTCCTGGCCATGGAGAAGGGCAATCATTTGACAAATAACTGCCAGCATCTGACTTATGTCAGAGTGCGGGCACTACGGCTGGAGCCGCACTCAACCAAAGGGGTTATAACGGTGGATGGGGAGGTGGTGGAATACGGGCCAGTGCAAGCGCAGGTACACAGGGGCATGGCGAGATTGATCACTGGATGGCCCTGAATGGAAATTAAATTACCACTAAGGGTTCAACAAGGTTATTCAAGACCTATTTTATTTGTGGTTCCATCTCTGCTCTTCTCTTATGATGAGGCACACGTTTATCAGATATGATAATCTACTCCTTTGTAAAGGTATATTAAAATGTAAATTCCAAATTAAGAAGCTTACATTTCCAGCAATGGACGTATACCTGTATATTGTTTTAGTTGTTCATGCTGCAACACGGTGAGAATTGCCACTCTGTTTACTTTGGGCTCGTTTTACACTGGCACACATGTTGGTTTTGCAAATGGTTGGGGATATTGCATTGACATTCATTCCATATCCTCATGTATCCCTAACCATATGCAAATGCAGTAAAGTCTAACCTTTAAACTGGTTTGATGTCCACAGTTCTCCTTTAAACATAAGTCAATAATGAATGGAGCGACGAATAGAGCGTCATCTCCACTATCCCAGAATTGCTGCAAGTAGCTATTGTTTACGAATATTGAAATACAGTACAATAGGTGCTGTTATGCACTAGCGACCATTTTCAGATTCATGCCTTGATGATGACTCTGCACTACAGTGTCACGCAAGCACAATACAATAGCCAGGAGCTAGCAGCGACATTATCATGACATTCTCTTTGCCCTCGTTTGAACAGAACTTAATAGGCTTCGTGAGCGTTCATTGTGAAATCAAGCCCCAAGTGTGGCTTACAGCCATGTGTCAATACTGTAGTTCAAAAGCTCAACCGTAGAGTAATGGACTGATGCACCTTGTTATGCAATGGAGTGAATGCAGGTGGTCTTCAACAATAAGGCTTGGATGACAATATTACTTCATCAACCAATTTTATAGATCGAAAAAGTACATTATTATGTTTTTTATTATCGGGCATAAGTAAACTATTTACTTAACTTTTATTTATCAGGCACAGGTAAATTAATTACTTAACTAAGTGCTTTAGTTTGGAACAGCCTCCTACTATCCACCCATACTCGATCTGGATTGATGATGTAGAGTAGGCCTTTCCAAGCATTTCCTCTGGGGAGTCAGGGGTGGAGCAGCAGCAGTAATGTCGCTAATGTGTAAAACCAACCAAAACAAATACGATTTAACAGTGGTTCCATACATCAGTGTGGCCCGGTCTGCTTTGTCCTCCAAAGGAAAAGCTGCTTGTGCTGTTCAGGTTGGATGATTGATGTCTCATGGTGCCTCGATAAGCCATATCCCTCCCAACCTTCCTCCATACAGCCCCATACCCTTCCTCCTTCGACCCCCCCCCCCCCCCCCCTTTTCATACATGTGTCTTCCTCTTTAAGTGCTGCAATGCGCTGGAGAGCACTGCGAGACTCTTTCATACTGTTTATACAAACAGTCACCTCTCTCTTTTTCTGTCTCTCGCTCTACACACACGCATACAAGCATAGCCATTCCCCATGGGAGATTTATTGACGATCATCACCTAGGTGTTCTTACCACCGTGAGCATGAAGTCACACAGACAAAGTGATGACTAGCCCTCACTGTGCCAGACTTTGTCTGCCTCTTGGACATAGGCTTGCGTTCACTTGCACAAAACATTCTCATTTCCTGTTCGAACCCTGACGTTATTTGTCTCATCCACTTGACGAACCACTCTGCTCTTCTGTTCCGTTGTACTGTACGTCCAGATATGACCAGGCCCAAGTGAACGCTTTTGAAGGATGATTATTCTGCCTTAAAATACAGAAGTTTGGGTTTGATTCACACTGTTGATTAAACAACACATTGATTCAGGGGTATTGCTGGAAAAGGGGAGGCGGGCAGTAGACACAGATGGAGGCTAGAGTAGTAGAAAGATCTTATTGACAATAGGGATGGGAGAGTGGAGAGAAGGAAGGGATGACGAGTAGCATAGATTCTAGGTTGTGGTATTGACTTGTTAAATGTTACATGAGGTAGGTGGCATTGTGTTCCTTAACCAGGTGCCCTCCTTGCTTCACCTCGGACTGTGAGTGATTGTTTGGTTGCACCATTTCATTAACCATGTGGTCCTGCGAAAACAGCTGTGTGTGTGACATTTATTCCACCTGAAGGCTGACACTAAGGGTGTAACTAGGGGTGATGACGTGATGTCCTTGCTAGCAGAATAGATGAAATACAGTATGAACGAATCCTTCAGTGATAGTTGATGCTGGGTGTTCACGAAGAAAGAATGACGTGTAGTGTGTAGGCCATGTGTGTATGCACCATGTACGTTAATGACATTTAATATAAAATAACTATTAATATGTTGATTTCTTGCCAATACAATTTAGGAAATTCATATGTGTAATTTTCTAATTGGCTGACAGATGGATACGTATAACAAGCATTGTATTAACTTGGCCTCTTTAACTGAACACGTATTTGATACTGACGTTAAGGCATTTCAGTTTCCATCAGATGTGGGATGACATTTTGACTGAAAATCGTTTGAAACATAACTCAGATGGATTATACTTTTGAAATCAAGCACAGGATTTCACTGGGACTGATCCCATGGCCATGAACTGTATACAGCTTCTATTTTGCTTGTTGTTGGTTGGTGATGTATGTAGTGTTCCTCTATACTATTTGCTGTGCCTTGATTGTGCTGCCTCCCAGTGTTTAAAATAGGAATAGATATATTCACTTTCCATGGGCCTGAAAGAAAGTAGCCTGGCTCCAGCCACTGAATCGTTAGCCACGCCCATTAACAATATGGAGCGAAACAAAATGAAAATTCAGGCTAGAAAGGCAGCTCTCTTTAGCTGAATTTTAAAATGTTAACTTGTTGATGCCTGTGAGAGTAGAAGTGGGTTGTTTCATTTCATAATGCTGCTTTGATTCAATATAATTAAACTGGCACAATGTGAGGAATGAGAAATACTAAAATTCTTAATAGAGATTCAATGGGGCATAGCAGTGGTGGTCATTTTCTGTTTCCATCGTTCCAGACCCCATTAATGTTTCCCATCGATGTACATTATGTGGTTCGGAATGATGGCCACCACAGCTATTCCCTATACTTTTTTTTTCTCTCCCAAAGGCCTAACTTATGCTTCAAGTGTCACTTCACCACATTGTCATTAACTTGTTAACCAAAGGTTGGGTAGAACTCTGCTGTCTACTTGGTGAAGGACATCGACCCCTTCAGGCCTGAATCTAATTTCCACCTAGAAGCCTCTGAGATTGAAAATAGAATAAGGACAAGCAAGAGTGTCCCAGTTATTATTCAGCCCAACATCATTTTAGATGACTTCAATTTATGCTTCGTCATTATGTCAAAGTATGAATGGGGCTTTAATGTATAGGTCTACTCCTTTGGCACAACAGTGTCGCTTGCTAATGAGATGCAGTTAGCTTGGAAACATTGTACTACAGTGTCAATTACGCTATAAACCGTGCTGTTAGTACGTGACGGTACATTACAAGAATGTCAATTCCAGTCACACACTCAGCCCCCAAAGATATACTTGATATTGATGTCTTTTACTGCTGCTTCTGAAATATCACGTGTCTAAATGTTTGTGTGGGTGTGTGGGGTTATCTTGACTGAAAGACTGATTTTATGTACTTGAAAATTATATAGATTTCTATTTTTTTCCACTTTACAAATGACATTTTTATGATGGGGGAAAAAGTAATCAAATTAAGCAATCTACTGGAGTGTTTTCTATTGACCAATAAAATGAAAATGGATAATGTGACAGTCTTCGTCTTCTTTTGGTCAAACTAATGGTACATTATTTATACACGTACAGTGAGCCCAACGCCAATTTACTTGCTCAACACAGACATGAGAAAATGTCAAATTAATAATCCTGTCCATTTGCACATACTGTATACAGTATATCGAATTAGCTGCAGTACCATAGAACCCACTCACAAAGCATCTAACCATTTTAGATTGTAACCACTAACCATTATTTTATACTTTGGCTACAGCGCATCACTGTCACACTGCAAGCTTGTAGATCTATTTTTGATAAATCGTGAAAATGTATGGAAATGACTCAATCTTTGCTTCTCTGGGGCCCTGGAACAAAATATTGGAAGTAGGGGCGGGGGTGCATACATTTAATTTTGGGGGTCATTGACATGGAAAGAGTTTGAGCACTGCTGATGCAGAAACATACGTTTTTCAGAAAACGTATTGTGAGTCTGTCCGCTTTCAATTGTGGTTCCTTGACTTCCACAATGTGAATACAATGACACCAGACTCGCCTCAGTGCTTGGATATTTGCAGTGGTGGAAACTTAAGAACGTTTACTCAAGTACTGTGGTGGAAAGTAACTGTACTTAAGTGCAATTTTGAGTATCTCCAATTTTAACTAGCATACATTGTGGCATTTCTACTTAAGTAAAACAGTTTTACACCTGTATACCTGTGATGTGACAATAACGTTCTGATTCTGAATATTAATACTTTTTTTTTTTTTTTTTACAATGTATTTCCACTTTTACTTCACTTATTATTTGTGACATTAGTAATGTGGAGGCATCCATCCATCTACTGTATTGTCTGCAACGTGTAGTTATCTACACAGCTCATAGCAATCATCTAAATGGACAAATAAAAGCCACAGTGGTATTATCATACTGCTTGCAAAGTTTAATGCATCAATTTATACAGTCTGAATGCAACAAAAGTAAACTGTAAAAAAAGAAAAGGAAAAGAAAGGGTACAATATTACACACACTCATTTTTATACATTTATGCCCCAAGCATTCACATGACTACTTATGACTCAGGTTTCAGTTAAATATATATGTATTTATATATTTATATAGTCATGACTTCTGTACAGAGGGAATCAGGCTACAAATCAACTTCATCAGTTACTTTTTTTAATATATCAATAACAGGCCACTGTGGAAATGTAGACATCATACAGTCAAGTCTTGTGTCTTGTCTTAAAGCAACATGTTACATGCTTTGGCTATAAAATAAATCTTGCAATAACAATAATAATGGTTAGATCTGAATAATATACACACACAGAAAATTGTACATAGCTTCATGTGCTTGATCTCCCTCTGCATGTTGTTTCCGAGAGCTAATCAGGTTTACATTTTCTGTCTTTGTTAAGAAAGAGGGTTTAAAGATTTATGTGTGGCACATGGCAATCATGTTGCGGTGGTCACCAACTCTAATCGATTAGACCAAGCAGTGACCATGTTTTAGGCCCCTGACTGTAATGGCTAAATTATACTTTGTACGGCTGTGTCGCTTGCTGAAAATAAAACCGTCAAGCAGCACATTCATACTGTAAAGTACAAATTTGGGCTCAAGAGAGAATACACTCCTCCTTCATGGATCGAGCACTGGGTGAGTGACAAACATCAGGAAGTGACAAGGACGCAACAAAATAAGGCTACATGCAGTAGTTAGAGCAGCCCATGACGAGCACACAACAAAAGAAAATCAGGAAGAGGGGCAGTCATGGAAGACTGACTGCAATGAATGGTATTGCAATGGAAGTTTAAAAAATAGACATAGTTGGGAGGGTGAGCGGAACAATGTAACAGACAAAATCAATGCACCCTCATTAATATGTTCTTTCTTCACATCACAACTTTAGTTTTGGCTCTCACTCCCTCACAATGGCACAATGTACTATCTCATTCAAAACACTCTTAAGGATCTTTGTTCAAGTAAAATGCTAGAGAGACAACTCTCCTTTTATTTCACAGATAAAGCAAGCACAAGGGGGTCTGACTGACCTGTATTTCATATTATAATCACAATAAGTGGCAAAACAGCAGTATTATGTTCTGGCTAGGCTGTTACTTATGGATGTTAACATATTATTATGATTACCCAGGAAGCACTATCAAATCCATAAGTTTTAAATTAGGTCGCAGCAAGTTGATTCACAGTACTTTGCAGGACAGAAACATCGCGCAACACGCAAGCAGAGAACAGCTCGCCAACTTGGAAAAAGTAGCCTTTCACGAGAAAATGCAACCAAAAACACTACTTTATGGCGTAAGTAATAAAAGGTTATAGGCTAGGAACATCTGAACATGAGTGCTGTGTAACATCTTTTAACTTGTTGATTCTAAAAAAAGGTTGTCTTTTTAGAGGCGTTTCTGCAAAGGCAAATTTTGTTATAGCTGGAAAATGAATTCAAAACAAATTCACACTGGTCCCCCAACAAGGGAATTAGGGTTCAAAATGGGTAACTAAACTTATTCTGTGGCTTTAGCAGTTCCCATTCGGGGGGGCTAGACAGTTATTAGTGTGCTTCAGTCAGGGCAAACAAAATGCAGCCGTAATAAACGGAACACCTGGAAACACATCAAAACAACTTCAGCATCAAACTTCTATAGTGAATTATTTAATTAACTGCACGTGCATGGAAGGGCTGAATACAATATGACTTAAGTGTACTGTAAGACTTTTCCAGTTATCTTGGAGGGGTGTGGGACAGAGGTTTATCTTCAATACAGATCTGGGTTCAGTTACATTATCAGAGTCTCTTTACAGACAGACTCAAGAATCGTCATGGGAAGTAAAAACAGATCAAAGTTCTGTACTAAAAAAAAAAGAACTCTGCTTGGAGAAAACACTGGAATAGGGTGTAGTATAGCCGAGCGTAGCGTGTGTGTACTGTATGTGTGTATGTGTAAGAAATGTCTAAAGCATGGCGCAAGCAGCTCTTTATATGATGGTCTGAGATCAGTTAACAAGAACAATTCAAGTAAGGCAACATGTCAAGATGAGATTACGGAATGGATGCTGTATCTGTTTTTTTTTTGTTTTTTTTAGTTTTTGAAATCGTGTCATTTGCAGTGATGTGGGTCCACTTCCGTTAACGATGGCGGAACTCAAGAATGGGGGACAACCTAGTGGAGGATAGGGGGACAGCTCTGGAGGATCACTGGTGAAACCTAGTGGCCATCCTATCCTAAACTTGCACAAACGTGAACTTGCCCGCATCGCGTATCGTGATCTTAATTGAGTCAAGAGGAAATGTTAGCCTACAGAAGCGGTGCAGCCTTGTGTAGGTTTCTAGAGCCGACCTTAAGCAGCATGGAGCCATAGCTCCAATCGGACCTCTCCCTCCGCTGCAGAGCTCCAAGATGAGGTTTCACTGTGTAGGGTGCCGGCAGAATGCGACTCCGGCGAACGGTGGCCAATACTGTTGATTCTTTTTTTTGGTAAAGAATCAACAATATTGGCCACCGGTCGCCGTTCTGCCCGGCACCCTACGTAGGACCTCATCTCGGAGCTATACAGCAGAGGGAGAGGTTCTAAACGGGTCTACAAGGAGTACTGTGGACACGAGGAGAGGGGCCGACAGTGGAGCCCTCTGCTCCTGTTCTAGTCTTGTTTGATTAAGAGCTTCATCACGACCCACCCTGACCTCCAGAGGTGATGATTATGTAAACTTTGTCACTCAATGATCGCTGCGTGGTTCAGTGCGTGCAACCGGCCAAGTGGATGGAGGAGGAGGGGGGGGTGTATATGGGTTAGGGGCACGGGGTGTGGACCACAAAGTGATGTAGCAGTCATGGGAGGCAGTTTTAAACATTCAGATATTTGTATGAGTATGTGGCGTGCGCATGTGTGTGCGTATGCGTGCGTGCGTGTGTAAAAAGAGAAAGGGAGAGAGAAATAGAGCGAGAGAGAAAAGAGTGGAGATCGTACAACTAGTAACATCTACTTGAAAAAAGGAAAAGGAAAGAGGAAAACAAATCTTCCCGACCTACAGTTTCTATGGCCTCTGCCAGACCAGATTGTCCATTAGTATACTGTAGTGCAGGGCGATACAGCCATCAGAACAGCAGTGTGTGTAGGATGCCCATTTGCGTGTGCATGTCTACGTGTGCATCTGTGTGCGTACCACGCAAAGTCATAACAAAGTCTGCGTTGGATTTCTTTTTTGCGGTCTGATTGACAAAGCAGACAGATATGTGTTGCCATCAACACCCATCTTGTGGTCGACCGCTGGAGGCAAGATAAGGGATTGAGGAGTCAATGGCACCGTTTAGTTTAAATGGTCTGTTGTGTTCTGCGTTTTTCTCTACACCCCAAAGTCAAAACACAACTTCCAAACAAGACTCCAGTTCCACTTCCAGGGGCAAGTGTCCACATGCTTAACGCATCCATGCCCTCTAATGTGTCGGCTCTCGATACGTGTCCAATATCCAATCCACTATTCCCACAAGTACATCTGGCTTCTGTAGCAACATTGAAGGAGAGACACGTAACCAGGTCACATATCCACAGCAAAACACTGTTCACTGTTCTTCTGATGTAAAGTGCTATGCTGTTCTCCTGCCCCGTGGTGTTGATTTGTGCCGAGGCAGGTAAAAAGGGGGATCCGAGGTTGGGTAGTAGCTAAAAAAGCACTAGGGGAACGAAATGGGGAGGGTAAAAAGGATCTGAGCATAGATATGGGGCGGAGAAATTAGCAGAGGCTCAGGCAGTACTGGGCACACAGTACATCTCTGATGAGCGGTGCAATGGACCAGAGAGAGATGGCAGGACCCAGTAGAGTAGAGTATCAAGACCTCAGTGGATTGAGGAGGATAATGCGTTTAAGAGTAGGAAGTCAGATGAAAAGAGCAGAAAGGTTACAAAGGGTGAAGTGGGTAAACCGTTGCTGTGGGGGGGAGGGGGAGGCACTTACTTGTCCTCTGTGTGCTCAGTGATGCCGGCAGCGACCAGTGCGGCGCGGTACTGTGTCAGCACACTTTGGACGCTCTTCATGAAGCCCTTGGAGAGCGGGAAGAGGGGGAAACCAATGTCCGGGTAGCCACTGCGCTCGGGAAGGAAACTCCGGTAACTCTTTCTCCGCTTCTTTGGTCGCACCGCCGGCTGCTGGCTTCCTGCTCCCGCCGAACCAGGGTCCGACACCACCACACCGCGTGCCGCCGGGCCAGCTGTAGAGACGCTGCCGGTCTCGGCTCCGGAGGAGGTGTTGGCCGCCGCCCCATCGCAGTCAGAGTTCTGGCTCAGCTCTTGACCAGAGACCGCAGTGGTGGAAGGGCTCAAACCCGAGTCCTCCAGCTCCTCCTCCAAAATACAGCTTCCAATCACATCATTAACCCGGGGTTTATTAGGGCTGCTTTCAGCTATGGCCTGCACCGATGACTCGGAGCCAAGGGTCACCTGTTCATCCAGGGATTCCACCGATGGGGGTCTGTCTCTGGAGGACTGAGACTTAGAGGAGGGCAGGGGCGCAGATCCCCTCTCTGAAGCCTCGTGAAGCTCCAACCAGGCGTCTAGGCGGTGGACGAGCCGCCAGCCACTTGTGGAGAAGTGCTCCTGGATCTCCTGGCTGAAGACCTCGATGGGGGACTGCAGGAGTTGGGTCATGGACTGGACCATCTTGATCAGGGCCATCTCGTTATAGCAGCGGCTGTTCTCGTAGCCTTCCTGCAGCCCTCGGTCGCTGTCGAAGCCCGCCTCGTTGTAGTAGGGCTCGTTGACGAGGATCAGGCCTGTGGGAAAATTATATATTAGAATTACTACAATTTCTATAAAGCATGGTACCATCGAAAGTTTAGTTGATCTACATTAATTTGTACAATAATGATGAAAAAACAAAACAAACGACAAAGCAGAATTTCCTCCAGGTCAAAAATAACATGGGAAAAGAAATGTTGACTTTGTTTTAGTTATGATCTTTGACCTTTTTGACTCACCTTGTATGGAGATAAGAACCTGCAGAAGGCTAGACTTGCTGGTCCATCTTTCATTACCCTGTGGATCACATCACCATATAAATAGGTAAATAGGTTGTCCTGGTGATTCTAGCGAAACAGCTTGAATCTCCAGGACAATTAGCCCTTTGCTAAATCCCACCCCAAAAAAACTATTGTCCAATGTCAATCCAAATAGTTTAGCAACTGTTGCTATGCAGGTCAAGCTTTCGCCGCCTCATAGTGTCAACTGTCAATGTTATTTTGCATGGCTGTGTTGTTGAACATTTACACGGCTTAACGTCAGGAAAGGTACACAACTGACACACCCAACTGATGCAACATGAAAACTCCGGCGGTTGTTAAAAGTTGATTTCCTCATATTTCTAGTTTATTTAAATAATGTCATGCACATTTGCCCAATGCATAGCCTACTGCAGGCCTGGTTGAATAGATTTAGAAGACATTTTGAAGGTTTTGCTTCTGAAATGATTATTTATATGGAGAAATCCCGTCATTTAACATGCATCTCAAAGGACAGCTTGACCGTCTCTTCGCTGCTAACGTGCCTATTGGACAAGGACAGATTGGGGAGGGACTTAGCGAAGGGCTAATTGTCATACAGTATACTGTAGGATAGTGGTGGATAATGGTATGTCACATTTAGCCAAATGCAATTTCAGGAGGAGAAAAGAATTGCACTTTGTTCTCAAAATGCACAAGTGAGTGAGGCTTTAAGTGAGTTGCAACAACAGGCAAAACCAAACTCACCTTGCCAATCCAGGTGCCCAGGAGACTGACGCAGACCTTGCCGTTGTCGTAGAGGTTGGGGTTGAGGCGCCCGCTGCACTGGGACAGGTAGCGGAAGAGAGGCGGTACAGCAGGGTAGATGTTGGGCAGCTGGATGTCAAACAGGAACAAGCCGTCCTCGTATGGTGTGCGGGTTGGACCTTTGATCAGAGCAGAGAATATATCCTGTACAGAGAAGACGGGGAATTAAATGTTAGTATTTTTATGAGCTTGTTAGACATAGAAGTTCTTTATTGTATGGACATTATGTATGATCACAAAAACATAATATAATATATAGACGTAGAAGTTCTAAGTTATTGTAGGAGAATGATTTATTTAAATTGAGGTTCAAGGATCGAAGAATAGAACCAGGAGCGACAGATGGGAGGAGAGAGGCTTTGTATTTGTATTTAGTATTGTAGAGAAATGTGCTTTTGGGAAACTCTTATGCCGACAATACTTTTTGCTCGTGTGTTCATTTGTTGATGGCCATCATACCATGCGATCTTCAAAGGTTTTGACCATGATGCCGTCAGGCAGAGAGGTAGCCAACAGAGCCATCTCTTTCCTCACTGTGCTGAAGAACTTCTTAGCCTCCGCTGGCTGGAACTCCATCTTCTTAAAAGTGTGCGTGTCTGTGGAAAAACAATACAAGAGATCATGTTTATGGAACAGCAATAGAAATATATGGTAATTTACATATACTGTTTGTGCGTGTGAGAGAGAGAGAGAGAGAGTGTGTGTGTGTGTGTGTTTGTGCGCGCAAGCCTGATTTATGCTTTGCTATAGTTCTGAAAATAAGTGTCAGTTGACAATACGTTTGTGAGGACACTCGTCAAAGTTGACATTTATTAGCGGTTTATGCAATGCAATGCATTCATGTCTAGTGGTATGGTTCAGTTCAGAAGCCACATCGCACGACTTTGTCGCTGAAGCATACTGTAAATTAGGCTTAAGGCTGGAAGACAGTCTGAGAGATACAGTTATGGAATAGGAATGTGTTGATGTGATGATTCATAAGATATGAGGAAACATATTGGGAGCTGCTTCCAAAAGAACAGAAATGTGCCTTCAGAGACAGATGCCATCACAGGGTCACTTTAAACGGAGACAAATTGCCAGACAGAATCTCTAATTACAAATAAACGAATGAAAACAGACGCAGATGAGATTTCTGTTGAAGCAGTAATGGCAGATTGATGTCATTGTTGTGATGTGCCAACCACTTCTGTGGCTCTCGTCAGCATAACCAAGGCTTTCCGTTTCACTTTGCAGGAGGCTGGCGTAGATCAGATCAGCCCGTGTTGTTGTGACCAGTCACATTTAGTCACAGCAGTGGTCAGTAAGAGGTCATGATGCAAGGACTTGAATAAAAAGCAGTGGTGGAAAATAACTAAGTACATTTACTTAGGTACGTAGTACGTACTGTACTCCGTACAATTTTGAGGTCATTTTACTTTACCGGAGCATTTCCAATTTCCAATATCTTTAAGAAATTGCGTCATGTTGCAGCCAAGTCTATGGACTTTAATGTTTGTTTAGGGTTGTTATGATGCAATTTGTTGACAGCCAAGTCTGTAGACTTTAATGTTTTAGGGCAGTAAATGACAACATAAGACATCATCTCGCCGATATAATAAATAAACATCTTGTAATACATTTTTCGCAACATCAACATGCCTGGGCACCCCTCACTTCACACAAGTGTGATTCTCTTACCTGGTGACCAGTCCAGCACAGAGAACACCTCTCCCCTTGCACTGGTGAAAGTGACTCCAGGTTTCCCCCCGCTCCCCTGGCACAGTACTGGTGTCTCACTGGGCCACTCGGGACCACCCACTGGTGTCTGGGGGTCCGGCTGGGGTTGCTCTTCCCCAGCTCGCTCTGCCTAAAAGAGTTGGCATGACCGATAGTGAGAACATTATACTGTAATTGGTCAACAAATTACCTTTTGGTAGTGTTCGCTATCTAAGCTTTACAAAGGCGTAGTGAAGATATCAAATCTGGTATTATTGGTCATTTATTCATATGCTTACTTCCTATGGCAGTTTATATATAGTTTCAGATAATCCAGATAATAATTACATTTTAAATCGGAAATTGTAACGATCTTTTAACTTTTGTCAGAGCCACAGTTGTTAGCCGGCGTAGTGACATCTGTATCGGTAGCTCACGTGACCTATAGAATTACTAAACATCACTACAACAGCATGGTGATAGATTCTACGATAATGTAAATAATGCGATATGTCCGCAACTCTGCATGCTCACAATAACGGCCATGTATGCCACTAGTGCTGTAAACGTGTGGTCCGACAACTGTCAACATTTCTCTACAGACCCTTTTCACGGCAGACATTTTGATGCATCAGAAGAGTCATCACAGCTTAAGGTCAAAATTATTACCGTTTATGTCTGCTCAGTGCTGTGAAAAGGGTACATAGCAGAAGAGTATGGAGAGCATTACCAACCGTTTAGGATAAAATCATGTATTCTTACAATACTTACTAGGGATGTTAATAGCTAATTGATTAATCGGCGTTAAGAAATTAGTCAATTAAACATAACAGTTAATAACTAATCGAATTAATCGAAATGTCTCTGCTTTTGCATGTGATGTGACAGACAAGACAGTGCACTTTTGATTTAAGTGCACTTTTGATTTAATTCAATTTCTCATACAAAGATGCCATTGCCTGGCCCTGTATCGCAAATGGTCAAATAACTATTTAATTAAGGAATATAATATGCCTTTTGTATTCTTTCTGTATATCAGCAAAGTGTAGATCTTTATGTTAGACATTGAGGGAAATTAAGATTCTCAGATTTAAAAAACAAACAAACGCAGCTTATAAACTAACCGGTTAATCGATCGATAAGCTTATCAAAACTATCAATAAGTCAATAAATGCATTAATTGATAATTCCCATCCCTAATTACTTACCGTATATTTCCAAATAGTAGCTCTACCTTAAATAGATCAGTCTACCAAATAAATAAAAGCCTGCTGCAAATAGCCACCATGTTCCTTTTAAACGCCCGGGGTCCAAATCGATTTTGCATATTAAACGACCGGATTTTCTCCAACTAAACATGACAGAACATCAATGGTGGACAGACATAATCCCCAGGGGACAAAACTCTGTTCTCCTTCCCTTAAGACCCACATTGGATGACGTTTCGTGATTTTCTTCAAGAAAATCACAAACCTCTGCTCCTGCTGCCGCACTACTGCCTGGACTCCCCACCACGGCCTCCATCTTGTCCTCCTCTACGATGGCCACGTTGTCCAGCGTCTTCCTCAGGTTCTCCTGGAGCTTCTTCATGTCGTCCAGGAAGCGCTTCTCCTTGGTGGGTTTCTCAGGCGCGGCGGGTGTCGCCGGGCTCGCTACGTTGGCGGCGGATGATGCAGGTTCGATGGAGGTGGGGGAGGTGGGTGAACCGCCGGTCCACAGTTGTTCCACCGTCATATTCTTCAGACTCTCCAGGATTTTCAACGCCTCCTTCAGCTCCCTGATGCCACGTGCCATGCCCTCCTTGCCGGTCTTCTCGGCCCCATCGGAAGGCCCTCCCAGGGCCGGGGTGTTCTCCGGGCAGACGCAACCACCAACCGCGGATCCTTCTCCTTCTTCTCCCGGGGTGGTGGGAAACAATTTGCTGCCCTCCTCCGGTGGGATGATGTAATCTGAAGTGCCCGTGGGTGTGGGGGCTGGGGTTGCCGTAGCGGAGCCGTCTATGTTTTTGTTGACACGACTGTCGTCTTCCGTGGTGAGACCGTTGTCCGTCTCCCAGCTATCACTTTCGTCCTCCCACTCCTCGGTAGACAGACCGCTGCTGGTCTCCTCCACTGAGTCATAGTCTGTTTCCTCGATCTCTGACTCCACGTTGTATAGGTGCTGTGTGCATGGACAGGGGGAGACGGCAATGATGATGATTTTAAACATAGTACACATACCAATATTGAACAGAACATGTTATTGACACATTCACATTTGTGGGATTTTTCAGTGGAACCAGAAGTCCACACCCACTGCTATGCCCTATAGCCTCAGGTCTTATTAATATTATTTGACATGCAATTTGCTCAGACAGTCCACAGTCTGTAAGTGAAGTTAAATTTAAAATAGATAAAACTAGAACAGAGTCTGCACACTGGTGATGCCGAAAAAGCTCATGAATATGTATGATATGTATGTTCTGATGAAGATCGAAACGTTGACGAGCAATACAACTTCAGAGGAGCCTTTTCAGCATCACCAGTGTACTGCGGACTCTGTTGATATTTCTGCTTGTCTTGCACCTGGGCCACGGTTGTGCGTGCACTATCTTCCTTCATCAATTTGAAATGGATCCCATGGTTACCTGTGGTAGGACGATGGTCATGGAGTTGTCAGCCCACACGACCTCCACTTTGCTGCTCACGTCCACCCTGGAGACCTGGCCTACCGATGTCTGGCACAAACAAAACCAAACAATACATTGAATGTGTTTGATAAGTCTAATAATAATAAAGTCTGTGATTGTTCAAGGTTCGATTATTTATTCGACGACCCTATTTGACATTTCACCTCATTTTCACAGTCGTTGGTCTGTCCGTTCTGTCCGTTCTCAGAGTTCCATATTCTGATGACAATGTCCGTGGTACGGAAGTGGAAGTCTGGGTGGTCCGCGATGTCGTAAACACTCACATCCTCCTCCTCGCCTATGACCTGGGATTAAAAATAGAAAAAGTCAGAAAATAAGGTGTTGATTCTGTACTGCATTCTGAACCTGGTGACCTCCACACACAGACATATTTTTTTGTGGCTTTCGCCTTTATTTTATATATTTTATGGAGGGACAGACAGTAGGCTGACAGGAAATGGGGCGAAAGATGGGGGGGAAGACATGCAGTAAAGGCCGTCGGGATCGGGAGTCGAACCCGCGGCACACTGCCAGACTGGATTGCCAGCCAAGGTGCCTGGACCACTGAGCCATGGCCCAGGCCCATAATACATTTTTTGTCCATGAATTTAACATTTGCCTTTAGGATAGATTACCTAGTGTGATGACTGGTGCATGCAATATCAGTAGAACATCTATAACCTTGAACAACATACAATAGCCAGGTATCGAAGCATAACGACAATGTTTCCCCTAATGGCAAATAAGAGCCATGTTGCTATGGTAACCATAATTTTTTGCTTGCACTCACTAACCTCCCCGACATGCGCGTAGGTACATCCATACAAGCTGGCTCTCTCTCTCTCTCTCATTACACAACCGTTAGGACAGGTGGACAGAACACACACACACACACAAACACACACGACTGACCTCCACGTCGTCACTGGAGGAGTTGAGTTTGATCCACTTCACAGCACACGTCCTGCCCTTGTGATCACCAGACTGGATCACACCATACACTGCTGGGTCTTGGGAGGCTTGAGCTGGAACACACAATTTACAATTGTAATGAATGCAGGCCTTTAGCAGACGCTCTTCTCCAAAGTACCAGGGTGGACTAAGACATTTCACCCAGAGGGCCGTTCCGTTTCCGGCAAGCTGACGCACGTCAGGAAGCGGTCGAGAAATGACAGAGTTACCATGTGGGGGTCCCAGGGGGGTCCCCGGAACATCCAGATCCCCAGGAACGGCCCAGGGCTTGTACTGTAGTGTACGGACAGACATAGCTCCGTAATGGAGCGGAGGCACCGCTCAAATATAAAAAAAAAGACGAAAGCCACAAAAAAAGAAAATAATGTCTAAATATCATCTATGAAGAGGCAAACAACATACATTTACTAAAGGACATACGGCTTGAAAGTAAATCCCCACACTTCCTGTCCATTTCACACATGCATAAACTTGGTATATGTTCAGGAAATGGCCTAGATACTGTAGGCACTGGCAGTAGGTGGCTGAAGATAGGTGGCCTAGATAAGCCATCACTTCACAATCCTCAGGGACTGGCATGGGATATACGATGTCTTGCACAACACAAACAGTTACTGTATGTACACTCAAACAATCCATGAACCAAGATTCTAAGTAAACAATGATACAATGAATTCAATCTCATTAGACATTATTTTATACAATACCCCAATACGATGACTGAAATGAACACGTTTATAATCAATGAGAAAAGTAAAACTTGCTGTTATTTATGCACTTGCAAAAAAGTTAAATTCTTCAACATTTTGAAAATAGGGTTTAATCTTACGTCGCTTGTCAACGACAAAGTCCCCGGGACAGAACTCATGACTGTCCAGGTGCTGGATGGGGATGAGGGTGTTTGATCGGATTCCCTTCTCCACCCGACCATCCTTCCACATCACATCTGCTGACGTCTTGGTGGACACCACCTCCACTGCCACCCTGAAGGAACACAACACGCACATGCACACCCTTGCTAGTTAATGAAAATAATTATAGAGTTATGATGGGTGGATATATTATTGGAAATATGATGATTTGGGGAACATTATTGTGTTTTGAAATCTTCTCAACTAGAGTGGGCAGTTCCCACAAATCACATGGCGTAAACGGCAACTATAATTATGCTCCCTGTGGGCATGTTTATGTGCAAGCAACACCATCTTCAGAGTAAATACATCAGAGAGGGTGTTAATTATAGTGTTTACATGGTTGACAGTGACATGATTTCCCCCTAAATTTAGATTCAAGTCAGAGACCAAGCCGATCAAATGAAATAAATATATTTGAGCCAAATAAAATGATGCCTGCATCACCATTATTCAATTTTTTACGAGTAAAATCTTTGGAAACGCTGAAATGCATTACAGTTGGAAGGAGCGGTGTGCTCATGCGAAGGTCTGACTATTTACACAGACTAAGAAGAGAAGGGATGGAGTGTCTGCAATCCAGACAGAAAGCAATGGACAAAGATGGATGGATCTGGGTGTACTGTGCATGTGCACAGGTCAGAGGGTAAGAATCAAAAATGGAAGGCGTGTTGAGAGAGTGTGTGTGTGTGTGTGTGTGTGTGTGTGTGTGTGTGTGTGTGTGTGTGTGCCTCTCTAGCCAAAGGTTGAGGATGTTACACCATTAGGAGGTCAGCACTAAAAGGCTGTCTGTGTGTGGAGGTCACCAGGTTCAGAATGCAGTACAGAATCAACACCTCACAGACTGTCCTTTTATACACCAAGGACAGAGTGAAAGATGGAGAGAAAGTAAAAGATAGAGGTAAGATAGATTCCATCTTACCTCTATATTTTTGCTTTCTCCCACCCCCTCAACCCCTGCTCCTCAACCCACAGGTTGAGATTGAACCACTGAGATAGAAGATAAAGAAAATAATAGAAAAGGACGAGTCTGACACAAACAGACCATTCCACATGAACCTTTACCAACCTGTCTCCGGGCTTGAACTCGCGAGAGAATTTAGTCCTCTTCTTCTTGTGCTTTCTCTTCAGGTTGCGGATGGATAGCGGGATGCTCTTCTTACGGTTAGTTCCCAGACCGCCACTCTGAGAGGAGGCCGTGGAGCTGGCCGAGGAGGTCAAGGAGCTAAGGGTGGGGTTAGAAGCACAGTTACAACATGTCAAAATTCTTCCAAATTGAGTTATGTTTTAATCCATTGTTTGTTTTTCTGTTAGAGAAATAACTTGAGAATGAATGGCCAAATTGTCATGAAACTTGGGAGCAAATAATCAGTAGGCTTCGCTTGAAGAGATATTAACTTTAACTTTAAGTTAAAAAGGTTAAGGTCAAGTCAAAATGTAATAATCAGTCATATCTCTACAATCAATTAAATAAACATGTTTAGATACAGTACATTGATTCCTTGTGCAAAATTAGATCAGGTGTTCTCCATTCTGACACACTGTGCCATCAAATTATGTCATCACGTACAAATTCAGCCTGTGAACAAAATAACATGGATAGGCAGATGTGTGGATTCTGATGGGAAGGTCACAATCGAGACCAAAATTACTTGGCCATACCCACGGACACAGGCCCCCTTCACTGATTGGATGAAAAGTTAATCGTTTTTTGCCTCGCCAAGGTCTTGTCCAAATCCATTCACAACTGCTAGAAAGTCTGCCAGCAGACAGGAAAGAAGAGGCAAAAACATCTCCTTGACAGATGACATAACAGAAAAGCCTATAAAACTTCAAAGAGACCTTGTGTCGTCTGTGTCTTCTGCAGCTTCGTCATCGGCATCCTGCTCCCCGGACTCGGTCCAGCCATCAGCAGGGTTTTGAGAATCTTTGGGGTTTTGAACGATGGATTCCACTGGACCGTTGTTGTTGTTGGGATAGGAGGACTCTGTCTGCACCGATTTGTGAGCCGCTGGAGGTAGGGGTAACAATAGGAAAGAGAGAGAAGCGGAGTGTGTGTTAGGCTTAACCCATTTTGACCTGAGATCAGATTCTAAATAATGTCTTCTACATCCTGACAGTTTTCTGAAAAAGATATGTTTCTATGTCAGTCGTTCTTCGATTTTTCAAAAATAGCAGACCTACAAGCTATGAGCTTGTAGATTCTCTATAGAACAGATTACTTTGGGAATGGGTTGGTCAAATAATAATAATACAAAAAACAGTTAGCTTTTCCCTCATATACTGTATAAAGTGTTTCACATCAAAGCAGAAAACACAAGGTACACAGGAACTGCTGAATGAACTGTTAAGCCTGGCCAAAGATAGCTAATCTACAAATCATAAAGCCTTGTGACCCATTGTGAACTTGTAGATCTGCAATTTTGGACACGTGACACATTCATGCACGCCACAGGGTATAAATAAGCATTTAGCTTACAGGCTCCCTCAAGGAAATAATAAATAAAGATTAACTTTCTCTCCCAGCTCTCAATGTTTAAGCATTTCTTTTTTTATCTTGAGAGATACAAATGAATTCCTTATTTTGCTCAGGTATTAAAAGTTGTTCAAGTGCTCATGTTGCTGCACTTCAGCATCATTTCCAATTACTCACTTCCCACTGCAATGAGCTTGGCCTCATTTATCACCGGAACTTTAATAATCCTATGAGTAAGACTTCTTTTCACAGAGCTATCAAGTTCTCAGCTACTGGTGCCACCCTTAGGCCGAAATGTCTAATTGTCTTCTGTTAAGGCAATGTGTAGACTGTAGGTGTGTGTGTGTGTGTGTGTGTGTGTGTGTGTGTGTGTGTGTGTGTGTGTGTGTGTGTGTGTGTGTGTGTGTGTGTGCGTGCGCGTGCGTGCCTACCCTCTGGTTTCTCTGCAGAGTGTTGATTGGCACTTTGTGGGTCAGCATTCTCAGTCTTTTTCCCTGAATCCTTCTTGAACATTCTTTTCAACTGCAGGAGGAACAGACGCACCCACAATCAACTAACTCAAAAAGGCCGGTGTTTACAGTCTGTGAAATAGCAGGCGTCATGCAAACAACCATCGATGATTCTGCCACCAATATTCCTGTAGCATTGCAATCGTCCGTTTGCTTCTGCATGAGACACGGCGAATGGTTGGAGCAAAAAATGCTTGTTGAAAACAAACCACACAATTTAGGGGCCATCCAGATGAGGACGATTTCGGTGTTTCTCGGGCAAGTAATTAGCCGATCTGCCCTTTTTGTCACACGGAGACGGCGTTTTGGGGGACTTAAACGGCTAATTTTGAAACTACCTTCCAGAGTGGGAAAGTTTGGAGACGCGACTTTCACGTCTCCGTGTGTATAGCAAATGCCGCCTAATTTGCTGAAACGGTGATGTCATAGTCCCCTCACCCCCTCCAAACTAACCAGTGTTAATGGTTTATTTCACCATAACCACTTACATATAAGTATCACAGCTATTTTATATTTGCACATAATGTCTATAAATCTCTTATCCAAAAATAGCCGATCTGCAGCCCGCATGCATGAGCTTGTAGAGGAGCTATTTTTGGAGAACAGAAAACACCCCCGATCGGGAAAAATGTATACATATTTACGCAAACAGTTGCTGAGATTGAGCAGGCGTGCATGCACGAGAGAAGAGTTATGTGTGTGAGGAGCTGATCACAGATAGAGGGAAAGTGTTATATTTGGCCTATTATTTATGCTATATATTATTGACCGCGTCTGTGTCAGTCTCACAGTCACAGCAGCAGTGCGCACGAGAGAGGGGGAGAGAGAGAGAGAGAGGGGTGCTGCGTGTTCTAGTTTCACCTTATTGCCGAGTGACACACAGGGAAAAGCAAGGGTTTAGAAGCGAAAACGTCCGTTGTGGAGAAACATATGCACTCTTCACAGAGTGATTAGCCTACTAATGAGTGACAGGTGCTGCCACTTTTGCACTTTTGGAGCGTGGCTGAGGATGTCTGTTGGAGAGTGTGAGTGAGACAGACTTTTTGGGTGGCCATCTACAGGCCGGCCATGTGTACTACAACTTTCTATTGAAAACGAAGCAGTTTACCGGTCTCGTGTAGACATCGTACATAATTAACATAACCGCAATGTAGACGCAGTAAAGTTTTATATCGTTCACAAACTTAGGCGGGGAACAGCCCGCGACGTCCTCGTGTAGCAAGGGCCTTAATTTCACAATTTCATCCACTACCAAATTAGAGTTGACACAATGACACAAATAAATCAAACCTGCTTTACCACAAACACGCTTATTGCTACAAACACACACACACCTTCCTGGCCACTGGGTCTTCAGGCAAGATAGGAGCACCTTCAGGTCCTTCGCAGGTGATGCGTGTGGCATCTCCCTTAGCGGGGAAGACATAGAGCGCCCTCTCTCCCAGCTGCCTCTGGGTATGGTCATAGTACCCTAGTCTCCTCACCCTGCAGACAACAACAACATGCACTTAACGTTAGTGAGATCGTGTTCAACCATATTTGTTGAGGTTAGATGTGTCTCAAGCTCAATTCACAACTATTGAAATAATGCTACGTTTAAGGAATTAAACAGTTAAGGTACAAAATAAAGCATTTATCCACCCATCAATCTATAGTTCCAACAGAGACTTCCAGACTTCCCTTTTCAGAGCAACATTACAATTTACTCCTGGGGAATCCCGAGGCGTTCCAAAGCCAGTGTGGAGATAGAAACCCCCCTCCCTCCCCGCATCTGGTCCTTGGTCTGCCCCGGGGTCTCCTCCCAGTGGGAGATATCAAAATGTACATGTATTAAGGTTGGGCGATATGCCAAAATTTCAGCCATGGTCTGCCCCCAAATCGCAGATTGATGATATATTCACACTATAAAAGCAATATGTACACGGGTCCTGCAGTGAAGCACGGTACTCTTCCACTTAATCTACGTTGGGGTCTAGTCTTCTGACACCATGTTTGTGTGTATAATAATACATGAGACAGCAGTGTGCATTGGATTGACGTAAACATAACCAATGCTTCCCCAATGCTGCTGGGGCAAACCATTCCAAAGGGAGGGGGTTTCCACTCCCTATAATAGCCGCCCCACCATGCACACACAGCTGTTGCTGCGAGTTTGCTGGACAAAATTAATTCATATTTTGTACAACACTTTACTCCGCTGTACAGGTTAATTGGGTTACATTTTAAGAGTTGGATTTTCAATAAGGCTGAGTATTCAAATTTGCGAAATAAATTAAAAAAATCTGAGAAAATCGCCTAATAAAGATATTTGGCGTTTGCCGATATATTCGTCCCATCGCCCAACCTGAATATAACAGGCATATGTATATCTATGAATATAATGGCTACTAGCTATAATGTATTATTTATGCATGTGAATGAATAGAATAATGGTTAAGTCCAACCTGGAGAGGTTTTCCTGTGTTATGGTGGAGGAAGGGGGATAGACACTGTCTGAACCTTTGGGGGAGTAGCTTTTGGTAATCCACGTCACCTTCAGCTCAACCACCTTGACCTGTCAAGAGGAGCACAGCATTCAAGAACAAAGATGCAGAGTTATCTAGGAACACTGAATGTCGTGCATTGAGCAGATAAAGGTTTACTTCATTTCCTGACGGAAAAGTGAACAAATTTAGTGACCAGCTTTACCTCCTCGACCACCACCCTGAACTTGCACTTCTTGCTGAGGACAGGTTTGACTCCCGACAGCCACAGCACATTGGAGAAGACTTTTGCAGGACCAATTAGGACCTGACCTGGGTAGAAACCATAGGCCTCGTCGAAGAACAGACCCTGGGTAACAACACAAGAACCAATAATACATGTCAATAGGCTCAGGCATTGAATCAATGTTCAGTAACTGAATTTTATATTTTTTACAAATTAATGCAATCTTCTTGCACTACTGAATGTACAAAACAAACCAAACTAAGGAAACCCTATTTCCTGTCTTACAAACACTGTATTTGGGCAATTCCATGTCATCTCTTTGTGTCAGTTCTTTAGCCTTTATGAAATTGAGCTGACCGTGGAACACAGCTCAGCTGTTTAGCAAGGAGGGAGGGGTGAGGTGATGTACGAGCTCCTGCAGCGGATATGACAGATGAGTGTGTGTGGCTACGCACACACGTCTCTGACATGAGGATAGGCCTGTCACAATTATTACATAATCACCTAATCACAATTATGTCGTTTTGCATAATCGTCAATCGTTTTTCAAAAATAGCAGATCTACAAGCTTGCAGATCAACTATTTCTGCTATTTTGTATATTTGTTTGGAAAGAAAAACATAAAAAATATTAAATGAGTCAGTGATTTCTTTGCATATTTGTTATTTGTCATATCTGCCCTGTGCAATTTGTGATTACAAAGACTAAAAGGCAAACAGAAATTCAAATTGTAACATTCCAATGTTCAATGCAAAAAAACACAATTCAATCATGAATTGCAATTATTTGTGTGACAATTAATTGTCAACTCAAATTTGTAACCGTGCCAGCCCTACATGAGGACAGATGAGAGCTTGTGGCTACGCACCGAGTCGCTGACATGAGGACAGACATCGTACAGCTTGGCACCGTCCTCCACACTCATGGAGCACCTGGAGGGAGGAGAGAGAGCGTATGGTTGACACATGCTGCTTCTGGCACATGTGTGTCTGTGTGCACATCCCATGCACACCGCAAGCCATGCATCAGATCCATATACAGCCACAGACCCAGCATTCTCATGCGCTTGTTCTTGAAAGACAATGCTGACGCAAACAAAGACGTTCGCTCATGATAACGCATGCCACCACCACCATACATACTCCACTTGCACATACTCGCACTGATTACCTGGCTCCATTAGACAGCTTGAGGATGATGTGATTAGTCAGGTCGTATACTTTCCCCAGCCAGAAGTCATAGGCTATATAGTCGCCATACATAAAAGACTGAGGAACACAGCACAACAGTGGGATGAGTTTTTATTCACATACAAAAAACTAAATAACACATCTTCTTATGTCTACTACAAATAGTTCTATTGATATTAGAGCATGTTATTTTATTGCCATTGCCCAGAACTCTCCTTGGGCCGAATTCTCCCAAACATTTAACTAAATAAAAATAAAACGTTTTAAGAAAAAGGTTTGAAATTAGTAATTACCTATAGTTTGTTGAAATGAATAGCATGCCATGCTGATTAATTCAATCGTGTACATTCGAAATTTGTACAGATCTTCATCGTAGGCTACCATAATTCCACACATATCCATTCTTACCCAGATGTGCTGGAGGTCTTTGCTGTTGACTGGGTACAGCACACAGTTGGTCCCCACCAGTTTCACTGCACACTCTATGTCGATGTTGGTCACAATACCACATTGGTTGTCCTGGAAACCAAGCAGACAACAAGAAGGCAAGCTAAGCGATGCACTGTATCAAAGAGATATACTCCTAATAGTAAGTCAAATTTAAATGTAGAGGACAAATCTCACAACATGAAACTTGACTTCAAATGTCCCAAGTTACTTATTTTGAGCACCTATGACGTGGGTCATGCGGCTGTCATTCTATTCAAACCTAGCATCAACTTCTTTATTATTGCAAATGTTCAGCTCTTGTTTTCGGTGGTGTACCAATATTTTAATATTAGCGGCATGCCATGTGAATTACACACATTTTATTTTAACACTGTAACTCCAGTCTTCATCAGCTAACGCTCCTTTGATGCCTGTATGCGTCGGTCAGTAATGATATTCCAGTCATGCCTGACGCAATTAAACTAACTAAAAGAACAGCGTGATGAAACCGAGCGAGGCAAGACTGAGCATGTGACAGGGATAAAAGAGGAGTGAGAGGAGAGAGAGACAATGAGGACCCACTTACATTGGAATTCATTCGTCGCACAATGTCTCTAATGACTATGGATCGATCTTCTAGATTCAGCTGTAAAAAGAAATGACAAAGGTTAAAAAACAGTTGCAAAATCAGATACAGACAATCATTGGGGTGGGGTTGGGGTGGGGTATTACTGAGTGGGTGGGTGATAATGACCTGTGGGTGGTTGATATTGGCTCTTAAAACACCAACCTTATCACATATTTGTGACTATTCATTGTTAATGCTTGTGATTAGATTCCATTCAGCGTTTAGTATTTATCAATTGTTAATTTGTTGGGATCAACAGGAGAAAGGGAATAAAGTTAAGGGGTGCAGGGGAAGTCTTCAGGAGAGATTTGAACTGGACAGAAAGGTATGTGTAAGACTCCAGAGATGAATGACAGGTAGGGTTGGGATTCGGAACCGGGTCCATTTCAGACCCGGTTCCGACATTGCGGATCCAGAGCCGGTTCCATCGTTTTTTTATTAACGGTTCCCCAAACGGATCTCATCAGTCGTCATTTAGCTCCGCTGTGTCTGTGCATGCATGCAAGCAGAGCCAAGTTACTGGGGTGACGTCACCCAACCTACATGAGTGAGTGAGTGAGTGGGGTCGGGGAGGATACGCCCACTGTTCTGTGCATTCAGTGACCGGTCGGCGGTCACCGCCGCGGAGCCAGTGTGGTTAACCCTTAGACAGATTACTACTGGAAAACACGTGGAGTTTTGCATTAGGTCTGTCTGACTTGTACGTGATTTTCCGTAGTTCTCTTTTTTTATTAATACCAATAAATTAATTCGGTCCGCACCTCTGTATAGAGTATCGAGCATAAATATCAACTACATTTCCCAGAATTCCCGTGTCACGTGACACACGTGTATGCTTTCCTATTGGAAACTGACGCCCAGCCCCCAGTGAACAGGGGGGTTGGTTGACTCCTCCGAGGTGGGAACTGGAGGAAGAGTTTTTCAGCCAGGTTTGCAGTCGCCGCAAAAAAAACAATCTGAAAAATTATCCATCCGTGTCCAGTGGCATTCTCCAGTCCCAGACCGTTGGCCGGGCTGCAACATCCACCCTCGCGGATTACACGTGTGCAATGTTTTTTCTTCTCCCCACCGGAGTTACCACCAAGGCTGATGCCTTCGCTAAAAGGTAATTTTATTGTATTCGAAAATGCCCTAATATGACATGTCTAGTAAGACGATCCCTATATTTGGCCCGAGCCGACCTAGTGCTGATATCAGATAGATGTGGTAGAACCATATATGGATAGATCTAACTGGTTTAGTCATCGTGACAGGCATAGTCGGAGAATATATAACAAGGGTCGGTACTATAGGTGATCGACGTAGCTAACAAAAACATCTGATCAAATGAATGTATTGTACTGTGTCTTTGTGGGCCGAATCGTGGCATCGTGGCATACAAATAGATGTTTGTATAATTAGTATCACGATAAAATAATATGGCGACGTTAGAACGACACCACCAATGAGTGATCGTGCGTAATGTAGCTGCCCAGCGTATATCCAGCACCATCGCGTCACCACATTCCACTGGCTGTTGGCTAGTAGTAGTTGCTAACAAACGCTGCACAAATGGTACTGGCTATTGGCCGGGCCACAAGCCCGGGCAATAGCCAGTACCAATGTTGCTGGATGATTGCGACGCAATGGTGCTGGATATACCCTGGGCAGCTAGCTACATTACCAGCGATCACTCATTGGTGTTTCATTCTAACATCGCCATATTATTTTATCGTGATACTACTTATACAAGCATCTATTTGTATTTTTCATGCCACGACTCGGCCCACAAAGACACTGCACAATAAAATCATTTGATCGCCAGCAGCCGGGTAAAACGCCATCTAATAGTAGCGTGCACTGACTACAGCTAAAATGTTTATTTCTTTTTATATATTTAGAACTGGCATCAGATGAGGAGGAGGAGGAGGATGAAGAGTCAAGACTGCGATGGCGTTCTCCGACACTGAACCGGATTCATTCATTCATTCATTCATTTCAGGGGGGGGCAGTTTTTGGGTGTTTTTTTTATTTAGCCTACTCACACATAACCTGACTCCGCCAGATGGGGCAGCAGAGAGTACACTGGGTTCCCCCCTCCTGCTCCCATCTGGGAACTCTCAGGCAGACTTGATGCCCGGCCACAAAACGGCCTGGCCAATCAGCAGCAGCTAGAAGCTAGAAGCTGCTGCTAGAAGTTGCTAGAAGCTGCTGCTGATTGGCCAGGCCGTTTTGTGGCCGGGCATCAAGTCTGCCTGAGAGTTCCCAGATGGGAGCAGGAGGGGGGAACACAGTGTACTCTCTGCTGCCCCATCTGGCGGAGTCAGGTTAACTCACACACACACACACCGTCAAGGACTGGGTTTGGGGACATTTGGGAGGAGTAGCTCTGATCCATAGCTCTAAATGCGCATTTAGAGCTATGGATCAGAGCTAGGGGAGGAGTAACTGTTTTGTATGTAGGCCTATTTATTTTCTGTAATATTTATCATTTTATTATGTTAGTAGTCGTAAAAAATAAAAGACGCTTTTACAATGAGTTAGACCTGTCATGACTATTTTGTTCACTATTGTGAGGTTTATTGTATATGACTAAGCAAGTTTCAACTGTGATTTACTCTGTAACGGTAGATGGTAATAACTCAATTTCTTTTTTATAATACAGTATACATTCAAGTCTATATTTTGATACATATCATGGGCACCAAGTCATATCAAAACAATGTCCTTGGATGTGTTTTTTATCAAAACTGTGTTTCTTCATAACAGGTTTTTGAGATACATGCATGAATAGACAAGGTACTGGTAAGACTATGTAAACATGGTATATATCAAAATGTGCGTTAGAATGTCTAATTTTACCCCAAAAAAGAATTGAGTTTATATGATGTTCCAATTTCAGAGCTATGGGGACTTTTAGCTGGATAGGTCAGATTGATCATGACTGACCATGCTATTTATAGATGGCAAAATATCTACAGTGGTACATGTGAGAAACTTTTTATTTTATTTTAATTGAACTAGACAACTCACCCTTTAAAATGAGATATTGCATGGCTATGTACGCCCAGCAGAAAAAAAGTTATTTAGAAAATAAAACTTCAACCGGGCATAACTTTTTTTGGTTGTCCTAGAAACGGAAAACAGTGTAAATGCAGGCTCTTTTAAATGGCTTCCAACACAAGAACTAAATATTTTATCAACTCAGTTCATTTCTTTCCTGGAAGCAGACAAGTCAAGCTTTCTCTGAAGGTCTTTCGTTGTCACACATTCACAACAGAGAATTTTCAATAAATCATTCAAAAACGCCATTCTGCCATAGAGAAGTCTACAAACTATATAGAAATCCTTGAAACTCTCAAAGAGTTAACAGAGGGAAATTACTAATACTGAGGCTGAGCACGCAAGTGCAATAAATGCGATGCTATAGTTCCCTGGCTGCAAAGGTTGTTGCAACTTGTACCAGTTGCAGTTTTGCACCACGTCCACATTGAGGAAACATCTCAAAAGCAATATGCCTACACGAGTCCACAACTCACGAGAATAATCTAGACACATCGCGTTTGTGAGCCATGCGGAAAGCCGTGCCTGCACTCCCCGCAGCTCAACCACAGCCGGCGGGGGACGAGGATGATAAGGCTCGTTCACTTTCCCCAGGCTAGTAACGTAATAGAAAATAAAAACTACTGTCGTCTACAGAGCTTTTCATTAGGCGTATTGTACAACTGTTGTTAATGGTGTTAATTTAGAACGCCAATGACTCGACGTCTTTCTGTCTGATATTTTATGAATCACGTTAACTATAGTATAGAGCCAAATCAATTTGTCTGCACTTATAAGCAACTCAACTGCTTTTGTTGTCTCCACCAGGCCGAAGGCATGGGGAGAGAGTATGTTTTGCACTCCGTCCGTGTGTGTGTGTGTCCTTCCTTCCGTCCGTCCGTCCGTCCGTCCGTCCGTCCGTCCGTCCGTTACCAGCTAATCTCCGGCACTGTTGGCCCGATCAATGCCAAACTTTGCACACACACTCCCTGGATGCCAACGATGAAGCTCTGCCCCACATTGTCCAGAACGGCCTGTTATAGCGCCACCATGAGGCAGCTTTTCAAATGTTTTACCTAAAACTGCACCGATCTGCGTGATACGTTGCATGCACACTCCCTAGAGGCCAAGGACAAACCTTTGACCTGCATTTTCTGCATCTGCCTTTTATAGCGCCACCAGGAGGCCGACTTTTGTGAAACATATTTTTTGATATTACTCCTCCAGATTCTGTCCAAAAATCTCACAAATCGTTACACAGTATCTCTATGGTCATGTGCTCAAGTCGGATCTGTCCGATATTTCATATTCCATCCTAATTGGCTATAATTGGCTTTCACAGTTTGCAAGATTGCCCCGTTTTGAACAAAAGCCTCAAATCATGAACGCAGCATGCAATTTACGTGAAATCTTTCACACATTTTCTTACTAGGCTGAGGAATATATCCCACCCTTTTCACATTGGCCTGTTATAGCGCCACCAACAGGTTGATTTTTGCAAAACACATTTTTGGAACAAAATGCCTCAAAAACATGTTTATATTAATCCTAAACATTTTGCCAAACATCTCACACAGTCCTATCCTCCTGGTGGAGACCTGTGCCCAGAAGGGCACTTTTTCTAGTTTGGCTCTAAATTAATCACGTGGCTGTTGAGAGCCCAGCGTTTAGGTGCATATATACCTCCATAGATTGATTACTAACGTAGCCTACAGTTCAATACAAGGTCTGCTAAAAGGATTAAATAATCCAAGAAAGCACTATGGCTTGTTTCCATTAGGGTAAGGGGTCCTTCATATTAAATTAATCTGAACATTAAAGACATTTGTCACCACAACCATATCTTTATTGCAATGTGTACTGTAGGCTATATTTAATATACAGTACAAATTGCAATATACAGTACAAATTGCAACAATGATATTGTTGTGGTGTCTAGCTGGTGGTGGTGAAGTTTAAATAATAGTGCCACCTAATAATTGTAAAGTGCATTTTCAATAATTGAAGTATTTGTGTTTATTATGTACTTGGTTAGGTTAGTTATAATATAAGCATAATCTATGTCAGAAAAAAGGGGGAAAAAATATTAGGATCCGTTAAGGGAACCGTTAGGAACCGGAACCGTTAAGATGGATCCGGGAAGGATCCGGAACCGTTAAAATCCTAACGAATCCCAACCCTAATGACAGGCATCAGCAAAAGGCAGTGATGTTTTTAGTTCTGCGTCCTGTTTCAGAGATGTAGTTAATTCCAAAAAGACTAACCAGATACATTGTCATTATTTTGTCAACATACATGAATAAATAGGGGCGAGTCAAACAACAATGGGTTAGGACGCATCATTTCCCTGGGACTCATTCATTCAAATGAGCATCGGTGGGTCCTGGGACACGCTATAGGCCAGAAGATTTGACCCAAAATAATTCATGATTCTAATCCATTCAACCATTAGTTTTGCACGGAAAACACTCCTTGGGCTAAAAACGGCCATAGCCTCTTTCCCAAATGTGATGAGGTCAAGTGGCTATGGCCTAATTTGGCTATGGCCTAACACTAGTCAACTTAAATGTGCAATTGTGACAGCCCTATCAGACACCATAACAAAACATCAAAGAGTTCCCTCTGTTCTGGGCCTGCCTATATACTGTAGACATATGCTTGTATCTTCTTCTTTGCTTTTTGCCTTTGATAGATTACAGTAGTTTGACAGGAATTGGGGCTGGGGAGGTGACACGCATCAAAGGTCATTGTGATCTGGACTCGAACCCACAACACACTGTCAGGCTGGGTGCCCAGACGGCTACACCAGCCAACAGGCGTGTGTCTTGTACATCAAGCTGAGCCAGCACGTGGACCATGAGTGTGAGAATCCTGCAGCGTGAGGTACATAACAGAAACGACCACGGTGATATAGCAGTGTGAAAGTAAACATCGCAGGGAGTCAAATCCTGTCTAGCCACCAAACACATGATTCACTGTAAACAATGAATCCAAAGTAAACTATCAAAACTGTAACGCTAGAGAAAGGGGTGGATGGATAAATGGAGCATCATGGATGTATGGATGGATGTATAGATTGATAGACGGATGGACAACAGGACGGATGGACAACAGGACGGATGGACAACAGGACAAAGCCTATATTTATGAGTCTACCGGACTCCAGTCTTGTCCGGGTAGCTCAGTCGGTAGAGCACTCGCCATTCGACTGCAAGGTCATGGGTTCGATCACGGGCAACGCTAACTCAGCGTATGAGGAGCAGGGCTTGATGTCGTGCGGTAAGTACTGGGAGCTGATGGTAGGTGTTGCGCTCCACCTCAGCATTCCATCTCCAAGAGGTCTAGCGCATCACACACACACACACACGCAAGTCTGGCAAGTGATCCTGTTTTGTCTGGTGCTGTAACCCTACTCTGATGAATTCTTGGGAGAGGAGTGGAGGCAATCGATGGGCCGCCATGTTCCCTTGTAATCTATTAAACAGTAGCCTGTCTAATCCAGGCTGTCTCTACTGCTGGAACAACTAGTTCCCTCCTGATACATACAGCGACACAGGGTCCTAATATAGAGCCATTTATTCAGAGCACACACACCCACACACACCCCCACACCCACACACCCACCCCCCCCCCCACCCCCCCCGTAGTAGGCCCAACCCATGCCCTCACAATTTTCAGAGTCACAGGTTTTGAATCAATAACAATTTGCCACACTGTAAAAGGCAGTTATTGCATTAGTACTGTATGTCTCCAAGTAGGTCTCTGACAAAAGCTACACTGCACCGCAGCATGAGCTGATCATAATGAGTAGCATTCATCATACAATGCATCACTCTACAAATAATTAGTCCATTACTAAATGATCTGTTAAATAAATAAAGGTTGAATACTACAAATATATAGCCAACTAGGCAGCCAAAGTATCCCACTAATCATCTTCTGACACTGAATTCAGGATGGTAATACAGTTCCATAGAGACAACCTGTACAGAGCAGTATACTGTAGATTAATCCTTTCCCATTCGATTAGCCACACTATAGTAACGGGACTCCAAGGATGGCAACCAACACTTTGCCACACCAACTGTCTGGGGTCAGATGCAGCATGAATGTTGAATAATATAAATTCAGAGTAAGGAAGCTGCCATTTCCGTTCACGAAAAAAAAAAAAATATATATATATATATATTATCTTTACATTTTATTTTTTTATTTCCTTTTCTGCTAAGCAGCAAGCTATATATTCTTAGATGATTTCTATTTATATTATTAGGATAGATGTGCGCGACTGTAAAAACGAAACGGAAATGGGGAGGAGGCTCCACTTCCGCTTTATATTTTACTCATAGCTCTTCCGTTGCTCCAGACTGTATGATGGAAGCATTTGGAAATTGCGGAGGCAACAGTCTGGTAACGCGAGACTAGGGACACAACAACAGATTCTTGCAAACTTTCATGTATTTTCACTCTCAACTATACTGTAATGTGTATAGTAGTTTTCTTACCGTGTTCATAAATATGCTCTCTCCCTCCCAAATGAACAAAATAATAAAGTAAGACAAGGTCACTTTAGAACTTTTACAGACACTGCCTGTCTGTGTGATGAACAATGCCAAGGACACTGGCAGGGGTCACTTCACAGCTTGTGCATGCAGATAAATGCTTATAAGATGTTTATAACCTAGAAGACCTTTGCAGTTTGCGCACACTACACAGCACCTTCAAGAATCTTAAGCCATGTGTTGTCTACAATGTGTTAATCCTTCAAAAGGATGGTGGCGGTTGGGTGTAATAAAAAGCATGGCCTCTAGGGGATGCTAGCGGGGCTTTAGTCTCGACTCTTGTTGAAGCAAGCATTTCCAAAAGATCAGTCATCTGTTGCCTGAACAAGGTAGCAGCAGTGTTTATGTGTGCATCTGTGTGGGTCTGTCTCACCCCACAACACAAGTCAAGCAACAGCACAACATGCACACTGAATGCAAATCATCCAGGAGAACGGTTGCCCAGAAGCACTCACTAATGTATGCATGCAAGTGGTGATGTGCACAAGAAACAGAGTGGGTTTCATTTGACAAGAAATCTATATGCCCGTTTTGCTGCTTGCAAATTCCGGCTTAGAGCGAAATGCTTGAATGTCTTGTGTTTATCAGAATGCGTTATGTGCAATATCAAATAGTACGTTATATGTAAGGTCGAGATTTCTACGTGTTTTTTGTTTGTTGTGCGTGTGTGATTAATGTTTCTGAAGCTTATCTATGAACATCCTGGTGTGTTTTTGTGCACTCTAAAGCATTATGGATTTTTGTCAGGTCACCAAGCTGGTGCAAGTAGTGCGCGCAAGTCAGGTGTGACTCGACATTGCGTGGTACACAGCAATCAAATCCTCATCAAATGAGGAATAATAATGTTCATGAAAACGGACCATTGAAAACATGACAGATTTGTGTTATAGTCTCCAATGTGGAAAATGATACAATTCCTGATTAAATTGACATCATTTAATAAGGTTAACTTACTGTACCTAGGGAGGTTAACTAGGGAAAACATCAACAACTAGCCTACACATGACATGTGGCACAAATATAGGCAGGGGTTTGTGTGCACGTTTGTTTTTTGCACTCAACATTATGATGACAGGGCTCAGGAACTCAACATTAAGATGGCAGAGGGCTCAGGAACTCAACATTATGATGGCAGAGGGCTCAGGAGCTCAACATTATGATGGCAGAGCTCAGAAACTCAACATTATGATGGCAGAGCTCAGGAACTCAACATTATGATGGCAGAGGGCTCAGGAACTCAACATTATGATGGCAGAGGGCTCAGGAACTCAGTGGAAACCATGTTTTGTTCAGAGTTCAAGCTGCTACCAAAATAACACAATGAGAGCAAGTCAGCAGCATTGAGCGTGGAAATGACCTGTCTCTTGTTCGCTAGCCACAATGGAGAGGGGGAGGGTTTCTCCATGTTTCCTGGGCTATCTTTTTTTTCTCTCTCTTTCCACAACAACATGCATCCTTCTGTCTGGGAGTTTCTCTCTTGCTCAATACACCATCCACCACTCGTAGGCGCACGCACGCACACACGCGCACACGCACACGCACACACACACACACACACACACACACACACACACACACACACACACACACACACACACACACACACACACACACACACACACACAACTAGGCTTTATGCAAGCGACTGTAGCTCTACCTCATGTGTGCACTGTGCAGTAATGTTAGGGAGAGAGAGACAAAGAGGAAGGAGACAGAAAAGAGGGCTGCGTGTGCTTGTTGTGGCTTGGCCCAAGACAGGAGCCAATCTTGGCTTTCTCTTCATCAAGGCCGATAAGGCTGAAGCTGCCAAAGTGGTTACGGGAATCGACGGACAAGCATTTTGCTTCTACTTCCTGGCCTAATTAACACACGCCATTATACAGGTGCCGTGCAACTGGGTGGCGGTGAAAGACAGCGAGAGAAAGAGGGACAGGGAGACAGACATAGTGACAAAGAGGGGGTGAGGCTACAGCGGGACTGCAGGCGAGGACCACGCCCGCGCTGTTCTAATAGAAGCTCCAGCTCCATTAGCAACATGAAGAGTACAACGAGAGATGTCTGACTTACACTCACTCGACTAGAGGAAGTCACAAGACAGGTTACTGTATGATTTAACACACACCTTCCTCACCACACCACTATGCCGTCACTGTTCCTCACCACACCACTATGTTATGTTATGTTCCTCAACACACCACTATGCCGTCACTGCCAGACTCCTAGTAGTTACTGCAGGAAAGTGGCGTCTGACTGAAAGCTATTGATTGTGATACACAGCCATCACCCATATCTCTATTAAGGAGGCAACAGCTTCTTACCCAGAGAGAGACAACATAACACTAATATCACACAGGCCCTATTAATAATAACAGAGAGAGAGAGAGAGAGAAGATTGAACAGCACAGTAAAAATACAAATATTTTACCGTGTGGGAGAGTGAGAGAGAGGGATGGGGGAAGCCTGGCAACATGAGGAAGAGGAGAACAAAAGCAGCCTGGGAGTGGGTGCTCAAGTAGAATGAAAAGTCTAAGGACAGGTGAGGGCTGAGCTTGCAGATTCACAGAGCTTGTAGATTTATATTTTTTCATAATCAATTAAAATGATTTCTTTGATTAATTGTTACACCCCTAAAGGTGAGGAGGACAGGAGGGTCAATGAGGGGGCGACAGAAAAAGGATGGAGATGAGACAATGTTCAGCTGGTGAACAGAGAACAGGGAGATGGGTGGGTAGGTGACAGAGGGGGAAAATGAAGACACAGCGAGCACAAGTGGGAGACCAAAACAGAACCAGAGAGAGAGAGGAAGAGACAGCAACAGCCATGGCAAGTGCCAGAAATAGACAGTAACGCAGCAAGCACAGCAGATACAGGGATGGGTGGTGTGGGGGGGGGGGGGGGGCACGCCGGTCTCCACTACTGAGCGTCAGGGTCAATATGCAAAGGGAAGAGAGGCGAAAAGATGGTAGACACAATATGAGAACTATGGGGGCAATGAGGGGAAGGTATGGAAGAGAAGCATTCACACTGCTGTTTAGTATGGAGGCTGTCCTCTCCTGTGTGCGTGCGCGCACGCACATGCGTGTATGTGAGAGAGTGGGGGGGTCAGAATGTATGTCTCTGTGTGTTCTATAGGGAGATGGAAAGAGGATCAGATGAGATCCATTATCTGAGGGGCAGGAGCTGGGTGTGGTGCAGTGCACGCGTCTGTGCACGTGCGTGCATGGACAGCCATCAAAACAGCACCACATTACATCACTGCTGCTCAACATTTTCCATCACAGGCCTAAGCGAGAGAGAGAGAGAGAGAGAGAGAGAGAGAGAGAGAGAGAGAGAGAGAGGATGGGGGTGAAGTAGGGAGAGAGAGCCACGCAGGAAGAAAAGAGAAAACGGATGTGAGGGAGAGGAGATTTTCATAGGAGAGGAGGCTTAGAGTGACAGGAGGGCATGGAGGGTTTGGAAGATAAAAAAATGGGGAGACCATTAGTTTTGAAGAGGAAAACTGAGGCTAGTGTCAAAGAGAGAGACAGGGTTAAGAACGACAGCTGGAGGATGGGATGGAATGGAGAATATATAGAGATATAAATTATAAACAATAAAGGCAAAGGGAAGATAAGAATGAGAATTGAGAAGAAGAAACAAAGACAGGAGGAAGAAACGGTAGAGTGGAGGTGAGGAGTGAGATTAAGGAAAGAAGGAAAGGGGGGGCAAAGGTTGTGTGAGGAGGAGGATGAGAAGAGTGGGAAAAGGGCATAAGTGTCATACTGTAACTAATTCCACTTTACACCTTTTAGGATGTTCCGTCTGATCCCTTGCTCTGACAGCACGGTATTAAATGACAACAAAAAACTGTGCATGTGCGCGTGCGCGTGCGTGCGCGTACATCTTGTCTGTTAGCTTTATATCATCTCACCTGCTGAGTCACCACAGCACCTCACAGACCTCTGAGGCCACAATGTCTCTTCAGCCAGACGAGACAAGGTTCTGAATAGGTTGATGATACCAGAGTGTGAATGCTCGCTCGCCTGTGTCCGTCTAGTCTACCCTAATGTACAGGGCATCAAAACACAGGGGGGTGGGGTGTATATGTGTGCATTTGTATATTGTCCTTGCACTCACATACACGATCATGTATTCAGCATATGTACCTGGGCTAAGAGTCTACTCTGGACCGGCTGGCACCCACTAAACTGCCTAACTCAGGCTCTGTGTTCCAGAGCACTGCTGCTGGGCGGGCCTTGGCAACAACCTCCTGTCCCAGATTACACTCCCGTCTGCCTGCCTACTTAGCACACCTGCATTTAGCTTCCCTGAGCAGCACATAGGACAGCAGGATACACAACACATGAACACATGGTGACAAATACACCCGGTTGAGCGCATGGTTCGCAGTTACAAACAAGCCACGTGACTGGCACCTGAGCATGGGTCCTGCAACTGTATTACCGTTTTGCTCTGGAAGAAAGCCTAAGGTTCCTCAGTCGGCAAAGCAAGGGTGAGATATGAGGATACTGAGAAAATTGACTCATTGGGGTGTCGTCTTCCTGGGACGGCCACTTTGCAGTCCGTCTTTGACTTCACCAGTCTCCCAGAACTTTGTCCGAATGTTTGGAAAAAGGTACCAGGGCTGACACCTAATAATGCTGCCACTCTGCGTTAACGGAACAACAGCTTCCACTTGCCCTATTGCCTTATCCTGAAGGGACAAACGTGGCCATCCATGATGGGGGCAGTATTGCTGCTTGGAGCATACACAAATTTAAAGTTGCAGGACCCATGCTCAGGTCACTCAAAATGAGTGTGAATACCAACAAAAGGGGCATATGGGGATTTTGACAAATTGTGGGGGGCGCTACCCACACATTCCACGATTTCTCGATCCTCACAAATTGTTGTAAAGGTGACTAATCAACGATAACGATATAAAGTACAATACCAATAGAGGGTATGCGCGTGACATCATCATCAAACCCGGAAGTTATGCAGGAATGCCTACTGAGTGGCAAATAACTACTTTCTGGCCTTGACAGCCCAGACATCCAAAGAGAAAAGTCCTATCTGATTGCATTAAACAACGTTAAACAATGTTAAACTCACTTTGCATGTTGCTTTGCCACTCGATTTGCCACTCGATGTTCCATTCACTTTAAGCATGTGCATACCCTCTATTGGTATTATTGAAGGAGAGAAATAATCGACTGAAGTTAAGTTTAAATTTTTTGAGGTGTTTACATGATTTGACTTCAGTCAGTCCTGTTTTCAGTTTTCACAACAGTTTTAAACTTCCGAAGTCATTGATTATTACTTTTAAGTTTAAACCGAGTCTCTATTTTGGGCAGGTCATTATAGGCAAAATGTACCCAAGTTTTCTAAACAAAAGAGACATTCGTTCAGTTGGCTCATTCTGACCAAATAATAGACAAGACATTATCCATTATAGTAGAATTATGAACAATCATATTATCATCATATAGGCTAATGCAACAAGCTTGATCTTGTGATTTGACAATTATGCTGGTGTCCTCCAAACTGTCCATGAGATGTCTTCCAAAACGTTCAAAAAGTTTTTTTTAGAATACAACCCTAAAACTAGGGGATAGACAATATTATTGTATTTTAACAAATGACAGCATTTGAAGTGGTCAGTAGATGATGCTATAGAATTAATCCAACTGCCACCGTTCTATGCCCAATATGATGCCCACAACCATAGCCTTGCTAGACCACAATGCAAGTGTAATTGTGTGCTTCTGGCTTTGCAATTGCAAGGCTACTAAAACTCAACCCAATGCAAACTCTACAGTGAAACCAATAGAGATCTTTCACCGTGTTTCACATACTGTAGGCCAGCCAGGTGGTACATCCTAAGAGAAGCACTGCCAATATTGCTCTGCTCAGAAGAAAGTACATTCCTCATTCCTTTGAGCAGTGCAGTGATACTCTAGCACACTTTAGTTATATGAATGAGACATGAGCTCGGCTTAGCTGATGGAGGGGAGCAACCCAGCACCACAATCACTCTCTCCCTCAACCAAACCCCTACTGCCTGAGATGGATTCTTCCAATGTCCCATATATCACCAGTGGACGACAGGCTTGACCAGTAACAAAGCCAGGAAGGACCGAGACCACTGGGGGAGGGGTGGTGGTGGAATATTGACAGGCAGGTGGCTACACAGACACTGCAGGCCATTATATTAACCCTTTCAGTGCTAATTTATTGAAAAATTAGGATCTAATTCACGCCAGCATTTTTTTAATTTGAGCTCTTATTTTGAAAAGCCGCCATTTCCGCTTCACTAGCAGTAGTCCTAAATTAGGAATTTACACGGAGCTGGGCCGGCCTTGTTTACAATGTGAATCCAGACCGGAGCTCTGCAGAGCTCCAGATCGTCAGGTCTGTGCCGTCAAAGAAACGCTGTTTTGACCAAAATGCCATCTGGAACAAGGAATAGGAGATACAGGCGATTGAAAGAAATGGATAGAATGGATTATTATGGCGACGACGATCTAAGATAGGCGATCCAGTGCTGTGCTAACAACCCAGCTAGCTAACCGGCTAACGTGCATTTTGGCTCGAGCAATCGAACGCGCTATAAAAGTGCAATTGCCGAAGGCCGTCGGCAATGGCGTTAAGCGTCAGTATCAAAATTAGGCTTCAATTGACAAAGATCTTCGCTGAAAGTATTAATTTCACCTGCAAGAAACTCCACTTGGCCAAAACGGGTACAGACTTTAGTTTAGACATATTATTGGTCCGACAACCTACCTCAAACCCTAACCTAACCCCTTAAACCGCAAGCACGGGAGGAGCGCATGTTGGCGTGTGTCTAATCTGCGTGTGCAGGGGGGGCCGATCCCGATATTTTATTAATTAAGGGACAAAAATGCAGCCAGAAGTATTTCAAAGAACCGACCACTACTAGAGGCCCTTAATGTTTTCTAACAAGAAAGAAAGAAAGAGGCACCTTACCGTTTAATGTATCAAGGACAAAAAGTCACACATTAACATAACCATCTGTCACCAAACTGCTGCCCTGCCTTATTAATTTGTTTTCCCACATATCTACAAGTTCCACTGGCTCCTTGAGTCCTTATACCCTTCAAGAACATCCACTTTCTTTCTAAACGTATCAGGTCTTCATGACTCTTCACTCTTTGAGGGGTGGTTAGTGGATAGAAACTGTAAGAAAGTATTCCGGGAATCAGAAGGTCACTTTCTGGCATGACCAGTAATATGTCCAAGTGTCGCTGAGCAAGACACTTCACCCCTCTCGAGTGCAGGGCACACACATTCCGAATAAGAGAGTTGTCTATCACATACTCCGATTTGTAAGGACAGCGTTAGTTTTTTTTCAACCAAGGTTCATGTTTTAGGTTATTAGAGAAAGTAAAATATGAGCGTTCATTTTTTTTCCATTTGCTGCTTTTTCGTTTCAACGTTTTTAGCTATTTTTGACAGGGGGGGTGGGGGCATTTGAACATGGGGCTAACCATGTGTTTTCTTCCCTTTTTTTTTTACACAATTTTATAGTGATTGTTTTTTATTATTTACTATAGTCCTACTAGACCCCAGGAAATTACATCTAGCCACAAAAGATCACAGGATCTACTGAATGTGAAGGGGGGTACTAGGGGGATGCCATACTGTGTTGTATGGCTCAACATGTCAGTTTGTCACCTCCTTCACATTCAGTAGATCCTGATATTTTGTGGCTAGATGTAATTTCCTGGGGTCTAGTAGGACTATAGTGAATAATAAAAAACAAAATCGCTATACAATTGTGTAAATAACAACCTAAAACATGAACCTTGGTTGAAAAAAAACTAAAGTTGTCCTTGAGTCAACCTTTGAATCTACCCAAGGGCAGGCTGGTCTTGATGCAACCAAGCTATCCAGTATCCACTGGGAAAAAAAGAAAGCAAATCACCAGATTTAGCTACTAGTACATTTGAAAACGTCTCGTGCCAAGTGCCAGACTGTGAGACATTGAAAGTGACAGTTCAACAGGACTGAACTTGGTTGTCTTAATATTGACATGTTGGGTTATTTATTTTTTGTCAAATTTTTTATTTTATTGTTTTTATTGAGCACAGATTATAAATTGTTGTAGATTAAACATTGTGATATAAATTACATTTTTCTTTTATAGAAAACCCTCCCACCCATACTGAAGTCCCCAGCAAATGTTCCCATGCCAACTTAATAGCTGATGTAGTAGGTAGGTTTGCCACTTAAAATGATTAATAAAGATGTGACACCCTCACGTCTGGTTCTATATTATTAAGAAGGAACTTATCTAGGGATGAAGGTGTAGCTCTCTCAAAAGTGGGAGAAAAGTTACGGATGTAGTTCCTAACTTGTAGAAACCTAAAAAAGTTACTCCTAGGGAGTCTATATTTTTCCTGCAGTTGAGCAAATGAGGCAAAAGTTACACCTATATATAAGTCACCAATTGTGCGTATACCCAATACGCAACCAGTTGGGATGGTAGAAATAAGGGGTTATCAGCTATAGGGAGCAGAAAAGATAGTGAGTTGTTCCTAAAATGTTTTGATGTTGGGTTATTTCTAACCCAACAAGAGTCAGAAGAGGACAGTGCTGAGGGCTCCAGACAAATTGGTTGTACTGGTGCGCTTAACTTTTTAATTTAGCTGCATCAGCACATAAATACATTGTGTAAGTAAGTAAATAAAATTTGTCAACACATGAAAGCAGTGTGATGAGTTATTTTTTATTACATTTAATCATGCAGCCAGACCGCACCTCCATACTTGCTCGCAAGTGGTCGCTCACGTTTCATAATCATTAACTCTGCCAGGCCGGAATACTAGTTGGAGATTATGTTTTCGTGCATGCGAGTCTGTGTGTCAGAACGCCGGTCCGATTTGCCCTAAATTTTTATCACATCAAGGGGCCTCTAACAGAGAGCCAAAGGCGATATCCTACTACAACACCCATAGTTGTGTCACACACAACCCATACTACAAAAGTCAGTTGTCGAAATGTAAATTTCCCGCCTAAAATAAGGCACAAATGACAAGGACCATCAAACAGGGTTTTGATACCAACTCCATGCCTGCAATTAACCCTTCGCTAAACCCCACCCCAAAAGCGATTGTCCAATGCCAATCCAAATAGTTTAGCAACCGTTGCTAAGGATGGCAAGCCTTCGTCACCTCATTATTTTGCATGGTTGTGTTGTTGAACACATACACAGCTTAACGTCAGTCATGAAAGTTACACGACTGAGCCACCCAGAGAGGTCGCACAGCTCGTAGTCACGATGCAAAAACGTTTTATTAGATTTACCAACATTTCGCAAAAAAAATGCCTTCTTCAGGGTATGTGAATGGCATTTCTAGTTTATTGAAATAATGTCATGCACATTTGTCTAGTCTAGTGCATAGCCTACTGCAGGCCTGGTTGACTAGATTTAGAAGACATTTTGAAGCTCTTGCTACTGAAATGATCGATTATTTATATGGAGAAATCCTGTCATTTAACATGCAACTCAATGGGTGAAAAGGAAAGCTTGTATCCTCTCTTAAGCCAAATTCCAATACCCCAAATCTCGGCCACTCGCTCACTCACACTCGGTCACTCCAGCATGGCGGTGTTATGGTGAAATTGGTGACCTGCCGAAATATGTGACCATCTTGTGGTATTTCACACAACTTATATGTCAGTCTTTAAATACATGGACTAAATACTGCTAGGTTAAACTCTGCTAATAAACAAACTGCAATGATTTACATTCGGACACTGACATTATATGATTCTCTACTTGATTTTCACATATTTCAGCAGGTAACCAATTTCAACGTAACCCCACCATGCTGGAGTGACCGAGTGTGAGTGAGCGAGTGGCAGAGATTTGGGGTATTTGAATTTGGCCTTAGAAACCATTGCTAACGTGCCTATTGGACCAGGATGGGTTGGGGAGGGACTTAGTGAAGGGCTAATTGACCAGCTCAGTGGCCTTGTTAAGAGTGTCCGCCATCTGGGAGTCTGGGAGCTCAGGGTTCGATCCCCGGCCAGGTCATACCAAAGATACAAAAAGCATCAAGGGATGGATTGGGGGTAAGTCCCTGTGACATACTAGCATCATGTCCATCCAGGGGGTGTACTTGTACATCAAGCTGCCTCACGCTACAGAAACGGGCCCTATTGACTTGGCAAAGCTACTTATACCTGCATAACTCATATTCATGGGTGGGCCAAATTGGAATCACATGTTGAGGGTTGAGGCTGGGGCCTTTATAAGCTGTAGCCAGATCTACCAATGAGCCGCGGACGTTTTCGGCTGTCCGCAGCTTCTGGTGGATGGAAATTAAGCTCCACCCCCACGGCAGTCAGCCGCGGAGGTGGAGCTTCTTTTCCATCCACCAGCCGTCTAAAAACTCGGAAATGACATAAAACACAGCTTCTTCTGTCCGCGGCTGTCGGCCGTTTTTCGCTCAGGTGTGGAAACATCTATTCAGCACCCTTCCAAAATTGCTTTCACTTCTTCCTAGGGGCCACAATGTGAACAGTCTCTGTAGTACAAACAATGTTATCAGATGATTTAATCTCCGTCATCAGCCGTTATCCACACCATTCAATGCAGCCAGTATGGACATTTCTACATACTGACATTGTCAGCCATTGTCCGAGTCCGACATGGCGTTGGTCGCATTGTCCGACTATTACTAATACTAACCGTAACGGCTAAATCTAACCCTAACTCTAACCTCAGTCTTAACCGGCCACATAATTCCCTTTAAAACCGGCCATGTAAGTCAGTTTCACAATGTTTTCACTTTGGCGGCAGTAATTTCACTTATGCGTTTCCTAGTCGCCAACAGTCGGCCTGCAGTATGTAGAAATGTCCATACTGGCTGCATTGCATGGTCCAGATAAGAACATACTGTGGATTATCAGTTGATAACATTCGAAGCAGGTGACTATTTCTCCTGCAGCTTCCTCTTGTTCTGATGGCTGCAAGGCACGATTGACACAGCCCTGAGTAGGAAATCTCTTTTCTAGTTGAAAATGAATTACTAGCCGTATAGTACTAGTCACTCATCTATTCATCTGAGCCAGGAAAAACACTGTGCAGGTATATACAAAATTAGAGCTACATTCTTAACACTACATCATGGCAGGCTTGGGAGCTAGTAGTGACACAGCATAACCACTATTCTGGTATAAACATTGTTGTAAATGTTGAAATGACATGTCATTCAGCCATTGTTCTGACCTCAGCGGCACTCATGGCTAGAACTTTACTCATTTATCAAATAGAACAAAGCAAGGTCCCAACATAAGCTTCTTCCCAGGCATTGTTCTAGGCCTATCCTCCATGAAACCCAGTGAGCTTTTCAATGAAGTCCTAGACCTAGAGAACTCTTCATACATCATACTGTAGGGAAAATTCTATTCTTTTACAAGGACAATCATCCATATTCAGCATTAGCGATGTTATGAGACCTTCACAAGAACAAATACAAAATGGGGTGAAGAAATATTATATGAATCTTTGTGTATCCAAAACTAATGGCATGCTGACAAACACAACTTTGAATTACGTACCCACAACACTTGGACATTCTCATTATGCATGGCATGGACATAGGATTGAGTTTGATGCAGCTGGGAAACTACTAGTTTGTTGTTTTCTAGATTGGTAAACAACAACAAAGATCAACATCCATACTTACCTCTGGCCTGAATTACCAGTCAGGTGATAATTTATTATTTTAACTAGTGAAAATAAAGGCCAATGAAATAATTTTACATGTGTCAACATTAGCTACTTCTTGGGGACTGTCACTATCTCCGGGGCTTGATGATGTTTGGACAGTCACACCCTTGAGCAAATACTCACTTACTTAATGTTAGCTGCAAACATGTGTAAATGGATATTTGGAATCTCTAAAGAACAGCGTAAAGTCATGATGGCAGAGAGCAGTCATTGATGACAGCTAGCTGCTGGGTGCAATCAGGTGGAAGTGGAACAGCCCTGCTTTGCTCCAGCTGAGTGTGAGGGATGGAGCTAAACGCTACACTGTTAGCTTGTAAGCGTGCTTGCTTGTTTGCTAGTTAGCTCGCCTCGCTAACAAACCAGCCGTGTTTGCAGGGAGATAAATGAGTTCACCTTACTGCTGACAAGCTAAGCAAGTTAGCTAATCCCTCCACAATACACCTGACAGTGCTCCGACGTTGACAGTGCAGCTCTGAACACAACATAAGACCACCGTGCATCCTGTGTGGTGTGGGGGGGTAGTGGTACCTTTGTCTCTTTGATGTCTTGCTTCCCTCCGTCAGGGTACCACTGGACGCGCACGAACCCCCTTCCCAGAGGCTGACTCTGGTCCGCGCCGCTCTCTGTGTCCGAGAACGGATACGGAGAGTCTCCGCGGCCGCCACCTCCTCCGCCACCACCACCTCCACCTCCTCTCCCTCCGCCATCGTCGTCCGAGTCCGAGTTAAATTCTTCCTCGCCGTGGATCATTCGCACAAGGCCGAACCGGACGGACCCGCGATGCCGCCCCGAGACCAGGTCGTGGGAGAAAAGGAGCCGCTGAGAGCCGCCCGCCGTGGGAGAGAACGCCATGGACTGGGGTTCGGACCCCGGGCTACCCGCGGGAGAAAGGGCTGAGGTCGGGGTGGATGCTGTTGCCGTCGCATCCGCTGCTACGGGCTCCGCCATATCGCTGCTGTTGTCAGGGAATGATGCGGGAGGGCGAGAGGGATGGTTAGGAGTTTAAAAAAACACACACTCACACAGAGAAAAGAAACCTGTAACCAGGGGAAGTGCACGTGTTTACGTCGTCTCGGTACGTAACAAGCGCAGTGCGAGGCTGCGCGCGCTGCATCATCAACCACCCAGAGCCACTGAAGGACAGTTGCGTCATCTCCGTTCACTTCATCGGGCCAAGTCTTCTACTACTACACACACACACACCCATTGGCGAATAGTGACAATTTTAGCCCTGAACCGGAAGTGTACGGAATGCACTGGAGTCTATGCGCATTGTCACTATTTTGAGTTACATGAGCCACGTGACCGGCGCTGTTTTCTGACCCCTTAATGGCGCAACCATAGCGTAACCCCCAGACCAGAACCAGATGTAGCCCTATTCGGCCGCTAGGTGTCAGTGTTTGAGTATTGTGTGGATACACAGAATGCTGTGTACAAAACACAGCGATATCACTGAGTGACTGTAATGTAATGTACACTTTCACGTCTTTCAGATCGGTCACTCAGTTTCTGTATTATTTTAAACGTAGCTACATTTTCACCAAATAAAGCAAAGCTGTTGAATGACTATTGATACTCCAAATGCTGACACACCTCTATTCTCCATATTCAGACCGCAGCCATCTTGCCAGCAAGGTGATCATTGCAGCTGTAGGGAAAACTTGAATTATCCTCTTTCAATCTGTAAAGTGTTTGTTTCATAAAAATCCACAGTAGATTTTATGAGCTACTTCCTGTCAAGAAATTGTCTACGGTGGACTTTTATTAAACAAAAACTTTACAGATTGAAAGAGGATAATTCAAGCTTTCCCTACAGCTGCAATGTTGGTGATTTTGTTTAATATAATTAGAGAGGACTTTTCTGTTTGGATGAATGGGCTCTCTATGGGAAGTGTCACCTATGTATCACCTTGCTGGCAAGATGGCTGCGGTCTGAATATGGAGAATGGAATTGAAACATATACCGTACTACTTATTCATAGAAGATTGTGTGCACATCTTTTGCCTGTATAGGCCATGGTGCTGGATGTCAAGGCATCAAGGCAAACATCAAAGAGAAAGAAGGAACATCCTCATCCGCACAGTTGTTTTTAGAGCTACATAGTAGACTTACTTTATTTTAAGCTTTTGCTAATAAACTAAAGTAAGTATTACTATGCTCGGTCCCCTAAAACAAAAGTGTGCGGATGTTCCTTGAATTCTTTCTCTTTAACATATACTAATTAACATAGGCAATATTATCTTTCAGCTTCAACAATCCATGTTGCCTGAACTCTTAAATCACTGGATTGTTACATACTACATAGGTATACGTATAGCCGGTAGGTATAGGCCTATAGGACTATTTTAAAAAGCATGCGACCACAGTTAAATCAACAACTGATCAATAACAAACTTGCCCATGGTGACCGGCGGTCACCCATGTAATCCTCTTAGTGATACGGAAAAATAGCATAATGAATGCCTGGAGAAACGTGGTCTTTGGTGAAGACTGGAAGGTTTCCTTGAAAAGAAATGTCAGAATGCTATCACGAATCTTGGATTACTGAACTAAGTCTCCGACCGTGAGAAATAGGATAACATTTCGGTAGAAAATAGTAGGGGTGTGCTGAAATATCGATATGGCGATATATATCGATATGTCCTCCCGCGATAAATAATCGATATTGATTATTAAAATATCGATATCGAAAAGAAAAAAAAAATCATAATGAAGTGATGAACAACATGTTTAGAAAAGGAGGAAATTACAGCTAAAATAAGGCAAATCCCACTCAGATTCCACAGCAACCAGAAGTACCGAATTACTGGATGGTGATTTGTCCAAAGTCTCCAAACAGCTTTGTGGGAATACAAAATGCTGCATTTTTTCAGTTCCAAGTATTTTGTAGTTGCAGATATCGTGATATATCGTTGATGAAATTTCATACAATATATCGATATATCGCAAATATCGAATATCGTGATATTATCGTTATCGAGGGCCTAATATCGTATCGTGAGGAACCCATATCGTCCCACCCCTAGAAAATAGTCATGTCTATAAACATTTGAATATTTATACTGACAGACGGATGGATTTTTTTTTACTTTCCTTAACTATGTATATGAGCTATGGCCTGGCTATAACCCAAGTTATTTCATAACGCATGATGTCTAAAATCGAGTCTGCTGTGCGTCTGAAGTTGCTGAGAATATAAATAGGCCTATACTCCATCCAGGCGCACAAGCTCATTCAAACGCACAACCTTTTTTACGCACGCATGACGCACCGGACCTAGGCTATAGAGAAACGGACTTGGACAAGAGAAAACAATTTAATTCCCTCAAGAAAGAAAACCAGAAAGCCACAAAGCTTTTGAGGAAATAGTCTATTTATTGAATAAAAACACACTTATAAATCTTTGGGAAGGAAAGGGCAGCCAGTTGCGCCAGCCAGGGAGTGGGACATCATGTCAGTGGTAAGCGCCGTGCCATTCAACAAACCTCCCAAGATGCGGTTTCCAGTTCCCCGGGGGCGACGCCACACGCTCCCGGCCAGCGAATTTCGTTGTCTCAGTCCGGAGGATGCCATCAGTGTATTTGAGATTGAGAGAGAGGGTACGTAACGTAACGTTTAACCAGTCATTTAGCATAGGCCTACTCATTTTAAAAGTCACATGTTGAAATTAAGCAATATTACACGGGAGGTTTATCTCATTGATGCACGCCTGCGGTGCCGGGGGGAAAGTTCCAAAAAGGCATCGCAGTCTTGACTCTTCGCAGAAGTGCATTCAAATAATGACGATAAAGAACACCCTCGAGTCGAGTGTAATATTGCAATTATACAACAGTTACCCTTAAAACTAAGATAACTGGAAAAATAATATTTTTTTAATGACAGATGTAGCCAGCCACTACGACACACAAAACTACGTCCCAAGAAATAGTAGGGGAGCCTATCAATCAAATTTTGATGCCCGTGATTTTGGAATGTTAATTTTTGGAGACAGGTATATCTTGATTCTTGGGGTTACCAGAATGCCAAAAAAACATGTCTCCAATTTTTTATGTCAGGTTTAGCATGTTTAATTAGCATAATTAGCTAATAAATTGTCAAAAACGGAAATGGCAATAACTTTGCTTCTAGGTAACTTATAAAGGTGATCTAAGAGTCTGAGTCCATGTTTGTGATGTCCAGATATTCATCTGTTACCATTGTGAAGTCATACAACCTTTCCTAATTAGCATAATTGCCATACATTATGCAAAAACGAGGTGAACATCAGCAAATTGCTGCATGTTTTACTTTTAGTCAACTTTGAAAGCTTCTCACAGACTTCAAGTGTATGTTTACAACTCCAGGAATAATTATCATCCTATGAATAAATCATGCAACCTTTTGTCTATGTAATAATTATGTAATAATCACACCAAAACCAGAAATAGCTGTATTTCTTTGCTTTAAGTTAATTAATACACATGATCTTACAGACAGTGTAAGTCTGTTTGCATGTCTAGAAAATATTAGAAGCGACCTCGCACTAAAGGGCTGGGCGAGTGCTGGTGCTTTGGAATTGGGGGTCAGATCAACATATCTGCCTGGGTCATGACAGACTGCTGGGCGAGTGCTGGTGCTTTGGCATGGGGGGTCAGATCAACATATGGAATGTATTCTGAACTGGCCATATATGGAGCGTGTCTTGAGTGTACAGGGTTTGATGAGGTCAGATCAACATATGGAATGTCAGAACAGGTCAGCTCCATATAGAGATCTAATTTAATTTTCGGGCCTGTTGAGAACTAATAACTTTGGGGCAGGCCCGTCCATAATTTCCTAAAGGCGACCTGCAGTCGCAAGAAAGAACAATATGGGAAATGGTCACAGAATTATCAGATTGTTTATTCTAATATTTACAGAAAGTTTTGAAAATTGAAGGGTCTCCATCTTCGTCGTCATCGTCAATCCCAAACAGATGTGCCTTGCTTACCACACACCTCTAATCATCTGCCCCACACATGCACATCTCAGAGCAGTTCAAATTTTAGATCGACAAGAACAATGTGATATGCACTGTGATTTCTTGCAGACACATTTGATCAGTTGGGTAATGGTGGCCGGCCCGTGGGTATCCCGTGTTGTGACTGGCACCAGTTGAGCTCCCTCAGCCTCCCATCCATATTCAGTTGCTGGTGGCATCTGTGGGTTAGGTACGTGCTGCGTCAGAACTGAGCCTTTTTGTAGCTCATAGTATATACAGTAGCAACTGCAGATACCACCTCCACAGGACACCTGTTTAGACCTGGCCAACAGGTTAAATTCCCTGGAGCTGTCTGATCAGCTCCAGAGACGGCATGGAACCCTGGTAAGGCTGAAGTCCTCGTTTTACCCAGTGCCTGCACTACTGGCTCCAGCGATGATACGTTTTTTGTTCCCCACACCGGTGATGAAATAGATGTCCTTGCACAGCTGATGGTACCGTCGTATTGTAAGAACAAAGACATCAGTGTCAGAGGACTCAATGTAGAGCTGTGTTGCCCCTCTTCGGACAGCATCCAGGCTGTGCAGGATTATCCTTGTGTCAGCCTCTTCCTGTACGCTGTGGAGATGTTTTACATCGATAGAGTTTGAGTGGACAGCCTGCCTTGACGTGATTATAAAAACATTGGGTTTCACCTGGAAGTGTTGGAGGGCTTTCTTAGCAAGATAAGACAGTCAGCTCATCTTTGGTGCTGATACCTGACAAGAACTGTTTTTCTGACACTTCCCTATCGGTGTGTTGTCTTCCACATGATAAGTGGTAGGGGCCCGGGGCTTTCCACCCTGGCGTCGGTCAAATACTACATGGATCTCACTGTTCTTTGGTCTTCCTGTCCAGTGTGGCTATGGAGTGGTCAGCTTACTGGGAACATGTCTTGATCCATGGTGGCTTTCCCATTGCCTGTACCAATGCCATTCCATCTATGACAGTTACACTCTTAGCTGGAAGGGTACAACTGTCAAAAAAGATTGAAGCATTTGATTGAAGCATGTTGATGAGCTCAGGTGGAGGTTATTCACAAAGAAACAATTAGAAGCCGAGAAGCTGCCACCTACACAAGCAGCATTAAATCAAGCCATTACCCATGCATATTATCAGGCAATGGTATGGGATCAGGACCACGTACCTAACCCACAGATGCCACCAGAAACTAAAAATGGATGGGAGGCTGAGGGAGATCAACTGGTGCCAGTCACAACACGGGATACCCACGGCCCAGCCACCATTACCCAACTGATAAAATGTGTCTGCAAGAAATCACAGTGCATATCACATTGTTCTTGTCGATCTCAAAATTTGAACTGCTCTGAGATGTGCATGTGTAGGGCCGATGATTAGAGGTGTGTGGTAATGTAAACAAGGCACATCTGTTGGGGATTGACGATGACGAAGACCCTTCAATTAAATGTGTTTTCAAAACTTTCTGTAAATATTAGAATAAAAATCATGTGATAATTCTGTGACCATTTCTCATATTGTTCTTTATTTTATGAGGGATATATATATATATATATATATATATATATATATATATATATATATATATATATATATATATATATATATATATATAAAGCTAATAATGGAAAGGTTGCATATCCTAGTTATGGAAAGAGAATATTTTCTAGACATGCAAACAGACTTACTGTCTGTAAGATCACATTTATTAATTAACTTAAAGCAACGAAATATAGCTATTTCTGGTTTTGGTGTGATTATTACATAATTATTACATAGACAAAAGGTTGCATGATTTATTCATAGGATGATAATTATTCCTGGAGTTGTAAACATACACATGGAGTCTGTGAGAAGCTTTCAAAGTTGACTAAAAGTAAAACATGCAGCAATTTGCTGATGTTCACCTAGTTTTTGCATAATTTATGGGAATTATGCTAATTAGGAAAGCTTGTATGACTTCACAATGGTAACAGATGCATTTCTGGACATCACAAACATGGACTTAGACTCTTAGATCACCTTTATAAGTTACCTAGAAGCAAAGTTATTGCCATTTCCGTTTTTGACAATTTATTAGCTAATTATGCTAATTAAACATGCTAAACCTGACATAAAAAATTGGAGACATGTTTTTTTGGCATTCTGGTAACCCCAAGAATCAAGATATACCTGTCTCCAAAAATTAACATTCCAAAATCACGGAAAGTGATAGGCTCCCCTACTAAAACCACCGAGTCTGGTGCGCTCTGGGAGAAAAGCACGGCTGAATTCTTTGTTTTGATTAGCCGTTCCATTAATTCTGATATTACAAATGTAGTCAGTAGTTGGACATTTTCATGTCAAACTTGTCTTGCATACGCTAATATTGTTGCCTTTAGTAGTCGGCTAATCCTGCCATCTGTTCTCTTCTCTGACAGCTTTCATCGCGGTGTCCGGCGAGTGTCCCCTCCACCTGGACGAGGTGCGGCATTTCCTCACCCTGTGCCCAGAGCTGTCACTGGGCTGGTTCGAGGAGGGACGCCTGGTGGCTTTCATTATTGGCTCACTGTGGGACCAGGAGAGACTTGCTGAGGTAAGAAGGAATGGGAAAACACAACTTATGTGACATTTTCAGTTGAAATCATCCTCCACATATTGGCCGCATTGGCATGCTAGGGAATCACAATAAGTGCTGATAGACATTATAGATGGATACATGTTCAATAAGCCTATGGTTCAGAGTATTCACTCATTGTTGCCATCTAAACAAGAATGATAGTTTTACTGTGCAGTGTGTGCACCCTGCACCTCTTTCACCATATAGGCTACTCGTTAGTTCAAATACAGTTTAGAATGGTGTATCATACATAAAAGTATGTCCCAGGAAATCTGGACCCTTCTGAACAATTTTTGTCATTCATTATTCAGTGGCAAATTAAAAAATAAGTAAGACTTGTCTTCATGTCACAACATAAAATAGAAGAATTAAAGTTGAATAAAAGTATACAATTTATGTTGAACCATAAATGTTTACAATTAAAGCCAAACAGTGACCATATATCCCTTCTTTTCAGGACGCTCTAACCCTCCATAAGCCTCACGGCACCACAGTTCACATCCATGTATTAGCGGTCCACCAGACCTTTCGTCAGCAGGGAAAAGGTTCCATCCTGATGTGGCGATATCTCCAGTACCTCCGCTGTTTGCCCTATGTACGTCGCGCAGTGCTCATGTGTGAAGACTTCCTGGTGCCCTTCTATCAGAAGTCGGGCTTCAAAGTGCAGGGCCCCAGTGACATTACAGTGGGGCCCCTGACCTTCATCGAGATGTGCTACCCTGTTAGAGGTCACGCCTTCTTGCGCCGTAGCAGTGGTTATTGAATTCTGGTGAACACAATGTGGATTAATCTCATCAGGGGCATTGTTGAGGACGTGAGAACATGCAAGGAGCTTTTCAAGTGGGGCCCCAATAGAGACATACGTATGTGGCTTGTTGCTTGTCTTAACTCTGAACATCATATATCATTCAGCAAGGTGTGTTCCACCTGTATGCTGCTTGCAGATGATTCTTATAGACATCAAACTTTTAGATTTGTCAGATAAAATGCAATTATCATACTTTTACATCATAACTGTTAACAGTATTACTGTATTATGCAGTCAATGTTTTTATTTGTTTTTTCATTTTATTTTATATGAATGCTGGACATTTTTCTAAATACTAAAACGTATAATTATTCATACGTTTTTAGGAGTCACAATGTGGTGACAATGTTTGCTGAATGTTACAATTCCTTTTTGTTTGCAACATTTTTTGAGTGGTGTAAACCACTCCTACAACTGGCTTTTTTGTGCAGAAAAAATGAGCATGGTTGCTATGTTCACCCTGTTGTAATGACGTAATGAAATCACAACCGGGTGAACAGGGTGAACATAGCAACCATGCTCATTTTTTCTGCACAAACAAAGCCAGGTAATGAAATCACACCCGGGTGTGATTTCATTACGTCAGACATGATTTCATTACGTCAGACAGACCTTACACCACTCAGTTCACACGGGTGTGATTTTTTTATAATAAAAAGGAAAGAAAAATCAAATCTAGAATGTCATATATTATTTATATTGTCTTCTTTATCAATGTGGGTGTTGCACATTTCCAGCATGTACAAGAGTAAGCTATATATACTGTATATTATACAAGTTAGAACTATAGGCCTACAGGATTTCATATATGCCCATTATTCATAAGATAGCCTACGATATCTTGTTGGGCTGGGCGGCTGGCCTTCGCTCGCCAATAGAGAACATTGTTATTTGAGGCCCTGTGTGGCAAGCTTCTGTTGTATTTATCTTCGCTTTTAAATCCACAAACCACAGGATATCTAACACACTCAGACAAACATTACACTTAAAACTCCACGAATGAACAGTGGACAAGGAAAAGACAGTTTTCATCTTTTATGCCTTAGACAAATGGAAGAAAATCCAGGACTCTGAAATTGGACAAAGAGGATGTGTCACATAGGTACTGTCTACTGTACCAGTTTTGTGTAGGCCCTGTGTATTAGCATTGTTTTTTATTGCTCACTATATTTCACCTTATGTAAAATTGTGTTTGTTTCTTTTTTACGTTGTGATCATGTTGTACTGAGGGCATCCAGAGCATGCACTCAATTGTCTTGCCTGATTAAATAAAATAAAGTTTATTATTATTAATGATGATAATTATTTATGAGACTGCTATTTAGTGCTGAGATCATCTTGAATACAAGTATGCATGCATAGTGAAACACCCAATGACTGTGGAATTAAATTACATGCGATACAGGAAATCTAGGCAGTGTGTCAGCGCACGTGTGTCACGAGTCTACTTGTAAAGTTAACCTGCATGTCTGTTGTTGTACAGCATAGAATTAGGATTTAGCCAGCCAGCATGTCTATTTTCATTAGGGGCTGACGGTAAACGTCTTGGGATTTACTAAAGTCTCTGTTTACTGCTGCCAAAGGCCTGAGAAAGAATTGTAAACATGTTCAGAAAGCAGTGAGGGGAAAACATCAGCAAACCAGATGATCTGTCGAAGTAATGTAAATAAATGTACACTGAATACAGATAACCTACTGTAGAAATTAACTTTGATCAATGTTTTGTATTAAAAAATATATATAACATTTCTGAAATTCTTAACACAACTACAAACTCCAGTCTGGTTTTATAGTTATTTTCTATACAACCTCTTCCCCAATAAGCCTTGAATCAAGACAATCTTTTTGTTAACAAATGACATTAAATTATGTCTGCTTCTAAGTTGTTTCATTAGCACCACAATCAATCCAATTCATGGTTAAATATGTACATAAAGAGCTGAACTACTGGAACAACTACTGTTCCTCACATCACTTGGCAAGCAAGATGACCCATGTGAAATTGACTTAACGTGTGCATGCACACACCACACAGACCCACATGTTATCATTAGACTGGCACTTTTAATTTGATTGTTTTAACAAATAAACATTTCAAGCAGATCATGCTTTAACAAATAAACATTCAGGCAGATTGTATAAAACCAAAGCAACAGACCAGTGCCTTGCCCATGGCCTGAAATGAATCGAACATTCCCTTCTTTTTGTTTATTCCAATAAATAGAAAATACATTTGTATTTGGTCCTAATGCAAACATATAAGTATTACTCTCACAGGCATATTATTGTGGTTCAAATCATTCAAATGCACACATTTCAAAAGGCACTGTACTGTACATTCCTAAAGAGGTCAGTGTTAACATTTGCTCCACCTTAACGGACGGATTCTTAAAAACTTTGGACAGATGTGATTTCATAGCATGAAAATACACAGCATTTTAAAACGCTAGACTATGTTTAACAAATTGGATTTGCTCTAGTCTTTTACACCAGTTCACTGGTGAGGAAGTGGCTCCCTCCAAAACACAAAACGTCTCGAGACTCTCGTGTTGGAGGGGGCCAATGACACTTGAAAACATGTTTTCTCTGTTAAGACTGACTACTACATCAGTACAACCCTGGGCTGTAATGTTTAATTTATGTTTGGGTGACAGAGTGTAGTGGGAAGAAAAAAAAGATTTTCAACTGATATATACTGATTTTGTCAAGCAAGACTTTGTCACAAGCCCCTGAATCGCTAGCCACGCACGCCCATTACAAATAATATGTTCAGACCGAGTGTCAGGCTACAGTACAAAAACACAAAATATCCTGTTCAGCCTGTGACAAATTATAATTGCTCATCCTGGGACTATGTCTTAATATGAAATATTCTACAAAGTGAGGACCCACCAGAATAAAGGCCAATGACCCTTGTTTCGACTCAGTAACATGCAGCAAAATTAAAGGCAAACCCAACAAACAGTTGACAAGGTATGGTAGTTGTGTGTGTGTAGACAAGAGCAAGATTTTCACAAACCTCCATCTTAATTTGGTTGTGGACTGTACCAAGTTATGGTAATATGAAATCTTATGTCACTGGCTTTTCCTCAAGTTATTCAATCTTGAACATTTCTCAGGGATGAGTGGGATGGCATTGACGCTCCTTAAACACTCAGAGGCTCTTCACACAGGACGTGGATAGGGTTTCCGCTACGTTTCCACCGTCTGCCGATCCCCTCAAAGTTCAGCCAAATTCAACTTTGACCCCTTCTGCCGCTGAACTTTCAACATGCAGGCAATAGCGAAAGAGTGGGCGGGATAGAATGGTGAATGCCCAGAGTAATTTGGCTACAGAATGAAGTGTTCGATCTACAAGCTTGAGCTTCTTCTAGATCTATTAAAAAAAGCTCGAAATAGGGATGCCAGGTTGGAAGTTGTTAATATGCTCTAGTCTAGTGCACCCATTTTGGCAAAGATAGCAAGTGTAAATGGATAAAAGGACAGTCTTATCTTATATATGTATATTTTGATTTAAGGCTCAGGCAATATGTAAGATTTGTGAATCCACAATCATTCACCAAGGCACAGTTATTACATACACATTATTCACTTCCACTAAGCCCAAACATACAGTACAAAATGATCAAATACTTAAAGTGACCAAAATAAAATGCCCCTTCAACTATTACTGAAATAATGATGTAATTTCAATTCTACAAAGTGGTTTAGGCACAACAGTGGTAACAAATTAATATAAACGTAGTGATTGAACGAGTCTTATTGAGGCAGCGCAGTTAAAACATTGTGTCTGTTATATAACAACATGCACATAAGCAGGCTGTGAAGCAGTTGGACAAATTAGTAATATGTACTTCAAATTTTTGGATTTGCTACCTTTTTGGAATTCTTTAAATTCCAATTCTTTGATGTATACTGGATTTTGGGTTTAGCTGATGCGCAACCTCTTTTTCTCATTTAAGTAATATGTACTGTATGTTCCATATGAGCTGATCTTGTGTATTATTTACATGTACTACATAGGTATAGTTATTGTAAGGCAACTAGTGGTGCTGGAAACTAATTACCAATATGTTTGTGTTGATATTTCACTCTATTGCCATCTCCTCATCCCTATTCCACAGCTAATACTTGAACACATGTACTTTCAGCATTTTCCTCCCATCTGAAAAATATTGACATGAAACAAAAAGTACAAAAACTGATTATAAAAACAAACGTAAATATGCACCATTAAAATATTGAAATGTTGCAGAATATAATTACATTTTTCTTTTTTGTGTAGCGATAAATACATCCAGTGTTGCCAAAACAAATAAAGAACCAAGTCAGACCTGTCTCTCGTCACATTTTTAAATGGGTATATCATCCTCACGAGCCAACCCACCAGAGCCATGTCCATGATGCTTGCATTTGATAGTATTAGAATCTTCTATGGAGTTGACAACAGTCCAGATGTGCACACTTTGAATGTATGTTCCTTTGCACCCTTGCAGACACTTTCTTCTTCCCAGAGCACCTCTTCCTAGCCCATCAGCAAATTAGTGAGCTAGTTAGTGCCAGCCTAGACTGAGGATTAAAATGGTTGGGTTGAGTTAAAGTATCAGTGGCCTGGTCCGACACAGGGACAGCACAATTCATATTCACATGGATTCTCTCCAGTTCCTTTGATGTTCAAAAATGGGGCAGAGTTTGTCTTATTATTTAGCCACATGTCCACCTTCTTAAGGGCCCATTGAGACAGGACTGGCGTACCAACTGAGAGCTACAGTATACAGGAGCATTACCATAAGCTAGGCTCCAGGTGAGTTGTGTTGGTAACCGCTAATTATCCACATGGTCAATATTGTGGTCTATATCATACTTTTCACAGAACGTGCTGGTTAGTGGTAGGCAGGTAAGGTGCTCCAGCCAGTGCCAGTTGATTGGGTGGATGTAAAACCAAACTATGAGCGAGGCGAACAACCCAAGATAGACGACCAGAGATATGGCAATGATTATGCGTTTCCGGTACTTGTCAAAAGTCCCGAAGCTGATGTAGGGCAGGAAGGAGAAGGAGAGCAGGAGGCCACTGAGGAAGCCAAAGATGTGGGCGATGTTGTCAATCCAAGGCAGCAGGCCACACAGGAAGAGGAAGAGGACAATGCCCACTAGCTTCAGAAAAGCCCTCCATGGCCTTGCCAGTATCTGCCAACTTTGGAAAAGCTCTACAAACAGGCATGCGAGGAGGCCGAACTGGGACCCTGCCGGACCCACCTGGAGGGAGAAGAGAAGACAAATGTGGGAGGAAAGAGGGAGACAAGTCAGAAACAAAGCTCTGATTTATACTCTGATTTATACTTGGCGGCATGCTGGAGTTGCGCACCTAAAATAGCAGATCTACAACATGTCACAGATACGTTGTGAACTTGTAGTTTGGCCATTTCCGATGTGTGACAAAGTGAGCAAATTAGGTATACATCAGGCTTAACTACACAATAATGTGTAGCCAAAACAACTGGATTGATTTGAGCTAGGGGCAATGGCTCCATCTATACCCACTAAATCGGATTAACATTAGGTTCATGGTCTGGCTGGAAAAAATACATGTATGTATTATACGTATATATGTATATGTATAATATACATTATACACATATATATATATATATATATATATATATATATATATATATATATATATATATATATATATATATACACATATACATATACATACACACACACACACTTTTATGGAGGGTCAGTAGAGAAAAGCACAACCACAAGTTTTTAGAAGCACTTGTTCAATAGAAGTAGAACTGTCGTATTAGCATGTTCCTCTACATGTATTACTCCTCATGGTCAGGTGAAAACAAAAGAAGCAGCTGGTAACTTCATGCATATCCAGGTAAACTGCAAATGTGAAGTCTCATAAATCTAGTTCTTCTCATCCCAACAAGTTTGTGGAACTTAAAGGCCCTGTGGTAATTTGGAACTTACAGCCAGTACAGCGCACCTAAAGATACTGCTCTATGTGCTGTGTGGTGTCTGATAATGCTCACAATGGCATGGCAATTTCAATTGTGCAATGACCTTTCATTTGTTTCCTTGGGCAGTTGATGTCAAAGGTTGCAGCAATTACATGAAATAAAGCATGCCCCCCCTTTAATTTATTCATTTGCTCTTTGCTCAAGTTCTCCATTTGTACCACCAACCTCGGGTCACATTTGTGCAGATTAGCCGACGTCAGAGCAGAGCCCAATTGTGAGACTTTACGAGGCATGAGGCAGATGGCTAATCTGTCAGGATGCTATACTGTCTGCCACACAGAGGGGACATGACAGACTGACACCAATGTTAGTTCTGATCAAGTGACTCCCATTGCTTGCACTTAAAGCTCTAGTCCGCAATTTAGTGGTTCTTATGTCAACGCAGAGGTAAATGGTACATTTATATAGCGCCTTTATCCAAGGCGCTTTACATAGTGCATTACATTCACCTATTCACACACACATTCATACACCGATTGCGGCGGAAGCCATGCAAGGTACCAACCAACACATCGGGAGCAATTTGGGGTTCAGTGTCTTGCCCAAGGACACTTCGACATGTAGACAGGAGGAGCCGGGATTCGAACCGCCGACCCATGGATCATTGGACGACCTGCTCTACCTCCTGAGCCACAGAGGGCAGTTAACCGTGCATGGTGCTTGATTTATCCCAAAGAAGCTATTTCTATTATTACCAGGAATAAAGCATGAGCATTCTCCGGCTAAACACGTCACAAGAAATTATGAACCCAAGCTTAAAAAAAAAAAACTTTAACTTATAAGAATCAATTGACGGCCTTGCTAATTTCATGATCCAATGTTGCATCATCTTAAAGGACATACCCAACCGCTGTGGGTAATGGGTATAATCTTGTGGGAATCAGCCACATAAAACCAGGTGTTTCAACTACCAGGTTACAGTACGTTATCTGCTGTCTACTCACGTGCACATAATCACACACGCTGTTCCCAAGAAGACATAAAGAATGGAAAGCTTAAAGGGATATTTCACTTTCAAATTAAATAAACTCTAATGCGTGAGGGGCCATCATTTTTCCATTACTCTTTTTTCTTTTTTTGGGGGGCAGGAAATGGGGAGAGAGAGATGGGGAGTGACATGCAGGTCAGGTCATCGCGATCTGGATTCGTACCCTGGTCACTTTCATTAGCATCCTAGCATCCTAGGTGCCCGGACGTCTACGCCAGCCGTCCCGTCCAGGCCTTTATATATTTTTAAATGTTTTAGTTTATTTGAAAGTGAAATATCTGTTTAATGTAAGACCCGGATACATTTCTACTTGCAAAAAATAGATTTCAACCTTACTACTACTTTGTACTACTAGGACTTATGTTAAAAAAATATGTTTAAAAAAAAAAAAAAAAAGTTTAATGAACATTTTATGCAAATTTATAATAATTATTAAAATAATAATAAATTAATAATTTACATTCGGTGGATATCTTTCACAATAATACATGATACATGTTCTAGACATTCTAATGATCACACAAATATATGTATTACATGCATTTTAGTTACTTTTATCAGGGTTAAAGATTAAAGGTCATAGGTCAATTTTGATTAGAAATTGCACTGAGTCCAGAGATTTTGAAGTGGTGTAAATTTGTGCCTCTGTGGGGGGTATTTATATGCAAATATCATGACCAATGGCATTGCAAGACTAAACAATGAACATCAATGATGATGTTTAGGTGAAAAAAGAATAAAAAAAAAAAAAAAGAATTAAGTGATTAATTAAAATAAAAATGTTACCGAGAAGCATCGATGGGTCTTACAGGGTTAAGAAAGAGAAGCATTAAGTAGTGCTGCAAAAATGCCCACTGTACGAACAGTACAGTCACACTGAAAAAATGAATGTCAAGAGAGCAGGGATCTTTTTAGATGACTCGATGAAAGTGAACTCAGCACAAAGGTATTTGAAGTGCAAACTCTGAACTTCTCTCATGAGATCACTGGGAAGAGAAATTAAATTAATTTCCACAACGTTTAAAATCTACTGCTTTAAAGGACAAGTTTTTTTCAACCAAGGTTCGTGTTTTAGGTTGTCATTAGAGAAAGTAAAAGATGAGTGTTCATTTTTTTTCATTTGCTGCTTTATTTTGTTTTAGGGATTTTAGCCGTTTTTGACAGGGGGGCATTCGAGCATGGGGCTAAATATGTATTTTTCTTTACAAAATGTTAAAGCGATTTCTATTTTTATCATTTACTATAGTCCTTAAATTACATCTGGCCACAAAAGATCACAGGATCTACTAAATATAAAGGAAGCCTACTGGGGAGAAGCCACACTGTGTGTAATAGGCTCAATATGTCAGTTTGACACATTCAGTAGATCCCGTGATCTCTTGTGGCCAGATGTAATTTCTTGGGGTCTAGTAGGACTATTGTAAATAATAAAAAAATAAATCTCTATAAAACTGTGTAAAAAAAAATACATATTTAGCCCCATGTTCGATTGCCCCCGCCCCCGTCAAAAACAGCTAAAATCCCTAAAACGAAAGAAAGCAGCAAATGAAAAAAAATAATATAACACTCATCTTTTACTTTCTCTAATAACAACCTAAAACATGAACCTTGGTCGAAAAAAACTAAAGTTGTCCTTTAATGATTCACTAAAAATATTTCAAATACAGTTGACTTTTGTTGCTCTTTACCAAACCCATAGGGGCTTTCTTATCTCCCGCAGTAATGGATAATGAACTTAAAAGGCCTCTTTAAGTAGCTTGCATTTCCCCTGGTTAATCTTGGTATATGTGAAACTGTGAGAACCTGTCAGTGCTAAGGCAGGTGGGTAGGATTTCTGGCTCTCGTGTCACAAGACGTGACCTGGCACAGTGACAGATGAGAGTAGAGCCATCATGTGTCACAGAACAATAATATTGTGGTCCTCAAGAACTCCTGACACTACATTATAGTGTCAGGAGTTCTTGAGGACAACTTATGGAGGAGATAGAAGTAAATACGGACATGTATAGTTTCATTTAGACCAGGGGTTCTCAACCCGTGGGTCGCGACCCCTTCTGGGGGGGGGGTCGCCAAATTATTTTGGGGGCTCCACAAATTATTAAAAAAAAAAAATAAATGTTTTTTTTTTGCAACTGCAGGCTGGAAAATGGAAATTAAGAGTTTACATATAATAGTACACAGTACATGCAAGAACTTTCCTTAATGATTATATCTGGTTTCAGTATTCATTTATGATATATTTTCTCCATTATTGTCTCCACCAGGCCGAAGGCATGGGGAGAGAGTATGTTTTGCACTCCGTCCGTGTGTGTGTCCTTCCGTCCGTCCTTCCGTCCGTCCGTTATCAGCTAATCTCTGGCACCATTGGCCCGATCCATGCCAAACTGTGCACACACACTCCCTGGATGCCAACGACGAAACTCTGCCCCAAATATTCCTCAACGGCCTGTTATAGTATATATAACAGGCCTATATATAGTATAACTAGAAAAAGTGCCCTTCTGGGCACAGGTCTCCACCAGGAGGATAGGACTGTGTGTGATGTTTGGCAAAATGTTTAGGAGTAATATAAACATGTTTTTTTGTTTGTTTGTTTTTTGCAACAATTTTCTTCATTTTGTTGAGGAAATGCAGAGCCAGATCACTCATAGCATCTCTGAGGATAGAATTCTGGATGAGCAGGACATGTGCAGCATTTTGAACGAAACAGGCCACTCCTGAAAACTTTGGAAGGCAATGTTAGCCAATCAGTGTAGAATCTGAGAAATCCAACAGACTCGTCTTGATCACATGACTACAGAGATCGTGTGTACCGATTTGCGTGAGATTTGGATGAAATCTGTGCGACTAACATAAGCAATGTGTTTAGCAGAAATCGGCCTCATGGTGGCGCTATAACTGGCAGATGTGGAGGGATGCAGGGAAAATGTTTTTCCATGGCCTCTAGGGAGTGCGCATACATAAGTATGCGCACTCCCTATACTGCCACTTATACTTACTCCCATAAGTATAAGTGGCATGTCGTCCTCGGCCTAGTGGAAATGTGCGTGTATAATTTCACGGAAATTGCACACTGTTTTTGTGATTTGTGGCATTTTGTTCGAAACATGTCATGTGAGCTTTGGAAGCCAATATTAGCCAATCAGGATGGAAGATGGGAAATGGTGCAAATCCTTGTTGATCACATGACTATGTAGATAGTGTATACCGAATTGTGTATGGATAAAATGTGTACGGGTAATCTACAGAAATGTGTTTTGCCTAAATCGGCCTCATGGTGGCGCTATAACAGGCCGTTGAGGAATATGTGGGGCAGAGGTTCATCGTTGGCATCCATGGAGTGTGTGTGCACAGTTTGGCATGGATCGGGCCAACGGTACCGGAGATTAGCTGATAACGGACGGATGGAAGGACGGAAGGACGGACGGAAGGACACACGGACGGACGGAGTGCAAAACATACTCTCCCCCCATGCCTTCGGCCTTGTACTCTCCCCCCATGCCTTCGGCCTGGTGGAGACAATAAATACAAAAGGAGTGTGTGTGTGTGTGTGTGGGAGGGGGGGGGGCTTTCCAGACTGGTAAGGGCCAGTCAGGGCTATAATCCTCAGCATCAGCTAACTCCATCCAGTAAGTGATTTTAGATATAAATCACTGGATTTACTGTAAACAGATTGGGATGTGGGTGGCTTCATCGGATTTGAAAAAATAAAACATTTCCTTTCCATTCTTGGAAAGGAAATGTTTTGGTGAAGACATTTTGTTTTGTTTTTAGCATCCTTGAACAGTCCTTGTTCTTTCTATACTGCACACAGAAAATGTTTAGTCGATTACATACATGTAATGTATGTTTTTGACAAAGGTGAACAAACACGGCACAATATCTCATATGCCTCATACAGTAATTCTCTGCCAAACTCTCACTCCTAACAATCTCAACAAGCACCGCAGGGCAGCTCGATGGCCAGAAGAGTGTGTGTCTTTGTACAGTACAGTACAGTACAGTAGGTGTGTGTGTGGGGTTATGCGTGTTGGAAAACATTAGAAAATTCTGCAATTTCAGAAAAAGCTGTGAGGGAGAGTGCATAAATAATGGCATTGATGACAGTGGCCGTTTATGAATCACACTTTATGCTCACATGCAAGCAGTACAAATAAGCATTTAGTGCTTAATTATGATATTCTATTCTACATGCATCTGCGTCATGTGAGAAATGCCCATATATGGAGATTTCTAGATCTGTCTCTCTGTGTCCCTTTATATTCCTATATATGGAGTTCTGTGTCAGGCATGTCCAAATATGGAGTGTTGTGATGTCAGAATAGGCCAGCTCCATATATGGACCCTGGGCAGGGGTCCTGTCCCAGAACCCGGGTTCTGGACAACCGTGGGTCCGACCGACTCGACACCGGGCACTGCACTCCATGTGGGGGTGTGGAACGCGTGTGTCGAATCTGACCCGAGTTACGTGGATTACACACATGCGTACATACAGAGACTTGGTGCATTTATAGATAGATTACAAATTTGTGAAACGGTGTGCTGTCTTTTAAATTAACATCGCAGCTCTAAACTTTCACAAGCCTCTCCAACACAGAGCTAACGCAGCTCTGACACAGAATTACCGTATTTCACGGTACAACCAGGCCGCTAGTAGGTTACATACAGAAGCGATTTTGTAACATCACAGATTATCCTTGGTCCATTGGTTAGGCTTCAATGTTGAGGTGCAGACAGACAGACAGTTATATGCGCCTGTTCTCTGCTGAACAATCAGCATACATTTTAGGCTCGGCCCTACCCGAAAATGTCAGGTTCTGGCAGAATTTGAGAAATCTAGCGCACAGTAAAATCCTTAATTTATCCATTTGTGACTCAAAGTTAAATGGACTCCATCGACTTTACTGTGTGGTTATGCGTGCTTCACGTACCTCAGCTCTATAGGGCAGGAACAGTGCTGAGGCCAGGTTCCCAGTTATGCCACTAAGGACGTATATGATGGAGATACGGGCCCACCCAGCCAGCTTTTCAAGGTCCCTCAGTATAGTCATCTGGAACACCACTGACACCAGGCAGTGAAACAGCCTGCACACACACGCACACATTGACTTGGCAAACTTTTGGGATATTACAAAACTGCAGCTGCAAATGCAGAGACATCAAATCAGGGACAAGTTAGCTGTGCTGAAGACAGGTACACACTCATACAGTACACAGATAAACTAAAGACATCATCTAGACTAGAGGATGGCATACAGTAGTTGTGTGCAGTGCACCAATACTACAGTACCTCCACAATACTGTACATACTGTGCACCATACTGTATGTACATGCACAGACAGAAATTAGAAAACATTTTATGTATGCACACTCAAATGATGTCCATTGTGTCCCAGTATTGTATACGTCGCTGTGTCCTTCCTTACCCTGCGTGGAGGAAAAGTGAGAGCCATAGGCGATAGAACTGATCAGGGACGTCCGGGTTCAGGAATGGTAACAAGCCACACACGTCATCCAGACAGTGTATCTGGACAAGGACAAATGACCCGATCAAAACCACACACACATACAGTAGAGTACACCACTGGTTCCCAAACTGTGGGTCGGGACCCATATGTGGGTCGCAGACACATTATTATGGGTCCCTGTATTTTTGGTTTCCTACATTTTGTCATAATTATTTAAAAAAAGCTAAATGCTTAAGGAGTAGTGAAAATAGGCGATCTACAAGCTCACAACGTGGCACATTGTGATCTTGTAGATCTGCTATTTTCACTAGTTTGGGTTCCAGGCAAACTTCTCTTTTGGGTCACGGGCTAAAACGTTTGGGAACCACTGGAGTAGACCATATGAGACACGCATACTGTACATGAACACACAAACACACATGTTGGTTTTGCAGACTTTTGGAGACATTGCATTGACTGATATACACATCATTTCCATATCCCCTTACCATAACCAATCTATCCAAAACCATTTTTACCTTACCCCTCCCGGCCTCCCCTCACACATATGCCTAAGCTTCACCTTTAACACTTATGATGCCTAGGACGTGTCCACACATCTTCATAATTACACCCGTAGGAGGCCCAGGACGTGTGGACACATCATTAGGTCCTTTTTAAAAAGCGTGAGCGCTAAAATCCATTTTTTGACAGCGGCCGTTGTTATTATTCGGAAATATTCCCCAGCAAAAAAAAAAGTGTTAAGTTAACCTAACTTAAAATATAAAAATGTCCCCAATTTCACATGCCACGCACACGCACACGCACACGCACACACACACACACACACACACACACACACACACACACACACACACACACACACACACACACACACACACACACACACACACACACACACACACACACACACACACACACACACACACACACACACACACACACACCTGTGAGCAGAGTGTGGCCTCCTCGTGGAAGTAACCATGCATAAAGGTGCAGTATTCTCTGGTAGTGATCTCACACCTGCAAGAAGGTGAGCAGTTCAGTACAACACACTGAAGGTGATACACAACCATGTGCATTGACAGCCGTTTTCTGTCCCCAGCAGTGTCGATTTCGTCTACTAAAACTATGACGCTGTTCGTCACAAACTAAATTAAAACTATTTATGTCTATAACCAAATATATTGACAATTTCTTCAACAAATACAAACTAGATTAAAATGTTCTAGGCCTAATGGACTAAAAGTCAAGTCATTTTATGTTTGGTTGCACTCTGAAAATCTGCTTTTCAGCATGCAACCACATGTAAAATCTGTCACATTACGGTGGCATCGAGGCCCACCAAACTACATTTTTTATGACAAAAATATGACCAAAAGTAAATTAAGTTTTATTCAAAAGACTGACTAAAAATAAAATCAACATTTTGCTGTCAAAATCAACCCTGATCCCCACCCCGTCTCTCACCTGCCCTTGGTTCCTATGCAGCAGGGTCTGCCCATGATGTTACAGTCCATGTGGCTGAAGCCAGTATGGTTGGCCTTCTCGGGGTGCGTACACAGCTGGGGGGACAGAGCGATACCATCCATGAGCGAAAGCAGCTCGACTCCATCAATGTTTCAATAGCTTTCAATGTTCAAAATCTTTAAGGTTGCAGTTCACATAGTCATAGATCGATAAAACTCATATATATATATATATTTAAAACGGTTTTTTTAATAAAACAATAATTTCATGATTTTTAAAACAAACAAATACATCATTTAGAAGTAGTGAAAATAGCTGATCTACAAACACGCAACATGGAGCGAAGCGACGCGTTGTGCGCTTGTAGATTGGCTAGTTTGGTTCACGGGCAAACATCTAGGGCGCGTTCGGAAATAGCGCACTGAGCAATGCAAACTAATAGGCGAGTGTGCTCCGGTGCGGTATTTCCGAACGCGCCTCCAGTCTCTCTTTTAGGTCTCAACCTGAAACTCTTGCTGTTGTGTGGGTCTGTTGTCTAAAGGCTGAGTACAGCCATGCATTATACAGAGCATTGCAGTTGCATTAGATGTTTGTGCATAGTGCTAATCTTCCAACACAGTCATAACTTATCTGTGCATAAGAGAGTTCACTTAATGTGATAACTATTAAGGAAAAGTTTTTTTTTAAATGAACCACGGCACAGCTGACATCAATTATGCAAAGTGTAGCGGTCTCTCACCGGCCACTTGGTGATGTCATCAGGCCAACTGTGAGGCGGTGCCGAGGCGGGCTCTTCACACACTCTGGTCCCAGCATGGGTTGTGAGGGAATAAAATTGAGAGACATCATAAATCGATGTTTGTATAAAACATTGCAAAGTTAAGCAGCTTCATGACTCAGTCAGTATTTGACATTAAAACATCAATGTACTTTGGTTAAGTAGTATCATACTAAAATACGCCACATCCAATGATGTACGTTAACATGCTTTTTTGCCTGACACAATCAGTTCAACAGGCATTCATTTGCAGTGGTAACATCTAGTGACTACTACAGAATGTAATGGTTTTACATTGGTGATGTAATGGTACAGCACTGAACTAGAGCCGGTACCTTGGGTCCTGATGACAGACAGCGCCAGAGGACCTGACAATGTCCAATGTCTCATTCTTCCACTTCATAAAGGTGGCCAGCGACTCCTGCACACAAGCTGTTATTTTAGCATTTAACACAAAAGATATTTCTATCGTTATTCGTTTCATCAGTCCAAGTGGAAATAAGATGTCCATAGCAATATCCAATACAGATCTATAAGATGTCCATAGCAATATCCAATACATATCATTAGACAAGGAGTATACCCTGGCTGCCAGTAAAGACGTAGCCAGTGGTTCAAGAGTTATAAGCCATAACATGAAGGGCCCTGTTGAAGCACCACCATGAGGCCGATTTGAAAGATTAGAAGCAGAGGTTCTTCCTCTGCGTTTTGTTGCTCACAGACACACGGACGGGCAAACAGGAACGAAAACATAGTTTCTGACAAAAATGCAATTAATACAAATGTTAAATGCATGGCAGACATTGAGAGTGCAAATATTAAGCAGATTTATGTACAAATCACGCAAGTGTATAAATCTGTGTGTATGTTGAATACTGTTATTTAGAATCTGAGGGTGAGCGTAAGTGCACGATTGTTTGGCTATGAATAGGATTATTACCCCACGATTTTGCAACCCATTTTTTCACTTGGTGCCAATTGCCTAAGCTGTAATCCTGGGCGCTACTCTCCCCCTGCCAACCTGGGGAGAGCCCCAAACTGAGCTCATGCTCCTTCAATGGCATGAGTAGTGCCACCTGATAGTTTCCCCGGTAGGACGTACAGTAGCGGGTGGAAGGAACACAACATTTTCCACTTTCAATACCCTGTTGCAATTTGTTGTCCATTATTTACATACAGAAAAACAGTGCCACAGTTTTAAATCCTTAATGTTACATTGCGTCATTGAGCTGATGTTGGACTAGACCTGGGAAGTTTCTACTTAGGAATGTTCTCTGTAACCACTGGACAAATCATCTGTTTAGTTTGAAAATATAAGCCTTCACTCAGAATACTGGATGTAAAAACAACCTACCGAGCAGCCAGACCTGAGGGTCTGCACACAACCAGAGTTGTCGTTCTGAACACAGCAGCCCGACTCTCTCTCCAGGTCCTTGGCCCTGGAGATCAGCTCGACAACCTGGCGGTCTCGGCGGATGCACGGAGAGAACTTAGCGCCCAGGTGGATCAAGTCGTCCTGAAAGAGGGTGGTGGGGGGGTATAAGCAATCCTCAAGGTAAAGCCACAGCCACGCTACAAAAACCCATACATATTTAGAGAGAATGAGACAACCAGGTGCTCACCGGAGATGCACAAGTCAGTGAAAAAAAAATAGTAAAAGGTGCCCCTGGATCAAACAGGATAAGTCATCAGATAAAAATTGGGAGATCCAGTTTCTAGTCCTGATGAAGAACCATGTGTGGTCGAACCATGTTGGTATAATAAAGGCTGTTTCCTCTGCCCGGATCTCCCTTTTTTCCCCCATACATATTTATTGCATGACATATATAGAAAAGTATTACCATGTGATTACTATTACTATGTGAGCAGACGGTGTATCTTTCTTTTAGACTTTTACCAGAAAATCTAGACAGTTTTTTCCGTGTGCCTACACACAAAAACAACGCAGCCAGCCACACAAAAATGTAGTTCTTTTAATCAATACTTGACTTCAGTAACTCGCTATTGGAGATAGCGCCTTTTGGCGTGATCACAGAAGCATTATTATGATAAGCTCCCAGACAATTTGATTGGCTGGGCGTAAACCACGTGGTCCATGCATGGCCCACCCTCCCACCTTATTATGCAGGACCCAGTGGTTTACACACAAAAACAACACAGCCAGCCTCACAAAAATGTAGTTAGCAAATTACATGGAGGAGCCAAGAAAGTGTCTGGAATTGCTGAGCAAGTCGGTTAACTAATCAAGTCTGCAAAAGACCACGAGGTTGCTTCTCTCATAATAATGAAGCACACACATTTCAAGCATCATCTGATCTTGTATCATGCTGTAGGACATAGAGACATGCACTAGTAGTGTTCAAATAGCTATGTTTGTATTAGAGCACAAGTACTGAAATTAGCCGATCTACAAGCTCACAGCGTGGCACGAAGCGACGCATTGTGATCTTGTAGATTACTAGTTTGGGTCCCGGACTCCCGGGCAAATGTCTAATTTCTCTGTTGGGTCTTGAGCTCAAAACTTTGGGAACCACCGAATTAGAGGATCCAGAGTCTTCTCTATGCAGTAATTAATGGATTGTCATCTCTATCATTAGATATCTCAACTGTATGCATTTTTGAGAAAGATTGCATTTGTGAAGAGGCAAATAATTAAACATGGAAGATTAATGCAAGCAAATGATACAATCAAGCTGAACGATATAGTACTCACAGAACTAGGGCCAATCCAGAAGTTTTGCTGTTGGATAAATTTGACACTTTCATAGATGCCTTTGTTCTTCAGTACCTAGAGGTCAACAGAGAGACACAGGCAACCAAATATGTATGATTAGCAAAATATCTAACAGTGTATATTTTGACAGCACGTTTTGATTTAGTTTAGTCAGTCTTTTATATACAATTTAATTTAGTTATAGTCATATCTTAGTAATCTCAAAGTTGACAAAATATCATAAGATATCAAATATATTTTGGCAGAGCTTGATGGTTGTCATAATGGCTGATTTTACACATTGTTTCTCAACAGTTTACATGAGTATGCAAATAAAGAATAAAATAACAAAAATATTCACTCCAGATCTTGTTTGTGGAACAGCAGAGGGTGACTAGTACTGGACTACTACGGTTGAATTCCCTTGCCCACAGCAATGCGTGTTATGCGCCACTAGACGTTTTTGCCAAGCAACACGGTAAAAATGAACCTTGAGAGTCTCATTGATGACTCACCAGATCAGTAGTAGAATGCTGTGCAAACCCAACTGGGGCAAAGCCATATGTACAGCACGCCAGCAGGGTGATTACAACGTGGACAAAGGTGATCCAATAGGTAAAGTAGGGCCTGGTGGGTTAAAGCACAGTGGGGTTCAACTACACTTACAATTACATCTTTGTCATGTCAATTATGGCCATATTAAGGTAAAAATACAGATGTTTTTCTAGCTAATGCCAACAACATACAATATATATTGTCACTTACTGTATAAAGTTATACTTTAAGGGCCATTCACACTGATACAAATATAGTTTTAAAAATAGTTCTAAACCAAGTGGACGGCAAAGTTCACACCAACTATTAAAAAATACAATGATCAACGATAGATATAGTTATCTTTATAGTTATGTCCAGTGTGAACGTCCCTTGATACAGCTAGCACACAAACACACACGCACCCACACACATACACATTTCCAACCTGTGACTGTGGAAGTCATCTAGCTGCTTTTGGACGTTGCTGCTGAGACTGCGTCGATAGTTGCGGTTCAGCCACTTGCCCACCACGCCCATCCCATACTGACGTTTTTGCTTGTCAAAGGCAAAGTGCTTCACCTGGGAGGCAATGCGACGGCCTCGACGAGGGTGGCCCTTCTCAAGCACGGCACTCCTTACGACCGCTGGCGTCCTCGGCGTTCGAGATACGTCCTTTCTGGTGGTCGTTGTGAAGTGGTGGTCGTGGGTGATGTGGAGGGAGGAAGAGAGGTGGCATGAAGGAAAGCGAATGGCACGGATGTGACAAAAAGACAGCAAGAGAATGTAGGGTCAAATTCATGGGTCAAAAATGCACGATCTAAAGCTACACCGTGTTTCCTGCAGGAAAAAAGCTTTGCCTAGGGGGAGGCCAGATGTTAGCCAAAACAGGTCTGCAGGAATCCCTGGCTACAGAGACCTGTCACACGGTCGGAAAACCTTTTGAAATAGTGATTTTAAAGCAATTAACAATCAAGACAAAACATGTCTCTTTTTGGTGCACTATATTTCCTCCCCGGCATTATGTTTATTGATCACTGGGGGTAGAAAAACGTTTTTCTACCCCCCTACATTGTGTGGGGGGTAGAGGGGTAATGTAACGATGGGTCAATTTAATTAACACACCTGATGAAGACTGTGCATGATGAAATAGTGGTCAAAACATTGTTCACTTTGACAAGAATCATAGAGTAGCATGCTGTGGATTTCTCTTTGATTTATAGAGTTCACAATTTACCCTGCAACAGCACCATGTGCATAGTGGGGGTGCACCTGTAAATCAAGCTAATCGATTTAAAAATTAAAAATTATAATCGAAGTTGAATTTCTTGAACTTCACCCATTGTTTTGTTTTTTTCTTCACTCACAAGCTCAAGTTTTGGTCAGGATGCTCGCTGGGGGCGAAAGAAGCAGACATGGGAGGAGACTCGAACACATCGTCAGCCATAGAGTACTCCTCATGGACATCCATCTGGGAAAGATGGAGGGATAGAGATGTACATGTAGGTGGAGGAGAAGAGAGAGAGGACGTTATTACAGAGAATAGATTTATTTTACCTTTCATCTACAGGTATAGAAATTTTAAAAATCACACCCGTGTGAAGTGAGGGGCGCTAATATATTAAAATCTAACTCATGTTGATTAGGTGATGTAATGGTGATGTAAAACAAACGGTGCCAACACAAAGATTAAACACCATTAACAATAAAGAGACAATATGACGTAATGAGGCACATGACGTAAATTTTCCCTTCATTGTCAATGGCGTTTACAAAACAAACATTGAACTAAAGACAAACCCTAAACCTGTGTATAGGAGGGGCTGGCGCCCCTCAAAACGCAGGGGAGGGGGTCACCTTGTCCGTAACACAAACACCTCCATTTGCACCACCCAAAAGTCAGCCACAATACCACATATTGTAGCACTTTTTCCTGGCCATTCTTCCTCTGCAGTCTCTCTTTTCACTCTCATTCACTCGCTAAACTCGGCTCCATTTCGTCGTATTCCTCTCCCATCATTTCCAATAAGTCATTTTCTTCCCTCTCATGTTACAATGCTCTAATCAGCTTTAACAGAAGAACGCTGGCAGGCTATATTATGTGTTATGGGGGCTGAGATAAATGTGATTAAGTCACATGAAAAGTGCAGCGGGAGAGACTCAGAGAAACCAGAATACAGACAGTGGCATTTACTCATCATTACCTATGCCAACTGTTGACAAGGGTTTTCACACCTCTCCTATCAGAAATAGAACATTGAAACCTTATAGGAGGACATACAAAGAGGACTGACCTTGCTGAAGAAGATTGACTCTGAGGTGTCCGCTGAGTCCACAGTGTCTTCATCCATCCAGCTGGGCCGGACAAAGCTCCTCCTCGGTTGACTACGACCTGTCTGGGGGCCCGCTAGGCTGTTACGCCCCTGCAACGCACAGAAACGTAACATAGAAGTAATGGTACATTGTCCGGTGTCAGTCCAAAAATTGGTATGCACAATGAATCAGTCATCATATCAGTAGCTGCAATATCGGCTTTCGCACGGTTAACTTGGTGAAGTTGACCATGCAATTAATCGGTAATCTTGCATCCCTATTACAAATATAGATACATTACACAGAAACAGTAAAATATAGCTAAATAACACAAATACAAACATAATAGTCCCCACCCACAAACACCCAAATCTACCCTTAGCAGGTTGTTGGCAGCTCGGATGCTCATGCGAGCGACGGACTCCCGCTTGCGTTTGGGGAAGCGGTTGTAACCAGAACGCTGGCTGGTGTAGGAGGACATTGAGCCGACAGCCGGGGTGACTGGACCCCCTTGGGTCGCGTGTGGGGTCCGAGGGGGGGCGCCCTCTGTCTCATCTGGGTAGCGGAAGGCCCGACCCCGGGCCAGAGGGTCCACAATCTGCAAGAGAACGGGAGATCAGGAGGAGGAGGACCCATTTCAGATGATATGATTATTAACAATTATAAAGTACCAACTTTCCTAATCGCTAAACATTGATCGTGGCCAAACACGGTTGCCCCGCTACAATGTCACGGCAAGACATGGGTAGAACAGAGAAGAGAAAAACGCACAACTTCACACTTCTTATAGATACATGACAGCTGAGGAGGTGACAGACACATCTAGAGAGATGCACTCTACTACTTACTTATGTGGGTGCATGAGTGTGTATCTGATAAGTGAGTGCGTATGGTATATGATATGCCTAAGACAGAATGAGGTACACACACCTCGTCACGTTTGAGCAAGTGTGTTGGGAGCGTAGATCAATAACAACACTTCTCAGTCTGATGAAGATCATACGACAAAATAATGAAAATATCAGGGAGTGATCTTTGGAGCCATACCATGTTAGCTGTTGTGTCTTACCACCAGCCCTCCAGAATACACAATAGCTGACAGTGACAAAAGCATGCAGAGAAAGGGAGCAGAATAAAAGAGTTAAGTTAGCAGAAGATGAAGGAAAGCTGGAAAATAAGAAGACATGCGTGTTGAGGAGTACAGGAAGTGACATTCAGCTGTGGCGCAGATGCTCCTGCACTATTATGACATCTACATTGTTCATGCCAAGCAGAGCTCGTGTCAGCCTCCCTTCTATTCTATCACCCTCCTTAGTAATTTACACCTTTCGTTTCTCCCTCAGACTTGTGAACCAAGAATTACACTGCTGCTTGTGAAACAAGTGTGGAGTTTGATCAAACCCCACTGTTACACTGTAACTCGGACCTGGCTCAGTTGTTCCCAGTTCTACCCGATAATTAATAGTAGTCACTCTGTGCAAGGAACCAGTTCACTGGGATAAAAGTTATGTCTTGGGAAAAACGCATGCATCTAATACCACTTGTTTGGGTAGCATTTCTTGAATGAACATACTGTATAAACATTGCTGATGTGTGTGTGTGTGTGTGTGTGTGTGTGTGTGTGTGTGTGTGTGTGTGTGTGTGGTTTACCTTTGGCATCTTGTGTGCTGCTGGTGAGTCCAGGCCCTGGTCGATGCTGGTCTCAGGCTCTCTGTATTGGGCCTTGAGCTTGCCATAGCGCTGGCTACAGTGGCGCAGGCTCTTCCGCTGCCACACTTGCTGTTTGGTCTCACAGTCCTCCCCAACACCAAACCACTGGGCTGTATTCCTGTAGCGAAAGGAAAGCCAGAGTTTATTTGAGATAATCACAATATTTAATCGTTTCCATGTTCGTTGAAACATTTCCATACATTTTCGAACATAGCAAGCTATACAAGCTTACAACACGTCACTTTGTGATGTTGTAGATCAACTATTTCCGCTATATTTTGTAAAAATAATAATAATAATAATAATTAAATGTGTCGAAATTACATTCAATTGTGATTTATTGGCTATTTAGAAGGAGCGACTGCCCTGTCCCTGTCCATTTAGTTCAATGGATCGGTGGCGCCACCTTTGGAGGTTTTCAGCTATTACTTTCAACATTGTGTCATGTTCTCCATTTACATACAAATAATTTTATTTTGAAATAAATGTATGTTATCTTACTAAATGTAAGTTCAGTTTCTCTAAATGACATCTAGGCAGTTATCATAACAAACACTAGACTGACATGTGGACAATCTTGACAATCTGGTTTTGATAAGAATCAATACATTTTTTTAAGATACTTTTGCACATTGTCAACTATTAATAAGTATAATAAGAGCAAAACTTCCATACTTTTCTAGATCTTCATAAGCACCCTGCTCACAGTACAGAGTACACACACTACTACTACACCCTCCAACAGTGAACATACTTGCGGATGCTCTGTGAGAGTGAAGTCTGTCTCTTGAAGCCTGCCCTCCTGTTCCCGGCTGCCTGGCCTGTACCGTCGGCTCCATCGCCACCCTCCAACATGGGACTGTCCTCCTGAAGGGTCACACTCTTCTTCAGAGATGGACGGAGTGACTGTTGGCAGACGAGTTTCAGAAATGACTGTAAAATTACAAACATTTCAGGTTGTGGTGCAACAGTTAATTGAACTAATCGACTTAATCCATTAAGAGAAACAAAATGTTTATCAAGTTTAATTTTAAAAATGACGATTTTGAAAAAACATGAAAGTTTCCGGCTCTGCTGTTCTTGTTACACAACGTTGTACAATAACGGATAAAATAGGGTTTATGTAGTTAATCTCCGACTATTGTCGATTATAGAACAATCTATTAGAAGTTACGCGTCGATTTTTTAAAAATTTTCAATACAGAATGAGATCATATCGACATCGGTAATATCGGTTATCAGCCATAACAGCAATTAATTATAACGGATTATCGATATCGGCCAAAGTGTCTCATCGGCACATCCCTATAAAGCATGGATATCAATCTGTAGTGTGAGTTGATTTGTCATTCCGGTTACCCTTCAGTGGTTAAGACCCCCAGCCTATCTCTGAGTGCAACCGGTTACCATTCAGTGGTTAAGACCCCCAGCCTATCTCTGAGTGCAACCGGTTACCATTCAGTGGTTAAGACCCCCAGCCTATCTCTGAGTGCAACCGGTTACCATTCAGTGGTTAAGACCCCCAGCCTATCTCTGAGTGCAACCGGTTACCATTCAGTGGTTAAGACCCCCAGCCTATCTCTGAGTGCAACCGGTTACCATTCAGTGGTTAAGACCCCCAGCCTATCTCTGAGTGCAACCGGTTACCATTCAGTGGTTAAGACCCCCAGCCTATCTCTGAGTGCAACCGGTTACCATTCAGTGGTTAAGACCCCCAGCCTATCTCTGAGTGCAACCGGTTACCATTCAGTGGTTAAGACCCCCAGCCTGTGCAACCGGTTACCATTCAGTGGTTAAGACCCCCAGCCTGTGCAACCGGTTACCATTCAGTGGTTAAGACCCCCAGCCTGTGCAACCGGTTACCATTCAGTGGTTAAGACCCCCAGCCTGTGCAACCGGTTACCATTCAGTGGTTAAGACCCCCAGCCTATCTCTGAGTGCAACCGGTTACCCTTCAGTGGTTAAGACCCCCAGCCTATCTCTGAGTGCAACCGGTTACCCTTCAGTGGTTAAGACCCCCAGCCTATCTCTGAGTGGAACCGGTTACCATTCAGTGGTTAAGACCCCCAGCCTATCTCTGAGTGCAACCGGTTACCATTCAGTGGTTAAGACCCCCAGCCTATCTCTGAGTGCAACCGGTTACCATTCAGTGGTTAAGACCCCCAGCCTATCTCTGAGTGCAACCGGTTACCATTCAGTGGTTAAGACCCCCAGCCTATCTCTGAGTGCAACCGGTTACCCTTCAGTGGTTAAGACCCCCAGCCTATCTCTGAGTGGAACCGGTTACCCTTCAGTGGTTAAGACCCCCAGCCTATCTCTGAGTGGAACCGGTTACCCTTCAGTGGTTAAGACCCCCAGCCTATCTCTGAGTGCAACCGGTTACCCTTCAGTGGTTAAGACCCCCAGCCTATCTCTGAGTGCAACCGGTTACCCTTCAGTGGTTAAGACCCCCAGCCTATCTCTGAGTGCAACCGGTTACCATTCAGTGGTTAAGACCCCCAGCCTATCTCTGAGTGCAACCGGTTACCCTTCAGTGGTTAAGACCCCCAGCCTATCTCAAAACATATCAACATCTGATCAAATCGTGCCGCATTACATCTCTCCTATTCTGTCTCTATCCACTTTCTGAAGTGAACATCCCACTATTTTTTAATGGGGAAAGAGTTGGGGGGGTGACATGCAGTAAAGGCCGTCGGGATCGGGAGTCGAACTGCCAGACTGGATTACCAGCCAAAGGTGCCTGGACCGCTGAGCCACGGCCAACATCACACTATTGTTATTTAATTGCAAACTTCTCCCATTGATAGTTTGTGCTGTCAGTTATTGCTGAATGCTTTATTCACAAAGTTACGTTGCGTGCAACCCGCAGGCTACAGAATTGTTACCGAGTTGTCTCATTTCGTTATGCGAGGTGCCATGACTCCATTATCCTGCCCAGAAGTAACTGCCAGTTGGCAGGGATAATTGTCTTGTCATTTTGTGAGTCACTGGAGCACTAAAGGAACCATAACTGAGCCATATGTTTGGGCTTTACAAGGAATTGCACTCTACAGTAAAGGGGGACAAATGGCTAAAACAATCCAGTGACCATGCTGCCACTTAACCCATTTCGACCGAGACCGATTATACAAAATGTCTTCTAAATCATGACAGTTTTCTGAAAAACCCCATGTTTCTAGGTCAGTGGTTCTCAAACATTTTCATGTCAAGAACCCCCAAAAATATATGAAATTGGCGGCCGACTCCCATCTGAAAATATGTTGTTCCAGGGACCCCCCCAGAAGCAAAGATTTGAGTTAAAAACGTTCACTCTGAAAGAATATGTTCAAAGATTTGCGCCACATTTTCACGAATTCTCAAAAATAGCAGACCTACAAGCTCGTAGCGCGGCACCGAGTGCCGCGCTATGAGCTTGTAGATCTGCTATTTTTTAATAGCTAAAGTATAACATAATGCTTTAAAACACCAAAAGGGGTTCCCGCCCAAAATAGGTTAACCACGAGTTATGTACAAGGACCATGACTCACGGCTAATACATGGCGTTGGATTCATCAACTTAATTATGGACTCATAGACCAATTAAAAAAAAGACATGACACAAACAAAAGAAAGACATGCATAAAAGGCTGCTATGCCAATGCCTCTACAGGCGTAACTTGGTATGCCATAGCACTAAAACACAGGTTTTTGGTGCCAGTAGCACCATAATGGCAATCTGGGAACCATTCCACCCACAGAAAAACCCTCAATAAAGCCTAACCCTAAAGAGTATTGGCTTCTGTGTTACAAAATAGGTCACTTGTAAACACACCAAGGTTTTTACAGCATGGCTCTCTAGGAAACAAGACCTCTACAAATGTGTCAATGATCAGAACCAAAGGTGTTGTGCACATTACCAGTAGGCCAAGAAAGCACCATTTTCGTGCCACAGTCAACAACCTTTCCTAGCGTCAGAAGCACTAATATGCTAACGGGGACGTCGCGATATTTTTTTATTGAACTCCTAACATCGCCCCTCACCCCATATCACCTCAATCTGAGCCTCTAAAGCGGGTTTAAGCTCTATATACGAGAAATCTCAAACCTGGCATATATTGTGTTAACTTTCATTTTATAATGGATGCGATTGCCCCTGGATCAGGCAGCTGTATCCAAGCTTATCCAAATATGGGATCATACTCCGTAGATACAGCATAGATAACCAATGTCATAGACTAGCCACATGGAGCCTGAGATCCAAGCCGTCATTACACCTAGTCTTGTGCTCAAGTCATTCCGCCTACAGTGAATTGTAGGCAACATATGCATACTGTATGTTCACCTTTTTAAACTTGGCCCACAGGGGGGCAGTATATTGCATTCATATAGGATTGAATTTATTATAACCGCTTAAACCCTCATATTTATATTTTTAACCTACTTTATAGCAGCTTTACATGTTGATGAGTTGAGATATATATAAACTGATCAACATGTAAAGCTGCTGCAAAGCACCACCTGCTTCCATTCATATAGTCGCCACTTTTTGATATTGTACATAAACTGTAAAGACCTACAATCCTAGTATGGGGTATTTGATACAAATAAGTTCAGACCCACTCGATCCTTTCATTTATTGTGATGGCTTTTACTAGTAGGAATGTTGGAAGGAAATGTGGCTTACACATCCACATAAAAAGACCAAAAGAGTAACCACAACTAGCAGGTACTGCTAGAAAGACATTTTCGTGCTCTTAAAATAAACTATTGTGCATAGACCAAATTCTAGAAGACCGTATATGTGAAAGATATGTTATGATTCCTTGGAGCATTATACCAACTATACCAAGCATTCTGGCAGAAAAGAGGACCGTCTGGTCTGGTGGCAATACTGAAAGCCACCCCAAAAGCTCTGGTTCCTGCTTTGGTGTGGTTTGATCTGTGTGTTCTTTAGCAAGGATCTCATGCTGCCAAAATGTGCATTCATAATAGCAGGCAGAGCCAGACGAAATGCAAGATAATATGAAGAGGCCAGCATGGGCTACAGTATATAGAAATATAATGTGCCAATATTAATGTTTGCACCTCCTTTAAAATGATAGATTTGTCTAATATTTGATTAATTTCTTCTATTTTTGAATATGTATATGTACATTTGTATGTGCCTTTCATTTCATTGTTAATGGTACAAGATACCGGGGTTGTGGCTCTTTCAGAGCGGGAACTCTGGGGGGAGGGAGGGGTAAATAAAATCAACAATTTTTGTATGCTATTTTTGACTCATATGTGACTTGAAAAATTAATAAAGAAACTTTGATCAAAAAAAAGATTACAAACAAAAAAATAATAGATTTGATGGAAAAGAAAGAGGTGACACTAAAATTGTTGCTTTGTTAGTACACTGAACTCCATGTTATAGAAATAAAAATGAGGTTACAAGATGCCATAACAGATCATCTGTCATCAAAGTAACTGTTGCTAATGTAGTTCCTGCACTTCAAGTTAACTTCAGTAGAAGAACAGATATACCATTACCTACAGTAACATTTTGCATAGACTATTCTATTTGAATACTGCACTTTGAGTAAACACCTGTATACATGCTCCCTGGTAACTGCATATTGAGAGCCTAAAAATGGACCATTCACATTGTCTCACGGGGTTAAATTAACATTTTTCTGTGTGCTGAGTTTAGCATGCCGAGTCATGCATGCATACATTGTGAAGGAACCTCAACAGTAAATTTGGGGACATTGTTCTTTTGTCTTCTACTCCGACAGTGCTACATAACTAGGACTCTACATACTATACTATTTATTTATATGAGAAACTAACTGCAGTTAACAGTTTGTGTTAAAATATATTGACTTCAAACATAACTTTGCAGCTCATGGTTTGTAGTCTGGAAACATGGGGTTCATAATGGGGAAACGTATGGCCCTGTGCCCATAAACGCTAGGCAGCTGCCCCAAATTCTACGCTGCATAATTAGGGACAGGACACAGAGCTTAGTCTCTTCATAGTCTTCAACTGTTCAGAGTAACTAGTGCTCAATCACATAAAAATATATTATAGCTAGTAAGTAACAGTAAGTAAGTGGTTTAAGACTTTAAGATTTAGTTTCAAGTAAAGGTACCCACCATGGTAATTCCTGTAATGAGTAGTTTCTATGCAGTATTTATTTACAAGGCGTTTTTTTAAGCTATATTTCAGTTCCTTATTCTTTTGCTTTTAAAAAGTGTCGTCTTTAGACAGTTTTTCTCTAAGGGACTTCCTATTTGGTCTGGGTTCAAAATACTATTGAACTTCCACATTTTCATTCAACCGCAAGATTTCTTTCTTATCTTTTTCACACAGTGATGGGGCTGTAGTCATAGCACCTGAATTAATCAGTTTAGACAGGAAAGGCAAGGTTGTCTGTAGTAGCCAGATACCAAGTGGTAATTTCTTTCTTGAGTGGTGCAACCACTCCAAGGAACAGCAATGTCTGTCCGTCCTCTGACTATGAGTAGCAGTAGGGGCAAAAGTGGCGCTGTTGTGCCAGAAACAGAGAAAGCGAGATAGTGTTGCACTGTTGCCTGCTAATTACACACAGAGAGAGAGAGAGAGAGAGAGAGAGAGAGAGAGAGAGAGAGAGAGATAGAGAGAGAGAGAGAGAGGAGTTGCACCACTCAGTTCACACGGGTGTGATTTTTTACTAATGACAAACGCACTCATTGATTTTGGTGAACCAGAATGACTCATAATAGTGTAATCAGGCTGTGCTAAATTACTAATTTTAAACACCTGCAATGACAAGACATCCCCCAACTGCACACTATTTTTTAAAGGGAGATTATTACCGGTATTCTCCGTTAAAATTAGCAGGGTGTAAACTCTTCAAAAAGGACTCGGCCATTGAATAAAATATAGCAGAGGCTCACACTCTCTTACGGCCAAGCTACACCAGGCTTTTCTCGCGCGTTTACCCTAAACGCGCGGCCCGCGCGTGCGTTTTTTTAAATAGGACTGGACCTAAATTAAACGCACAAGCAGGGTTAAACGCGCACGTTTTGTGCGTGAAAAGCCTGGTGTAGCTTGGCCGTTATGGTACCACATCAATACAGCACAGAATTGTGGACAACATCTTATCCAAAAATAAATTGTTTAGTTTTGGGTCTGAGACGCAAAATCTCATCAAATGCTGATCCGTGGCTCAAATGCATAATAAATAATGGGCCTTGATATGAAAAAGGTTGAAAACCACTGATGTACAGAGGAAGCGAGCTGTGACAAATCAAGGCCAAGCCAGGCTACCTGTTTAGCAGGGACATGGTCAGCTGTGTCCCGCTGGTCCTCAGTAGGAGGGATATCTATGACCAGGCTGGGAGGCTTCTTGCTTTGCAGTCGGGTGTCTCCCTGACTGCTGCCGGGGGACGGAGGCTCCTCGGCTCCCGGTGAGGACATCTTGTCAGAGTTCTGAAAATGCAAAAACAAAAGTATGAAATATAACAAGCACAATTTGGAGTTAAAAAACAAACAAACTAAAGAGGTGTAGTTTAAATCGAGTAGTAAAATATAAAAGGAGAAAGAGTGATGTCACTCTCTCAAGGATAAGATTTTTTAATAAAGTTTTGTTCTCTCCATCAGCATCAAGGTAAAAACAAAAGGCTGAAAATGAAATGAAAAACAGCTTTGTGCAGGCCTTGCAATGACCGCCCCACCCCAATTAAACCAAAAACAAATCCCACAGGTATTTTGGAACAAGAGTGAGAGGCAACATGGAAAGCATACAGAAGTCACCAACCATGCTCATGGGCAATGTTTATGTGCATTTCCTGCTAATAGCAAGCTCCCAGGAGCAGACCCTCCCTTTTTTCCTACAAGCAAAGGCTCATCCCGTCCATACAAAACAGGCACTGTAAAATAAACAGCAGCACTTTTTGGCTGTCTTCCAGGCAAATCTAATTAGTTAAGTGACTCTTTCAGATTTCTATAATGGGCACTAGCAATAAAAGAAAACTAAGAAATAGACAAATTTAGACGCATGTTGAATGTTGATATCTAGACTTCCTCAGACAACATTGATCTTTGCCTCAGACAAAAAGAAAAAAGGCAACAATTCACTATTTGTGTAAACATGTAAGCAAGGGGTCTTCTTATACATCATGACAATAGCATTTATACAAGCAGGGCCAAAACAGTGGCCAATATTTTAAACAGCAGCATACTTCGTTATAAACACAAGTAAACTACATCAGTTCACTGAAACAATACCAAATGACAAAATATCAAAATACTGTAGTTCTTCAACTACATCAAATCAATACAATGTGGTATTGCAGATCAACTAACATCCCTAAACCAAAGGGGAGGATCACATTACAAGTATGTCTACGTGGGTCGATCCCTGTGGCAAGCACGTGTGTCACAACTCAACAAAGACTGTGTACACAGCAAACAGCAAACCACCTTAAATGAACCACATGCAACAGAATGCTGAAGCATACACTCCAGTAGAGCAGCCGGTTGGGAACCGCAAGGTTTCCAGTTCGATCCCGGGCTCTTAGTGTCAAAGTGTACTTGAGCAAGACTCTGAACCCCTAATTGATTCCGATGTGCAGGTTTGTGCCTTGTATGGTTTCCTCCGCCATCTGTGTATGAATGCGTGTGTGAAATTCTATGAATGGGTGAATGTAATGCACAATGTAAAGCGCTTTGGATAAAAGCGCTATTCTCTGTTGCCACCGTTATTGGTGAGGGGCGTACAACAAATGCTGAATGATCGAGACTTAACCACAGTCAGATTTTCAGGCCAGCTGATCTAATTGACAAAATTCAATGAATTACCCGTCTTCTTAATTAAGGACAAACAGAAGTTGAACAGCAGGGCAACGTTGCCTTCCACTTTACCAATCAAAGTCAACAGCAACAATACTTCAATACTTTCCAAAAATATATTCAGTGTTTCCACAGAAACCGAAAGCTCCACTAGTGTAGTTTCAGTTTTGTCCCATGCATGCACACCACACCTATTATCACAATGATCTTGAAGCCTTGGCGTTGTTCTGGAATTGTGGCTGTATAAATCAATGGAAGGCCTTGGGTGTTAGCGGCAGGAATGGAAGCAACAGGGAAATCTGACACCGGCTCGAAGAATAGCCCAGTTTCCACTACAGAGCCAAACGGTTGCTAGCCTTGGGCTCACTCACGGTTCACATGACTCTCAACTGTGTTCACCCAATGGCAAAGCAACAGTTATTTCTTTACAGGGGGTTAAATTCCATCCCGCTAAAATGTGGAACGCCCTACCAACAAGAAATGTGAATCCCTAGACTCCTTCAAAACCGCTCTCAAAGAGCACTTATGGGGTCGGCTGCAATTCAAAACTGGCCCATACTGTACACATGTTCCCTATTTTTCTAACTGTGTATATGATTTATTTATTTTTTGCATGGAAGTGTATATTTGTTGGTCTTTAAATGTTCTGGTGAATTTAAAATGGAGGACCTCGTCATGTAAACAAGACTTGGTGCATTTTCTGGTTTTATCCTCTGAGCAGAATTTGTATTGACCTGTACTTTCGTTGAACTGAACTCATTCCACAAACAATTTTCAATCAATCAATCCAGTAGCAGGGATGTATCCAGTAGCAGGGAATTAGCAGAAATACACTTTTAAATAAGCCAATAGCCTTTTGCATACTGGTTAAGTGTGCCCTGTTGAAGGAAAGCAGCTAGGGGCAATCTTGGTTGTGCAGGGTCTGTGGAATAGTAGAAAGGGGGTGGAGGCTCTGATTTGGGCCCATGGGAGTACTGCAACTGCACACACACACACACACACACACACACACACACACACACACACACTCAGATAATGAAATAGGCAGGAATTCAGCTAATGGACAGTGTCCGATGGGCAGGTTGATTGTTGCTGACCGCACTCTATCCATGTGGAGAGACTGTCGGGAGGTTTTTCACACAGGGAAACCAATAGAAATGGATTGGAGATTATTCTCCCAAGAGGAACATAACATACAAGCCAGTCTGTTGTAGCGGCCTGTATGAAGCCGTTAGCAGGGGAAAATATGTTTCTTTTAGACAGACTACATAAGAATCGTTTTGAAATATCCATAAAATTGTCTGCCTGGGGCTGTTCTTTGAGCTTATTTTCCAAGTGAAAAATAAAAGTGCAGGGGGGATGGGGGGTACATTTTGTATAGACAATCCTCATCAGTTGTGCGTGTGTGTATGTGTGTGTGTGTTAGAAAAAGTAGGTCTTACACCACTCAGTCTGAATCAGTATACAATTTAGCCTGATTACGGCAGTAATCAGGCTAAGAGTTTGCCATTACATTAAGATGTCACAGCCTGGAGCCAGGATATTACATTACATTTTAGTTTTAGTTTCAGATTTCTCTGGCAACAACAAAGCATACTGCATTGTTGATGCCAAATTGCCAACCCAATGAGTGGGTGAGGAGTTGTTTCAGGAACTGTGGCTGTAGCCTGTGTATCAGCCACAGTTCTTGTGCTTTCCACCTCCCCATACAAGGATAACAAACTATTGAAGATTATAGGCACTGCATCCAGCTTCTGAGGAAGCCATAATTAATAATGGGTTATTTTAATAATGGAGTTAGTTGCCTGGTTAAAAAAAGTTTACTTAGGCCCGGACGGTTAGCTCAACCGTCTGGGCACCTAGGCTGCTGAGGCAGCCGGACGGCGTGCCGCGGGTTCGACTCCCGATCCCGACGGCCTTTGCCGCGTGTCTTCCCCCCCATCTCTCTCCCCATTTCCTGTCGGTATACTTTCAACTATCAATAAAGGTGGAAAAAGCCACTGTGGCTCAGGAGGTAGAGCAGGTCGTCCAATGATCCGTGGGTCAGCGGTTCGAATCCCGGCTCCTCCTGTCTACATGTCGAAGTGTCCTTGGGCAAGACACTGAACCCAAAATTGCTCCCGATGTGCTGGTTGGTACCTTGCATGGCTTCCGCCGCCATCGGTGTATGAATGTGTGTGTGAATGGGTGAATGTAATGCACAATCTATGTAAAGCGCCTTGGATAAAGGCGCTATATAAATGCACCATTTACCATTTACCAAAAAGCCCAAAAGATATCTAAAAAAAAAAAATCACACCCGTGTGAAGTGAGTGGTGCAACTCTGTGTGGGGGTCCCCGGAGACTCCAGACCCACGGCCAGGGTGCCGGCACCGGTTCCGGCGAGCAGACCCAGGCAACCACCCAGCCACCCACATAGCTCCGTAAGGGAGTGGTTGCACCACTCAAAAGGTTTACTTACATTATCTGTCTGTGCTTTGGTGACCTAAGGGCATGTTACTAGTTAGCTTAAATACACATTCCTGTCCTAATAATTAACGAAGGATCCATTACAATATGTAGAGATGATATAAAAACAAAACAAGCCTCAGTAAGGATAGAATTGAACTGTGTGCCCGTCAATCTGCAATGGCAAGCGTAGATTTGTTTAACTGGAAACAGTAAATACAAATATTTAAAGAAATGCTTATTGTACGTTTAGGAGCGAATTAAAATAATGAATCACCAGTTGCACTTAATTTACTTACTTCGTTGAAAAATGAATAGCCAAAGAAGTAGCTGATCTACAAGCTTGCGCTACGGCTTGTACTGTACATGAGCTATTTTTTAACATTTGAAGATCTTTTTGTTGTTGAAAATTCTGGTAAATCTTTGAAAATGTTTGCCAATAATGGCATGGCCAAAATAGCTGTGCCAGATATGAATGCTGTAATGTTAACCCAGGGCGGGAAGCCGGGAACCCTGTTTGGTGTTTTACCCCTTGTTGCCATGTACAGTATATTAGCAGCATAACATTTTTGTAATTTTTGAATTAATATTTGAAATTTTTCAGAAAACATAGTTCAGTATTTAGAAGGCAATTTTAGAGTCTGGCTAGTCCTAAATGTGTTAACTACAGATACAATCAAAAGTTAACTCCCGAGTCCTGTTTGTGCAGTTACACATGATGCCAGTGAGTCAAATGTGTGTCAGAGCATGGAAGAGATGTGCCCAGAATGACATCATTCATTGTTATCTCATCATGTGACATGGAAAGCAGTCTAGCTTTCTGCTATGTGCAGCTGATTGTCTTTCTCTCTTTACTCCAATAATAGAGACCACACCAACGCCACACCTTGTCTGTGAGACTACCGTATTAGACAAGGTTGTGGGAGTTGGCATGTTTCTGTTACGAACTACCTCCACCGCTTGTTATTGGTGTGTTCCTATGAGAGTGTGTCACCTTGGTTTTTCCTCTTCCCCTGAGAGGAGGATACTGTGTGTGTGTGTGTGTGTGTGTGTGTGTGTGTGTGTGTGTGTGTGTGTGTGTGTGTCAAGAAGACAAATAGTCAACCAACCAAGCTCTGCACACACCCACACTGGTCTTCTACATTGACATTAACACCTCTCTGGAAACGGTACCACACGTCAAGTACCTCGGCAGCATCCTCTCACACAGCTGTAATGTGGATGCAGACATCCAAGCCCGCATCAACCTTGCCTCTGCCGCATTTGGTCGCCTATGGTCACAGGTCTTCACCAACAAGAACCTGAAGGCCTCAACCAAGGCAGCAGTATACCAGGCAGTATGTGTGTCCACACTACTGTATGGCTCTGAAGCCTGGACACCATACAGACGGCACATAGGATCCCTGGAGGCCTTTTACATCCACTGTCTGTGAAGGATCTTGGGCATCACATGAGAGCACCACATGACCTATGAAGGGTTTTACAAACACACCAACTCTTCCAGCATAGAGGTGATTCTGGCACGCAGACAGCTCCACTGGCTAGGTCATGTGGTCCGTATGCCTGCAGTCCAGCTACCCCGACAGATCCTCTACGGCCAACTTCGATCCGGCCAGAGGTCTGCAGGACCACGAAAGCGCTATAAGGACCATAGGACTGCAACATTCCACCCTCCAACCTGGAAGGGATAGCAGCAGATCGAGACACCTGGAGGTGTCTCCCACCTGGAGGTGAAGACATCCCTGAGATGCGCAAAGAAGCGCAGGCAGCGGCATGAGCACGCTGCAAGGACTGACCAACCAGGTTCAACACACACCTGCCCCACATGTGGAAAAGTGTGCAGATCCGCAATTGGTCTAAACAGCCATATGAGGTGGCATGAGCGCACCAAGCACTGAACCCCTTTCCACCCCAGGAGATATGAAGTCATCATCGACAACGATGGACTGCCATAAGCAAGTGCGTGCGTGCCCATGTGTGCTTCCCTGTTTGCCTGATACATGAAGTGGTCTGAAAAAGCAGACCACATACGTATTGCAGCTTTGAACTCATTTATTAGGCCAAAAGAGTTCCAAATGGAGGTGATCAGCCTGTGGCACTGTTGAGGTGGTAGCCCAGGTTTTATTTGATAACAGCCGTAAGTTAATTTGTATAATTTAGTCTAGTGCCTTGCCTTGACCCGCCTTCCTCTTGACAATACAATTAGAGTCTCTGTGGGGTTCAGGTCAGGCCAGTTGGCTGGTCAGTTAAGCACACAGTAATGCCATGGTCAGAACACCAATTACTAGTAGTTTAAGTCCTGCTGGAAAAGAAAATCAGCATCTCCATAAAGCTTGTCAACATATGGAAGCACAAAGTGCTCTAAAATATCCTAACAGATGGCTGTTCTGACTCTGGACTTGATAAAACACATTGTTCCAGCCAAATAATCACCGACAGTGAAAACTTCACACTGGAGTCAACACAGCCCCTGGTTGCATTGGTGCGGTCTGGCCTTCAGTATAAATCAGGCACCTTTTAAACCGTTTTTGCATCAAACGGTGTGAAAAAGAAAATGCAATAGTTAACGTTATTAGCGGTTAACAATTGCCATTTCATGGTGCTGTGGAAAAGCTGTGTATGTAAAGCTTGCACGTTTGAACTGAATCGGTAATTTAAGGAGCCCAAAGACATGCTCAGTCAGCAGTGTAATGCTCTGGTAGTTAATTAACACAGATAAGATAACAAGTTCTGGCAACATTCATAGTGAATAGCCGGTGGACCACCAGCATAATCCAAAAAGAGGGGCATGGTAAAGTCGTTTTTAGCTACATTATATACCACAAGATATTAGCCCTGGTATGCTGCAGAGTGATGCAGATCTGGGTGTATTTTAAATGGTTTATCGTACATGGTTGAGAAACTCCACCGTGTACTTCCCCAGCAGCTGCTCACTGTCATGAGGTTTCATAAGCACTGTGTTTAGCCATTTTCCTTCCTACATTTTCATCAAATATTCCACAGAACTGTTTGTGTTTTAGGACTAAATGGTTTGTGACTTATTTGAAAGCAGACAGCCGTAAAACCTACCTCATCCAGATGAGAAGGAAGCCATTTTGCTACAGCCTATTACTTGTACTGTATATGTATTCATTTCTGAATGTGCATGATGGACAATACTATTGCATCCATAGGAGGTGGGATGTAAGGGAGCGCTTGTTTTCGAGAGCCCTGACAGGTCAACACCGCCTCACACGCGGTCCAAGCTAACACAGCCGAGCGCTCCCTATCCCTAACACTACAGTATACTTATGTATTGTACCAACTGGCAACGAAAGGACTTAGCATCAACGCTAATGTATCTTTAGCCAAGAACATCTCAAGACATTGACATGATGTTCTCACAGTAATCTAATGTCCTGCATGATGAATGCCTCATTGTCACAAATGTGCGAGCTGGGCACAGTGGGAAGTCTGTTTTTTTAATTACCCAGAACGCAGGCACTGAGCGCATCATTTGAACGAAGACGTTTGTGAACTGCACTGAATGATTAAGTACATTGAAAAGAAAGACGATCTGATCTAGTTCTTCTCCCTGCTGAACAGGCCAACCTGTAGGAGTCGACCTCCCCTGGGCCCTGCCTATACTTCTCATTCTCAAATATGGCTAAACTAGTTGGCACCTTGCCAAGCTAAATGCAGCGCAAAGCTCATTTGGTTCTCCGTGTGTGTGTCCATATGTATGTATATGTGTATTATGTGTGTGTGTGTGTGTGTGTGTGTGTGTGTGTGTGTGTGTGTGTGTGTGTGTAGTCCATACCACATAAAGAGATAGAAAGACTGAGCTTGCATATTACTTTACACAGCAATTCCCTGCCGGACGTAACATTCATGTCTTTTTGGTGTCACAGCTACAGCTGTCATGGAATGTTCCCCCGGCCATAATATCTACATGGCTACACATGTCATACAATCCTGAGCTTAACCTACTTGGCAGGAATGTACTGTATCTTCTACTCTTCCTTGCAATATTCCCTGTGATTCTTCAATTGAAGTCAGCAGTTTCAGCCTCATTTCAGCACACTTTGACTTTGTAAAGTGGTACAGTGAATGAGCAACTGAATGTTATCCTGTACACAAGTGTCAAATTTATAATGTGGTCAATCTTAGTTTTAAGGTCTTCCTAGGTCTTCATCAACCTTTTTAGTTCCAATTAATCACAGGTCTTGGTAGATGTAAAATGGAAGCAATAATGATCTAAATAGCAGGTTTGTGGTTCAACATAGGGGTGCAAGAGTTATTGTACAAATCGATTTCATCCGATTATTAAAAAAGATATATTATAATTTAATAAAGAAAATGAAATAATGGATGCCTATTTTGGACATAAAATAAACATTAAAAAAAAGTTAAAATAGCAAATCTACAAGCTCACAGCGATGCATTGCGTTGCCAGCTTCTATTTACTAGCTTTGCAAGACACCATTGGGTGATGAAGTGTGATTTACAAAAATGTTCATTAAAAACACATGCTTCTCAATGCATCAGTGAGTCAGTTTCTTCAGGGTGATGTCAGTGATTGCAAATAACTTAATCACGGGCACAATCCTCTTCACCTAGACGTTTAGAGGATTAAAGAAGGCAGAAAGGGGGAAGAGTCATCTTACTGTATGCATCCACAGTAGAAAGAGCTGCCTGATGCCACTATTAGTTAGCGGTCGTCGTTCTGAAACTCTGTGGCCAAATGGGGAAGTGGCTTTCAGCTGATTGCCTCATCACCTCCTCTTCCGATCTCCTACCATGCTGGACAGATCCTTTTAACAAATTAATAAAGACAAAAAAAACAAAACAGAAATCGGTCAGGTTTAGGTAGCTACACAGAGCTCCCCCCCCCCCCCTATCAAGGCCGTTCGATGGCGATCACATATTGTTGCCGTCGGGCAGAAACCTTGTATCTCCATACTTCTACTTCTTGTTACAACAGTGTTGCACAAAAGTAGTGAGAAACGGTTTTGGACATACAGTACATGGTTTCCACTGACAGTGACGTGTCACATAAACAGAATTTCAAAAGAAAGATGACATGACTTATTTGATCAGAAGAGTTCAAGCTGTGTGCATGAGTGAGTAGACATGTCAGCAGGAACTGAATCAATCGACTGCTACTAATGAGTAGACAAGCGAGTGATTCATTCACAAGCATGTTTTGTGTGTGTGTGTGTGTGTGTGTGTGTGTGTGTGTGTGTGTGTCCATGTGACTTTGTCAACTGAAACCGTCTCTTTGTTATAAGCAGTGCACCTAACCACAATATCTCATGATATTTGGTGATTGTGACGACGATACCAAAGCCATTTTCTAAATTTCTACACCTTTGATTCTCAAAGTTGGGTCCAGGGACCCTCAGGGTTACTTGAGGGGGTTCCAAATGGACCTTTACAGGTCTGTAACTCTGAGTGTACGAATGGAACCAAATGGACCCATTTGGTTGCATTCATACATTATCAGAGTTATGGGGGTAACAGATTGTGGGAAAAAAAGAAAAGAAAATAGTCATCAATCACCACCCCCTCATGTGAAATGAAGGCCACTATAAACCGGTTATTCAACCTGTGCAGAGACAGCACTCTGACATTAACTCTTGTGATAGTTTGCACAAGAGTCCTTGGTTTCAAACAAAAACAAAAGTGTGAATTGAATTATTTCAGTGACAGCTGAAAACTTTTCCAAGAGCCTGCATGCCCAAACCCGCATACCAGCAAATACCTCCGCAGAACAAGGCAAGCCAGCTCCCATTGCAAAACTATCCCTGTCAATTTATCTGAGACATGACTAAATGTAGTTGTTTTTACAGTACATATAGATGCACATGCATGCATATAATTATGCAGAATTAGTGAGGAAATTAAAGACTGCTGCCCAGATATAAGCCATTTATACACTTCAGTTTGCCCACCGTGCACGTGCGTGTGTGTGTGTGCGTCTGTAGAATTTAGCCAGCACAGCTAGCAAGGGTCTTAAAGTTTGGTACTGCAATCCCTGTCAATTTGCCAAACTGTGTATCCCGATTTGAACTCGGAAAAAAATAGACTAGCATAGCAATACTCTCTACACATACATGTAGCCAGAGCAAAGATACATGTGATCGCCTATCATCACACAACAAGCTAAGCACTTCCTTTAAAAGCCCTGAAAATTAATATAAAGCAATGAACATTGTAGTAGACATCACCACACAGACCACACACTGTATTAATAGTCAGTACTCAGTACAGTCAGTCTTAGTAGTATCCACCACAAAAACTCCCTTTAAATTTTAGGAGGCTTTGCATTTCCATTAAGTCCCTCTCAGATGATGCATCAGGCAGTCTGGAATGTGGTTTGGCATGTCATTGCAGGAAGGAATCACAATAGTCTGGCCTGCCATTATAGTCTTGGGATTGAGGTGGGTTTCTTGCTAGAGGAGAAGCACCATTTTTTTCTGGGTGTGTCCCAGGCACCCAGCAAAACAACTGAGGAACACAGATAAAATCATGGGAGTAAAGCCCCAGGAGGGATGGGATAGAATTATTCGCTTCCCACACCACACCAATCCAACTTTATTTATAGAGCACATTTAAAAACAATACAGTTGACCAATGTGCTTTCTCCTCATGAGCAAGTAGCAAATGACACAGAGGGAATATCTGTGCTAAACAAAGACAGCTAAGAACTGATGCATCACTCAGACAGGATAGTCTAAAAAGTGAGTAGAACATGTCTGGAGCTCATGGTTGAAAAAATACAGCTGTAAATAAATACATAATTTTCACTTGTGACACTTTTCCCATCAACCAACAAGTATACAGTAAAAGGGTATATGTAGGGGAATTACAATTGACCAAAAACAAATACATATTGCTGATCCATAAGCTTACAAGTAAGTGACGCATCACAGCCTGTGAGCTTGCAGATCGGCTATATTGTATGTTCACCTACCTACAGTATAATCAGATGCCAAAAATAGAGACACACGGTTAACTTGTGTGATTCCAGCTGAACATGGCCCATGCTATGACCCTTCACCTCAACTCATGTTTTTCTTTTTTTGTAAGGGCAGAATGTAAATGTTCTAATTTGCACCTAATAGCAGTTGACATAGCTTGGTGGCAGGTGTATTTGTCGTGCAACAGACACAGGGCTGTTCAACCGTAAAGAGGCCATGCAGGTGCTGTGTGGATCAGCACTGGAAAAAAGCAGTATAGCATAAATTATGCATACTATTTGCATTGCATATTCGAATTGTGTGGTATACTTGCCGGATATAAATAACATAAAAGGGCTTTGTAGTATTTCCTCCTTATCCATTAATCACTAACACGTTGTTTGTTTAATTAACTGAGGACACAATATGTTGTGATTTTCCTCTTGAAAGTAGCAAAGTACTGTTGCCAGTTGCCACTGATTTCGAGGTAGTGCTGGAGATGTAATATTGATGGTGAAATAAATAGATAGACTAGATGATGGTTTAATTATTTTCATTTTGTCTTTTAAGATTATGCAATGAAAAGGAATGATTTCCCTTATTCATTCACTAATACACAGATACATGTGTATGTATGTGTATGCATGCATGCATGTATACGTATGTGTACTCTTTCTGACTATTCATTAATATGGTAACTTAACTGAGACGGGGGACTTGTTAAAAGTTTTTTTAGCCGCCCAAAATAAATTCAGATGATGTGCAAGCAGCAAGAGAAAACGTGGAGAAACAGCCTCGATCTGTCAGACTCATAGTAGGCCTAGTTGACATTCTTGACCTACATTTTCACTCAACTGAACGTCTGCATTATTTACTTTCACTGCTGTAAATGACTGGCTAGTAAATGACTAAAGCAGCATACTTAGTCTTCTGTATGTACACATGTGAAAGAGAAATAAGAAAATAAAAAACAAGAGCTTCACCCTTTGATGATGTGTCTGTCAGTTCAGTGACAGACAGTAAAGCCCTGTTAACTGAACAGTCTCACAGTTAATGTAAATTTCCATAACCAATTCAATTCCAATGAAACACAAAACAGACCGCCTGACAATATGCCAATTCCCTTCCCTCCCACATTCTTTTGAAAAATGGAGGTTGTTGAACCCATTGGACACGTTTGTTGGCCCAAGGGCTTTTATTGTGATCAACTTTATTAAATAGTATGCCTTTTTAAAACATCATGGACATGGAAACACAATTGTTTTCCAACCACGAACAGAACTACCACGACCCACAAGAACAACAGATGAAGCATGCTTTGAACGGCTGGCTTCAGTGGGAACGTGTCCAGACTACTCCAGTCCAGACGAATTGTCGCATGTTTAGTTAGTTACTAAACTCCAACACTAAAATGTTACACAGCATTTCAGCATGAGTTGCCTTTGCCCTTTCACACGTTCTTTTTAACAATTTAAAACACGAATACTTTATTTTTGGTCGAAAGAAAGATCGCGCAATTGCCCGCAATATAACTGAGTTTCAAATGCAAAAATACAATACAATCAAAGAAAAAGTGATTCCACTCACCTCCGAGATAAATATCAGTTATTTCCTCATATGAATGTAAGCTGTGCACCAACGTGTTGTTGACGAACGGTACGGTACTTCCCTTTTCGTTCTTCTCCAATATCTTTAATTGTAGCTCCCTGGACAAGTGGGCGGAGAATAAAGCCCATGTTTTATGCTCCTTCGTACGACGGTGTCGCGCGCCGAAAATAGTCGATCTGCAAGCTCACAGAGGGTCGTGGATGCGACCCGCGGTGAGCTTGTAGATCGGCTATTTTGAACTGACCGCCAGAGGGAGAAGGGAGGGGTCGAGCCCCGTCGAGGCCGAGGAGAGATACTTGTGGTCCTGTCAATGAAAATCAAGTGTGATGTTGTTCTAAATACGTCTTGATCACTACATGATCTCTTATGATCCAATTCTACTCACATGAAAGGACTGAGTATGCTACATGTGTGATGTGAGTCACATCACACATGTAGCATACTCAGTCCTTGGACGCATAACTTTTGACTAAAAATACAACTTATTTTCCAGACCAAACTGTCGTGATGATCAAAGTAAATATTGTAATTATATATGAATGCAATATTTATAGCAAATCATTTAAATGTATAGTATTTTTGTTCAATACACATGTATTGCCTGGAGGCAGTTGTCTAGTGACTAGTCTGACTCCCACAGTTCACACTATTGCTTATTGCAGCTGGCCATCTAGTGGTTAAATATTAAATACAGAACAGAAAACTGATAAATTCAAACCCTTTATTAATAAGATCAACATGACAAATTATTTTCCAACCATTAAAATCAATACTTTACATCCGATTTGTTTCAATACATTATCATTCAAGAAAAATATCACAAAAAGCTAAAACATCAAATACTTGGATGGGATGATGATAGTCATACATTTCATACAGAAACAGAAATCAACAGAACAAAAAACTACAAAGAAAAGTGAAATGCATTCTGTTAGTCACATTAATCGAGGACATCTTCCTCAGGCACATAAATCAAGTTTATAGTCCACAGTACTAGGACTTTAAATTACAGCTCACTTGTCTCATTATTATAATCCAATTGTTACAAACAATTTGTGGAAAGTGGAAAATATGCAAATAAAGAGAAAAGTAGAATTACACAGTATTGGTGTTTATAGAAATGTGCTATAATTTAAAGTGTTGTCTCGTGTGTGACTATTCTCTGTTATAATTAAGCCCCACATAGCAGGGAGGGTTTTCCGTGCAAACTGTACACGAGTGGATATATTAAGCACTTGCCTTACCACCACATACCAGAAATCCTAAACTGGTTCACAGATGTTTATTTTTGTATAAACACATTTGACATCTCACTTCATCTTGCAACCATTATCTGTAACATTCAAAAAGCGGTCTGTGTTTCACCCAGGTAGGTTATACTCAAATGCAAGAGAGTAAACATACAGTACATATTCTTGAATATGTGACAAGTGACAAGCACAATACACGATGAGGAGAAATCACATCCTCCAACTCAATTTCTTATAAAATATAGGCAAATGCTCCCAAGGATCTCTTATTGCATCTGCATAAAAATAAAATAAATCCCATCTGCATAAAAATAAAAATAAATCCCATCACATTAAGTTGAGCTGATATTGAAGAGAGGGAGGAAAGGCAGAGATAACATGGGTCCCCATCAGGTTGAAATGTAGTTAGGACACAGACACTGCCAATCAAAGCTGGTCTTATTGGGAAGCACATTGATGCAATGATTGCCTCATTGTACTTAATACTTTTCAGGGTTTTAAGGATGATGAAATCCCCAGTCTTCTCTACCCACACACTGGTTTAAAAATGCAATGAACTGAAACTGAACTGAGAGAGCAGCATTGGAGAGGGCGAGAGGACTATTAACACCTGCATAACTGATAACATAGATTCCAAGTCTCAATTCTCAAAATGATTGACAATAAGCGGGGCTGAATGTCCATGCAAAGTTAGACTCAAATAATGCCACATCTTCTTTGTTGAGCTATATAGCAGACATGAACGTTTTAGATACTGACGATGTTTCTTCATACAAAAGATGAGTCATTTTTACCCAAAGGGGCACATCTGGGCATGTTTGTTGCATACTTACATGTAGCCATGACATTTGTAAAAATATGACCAGGAATGTTGCGATATATATCAATGAACTAAAACGTGTAATTTGTGTTTCATGCCCCTTTAACTGTTACCATGTGTGAGAATAGATCAGCTTAAATAGCGCATTTCTTATATCAATTCTTCAACCCCAAAAAATACATTTTCTTTCCAGTTCCTGCCAAAGCTTGTATCTCAGGAAGTTATCCACATTCATTTGTGCCTTTCAAATTTACACTTCCCAACATAATGCCCATATACCGATTCCGAAAGAAGCTTTAGGACACCATGTTCTTCACACAGCTATAAAATAAATGATGTGAATAGGAGAGACCTGAATGCAGACAAAATGAACGAAGAGGTTCCTGTACATTTTCTATACTTTCTATACAAAAATACACACTGTTTTGGTTCTCAGACGTTGTCGGAGAATAGGCATTTGTCTGACAAAAGTCTGCAAACCAAAAACTGGCATATTGTCTCTAATAAAAGTATTTTCTTTCTTTTAGTTTGTTTTATGAAAGAGGCATAAGGAAAGGAAGCTGAGCCTCTGTAAGTGCTATGGGGTATCTTCCATTTGGAGAGGCAAGTGACAGGAAAATGGAAGACCGAATAGCCCCTTCTGATTGGTAAGCAGCAGCTGATGGCCGGTGGCAGCCATCCTAGGGTTCCCACACTGGATTAGTTATTGTTAGCAATGACCTTGACCCTGTTACAGTCAGAGGTCCAGGGTCAAAGGTCAACTCACAATTTGGCCTGCAGAGGCTTCAGGTACTTGTGGAAGGACTCGTGAACCTGGAGAGGGGAAAAAAGTGGGGGAGAAAGTGTTAAAAAGGACCTAAAGACGTGTATACACGTCCGAGGCACATCCCGGTTTTAATTGAGAGTTTGTGTATACATAATAAAGGCGCTAGAGTGCCAAGCAGATGAGGCAGATTTTACTCTGAAAAGCCATGATTCTGAATCCATTCCAAGCATTAGTTTTGCACGAAAAACACTTTGGCCTAAATTCGGCCACTTGCCCAAATGTGCCCAAATGTGATGACCTCATCACATTTGTGATGACGGCTATGGCCGTTTTTAGCCCAAGGAGTGTTTTTCGTGCGAAACTAAAGCTTGGAATGGATTCAGAATCATGAAAACCCCCCTAGTTTGACACGTCACATGCTACTTAAAGCATAATGAAATTTGGAACATTTTGCCGTATATAGGTTGTTAATGGTACGGTCATATATAACTGGCGATAAACTGGCATTACACTGGACCCCAGAAGGAAAGAGAAAGAAAGGCAGGCCTAAAATGACATGGCGTAGAACGATCGAGAAGGAGCTCCAGCAACAACATCAGAGCTGGGGGACCATAGAGAAGATGGCCAAAGACAGATGCAAGTGGAGAAACTTTGTTGCTGCCCTATGCGCCAGCCAGCGTAATGGGGATAAGTAAGTAAACTGGCATTAAGCTACTGAATTGGTAGCTGGTAGGATGTATCATACCAAAATATAAACTAGAGACATGTAGGAATACAAAAATGTTTTTTTTACAGTCACCTTAGGTGGTACCAATTTGTCAAAATATCAGTGGAGGCATTGCATGCAGTGTGGGTGCAGACAGTATGTGACCCAGGTAGAACTGACCTCTGTGCGGTTGAGGGGAGATTTACGGGCCCACTCGAACATGTGCTCATAGACATTTCCATCATATCTTCCCAGGGATGAGTTAAGCAGCTCGTCGCGGTAGTCGAAGGCATCTACGAGCGCCACAGCATTGGGCCTCAACTGTGACAGTAGCTCCTTTAGACGAAGCGAGACCTGCAGCATCTGTGGCACACTCAGAAGATCAGCCTAGGGGGTAGGAAAAAAAGAAAGATGTAGAGAAAGAGCTGAAAACTATAAGCATTGCTGGGGCACCGATTTGGTTAACTATGGCAGCCAATATGGTTTTTCGACATGTTGTCTCCTAATTGATGTAATAGTTCAGCCTTCAGTAGATGATATCTAGCTAGCAACATCAACATCAACAATATTATTGAAGTGATGCAATTAAACACAAAAGTAGTGTCCGTAACCGTTATATAACCAGGATAGGTACAAACTAGCATCACAATTTGGACTGCAGAGGCTTCAGGTACTTGTGTTTCAATAACCATTTCTTTATGGCAAGTGACACAAAACACAGCAAATGTGCCAATTGTAGTCTTGCTATACTTCATTATTTAGATTTAGATCGATACAAATTACTTACTAATTATTATTATTTTTTTACTTTTCTACTGAAAGTCAAACCAAAATTAAATCTAAAACCCTGAATACAAAAAGAGAATTCTTGAAATTTGCTGCAGAGCAGAATATCTCATATGACTTACAGGAAGACCTCCACAATGTTGTACAAATGAATGTGATGATCATGAATATATAGTATCTCTCACACAAAGCCCCCATTTTCCAAGCTGGCATACAACAGGGGCATTCAGGCCCAGTCTGGTACACAGCTGGACCACTTATTACTTTTACATAAGTGGTTGTGCCGTTGTGAAGATGATAGCATTTACAGTATGAGGAAAATGCAGATAAATAAATCATTGGAGTGTCTTGCAGAGTCAAACAATTGTACAGTATCTTCGCCCCGATCCTTGATGTAGCAAAATGTGGCTAAAACGGAGCCATATCTTAGAAACATCTAGTACTGTTAGCCCGTCTAAAAGGTTCCGTTTCAAGTATCCCACCTTGACACAAGTGATTCAATCAGAGATTTTATATGGAGACAGTCTACACAGTTTTGTACAATACTAGCATACCGGTACACTATGATGTAGAGTACACTAAATACTCAACGTGTATGTATTGGTATTGTATTGGCTTGGCTGACTGTTTTCCTTACCAGTAAGAAGTCTCCAGAGTTCTGTACAATGCCCTGGAGCGCATAGAGCAGAGCCAGGGTTGACAGCACTGAGTGTACCGCGGTGTCTCCGATCTCTGTCAGCTTGGCTGAAAAAATCTTCACCACCACATAGTGACAATGTGCCTAGTGAGGAGGAAGAGAAATAAGATAAGGCAGTCCCGAATCGCCCCCCAGACGAAAGCACTTGATTCACAGGTTCACAGTGATCTCAGTGTACTACATAGTTATCCTCCTCAGGTTCGTGCATAACTATTTTTAACTATTGTTTTGCAAAAAACATAGGTGCAGAGAGAATTTAATTTGTGTTAAATATTTCAAGTTACATTTAGCCCGAATTTATTGGCCAAGGACATCTCAAGCCAAACACTGCGCAAATACACAAACACACATGTGTGCGCACACGCACACAGTACTTACATCTGATGCTCTGACCAGGTCAATGGCGCTGTTGTTCCAGGCATCCGCCTGGCTCTTCCTGTGATGCAGGTCTTGTTGGATGTTCTTAGCTGCCAGTTCCACCAGCCTACACACACACCACACACACACACACACACACACGCGAGTAGGACATTGAATGAACATAAAAACAACCATGTCAGTTAGCAGCACATTCAGGGATACACATTGGCTGACATGAGATCAGAATAGCAAGAATCAGAGTAGCCTGCTGTCTTACTTGGCAGCGCGTAGTTTGTAGATCTCCACCAAGCTGGCGAGGTCATTGATATTGACCACAGTGGGTCTGGCTGAGACAGGCTGGGGCTGGACCATACGCAAATCTGCATCATTGAGGTAGGACACGATGCCACTCAGCTGATGGCCAGCCCGCGCCTGTTTGTAACTTTTCAGCAGGTACCTGTGTGTACAAAGAAACACAGTGGTAGGGCACAAAAGGCACAAAGAGAGACAGGGAGAGTCTTTATGCACACTGTGTCAAAAAGTGACATATTTTCAGCTGAAAAACATATCAACATGATTTTCAGTTGAATATATCATACTGTCGTTAAGTAGGTTCCCAGTTCGATTCCGGGCTCGCCCAGAGTTAGTGTCGAAGTGTCCTTGTCCTTGAGCAAGACGCTGAACCCTTAATTGCTCCCTATGAGCAACTTGGTGCCTTGCATGGTTTCTTCCGCCATCGGTGAATGGGTGAATGTAATGCACATCTATGTAAAGCCCCTTGGATAAAGATTCTATATAAATTACCATACTCTCATAAAGTGTGTATGGCCATGGGCTGTGGTTGTGTCTGTATGCTTGCTTACAGACTTGACAGACACAGGACCTTTTGATTTTTTATTATTTTCTTTTTTACATTTTTTTACATAATCAAATGGGGAACTTCGATCGTATTTAATGTGAATGTTGTTCTACTGTGAAGACAAGTAGTGTCCCAAGTGCTCCTCACAATATAATGATAGGATTCAAGTTAAATGTCGTCACACCCAGGTATGCATGAACATATGTGGGACACACCTACCTGGCAGTCTGCAGCATCATGACTGTGTTCTCCCCCTCGTAGGTGCAGGTGGGGGTGAAGTTGACGTAGATGTCAGGCAGGGCGCTGCTGCAAGAGTAGCCGTGGCCCCCGCAAGACATACGGCACACTTCGATTCCTGCGTTGGCCGCCCATGTGGTGAAGGCCTTCAGTCCCGCAGACAGGGCATGGAGCTGAACAAGAGATGGCAAGAGGTTAAATGTGTTCGTGGCTACTGTGAGAGAACTTGTGCCACAGAAGCAGGACGTGACAAAGTGTGTGCAATCAGCAGGTTTGCACAATTATATTTGTACAAATAACAAGCGATTAGTCATCTGGTTTGTGAAGTGCAGGTGCATGTACGTGATTGTATCGTTAGTACCTCCGGAAGTTCACTGAAGTCTCCCTGGCTGATGTCTCCAGTGATACGGTGGTAGGTCTGGGTCATGTACTGGCCGACAAAATGGAAGGCATAGGCCATGGCCAGCAGAGGGAACAGTTTGTACTGCTGCGTTTGGTAATCCAAGATCTGGGGCTCTGGCTCTCTACAGAACAAGAAAGGGCAGGTCTGATTATTCCAATAAAACCAAAAACAAACACTAATTTACTAAATTGACACAGGCAGATTTGTGGGTACCAGACTTCTGCACTTGCTCATCTTCATGTGAACATGAAATGTAACGGTGATGATTCAAATTGTCATTTTCTATGTAGTGAGTTTGAAGGAGAAAACCATTTGAAATTACTGTTCATCTTTTAAAATTGCAATCTCCTTAATCAGTGTAATTGTTTATTCACTAAAGGATTACCTCTTGTAAACAAGAGTAAGTAAAATAAAATAACCAAATTAAAAAGCTACAAAGTGAAAATGGAAAACAAATTTGGACCCAGGGTAGCCTTGGAAGGAAGGTCACAGCTTTCCATTTTGTAATCCAGTCAGGGTATTAACTTCAATGTTTGGGCGGAAATGTGGCAACAAAACACCCTGAAGCATTTCAAAATAGTGTCGGTTTAATTTCTGTCATAAAATGCAATCATCTGACATCAAACATTATCTAGTTAGTTCCAAACTCATCCATCTAGTTAGATCCAAAGCTATAGTTAGTTCCATTGATTGATTGATTGAAAATTGTATTAACAGTTTGCAGAATTACAGTACATTTCAAGCACAAACTCAATACAAAGGCTGTTAACTGTGAGTGGACGACCCAATTAAGCATTACACTTGTTTACAACAGGGTCCACCATGTTCAATTCATCAAAACATTTAGAGACGTACAAATAGACACTTCTATATAGACAAAGAACAGTACAGGAATTCATCATAATGGAGGTAAAAAGGGAAAAGAAACATATACAGTGAGGGGAAAAAGGGGGGGCGGTGGGGGGGGATTCAGATTTTACGGGGGCCAGTTTCGAATTGCAGCCATCCGTAGGTGCCCTTTGAGAGCGGTTTTGAAGGAGTCAAGGGATTCGCATGTCTTAATGACTGTTGGTAGGGCGTTCCACATTTTGGTGGCATAGGAGCGAAAAGAATTTAGTCCCTTGTTTGTGCCGAATCTGGGTTGAACATGATTCGTTGCACTCCCTCTGGTGTTGTGGGTGTGGACTTCGTTAACATTAAGGAAGTATCTACACAGGTACATGGGTATCTTGGTGGAGTATCGAATCTTGTGGACCAGACCCATTGCAAGATGCTGTACTCTGTCGCCGACCCTAAGCCATGCCAGTCTGTCAAAGTGGGCAGGGGTGAGGTGGGTTCGGGGGGTGAGGCCAAGTAGGAGCCTGACCAGTTTGTTTTGGGAGGTCTGGAGCCTAGTTTTAAGGGCCTTTGAGGTGCTGTGGTACCAGGAGGTGCATGCATAGTCAAAGAAGCCTTGTACAAGGGCTCCTGTTAAGGTCTTCAAGGTGTTTTTGTCGACCAGTGAGGAGATCCTGTAAAGGAATCTTGTTCTTTGGTTGACTTTTTTGATTACGTTGGTGGCCATTTTATCACCGGAAAGATTAGCCTCCAGGATGGAACCTAGGTAGGTAATTTCATCTTTACGTGTGATAACATTGTCACCCACTCTAACCAAGAAGCCATTTGCCTTGCTGAGATTACTATTAGATCCAAAGAGAATGGATTCAGTTTTTCCCAGGTGTAAAGATAGTTTGTTATCAGCGAGCCAGGTGCAGATTCTACCGAGTTCAGAGCTGAGGGCATTTTCAACCTGCAGTTTGTCCCTGTCCGAGACCAGCAGTGCCGAGTCATCTGCGAACAGGAACAAGTTGCAGTCACAAGCTGAAGTCATGTCGTTAACATATATTAGGAACAGTAGAGGCCCTAGTATGCTTCCTTGTGGAACGCCACAGCTCACTGGGAGGGGGGGGGACAGTGTTCCGTTCACTTCCACCATCTGTGCTCTCCCCTCCAGGTAGGATTGCATCCAGCTCACTGATGTGCTATCGAAACCAATTGCTTTTAGCTTGTTAACCAGTATGGAGTGGTTCACTGTGTCAAAAGCCTTTTGGAGGTCCAGCATGACCATGCCGCAGTATTTGCCAGCGTCCACCTCTTGTTTGATGTGGTCGCTCAAATAGAGAAGGCATGTGTCAGTGGAGTGGGATGTTCTGAAGCCAGATTGGAACTCGTACAATAATTTATTAGTGGCAAGATACTTTTCAACCTGTTCATAGACTATTTTTTCCATCACTTTCGAGATGGAGCTTAGAATAGAAATAGGGCGGTAGTTGCCGGGGTCTAATTTACTCCCTTTCTTGTGCAGGGGGGTTACTTTGGCCAGTTTGAAATCTAGGGGGACCTGTCCCTGTTTGATGGAGAGGTTTACTACGTGGGTGATGATTGGAGCTATAGAGATGGCTGAGTCTCTGAGAAACTTGGAGGGAATATTGTCATGGCCAGTGGCCTTGTGGGGTTGGAGGGCACTCAGTTTCTTAAGTACCTCATCAGTTGTTACCATAACTAATTTAAAATCGTCTTTACAAACACCTAGGTTTCTGTAGAAGGTTTTAATGTGCTCTACACCAAAGAGCCCAGAGTGGGAGGGCAGATTGTTAACCAGCGTTGTTGATATGTTTGTAAAGAAGATGTTCAAGTAGTTGGCCACATCAAGCTTGTCAGTGATGAGTGTTGTTCGCTTTAATGTTTATGTTTGAAAACCTGGTTTTCAGTTTCTGACTATAGCCTAATTGGTTGTTGAGTAGCTTCCAGAGCTCTCGAGGATTGTTTTTGTTTTCCTCAGCTTTATTATTAATGAAGTTACTTTTGGCGGATTTGATCATGGCAGTAACATTATTTCTTAGCCTGTTTCGTTGGGTTTTTAGGTTGTCCAGCTGAGCTTGGAGACCCCTGTTGAAGCGCTTGGCAAGCTTTGACTTGCATTTTAGAAATTCAGAGCATTTTTTGTCTCTGGCATTCGTTGCAGTCATTATGTCCGAATTCATCCATGGCTCCGAGCGGGTTTTGACCCTGATGGTTCTCAGAGGAGCCATGTAGTTCAGTACTGATGTAAATTTGGTTTTGAAGCCAAGCCAAGCTTCTTCGACAAGTGTGCTGTTAAGCTCATCGGACCAATCCAGACTCTCCAATTCTTGGTTAAAGGCCTCACTAGAGTAGGTTTTGAGGTCCCTTGATATGACTGCTTTGTGGCAGCCAGACTTTGGTTTTTGTTTTTTGCGGGTACAGAATATCATGAAATGATCACTAAGCCCGCATACAATAACACCTTTCTTGGAGATTCTGGATTTGTCCGAGGTGATTTCGCATTTTTGAAAATTAATTCAACCCACACAGTTTCAATTTCAACATGCTGTAAGTCAGTACGGGTAATGAATTCAGTATCTTTGTGGATATACATGCAAACACCACCCCCATTACGGTTTCTATCATTTCTGACTACTGAATAGTTCTCAATTTCAATCTCAGCGTCCCTGATGGATTTATCTAGTTTGGTCTCAGAAAAACACAAAATGTTTGCCTTGCCGGTAAGGAATAATTCTCTAATTCTCCAAACTCAGCAATCTTAAGATTTATTGTGTTTCCCCCTTATTACGTTCTTTACGGTACATGCTGCAGTGGGGTGCAGATGCTGGGGATGCGCCATGACGCTCACCTCCCACCCGATGTTTGATGGAATACATGGCAGTGAATGGAGCCGGCTGAACCAGCTCATTAACAAACATTATTTGCCAGAAAGGAAACGATGGACAGTCCTGCAATACTTGGCACGTTCAAGAAAGAAACGTACCGTTTCTCTCTTGGCCCCTTTAGATACCTCTATTAAATGACAGTGTACACATCGAAAAGCAGACAATAATGAATTATATGGCTTCTTTTATTTTCCAGAAGCGATTATTTTACAATGGTCTGAGTCTCAATCATTCAGAAATAGTGTTTGTTCATATGCTTGTATTCTACCAGAGCTGGTATTATGCTAATGTAGAACTCCATATATGGATATAGTCAACTGGCATAGTCATCGTGACAAGCATCCATCCGACTGCATGGCATTGTCATCGTGACAAGCATCCATCCAAGCCCTATATAAAATGTAGATCGATATTTTAACCTTACAACCCAGATATCTCTGCATTACAGTGTCAGCTAGCTGTAAAAATGGCACAACAAGAAGTTCAACTGGACGAGGATTGGTTCTGCTGTTCCATCTGCCTGGATCTACTGAAGGATCCAGTGGCTATTAACTGTGGACACAGCTACTGTATGGACTGTATCAACTGCTACTGGGATGAGGAGGATCAGAACGGACTCTACAGCTGTCCACAGTGCCGTCAGACTTTCAGCCCGAGGCCCATTCTGAAGAAAAACATCATGTTAGCAGAAGTGGTGAATAGACTGAAGAACACAGGACTCCACCAGGAGACGCACAAGCGAGAGAAAGCCAGTAAAACTCAACAAAGATGCCACCACTGTGAGGAGTTCAAATGTCCCAAGTGTGTCTACGCCTTCACATCTCAGGACTTCCTAGACAGACACCTGAAGATGAGCCACAATAACCTCTGCCACCAGTGCCAAATGTTGAAGAAAAGAAAAGGTGGCGATCTGACTGAGCACTCAAAAAAGTATAAAAATTAGGAGAGGGTAGATATAAAACTAGAAAAAGTGCCCTTCTGGGCACAGAATCTGGAGGAGTAATATCAAAAAATGTGTTTTACAAAAGTCGGCCTCCTGGTGGCGCTATAAAAGGCAGATGCGGAAAATGCAGGTCAAAGGTTTGTCCTTGGCCTCTAGGGAGTGTGCATGCAACGTTTCACGCAGATCGGTGCAGTTTTAGGTAAAAAATGTGAAAAGCTGCCTCATGGTGGCGCTATAACAGGCCGTTCTGGAAAATGCGGGGCAGAGGTTCATCGTTGGCATCCAGGGAGTGTATGTGCAAAGTTTGGCATCGACCGGGTTAACAGTGCCGGAGATTAGCTGGTAACGGACGGACGGAAGGACGGACGGACGGACGGACGGACGGACGGACGGACACACACACACACACACACACGGACGGAGTGCAAAACATATTCTCTCCCCATGCCTTCGGCCTGGTGGAGACAATCAAGGTACTTTATTACAAAAGTGATCCAAAACACCGCGACCGGAACCGGATGTTGATTGAATGGTGTGTGTTGTCAGATCGGTTGTTTCACTAGCTGATGAGAAGTACAAGCCGGCGGCGGTGCCATTACTGAGACCACTAGGCTCTGTGCAATAAGCGTTGTTTTGACCAGAAATGCCACCTGGGAGGGGGATTTGGAGTCTAAAGCGACTGAAAGCGTGTGTGCACACGCAATCCTTTTTTTTTCACTTATGTTTTATTGATGAAAAGACAACAAAACTAAAAAGACAAAACGAAAAAAAGACAAAAAAAAAAAGAAAAAAGACAAAGCTGCATTTTTCATATTACAAGATACAGTCATTGAAATCTTCTTATCGCTAGGCTGAGAGAAGAGATCCCACTTTTCCCACTTTTTATAGAACTTATCCTCTTGTAGTCTAAGTATGAATGTTAGTTTTTCCATAACATACAGTTCCTCAGTAATGTCCATCCAATGTTCTTTCGTTGGTGGGTCCTGTTGGTACCACCGTGTGATCGCTTTCTTACTTGTTGCTAAGAGGATCTTGATTAAATATTTATCATGCATTAGAAACTCTTCAGGGATATTTCCCAGCAATAAAAAGGAACAAGTCTGAGGTATCTTAAAACACAGAATGGTCTCCAAGGTGGAGTGGATATCCTGCCAGTAGTCCAGAATATATGAGCGTGGCCCGCCTCCTTGTGGCCAAAATTTGCGCGATCCAGTCTTATGGCTAACAACAGATAGCCATCCGAAGCTAATGTGAGTAGCCTTTCCACTAGATCGGATCAAAACATTTTATACAACTGAATTAACGTAGCCTACGTATTTTGTCACTTCCCGACAATTAACGTAGGCTACGTTTCATGGCGGGCTAAGGGTTAATCATTCTGCTGAAGAGGACAGTGACAGAATGTTTACTGAGCTCTTCACTTCCATTAAAAGAAGACAATCTGAGGTGAAGGATCTGATCAGAAACAAGCAGAAACATGAAGTGAGTCGGGCTGATGAACTAAGGAAGTGTGTAGAACAAGAGTTTACTGAACTGAGGAGAAGACATGCTCAGTTGGAGCAGCTCACACAATCAGAAGATGACATTCATTTTCTACAGTTACGCCACCCTCTCAAGGGTGTATCTACACACCCAGTCAGCAGCATTGTCCGTCCTCTGCGCTACTTCAAATACGTGACTAAAGTTGTAATACTTCGAATACGTGACTAAAGTTGTAATACAGGTGAAGGACAAAATGGAGGACATTCTTAAAGGGGAATGGACAAACATTCCAGAGACAGTGAATATAGTGGATGTTATACTGTCAACACCACCAGAGCCCAAGACTAGAGCTGAGTTCTTACGATGTTCATGTATAATCACACTGAATCCAAACACCGCAATTCAATATCTGACTATCACTGAAAGGTGTCAGGTTCTGAGTAAAGAGGGCCTGAGTGGAGGCTGTTATTACTGGGAGGTAGAGTGGAGTTGAGTGGAAACATTGTTCATATAGCACTCTCACATAAAGATATAGGCAGAACAGGGTACAAGGAACAAGGACAAATCTTGGTCTTTATGGTGTTCCAAAGAAGGTTATGTTATCAGACACAGAAATATTGACACTAGAATAGCAGGGCCTGAATCCTCCAGAGTAGGAGTGTACAGTGCAGGTATTCGGTCCTTCTACAGCAGCTGTTCTACACCATGACTCTCCTCCACAGAGTCCAGACCACATTCACCCAGACCCTCTATCCAGAGTCCAGACCACATTCACCCAGACTCTCTATCCTGGAATTTGGCTTGCATCATATTCTGGAGGTTCTGCAGAGTTTTGTGACTTCAAGTAGCTCACCACATTTTGGGTTTGTCTCCAATGACTTCATAAAGTAATGTTTGTTCAGTCTATCTCAGTTTATTATTTGTAGATTGAAAAAGTATGAAATTGGGAAATAACTACATTCCCAACTATTGTTTTTTTGAACAGAATTGATGGAACAACTCGCTTGATAAAGAAATATGACAAATAAAATTGTATAAAGTAATTTCAAGATGTCTGATTGGGTTCCAATAACTTGAAAAGATGTATTATACCCTTTGTACCTTATTTCACATAATTGATGGTATTAATTCTGAAAATGACAAATAGTCTCAGTTTGATATTATGGCCCCTCAAAAAATGATGCCCTGCCGCTGCAGAAGCCTCGATGCTCAGACCGCAGTGTCCCAGCTGATTTTTCCACATTCTGCTCTTATTGGGCAACATCAAGTGAAATACTGTACACACAATAACCAGTAGTAGGTTCAACATTGGGCATGGATATAACAACAATATATGCACTGTTAGTTATATCACAATCACTCTGCTTCGAAAGACCTCAATTATGAAGCAGAAGCTATAATTGTATCAGTATTTAGTCCTTGTAATGTTAGAGGCCTGGCCACTGTTGGCTTCGTTTCGTCACTGTGTTGTGTATGTTTTGCTTGCAAACTCTGTGTAGACAAAGAAACTGTATTCAACTTGTTTCAACTGGCACAAGGTTGAGTAGATAATGTGCTATGTGGGTCCTGTATAATTGCCTGTCCAAGTGTGTGTGTGTGTGTGTGTTTCTGTGTAATTGCTCACCCAGGGCGGATCTCAGACTGATGTCGGACTGAACTGTAGCGGATGGCGATGGTGCATGATTTGGAGAGGGCACGGGAGGACTCGCCTACGATCATGGAGCGGATAAAGACCATGGTGCCATAGGTCAGCTTGGCACTGGGAGGCTTTTCATAGCTGCCGTCTGGTGCCACCTTGTGGACAAAAAACAACAAACAGTAAATCAGACTAAAAGTCAATGCTTTTTGAACTGTTGCTCCAACCAAGAGGAAGGAAGGAAGGAAGACACACACACACACACACACACACACACACACACACACACACACACACACACACACACACACACACACACACACACACACACACACACACACACACACACACACACACACACACACACACACACACACACACACACACACACACACACACACACACACACACACACACACACACACACACACACACACACACAATATTTCAATAGATGTGCATCGTAGTTCAACTTTTATCAAATGAATCAAATACATTACAACTAATATATGACCGGTAGGATCTAATTTTAAGATTGACACACAATTTTAAGACTCTCGCACACCGATGTGTGCAAGATCATATGGTATATATTAAGACAATGTGGTCATCGGGCATGAAAATTCCAACTGCGTCGGTTGGAAAATAGCAATGATAATTGCCGTCTTGCACCAGGTGGAAGATAGAGGCCATATACTTCTACAAAAAAGAACAATCATCCCTTAGTGTGTGGCAGTGTCTGCAGAGACCCTTCCCTCTGTATTGCATAGTTTTACTTTGTTCGGGATGTTTCTGGGCATCAAGCTTTGGGCACTGTGATTCACTATTGGTGTCGTTGAGCTGGGGAGGTGGCAACTTTTAAAGTTGTATTTATTACTAACTGCAAATCATAATTGATATACCGTTAACAGGTTTTAGTAAAACCATGTCCTTATGTTATTAGTCAGTCAGTGGCAGAAGTTTACCTTTGCGTATTTCATGAGCATGTTATCACGTGGAATTCGCACATTCTCCATTTTCAGATAGCCATTATCAACGTCATCAAAGCCAAACTTTGGGCCGATGTCGCCAATCACAATTCCTGAGACGAGAGTCAAAAGGACATAGACAGGCAGAGAGAGGGAGAAACAAAGAGACAGAAATAAATATGAATTCATATTAATAAATAATAAATATAAAGGAGGAGGCGTGTCTGAAGCTTGTCCTGTACGGGCTATACGGACGTAAAAAAAAAAAAAGAAATCCGCTTGATCAAGTGAAGTATTAATGACTGTGGTAACTGAGCTTCTTAACATGACTAGAAGGTCAGGGAACATTTTCTCAATTACATAAATAAGTATGGTTGGTTGGTATACTGTAATGTAAATACAAACAATCACATAACAAGCATGAACACACAAAGATCGAGAGAAATAGAGCACGAGTTACCTGGCAGTGGTTCGTGGGTGTTCATACTGCGGAGTGGTACAATGAAAGCATGTAGACCACGGTGATTGCCTTGAGTGTAAAGCTGGGCCAGGACTATGGCATGGTTGGATGTCTTTCCAACTGGAGCGAAACAGAGAGAGAGAATGAAGGGTGGTAGGGTGGTAACAAGATCATTAAAACCTGACCACTCAGGCACAATCCATCGTCATCACTGATGGACGGATGCCTATGATGATGATGATGATAATAATAATAATAATAAAGTGTTATACATTTGCAGGGGGAAAAAGAAAAAGCTATAACATATATAATACAAATAAATACATATTTTAAAATGTAGCTGTAGTGTTTGAAAAATATTGAATCATTTTCTGGGGGGTCCCTGGCACAGATAGGGGAGTACGTGGACAAATGTATATCCTTCTGGGGGTCCTTGGCACAAAAAGGTTTGAGAATATATTATTCTATACTATACTGATTTAGAAGGCATTTGTTCAATCAACCTCAGCTCATAATGGGTTAAGAAACATTGCAGAATGCAGGTACTTACGACCCCCAGGCCACCATTTGATGGAGGTAACAGTGGGGCTGTTCAAGACAAACTCCTGTGTGGCAGGGTCATACGTGGCAGTGGTCTCCAACCCTCTGAGGTGTGTGCCTAGGACAAACAAGGCCCACAAAATACACACATTCAAGCGCACGCACGCACACATACAAAGCCAGATACAATATACAACATAGAAGGCGAAGTTATAATATTGTTATGGAGGAACACAAATCTGTATTGAGATCAAAGCACCCATTACACAAACTACAAATCACAAGGTCATAGGAATATACGGTTAGTAAATACTATATTATACTATTCTATGCATACTACAAAGGAATTTGTAACTGTTGAATGGCGAGTTGTGATTTTGTATATTCATTTCAAAATGTCAAAAATGATGGACAATTCTCTAGCACTTTATTTTCTCAATACAATAGTAAAATAAATGATGCTAAGCACTAACCCTTTGTAGGAATTTGACAGATTTCTATAAACATCTTGAATGAATGTTAAATTACACAATGTAATATTTGATTTGAGTCAATATTTCTCATTTGCACTCAAACAAAAATTAGGCCAAAAGGGCTAAAAAAAAAAGAAGCTATGTTTTCTGTACAAAACCAACATAAACTGTACCATAGTGTGTATATAATAACACTTTCTTCACACAGACGCACCCTAACTCCACAATTCCTTTTATTTTACCACAGGGCTGAAGGGGGGCACAAGTTCTAGATTTCCTTCTATTCTGACAGCACCCACTGATACAGCAACCAGAGGCAGATTCGGACACAATAAGAACTGTACTATGCAAACTTTAATAAATATAAATCTATACTAGGAGGATTCCTTAGGCTTGTAAGCTGATTTGTTTTCAATGGGACTAACAGACGGCATGAAAGGCAGTTTCACGAATCATGCACTTTTTCGTAGAATTTGTAATGGGAATTTATTAACTTCAGTGAAGAAAATAAAATCATGATTTTAGAGTTGTATACACCAGGCTCTGGCTCTTCAACAAGGGGTCCAGGACCACTAAGGTCAGGTGTCCTTGGAGTAACTACGGGGCGGTCGCCAAATTGTGTGAGACGATTTTAACATACTGTAGTGCTGTACTGTCAAAGGAATCTATGAAGCCATCAAAGCATCAGCATCACTTGGAGGCAGCCCATAGGTACTACTTACTAAACAATGTGGAATACTGCAACGCTCTCAAATATCTCAACCATCAACAGACGTTGATGAGACAATCGGCTAAATATGGTCAGCTAGCTTTGAAGAAGGCTCTCCGGCCCCGCGAGTTGCATGGGAGGCTTTCTGAAATACATTTACGCAGCACAGTTTCACACAATAGATAGTGGGGGGCGCTCCCTCTCTCTCCACCTCTCTCTCGTAAGGGGTCCTTGGACTGGAGGTATACTGTACAATACATTTGTATCAAGCTTGAAAGAGGTATTCATTCGTTATTCATGTAAGAGGGTAAATTGATTATGGGGTCAACTAGTGACAGCCTCATGAAAACAAACAAATATCTCATCACACGTAAAGGCCAAGCACAATGACCCATTTCTGGTCCAAACCAACAATTTCAGAGATGCAGTCTGTCTTAGGTCTGTTGATTTTACCATGGCCCATCTCAGTCTGTGCGTAGGTGCCGATGATTTCCAGATTCCAGGCAGACATGAAGAAATGGTCCATCTGCTCTGGGGTGGCCTGGTTAAGCAGTGTGGGCAGGAACATCCCCAAATGGAGTTCCAGGGGAGATGGTCTATCACGGCACACGCAACTAAACCAAGGAATCATGGGGCAATGGCAAAAAGAGGAGGAAATAAGAATAAAAAATATCGGAGGTAATAAGACATAAGAGATGGATTTTTCATGGAGACCCACAAAAGAAAAGGGCGCACAATGGAGAAGATATGACCCAATGAATCCCAAATTAATTATGTAGAATGAAATTGGAAATAATTTGGAACAAATTAAGGGGAGAGAAGGGGGAAGAAAGAATGACAGAGAAAACAAAACCTGTGAGCATATTGTGCGAATTGATTTAAAAAGTGCCTATTTGAAACACAAAATATTTGCATTCGATCATTCATAAACTTGATCACAAATTTTCATTTTTGACTGATTTATGAAAATTAACAAAATATGTTCATTCATAAATAACTATGAAATAAATTACTGAAAAGCATCAGCTACCCTGGACCAGCCATTTACTCCAAAACAACATTGGAGCTTTGAATGTTATAATATAAAATCCATCAGACAGCTGGTTGCGGGAATTCCAGGTATCTTGATCCAGCAGTAGCCCAGAATTTACATACAGATACAGAAACCCCCATTGTGAGATCATAGGCATCCAAACAACATCTCAAGCCAAGGACACAGGCCAAAAAAATAGATATGCGTGAGCACATGAGTCAAAAGCATGAAACAAAAGCAAACAAAGCTTGCTTGGTCTATATATTCTTACACATCACAGATTTATCTGCCTCTCAGATAACAATAGGATATTCAGGAGCTGCAACTCAATCTCTTCAAAGGCACTAGGGTACGTCATATAGCTAAAATACTGCATGCTGTCACTTTGGTGACGGCAGTGTAAAAAGCCTTGTTTCAATTGATGCATTCTAGTTATCAAGGGAGACAAAGCTAAGGGTCTACAATGCCTCCGTCATCTCTGTGCTCCTGTACGGCTGAATAACACTCTTGCAGCCAGGCTTGACGGCTTTGACTCCAGAGCCCTCAGGAGGATTGAAGGCATCACGTGGAGCCAGCATGTTACAAACCAAACTTTAAGAGAGCTAACCCAACCAGCATCCCGTCTCGCAGCAATGCAGCGAGTGCACTGGTATGGCCACGTCATTCGCCTGCCGGGGGAACATCCAACACGCACCATCCTGGACTTCAATCCCCAGCAAGCCGGCTGGAGACGACCTAGAGGCGCCCCCCGCACCCGCTGGCTGGATGTAATAGCCCAGGACCTTAGAGCATGTAACGTGACTTTGGCACAAGCTCAACACCTTGTCCACAACAGACCCAGATGGAGAGACCTGGTGGCTTTGGTTGGCTCTACGTGCCCTGAAGTGCAAGAGGACTAAGTAATACGTTATCCAGGCATCCGAGAGCCTCACCAATTTGGTCAACAGCACAACCCCGTACCTACACACATTGATGACTTAACTGGAATGAATGCTGTGGTTATCGAGCTAATAATTTTTCTAATGCCACTAATAACCAAATGAATTGTATAGGACCAACTATCAAGATGCATACAAGCTTCATGATTTATTAGTTACAAACAAACAGGAGTTTTGATGGAAAATAAAAATGTATATAACATTTTGGAAGGAAAAAGACAGATTATGACTGAATACAGTGTTATAATGATCTACTGTGCTACTGCAAATCACTAAAGCAACAATATTAGCAATTCAACTGAACAACTCGCATTAATCTACACGTGTAATTAAAAACAAAGCAACCTTTGTGATTTTCATTTAAATAATTGATCTGTCAAATTCCTACAAGAAATTGGCACAATGTGTTGTCTGTACCAGGTCATAATTTCTTCATAAAGTCCTACTTTTCTCTGCTTGAAAATTGTGCATCATTTTGGCGAAGCTTGGCATTTTATTGTGTTGTCTGCAGGACAACAAAGCAGTGATTAACGCTGTAAAGGCTAAATCCAGAACTGACCATGTCCAAGCTCAGTTTGGGCATAGGTGCCCAGGGCCTGGAAAGACTCGGCCAGAGGGACCCATTTCTTGAACTGTTGGGGGTCACACTGACTATACAGCGTTGGAAGAAACATGACGAAGTGAAGACCCAGTGCCTCCTGATGGTGGCCCCTAAACACACTGGGTGAAGGAAACATGAGATACTGAACTTAGGACTCCGTCTTTGATTTGTTTCCATTTGGAATATCCATTGATGGTCAGCCCGTAATGTCATGAAGGATTGTAGTATATTTTTATATGAACAGCAGTGTCGACATTTAACCACATGAATCTAGCATCACTAGTGGGTAAGTCATAATATATTATAGGCAAGCATTTTGCAAATAATAAGCAAACCTAGGCTGAAACTAGGCGAATACAGCAGAAATAGCAGATGTACAAGCTCACACAGATCTGCCATTTTCCCTTTTTGACATACAACAAAGTATGGGTACTAGGGTTAAGTGGTTAAGGTTGAATCTCTCCTCGTCGTTGTTGCTGGAGCACAGACTTTTCTGACAGTAGTTGTTTCTATTTGATCATTTGAGTGCATGGTGCTTCAACTGTCCTTTAATGGTGCACAATTTACTGATGAATCTTATGTATGTGATTATGTGCTCATTCATTATGACTGGGACCTGATGTAGTTACATAAGATGAAGCCAGTAAAAATGACCAGCGTAATAAGCTATAACACTTTATAACACTCCATCCACTACTGTTGTAGTATAGAGTGTTACAGAAATATTAATTAAGTACAGTCAGAGTGAATTATTGAGTTGTCACATTTTGAGCAGTTACATGTAAGAAAGAGATATATTGTTGTAATAATGACATAATTTACTAAGCATGCAGTCGTTAACAGAACGAAGAAACGCTCAGTCCCTGAATCACCTCTGACCCATTTGTAATCTCATGATCTTTGCTCTACAGAGGGAAAAACAAGCCGCTGTAAAATAAACTTACACAATATGGCAGGGTGCCAAGCACATTAATGATGAAGAGCCTCAACACAAGCCTAGCTTAATTTATGAACAAACACGGATAACTCAGTTGCGGTATTATTTACATGATTCACTTTCCCCAAAAAAAAAAAATCTGACTGATGACTCTCACTCCCAAGTGGTGAAGGCTTCTTATGTCCTCATTATTTAGCACTGCAGTAATTAAACTATAGTTAATCAATAGAGTAACTCCCACAGCAGTACATGGAAAATTACTAGGCGCTTTGTCCAGGAGGAACAGGGCAATCTTTAAGCTCAGAAGTGAAAGGTTGCCAACCACCGGAGCAGTTAGCCTACAACAGTGTCCTGATGAGCAATGTCAAAGCTAGTATAAGCCTAAAAGGGATTTTCTTTTTAGTTTTGTGTCAATTATCAGCATATTATAATTATGTTCAATATCCAAGTGTCCTTGAGCAAGACGCAAAACCCCTAACTGCTCCCGAAGAGAAGGTGTGAATGGGTGAATTTAATGCACACTTTAAAGCGCATTTGAGAAGGATGCTAGATAAATGCTATGCAAAATTTTCCATTTTCCATTTATTATAATAAAGAAAGAACAAATAATCAATGACAAAATGGGAGATTATATTAATGACATGATATAAAGGAACGTTTTCCCTCTGGAAGGCATGCTGATTGCTGAACAATGCTGCTGATGCTGTAACTTTGCTGCTCCCCATTTTCGATATTTAAAAATAGGTTGCTTATTTCGGCTGTACGTTTAATCCCTGATGAATTTTGAAATGTACCTCTTGTAGAAGTAGATCTCTTCGGGATCTGCGATGCCATACTCCCTGAGCTTCACGATCATCTGAGCACTCTTTTTAACCGCCCTGTCATAGCGCTCGCTGCGGGACAGGAAGTTTGGGTCCTCCTGCTGGAAATCTGGGTCGTTGAGCACCAGGGACTCTATAGGGAGAGTGAAGTCAATTCAAAATGCATACTTTGAGGAGAATAACTTTAGTGACTGACTAGTAGCCAATACTTTTTAATTTGCATAATGAATTACATACGGCTTACACATTTCATCTGTCATTCCTCCATTATTGCATAACACGTGAGTCTGTGATTGTTTTAATTGATGCAGCCAAGCCATACAGGTTAACTTTTCTGCCTGTATAAACTTGTTGGGTTTGATATTATACTTTTTGTAACGTTTTAACCCTGCAAACAGGTGCAGTACTTAGTTTAGACAGTATTTGGTTTAGACTAGTCATTGGTTAGACCAGTCAATAGTCCTACAACTACAACCTATCTCAAACCCTCACCCTAACCCTAACCTCCCACAGGGCAGCACACCTAAACCTAACCTTAACCCATGTCTAACCAATGACTAGTCTAAACTAAGTATGCACCCCCTGCAAACAGGACAATCCTTAAAAAGGAAGCTCAGGCAGTATTACCCGTTTCTTAATATATCATTTAAATATCTATATTTAGATTATTTAGCTCATGATCATATCCATTAGAAAGTGCACATTTTTGTCTTGTTTTGTTTTCGGTTGTATGTCTTGTCAATTGTCAGTCGTTCATGTATGTTTGATTAAAATTCAATAAAACGTAAATTGAAAAAAAAAGAAAGTGCACATTTTTAAATAGAAATGCTCTGGAAATATTCGCAGGTGCTCTCTAGTCCAATGCAATTTTGATTATGCAAACTCTTCATGGTACACAGGCATATTCGCAACTTTGCTAAAATTGGTAGCTGTATGGGATTCTGGGAACAAACTCCTTTTTATACACTGCAGCTCTGAGCTGTAAGGCATGGAGTGGGTCATGACCGAAAGAATAAGGTTGCGAATACAAGCGGCCGAAATGAGTTTTCTTCGACGGGTGGCTGGCATCTCCCTTAGAGATAGGGTGAGAAGTTCAGTCACACGAGAGAGACTCGGAGTAGAACCGCTGCTCCTTCGCCTGGAAAGGAGCCAGCTTCGGTGGTTCGGGCATCTGGTTAGGATGCCTCTCGGGCGTCTCCCTAGGGAGGTCCTCAACGCACGTCCCACTGGGAGGAGACCCCGGGGCAGACCAAGGCGCAGTTGGAGGAAACACATCGACTCACTGGCCTTGGAACGTCTCGGAATCCCCCAGGAGGAAGTCACAAATGTTGCTCTGAAGAGGGAAGTCTGGAGCACTCTGGTGGAGCTGTTGCCCCCGCGACCCGACTACGGATAGGCGGTTGAAGATGGATGGATGGATGGATGGGTTAACCAAAAGTCTTAAGACTATCAGCTACCCTATCACCACTATTGTGAAGGGACGACAGGATGAGGAGGTGTTGTTGCTGCGTAATTGTCGAGAGTAATGGCTGTGTGCGATATTGAACAGTAAAAACTATTTGTATCATCAATACGCCTGTACCAACAAAATAATTATGTTATAGGTATACTGTATATGGGGGGGCCTCATATTTGGTCTTGAAACGGGCCTCCAGATTCCTAAGGCCGCCCCTGTGTGTACATTACAGCCTGCAGGACCACAATAGAAGCCCTCAGGGCTCCTTTAGCAGCAGCATTGTATAATCGTAGTTTAAGTGGTTAAATACACATTAATATGATGAATGATGCTGTCAGACAAGTCTAAGCCATCCATCAACTCTATGAAAAGGTTTAATCTGCAAAAAAATACAATTGTACACAATACATACAATGTATACAATACATTAATTACATTGTATACATTGTATACAATATGTAGCATGAAAACGTTGAAACCCCCCGACCTAGCAGCTTGCACTAGTTGTAGAAACAAATGCAGCAGGTCAGGACCACAGTCAGTAGCCAGAGCGTTAGCGACCAGGGGCTACACAGGCACTGGCAGGCGTAGATAGATGGTAAATGGTCAACCCAAACTCACCGATTTCTCGCCTCCTGCGGGTCTTTTCTGGACAACCGTCCACAATGTGTGTGAGTTTCTCGACATCAAACGTGGCTCCTTGCCGCTCTCTAAAAATGTCAGGATTCATTATAAACCTCACTAAACAAACATTGACTGTTGTGTGACCTCTTTTAGCAGCAGTGAGTGACCCACCGGAGATGATATTTATGTCAACTTCCTTTGGTGCGTTTGTGTCGACATTTTCTGTTCCCCCATCGAGATGTGCCACCCCATGCTTATTATTCAGCTCTATAATGTAAAATAAATATATATAAAATACAAACGCATTATTGATGTTCCCTTGTATTTGCATGTCGTCGTTTTGTATTATTCCTTCTGTATATAATATTTGCAAAAATATATTATGTAGCATTATTAAATTAAGTGTTGTCGTTTTGTCTGCATTTATATTCCTTGTCTACGTCTGTAATGGACATAACAAAAGTAATGTAATCCTAGGCTCCGGCTACAAATTACAATATTAACCACAATGATTGAAATGTATGAAAAGGTTCTGCGCATATTCTTAATGGAACACATTTCGCCAGGGGAACAAATCTCCACACAACACAGGAATGGGGCGGGCGTGGTGGCGTAACATGTCACGTGATTTGTACGTGACGATTCGAAGCCGGGTAGCACAATCCGCTCCACTGGTGTTGTTCTCCATGAGCAAAATCCAATAACTTCTCTTCTGTTAATCTGTTGTTTAACATTTATTTTTTGTCTTGGTTTCTTCTTTGAACACCTTAAGATGCTCCCAGCAGCTGCATTGTTTAATTTCCCCTGGGAAATAAACTCTGATTTACAGGAAGGCCAGTCAGTGAGAACATTTGGCAGGTGAATTAATGCTAACTACTGATATGATTCATATTGGCCAACTTGTTATTGCTAAGATCACGTTTGTCTTTATAATGTGTGTTTTTCTGCACATTGCACATTCCAGGGTGGGATGAAAGAAGTACAGTGTTTCACAAAGTTGTGATCACACTGTTATTAACACATTATTTTATTATAGATTACATTTCAGAACTATGATCATCACTCATGTTAAATTCTTGTTCAACACTACAGATTGAAGTGTTACCAACCTGAAGAGTCTACAGCTACGCTGTCAGCCCAGCATTCTTCAATACATCACCAAGTACTGATCCAAACCTCATCTGTGGAGCCCTTTGTCCCCATAATTGGTGCCCAGTACATTGTGTTGGGTGAAATTGAACATCATGAAGGTAATGCCCAGTTTCAGTTCATAACTTGTGATGTTAAGATGTAAATGATGGAGGTAGTATGACATGGTTAACTAAGACACATGTGTACCAGAATCTGAAATACTTTATTTACTTCATTTCTGTGACAACCGAAGATTAAACACTGAACAATTTTTGCAAGATATGACACTGTTGGTTGCACCTTTTGATGGATGTGCACTATTCAACTTTATTAAATTATTAGGGCACCTAACATACAGAAATATGGATTTTACTCTGGCATACAGTATGTTGTTGTGCCAACCTAGCATCCCCAATACCTCTTCTGAATTTGTTTCCCTTCATTTGGCAACAGGGGGTGGTGTGATGGTCCGTGCTCGTGTGCTGAACTGCGTTGACGGTGTGAACCTAGCCCTTCTACAAAAGGCCATCGAAGGGCAGAGGAGCTTCTTCAAAGATAGAGAGAGTAAAATGGCTGATGTACAATCACCTGCTGATGACGCTACTTGACCAGGATGTGTAAAGCTTTTCGAGACTTTAGTGGTTCTAAACCTACTATTCACTAAAAATCACACCCGTGTGAACTGAGTGGTGCAACTACGTCAGTGACGTCACATACTAACCATAGCAACCATGCTCGTTTTTTTGGTACGAACAAACACGGGTACACGGGTACAAAGCCAGTTGTTGGAGTGGTTTGCACCACTCAAAAAACACAGTGGTGTGTAATTATATCAACGCCTTTATGTGATTTCAAAAGTGCATTTAGTCTCTCAAGCCAGACAATCTTTTTCACAATCTTCGAATGCTACAGAGTCTGTAATTCCACCTCATAAAAGTTGAGAACAGGAAGATGTCAACTGCTCTTCAAATCAGATGGGTATTCAAAAATCACACCTGTGTGAACTGAGTGGTGCAAGGTCTTATATAGCCTGATCAGCTGTGGTCTGACGTAATGTCAGCGACCATAGTAACCATGCTTATTTTTTTGGTACGAACAAACAAACACGGGTACGCGGGTACAAAGCCAGTTGTTGGAGTGGTTTGCACCACTCAAAAAAAAATCATGACAAAGAGACATCCTCTTTATTTGCTTGCTACTTCTTTCCAGAGCTTCGGAAACAGACTGAAAATAGCAGGAGCCATTTTTCAAGAGCCGTGACTAAAAGTACATGGGTATCAATGAAAAATCACATTTGTGTGAACTGAGCAGTGCAACTATACATTTATTGTTATAGTTACTGTTATTCTACTGTATTGTAGTGTACTGTGCGGGGGTCCCCGGAACATCCAGACCCCCAGGAACGCGCCCAGGGTGCCGGGCCCGTTCCGGCGAGCCGCCCCGTGTCCGAAACGGTCGAGGAATGACAGTTACCATGTGGGGGTCCCCGGGGGGTCCGTGTGGGGGTCCCTGGAACATCCAGAGCTCCAGGAACGGCCCAAGGCTCGTACTGTAGTGTACTCTGTGCCACTTTACTCCGTGCTGTACTGTACTGGCCACTTTGGGTGTTGCAGCTTTCTGTGCTCGGACATACAGAGACAGACATACGGACGGACATAGCTCCATAATGGAGTGGAGGCACCGCTCAAAAATGACATTTTCAGTCTACAATATACCACAAAATCCAATATTTTCCAATGGCTCTGCATGGATGTGAGAGGCAAAATTTGTGCTCATCATGAATTACAGGTTTTACAATCATAAAAATCACACCCGTGTGAAGGGCGCTCTTATCATTGTACATCATCCATTCATTGTCAATGGCAATTTCATTTTACTTTGTGTAGGACAAAAATAGCCGATTTGCTCGTCTACATATGACGTAAATTCTCCATTCATTGTCAATGGGAATGTAATGTTTGTGTAAGACAGTGTCGTTAAAATGGCAATGGCTTTTTTGTGACTTGAACTATGCATTTCTATAACTGGATAACCATATTTTCAGATGGTTAAATTATATGATGTTACAGAAGCGAAGCAGTTGTTTCTACACTATCCCGGGCAGCGCACCCCTCCGCCTCCCCGCTCTTCTTCCCAGTCAACACACACACACACACCGTAACAGAGAAGAATATTAATTAATGGAATGAAAATAACACGACGCTCGTTTAGAAAAATCAGATAGTAATTTCATAATTAATGCACAGAGCACATTTGTGCATGTTCCGCTGTAACATTGGGGGATATAGCCTCTAATATTAGCTACACAGTACATTTTCATCTATCTTTGAAGAAAGAAAAAAAAACAGAAATAGATATTGCTATTTTAATGGAATTAGGTGCATGTAGCCTATAGAGCGTCGCAGTCCCGCCTCCTACCCTGGACCAGGAAATGAAATCTAATGCATTATTCTCATAGACATTTCTTAAAGTATTTATTTAAAGACGGTTACGCCGCGGACAAAGCCAACTCGAGTCGTGACAACTCATGACAACACAAACAATATTTTGGACCAAACAAATAATTAGAAGGAAGAAAAAAACGGCAGGTTACAACACTTTTTTGTTGTTTTTCTTCTTTGTAATTATTTGTTTGGTCCAAAATATTGTTTGTGTTGTCATGAGTTGTCACGACTCGAGTTGGCTTTGTCCGCGGCGTAACCGTCTTTAAATAAATACTTTAAGAAATGTCTATGAGAATAATGCATTGGGTTTCAGTTCCTGGTCCAGGGTAGGAGGCGGGACTGCGACGCTCTATGGCAGGGTATAGGCTCTAATATTGCTACACATTATATGGGATGGGGTGGGGGTTTCTACACTGGTCTAGTGTAGAAACGACTGCTTCACGTTACAGAACACCTTCATTCTGGCATACTGGGGGTGAATTTCAAGTGTATGAAATGGGCCCTAAGAACAATTACTAGGTATATTTGAAACATGCTATTGTTTATGGGAGCTGTTTGTATGCTGTCTCCCAAAACACAAATCTAATGTTTATTTTCAATACTTGTGCTAGAGAGAGAGAGAGACACTGAAATAAAGTGTGTGGGAAAGATAACTGTAATGAAGACTGCAAGGAAGTAGAGCAAGCCAAGTGTATTCATTGTGGAGGAGTCTGAGGAGAGCATCATGCAGGCTCAGCCCAGTGCCCTAGGTCAGGACAATCAAGGAGACCAAGGTACACAGGATAAGAACAGAATGGGGGAATGTCATATGCAGAAGCTGTAAAGAAAGTGGAGGGACACAAAGAGAGTGGGGCCGAACGAAGGGAGCAGGGGGAAAGGGGAATGTGTGCAAAAATGAGAACTTTATGGACAAGACAAGATTCCTAGCTTTCATAGTGATGGTAATCAAATAAAAAGTCAGAGAGAATCAATATGGTGCTGGAAGCAGCAAAAATATTTTTTTAATGTTGAGGATGTCACTGGGGAAGATTTGGATAGTTTGCTGAGGGAGGAATTCATGGTGACTCAGAATGAATGGACTATAGGGATGGGTTCACTGGGTGGACAAGTTACTAAACGAGTATGTTATGGTGAACTGTAGGGCACAGGCACATGAATTAGAAAGAAGACAACTAAGGGAGAATCTAGCTGCTAGATTCTAGTAGAAACCAGTAGGTGGCGGTAATGCACAACCAACCGCCAATAAACCCAAATAAAAGAAGAAGAAGGCGGGTCAGGCAGGCTTTTCAAACAAAACAAACAAACATGGATGGAGACGGAGAAGAAGGAGAACATGAATACGTCCTCGGCTCCAGGCCGTACATGTTCGAGCCTCTGCACCGACCCCTTGCTGCACAGAACGACGGTGGCGAAGCTGAAGCTGCAGCAGCAGGCGCAGTGGATGACTACTCGCCACCATCGTCCTACTCGCCACCATCGTCCAGCGCAGAGTTGGACTCTGACGAGGAGGAGGAAGACGCAGAGACAGACGGAGAAGAAGCAGAACATCAGGAATACGTCCTCGGCGCCAGGCCGTACATGTTCGAGCCTCTGGCACTGCCCCCTGCAGACAACGACGGTGGCGGAGATGAAGCTGCAGCAGCAGCGCCACTTCACCCACGGCCTAGCTGGTATTGTAACATTCCATAATAACATTATTTATTATTTAGCTAGTATATCAGCAATTCAGCATTGTATTGAGTAGAATATAAATACCCAAAGCAAAGCAAAGTTCTTTGTTTACCCAGGGTGAATGGACTAAGCTCGAGATGCTTGTTTACAGCCAGACCCTGCTCATAGAACATTTCATGGTAGGGGTTCAATGCCTTGCTCAAGGGCACTTCAGCGGTGGTAATTTTAACGTGCCGGTCCGGGGATTCGAACTGGCGACCTTCCGATAACAAGACCGCTCCGCAAACCGTTCGGCCACCGCTGCCCGGGTAACCATGGCAACCATTACCACGCGGCACGCCCATGCCCTACTGTGACGGCATCATCAATTAATACAACAAATGGCTCTTACAGATCCGTTAGTGGGATTGACAGTATTCATTCACACAAAATAATATGATTGCTTCTGCTTATCATTCAGGTGTACCTGTGGCCACTGCCAGGACATGGATGATCCCAAACAGAGGCTGTGCTGTAAGGACGTTGACAAGGTTAGTAGTATTGCAGCAGGATGACTGTCAGTCTGTCAACAGCATACATATACATTATTGTTGATACAATTCATTGTTTAGACTTAGGTTTGTGTCCCTAACAAACCCACAACTACACCATAATGTCCCCTCCTACAGTCCATCCATGAATATACAGATAAAGATGGGAAATAATACTATTGCCAAGCTAAAACAATCAACCCAGAAGGCAGAACGATGTAAAATGGGATATGTGCTGAACATTCAGCATCGTTGCAGATTATTTATTTCTCTCTCTATGCAGGTTATGGAGATATGTGCAGAGGCAGAGACAGAGCCTACGTGCATAACGCTACACCCTGGCTTTGGTGGAGTGTGCCTCAGCCCATGGGTTCAGCAGGCACAGTTGGCTGAAATGGTGGAGCACTGCGCTGACTGCGGTCACTTTAATCACAATTTACCAGACGAGGAGTGAGTATAAAAAGTATTTTGTTGTCAATTTCCTCTTAATAGTCAAACCCTTTCACTTTTATGACGTAATCAAAATGCAATGTTCTGTCCGAATTCAAGATCTCCATTATTGTCTTGTATTGTTTATTTGCTTTTATTCACTATGTGCATTTTTGTATTTAATTTTAATGTCATTGATTCTGTTTAGACGTTACCGGCAAACCGCATACCGGTCCTTCGTGACATGGTGTTGGGGTTACGTGGGAAGAAATGTCGTCATTCCATCTTGTGCGGTCAACAAAATTAGAGCTGCCTACCGAGCGGACACAGGCATCAGGCTGCCTCCACTGGAAATGCTATGATTATATTGGGGGGAGAGAGAAAGAGAAGCCTTTTTTTTACCCCATTTTCTCTCCAATTGAGTTATTCCTAATTCCTCCCACACACAGTTCTGTGTTGTCACTGATGTTGTATCCTATATTGTTTTATATATGTTTTATATATGTACAGATTGTACACAAATAAATAACGACAGAAAACCTGCTTTATTTTTCAGTTAAGATATTTAATTCAATGTAACACATTATTGCATGTTCCTGGTTGGGTTTTGTCATCTACACTACAGTTTTAATTCCATAAAACACCAATACGATATTGTCACTATCCATAGAGGTATTTGGTGAAATATAGTTATATTGCCCTATTTTAAATATTTTATTTTACTGTCATGTCACCTCGTGGCCCACCTATCATGGGATATGACACCTTTTCAACAATCATTAACACCAAAAAATTGGTAGGTACTAACTAGGTAATATACATTGCTGTTCGTATGCATCATGGATTATGTTTACATATCCCCTACCAGTAAGTGACAATGGACCGTACAGTTGTGTACCTCCTAGTCTTCCAGACTGCCACCATGCAGATGATTGCACAGATATGCTACACTACACACACATTGAAATTCCTGTACTTGTAGCAGTTACCACATGATGCACAACCAAGTCAAGTTTATTTATATAGCACATTTCACACAAGTGAGGACTCGCAATGTGCTTCAATGAAATACAATACATGTATATAAGAAAATACAAAAATCGATTATACAAAAATTAAAATGATTAATTACATGTTAATATACGAAAATATATATTTAAAATAAAAATAACTACATGTTTCAGAATCTAGCTGAAAGCTAATGAAAATAGGTAGGTTTTTATATTAGTTTGCTTTTAAACAAAGACAATGTGGTAGCAAACCTTATATCAATTGGTAGAGAATTCCACAGAGTAGGACCATAATGACTAAGGGCAGATTGGCACTGAGTCTGTTTGATTCAAACTCTTCCCGAATACGATTGCCTGGTTCCCGCTGGCCATGATTCACATTGACCTTGATTCTTCCACATCTGAGTACACTTCATTCAACAGTATTCAATGCTTTCATATTGCAGCGATTCGCTTACTTGTACATTTCAATCAACCCTGAGACTACCTCCATGTGGTCCCGGGAATGGTACGCAGCATTCACAGAATCACACTACCACAATATCTGGTCCTGAGTGCACACCCGGGACTATAGTGTGAATCTGCCCTAAAAGCACCATAACCTGATTTAGAGTTTATCCATTTTATAGTGAGGAGAAACATAAGAAGGACCTAAGCCATTGATAGATTTAAAAATCACACCCGTGTAAAGTGAGGGGCGCTCTTATCGTACATCATCATGCATCATCTCATACTGGCCAATCAGAATGCCTGTTGCCACAAGTTTACGTCATATTTGGCGGACCTAATTTCTCCTTTCATTGTCGATGGCAAATATGAGACGTGTGGGGTCAAGATGACATACATTTTCCCTTCATTGTCAATGGCATTTAATGTTTGTGTTTTGCAGACATTTTGTGGGGACAAAAGCTGTATATAGGAGGGGCTAGCGCCCCTCAAAAATCACACCCATGTGAAGTGAGGGGCGCTTTTATCATCGTACATCATCATGACGTAACATGTCGATTTGCTCAGACATTCTCCATTCATTGTCAATGGGAATTTAATCTTTGTGTGGGACCAAAATAGCCGATTTGCTCGTCCACATATGATGTAGATTCTCCATTCATTGTCAATGGGAATTGAATGTTTGTGTAAGACAAAAATCTACACTAATAGCTGAATATAGGAGGTCCCTCAAAAACAATGAGAAGCACTTTAAAATCAATTTTCACAGGGAGCCAGTGAAGAGAGGATAAAACAGGATATTATGTTCAAATTTCTTGGTTCTGGTTAAAACTGGCAGCAGCATTCTGAACAAGCTGGAGTTTATGGAACACCTGCTTTGTAAATCCAGCAGAGTCCGTTACACTAATCTAATCTGCTAGAAATAAAAGCATGAACCAATTTTTGAGGCGCGCTAACCCTTGGGAACCCTTGGCCACCATTCTTGATGATGATGTACAATGATTAGAGCGCCCCTCATTTCAAAACGGGTGTGACTGTGTCAGTCTGATTGAGACAGGAAACATCTAACCTTAGAGATGTTCCTTAGATGACAAAAGGCAGTCTTAGAGATGGAAATAATGTGCTTCTGGAACTTAAGCTCGTCATCTAAAATCACACCCAAGGTTTTTTACATGTTGACAGGGTTTTACTGTAAGTGTTTACAGGTCAACCATACCCGAGTGGGATTTACTCAATCCATAGTGTTCCAAAATAAACATACTTCATACTTTTACCTTTAGGGAAGAGACAATACTTTAAACATGTTCTACTGTCAAACTGAAGCTGCTCAATTTCCAAGTTTCATCTATTATGTTCACTCCAGCATTATGGTATACCAGTAAGAGGACCTGAGGGCGAGAAGTGACCTCGCCCTAAAGGGCGTGCACGCATCTGCCTGGGTGACGGCAGACTGTGGGGCGAGCGCTGGCGCTTTGGCATGGGGGCATGGTGCGTGTCTGGGAGTGTACAGGGTTTGATGAGGTCAGATCAACATAATGGAATGTCAACAGCAGCGGTGGCCGAACGGATAGCGGCGCGGTCTAGATACCGGAAGGTTCCCAGTTCGAACCAGCCGTCCGACACGTTAAAATTACCACCGCTGAAATGCCCTTGAACAAGGCATCAACCACTACGATGAAATGTGTTCTATGAGCAGGGCCTGGCTGGAAACAAGTTCTTGAGCTTAGCCCAGATACCCTGGGTAAATATAGATTTCATTTCATTTCATTTCATTTCATTTCATTTCATTTCAACAGGTCAGCTGAGCAGCTCCATATATGGAGATCTAAGGGTGGCAGCGGGGGCAGTGTCGTGAGTGTACAGGGTTTGATGAGGGCCAAGATGGGGCCCGGGCCTTAATTTTCAGACCTAGTTTTCACTGGCTGCCGGGCGTGACTGCTCTAATAAATTTGGGGCAGGCCCGTCTAGAGTTTGAATGGACAGGTATCAGTCAAAAGGGAGACATTGAAGAGGAAGGACGGGTGGGGAGGGATCAACATATGGAATGTGAGAACAGGTCAGCTCCATATATGGAGATCTAGGGTTTGAGGTCAGATGTAGAGTTGACGAGGCGTGGCGGACTGTCGGTCATATATGGTGGCGTGACGTAGTCACTGACGGATCGACTGACATGTTTTTCAGGTTTTCATAGTAATCTGTGACCTGCGGTCGCAATAAACAGCAATAGAAGGTACTGTATGTGCATGCATGGTGTGTGGCAAAGTGAGTTTAACGTTGTTTAGGATGTTTGGATGTAGGCGTTCCCGCATTCTGGGTATGATGAGGTAAAGTGCATAGCATACCCTCTAGGCACTAAAACAGGATCAAATTGTAAAAACTAAATTACACTGTATAACAACCTACACTGACAGTACACAATTATGAAATGATTATTACATATAAAAGGTCAAAGTTGAAATATTTGCTCATTGGGTATGTCAATGCTGGTGTAGGAGTCATGGTTGGTTGTACAGTATTTTGCAGACATCAGACAGTACCGCTATTAGTCTATGAACCAGATTTCATTTTCAAATGAGTGGGAAAACATAGGCCTACCTATTATTAAATTGTTTATAGGGTCAATATAGGTAAATTAATATATGACAACCCTTCCACAGGAGTAGCTTTTTCATATTTATCACACATTTTATTTTCACCTTCAGTATATACATGATAGGTGAATAGGAAGATACCATTTTAAGAAATAGTTATCATTGTTGCCACGGAAACGGATGAATCGCATTAATATATCATTAGAAAATATGCTGGAATTTCTAAAAAAAAAAACGTTTTGGTGTTTTCTAGTTTTTTTTGTTTGTTTTACCTTTTTATACACCTCAAGTCAATTAGTTTGTTTCATATGACAGAGTTTGAAGGACAAAATGAAATGTATACGGAAAGTGAAGATGATACATAAGATATTGACTATAGGAATCCACCCGGTGGCAAGTCCAGTCTCATTCTGAGCTGAATGCTGGCTAACCAATAACCATGACTACTTACAGTACTTCTGGGAATTCATACATTTTTCCCACTTATATTTGTGTCCACACTACTGGGAGTATTATTTATGTACACTGTCAATGACTATATTTATAGTTAATATACTTTGACTACACATATATTTATACCTGTTAATAGCTCTTTCACCATTCTTATTAGTTTTGTTACTCGTAGCTTTGTCTTTCTAATGTGTTTCATAACTGCCATGACAATTGAATTTCACCCAAATATATGTAGGTCTTGTGACAATAGCAATGAAAGGTTTCCACACATTGATAATATAATTTAAAATGTTTGTTTATTTTTCTTCATTTGGTATCAAACAAGATTCATCTTTCAAAGCCCATGAATAATACAATAAGGATTAATCTTAGTAAATAGCATTGCACCATGCCCCAATATCTCCAATAAAACAGAGTATTATGCATACACAAAATAATACAAACTCGTCTTCATTTTCTCTTTAGTTTCGTTTTGTTTAAAACATTTTTTCATTAGATGACAAAAAATATCTTCCCATATCAGACAAGTTTGGTAAACAAGAGCAACTCAGCAGCAATCATTTTGGCTTGACAGCAAGCTTTGCAATAGTCAGAATTTTCCTGAGTTAAAAGTTAAAATGTATTATATTAAATGTAAATATATATATATATATTAATTGACGTTTGTACAACATAATATTCCTTTAATCTGATTAAAGTATTTTCTGATATCTTATTAATCACCCCAGAGACCTGAATACCCTAGGCACGAAGTAAACACTTCTAGTATCTTGAATATCTATTGTACGAAGGAGTGTAGCCAGACTCTTTGGAGGAGGCAGGTAGCATCAGTAAGCCTGACAATGGGTCTACTTTGGAGCGATCCATAGCTTGCTTGTAGCTGATCTTCTCCTTTGTCAGCGGGTCCACAATATCTTTAGAGTAGTTGGTGTCTGCCTGCAGCTGCCTCAACATGTTGTTATCAATCATTTTGGCCCCAACGGCATCATAGATGGTCACTCGGCCACTGGTGTTGGGGTCGACCAGCCCTCCTGTCAGGTGTTGTGTCTCCATGTAGCGAGTGGCAGTCTCCTTAGGCATCCAGCCTTTCTGAACTGCCTCTCCCACAGACAAACGCTCCTTGGTCATTGGATCCTCAACGCCAGTGTAGGCCTTCTGGGCATTGAGTAACCTCTGTAGTTGACTGGACTCAATGAGGCCTCTATCTGCTGCCTTATGGACTGAGAATCTTTCTTTGCTGCTGATCTCGATAATGCCCCCCGTTGCTGCCTGGGCTTCCAGGAGCCTTTGGGCAGTGGTAGTATCAATCAATTTACGCATTGTGGCACTACGTATTGTAAAGCACGTGCCAGTGTTTGTATCCATTATGCCAGCAATTGGGTTAACTTCAACAGCAACTTCAGAAGGGGCCGATTTCACTGAATTTCTAGACTTTGGGATGATTGAGTTAAATTGAGGTTGCTTCTTGTTGTCTCCTGCAACCAGCAGTGCAAACTCTGAAATCGGCATTTTGCCATCCTTGTAATTCTGCAGGTCAGACTTTGTCAGCCTGCCATCCTTCAGGGCATTTTTGATGGGATACTGCTTGCCACTCTTACGATCTTGTAGTACAGATGTCTCACCATCGGGACCCATAGAGGTTATCTCCTCCCAGTCACACTCCAATTCCTGCAGGTGGATGTACTGTTGGCGATCAATCAGACCCTCTAGGTAAGCGTCATAAGGAGACATGTCCTTGCCTGTTTCTGGATCCAAAATAGTGATTTTGGTGGAAACATTCGTCTCTTTGGTCCTAGTCTCTGCATTTTCTTCTTTAGTCAGGCTCTTCTGAAGCTCCCTGATGGTGCTGTCTCTATTGTGGATCTTGTCCTTCTCACTCAGAATGTCTTTCTCAAGATTTTGCATGTCAGACTCCAACTTAAGGCTCTTTTGCTTGGTCAGCTGGGTTCTGTCACCCATCAGCTTGTTCTGCTGCTGGAATGACACACTAATGTCATGTCTTTCAGACTCGAGCGTCTTGAGCTCACGATTGAAGTTGTCCCTCTGCCTTGATAGGGAATCTCTATTCAAAATTAGGCTGGTCTCCTCTCTAGAAGAGCTGGACTTGGTGGTCTTCAAAAGGTTGATTTTGTCAGAAAGACGTTTGATTTCGTCCTCCAAATCTTGTCTGGCAAACTTCTCATGGGATACCTGTTCCCTCAGGCGATCCCTTTCTGCCTCCACAGCCTGATCTTTCTCAACTCGAACAATCTCCTTGTACACCGTCTTCTCACCAGACTTCTCTCGTTTTAGAATCTCAATCTTGGCACTGGTGTTTCTAATGTCTCTCTGAAGGCGCAGGGCATGGTTGGTTTCCTTGTCCATGTCAGAACGAAGACCATTTGTCATCATCTCTAGTTTTGGATCCCTTTCTATTTTCAGGACTTCCTCTACAACAATACTCTCTTCAACAGGAGGTGGGGCATTTTCCAGCTGTCTGATGCGCAACTTGATCTCTTTGAGTTCAGACTCCACCTGAATCTTCTTTTTCCTCTCATCACTTTCCCTCAGAACCCTCTCTTTATCTTCCAGGTTGCTTCGTAGTTGCTGCAACTCTAGATCTAGCTGACGGCGAGACTTTACTTCACTATCAAGGCTTCTACCAAGTTTCTCGTGTTCAACGATCTGCCTTGGATCCTTCTGCAAGCGCACCATCTCCTGTACAACCACTCTCTCCTCAGGTTTCTGTCTTTCCAACAGGATGTATTTGTTTTGCAGGTCAAACACCATCTCCTCTGTGCTGCGTCGCAGCTGTGTCTCTTCACGTACCTCCCTTCTCAAGCGGTCTGCTTCTTTCTCCAAGAGTGGATCGTCTTCATACTTGATGACTTCTCTGGTGACAAGCTTGGTCTCTACCTTTGACTTTTCAGCCTTCCATTCATCTCTTTCTTTCCTTAGGAGCCTCAGCTGGTCCTGAATGGCATTGTAAGTTCTGTGTAAATGGTTCACCTGGTCATTTAGCCTCTGAATCTCTCTCTCATTCTCAGGGCTCCTCTCTTCCTTTACTACTTCTTGAAGGACTTCCTTCAACTCCACTCTGGGCTTCTCAGAACGGAGAACATTGAGATCACTTTCATCTTGGGTGATCTGCCTCTCTACATCAGAGCGCTGCTTGCCTATGTCTTGTACGTCTTTCTTTAGACGCATAATCTCCACTTCTGTGGATGGGTCTATTCGGTAGATCTCATTAACGATTTCCTTCATCTCTATTCTTGGCTTAATGTCCTGGACTTCACGGTACCTACTTTGAAGGCCTGCAACCTCTTTGATCAGAGTGTCACTTTCAAGCTTCTCGTCCTCAAGGCTTGATCGAATTATTTTGGATTCATTGATAAGCTCAGGGTCTTGTTCAATCTTTTTCACTTCCTTGGTGATGATTTTAGGCTCGATAGTTGGAATGATTCTTTCTATTGCGTTGATCTGGCTTCTTGTCTGGAAAATCTCATCATTGATCAATTTACTCTTATTGTCCTCGCCATCAATTTCTGTCTCAAATGTCCGTACTGCTTTCAGCATTTCTGGATTCTTCTCCACTTTCACCACTTCTTTCTTCACCACCTTTTGTTTGATTGGAGGCTTCTTCTGTTGAAGAATGTTGACCTCTGCCTTCATCTGAATGCTCTCCCCATCTCTTACTCGAACCTCCTCTTTTATCTTTGCTATCTCATCTTTCAACTTTGTTGCCTCTACATCCAACTGAGGGTCTCTCTCATACTCTGTCACCTCTCTGGTCACCAATTTGTGTGGGGTGTTTTTCAGGGTACTGTCTGTGGTAGTGATTTTCTTGTTAATTACTTCTATCTCAGCCTGGGTGGTAGCGCGCTTAAGGGCCTCCTCATGCATTTTGTTCCGGAGGTCCTCCAGATCCTTTTCCAGTTGAGCGTCACGGTAGTATTGCAACACTTCCTTCTCTTCAACACGCTCAACCCCTCTGCGATTCTTGAGTGACAACATCCTGTCCTTGAACGTTTTCAGGTCTGTCTCTGCATGTTCACCCCTATCTTTCTCCTCTGTCAACTCTTTCATTAGAGTATCTAACTCATCAGTAGCTCTTTGCTGGCTTTCAAGCTGCACTTGTTGCTGTGCCACCAGTTGAACCTTTTCTTCATTCTGCAAAAGCAAGAAAATGCAAGTTTGAACAAATTATTATTTTGTCACAAAAAAGAGGCAATCAGAAAGTAGATGTAAATTATATACTATGTTCACTTACTTGTGCAGTTAGAGTCTTAGTCAAACCCATCTGATTGAGAAGCTGGCTATTTTCAGCTGAGGTTTTAGCATAACTGTTTACCAGGGCCTTTTCCTGTAATAACAGAAATGACAAATGTTACATCACATACCCTATCTATTTCAGACTTGTATTCAATTATTGTGGAAAATAATATTTATACAGTATATTTTATTTTGAATTACCTGTTTCTGCACAGCATCAGTGAGGGTGGAGGTACATGGTGTCTTTTCAACAGTGGATGCATCATCATCAAAGGTACCATTGTATTTATCGACGTTGGTCTCATATTCCTGCACAAATATTAAGTATTTATACCATGGGGAGTGTTATTTCCTCCAACTGACAACAAATTATCACTCTGCACATGCATATATATGTATTCTTGGCTTGCTCTACCATTATACAGAGTTACAATTAGCCAGTTGAATCTTACATTGAGCATATTCTGCAGGTCCTGAGACAGATCCACAACTCTGTCCACATCATCACCCTTCCTCTTCAGGTCATCCATCACCCTCTACAATGGCAGAACATGATACATTCAATCAGTGAAAGTTGTGTGATATTACATATGTCTTATAATATCATATCATATCTTAATAGCACATGGCCTTAAAAGGAAAGATGCAGGCCTAGCCACTATGTTTGCCTTAGGTTGTACAGTAGACGACCTTACCTCTTGGGAACTGTGCTTGGCATTGATCTGAGATAGATCATCATTGGGGTTGATCTCATTGTTGGGCAGGTTATCCAGAAAGGAATTCAGGGATTTGCATGTGCTCTGAAACTCCTGGTTCTTGATTGCAGATTCTTGCAACAGTTGTTCTCTGAGAGGAAAAAGTAATATGATCATTATGATGTATTGAAAATAATGAAAAAGTGATATTGTGTAAACTCTCCAAGCATAATGTCTCCCTCCGTGTGCATATACCATTGACTACTGTAGAATATCTTTACCATGAGTGAAGTTGTGAGTCTATGTAGAATTAATTAGTTTGTATAAAATAGTTTGTAACTGTTGAAAGTGTTCAGATCATTGGTTTGAACTAATTGGAGATGTGAGCAGTGAGCACCACTCCAACTAATTCACAAAAGAGTAAGATCCACTGATTGTTTTTTGTTGTTTTTTTGTATTTAGATGTGAGAGATTAGAGAGAATGGAAACCAAGGGCAGAGTCCGCGAAGACATGCAAAACATGACAGGCATTGAATTTAATTTGCATTCGGGTCCACACAACTCACAAGGAGCATTGTGGCAACCTGGCAGCCCCTCTGATGTTATTGTTAACCACCACTATAACAAATTGAGAAAATAGCAGATCTACAACACGTTGCATAATGAAGTGTTGTGAGCTTTAGCTGCGATTTGTTAACATTTTGAAATGTCCAAAATAGGGATGCCTGCAGGTAGTGATTGAGACCAATACCAAACATAAAAGTAAGACATTCATGAAATTATTGATCTTATCTGCCAATATAGACACATTCAGTAGCCCAATATTATACCCGTCAACAACAACAAATGCTCAAAGTGGTCAAAATGGGCTGCTTCTCACCTCTCCTTCAGTCGGTTGGTAACATTTGCATGGCGGTTCTGCAGCTGCTTAACCTTAGTCCCCTGGCATATAATGTCAGGGCAGTATTCTTGGTGGCCTTGCTGGAGAGAGCTACAAAGCTGCTCTGTGGTCTCCAAGTCCTGTCCCAACTTCTTTATCTCATCCTGTGTCCCTGCTACAGCCTTACTCAGGCTCTGTATAGAGGGAAGCAAAATGTGTTCAGAACAAAGATAATGTTTCTTTATTTAAGTATGGTTTTGTTTTTAGAAGGGGGAAAGAAATGTAGATTTCAGACCTGAATCTCTTCAGTACGGGCTTGGATTGCATCGGGTGAATCAGGGACGGCACTATCTTCACTCAGCTTTTTCTCAAAACCAGAAACAATGCCGTCTACCTTCTTTATTTGATTCTCCAGATTGAGAGATGCATTTGCCCTGAAGAAAAAGCAGGAGATAAGTTCATTGAACGGGTTTAGGTATGATTATCATTTTTAATAAGGTTTAGGTATTGAACACCAGCAACCGACAACACGACAGGCAGTTGCTTACGGTGTGCCTAGCCCCTTGCGAAACGTAACCATAGATATACACCTATTCCACTTGAGTTTTTCAACCAACTAAACAGATAAAGCCTTCAAATATATGCAATGTCTACATAAAAATATATATCTACATGAAAGTTTGAGTTTACTTCTTGGTGTAGAGGTCGCTAAGGGCAGTGATGCCATCATGCTTGTTGTTGGCGGCACTGAGCTTCAGTGGCAGTGCGGAGGAGGTGGTTCCATTGGACAGGAGGGGCTGCAGCTCAGCCTTCTGCTGCTCAAGACCTTTCAGTGCATTGTCTTCTTTCTACAAGAGGTAAATGTAGATATTGACAGGTATGTATGTATGTGGATTGTGGACATGACAGATACAAAGGGATTTATAAAACCGTTTTAAGGAGCTAGATCAAATCTGATGTGACTAAACTAGCTTAACACCTTGTTGTACAGCATTCAGGTGTGTAATAAATAATAATGGGTCATTACTTGCGCAAGCAGAGCATGCAAGTAATGTTATCAGTCAGGTGTTCCGATGCGTATGTCCCTTAGCAGCATATGATATGACGTCATATGCTGGCACGAAGCAGACCGCGCAGGTATGTTTTCCGTCATGCTACGAAGCGTATGTCCCATGACGTGATGAAGATATGTACCAATGCCAGGGTATAATTGGTTTACGATGGTGACGTAATGATGATATGTTTCAGTGTCAGGTGGATTTAAAAAAGGGACATACGCATCAAACCACCCGAGTAACCACATTATACCACTAATCAACTCAGAAATTACATATACATACATATAGACATATGAGCATATGACGTGATGAATATATGTACCAATGCCAGGGTATAATTGGTTATCGATGGTGACGTAACGATGACATGTTTCAGTGTCGGGTGGACTAAAGGTAATGCCCCTATGTATACATGTATGCAATCTGACACCCCTGCCATAACAGGCATAAGTAATCATTACCATACTTCAAAATACTACTTTTTCCTCCTCCAAAAGCAAGGTACATAGCAAATAGCTAAACCTAATAATTCAATATTGCAAACGTTCTTTCACAGAGAGGCTGAGATTTGAAAGTTTGTAGCGGTCTACAGTACTTGCACGCTCTGCTTGCGCACTAGTAGGCCATTTATGGCCTACTAGTGTGCAACAAGCAAGTAGGCACTCGACAGAGTGCAGTTCTAGTTTCTTTTGTGTTTAGTATCCCTATTCTTGGCATGTCATAACAGGCAAAAATAGCGGAATTCCTCACCTCCTGCTCCTTCAGCCTGTTGGCCAGGTCCTCTGCAGGGGCATTTCGGTCCAGTGGGGCCCGCAGACGGCTCAGAATGGCTTTTTCAGTTTGGGCCAGATCACCGTTCAGCTTATCCAGCTGGTCAGCTAGTGCTGCTGCTTTAGGGTCCACTGGGGCACTGGATACTGGAGCTGCATCACGACACAGGATAATTCATTTGAATCGTTTGTGATTGATTGGTTAATTGAGTAATTAGTCAAACAATTAGAATATTTAATGCATCAATGATATTAGTTACTTAATAGCTCTGTCTATGTGGTTGGCTTATCATGATTGATATGATAATGACGTAATTAATGGAGTACAACGGACCACAATGGAAACAAGACCCCATGGGCTATTTGAGTTATCTTTTTTAGCATGACCTTTGACTATACTACCTGTATTGTTAACAATAATACAATTCATAAAGTATTCAATCCATCAATCAAACCTGCTTGTTGTGACCTCAAAGGCTCAGATTTGTGATTCTTCAGGGAGGCTAAAAGATCAGCTCTTCTCTTCTTTATGTCGGCCAGTTCACCACCCAGCCTAAGCAATTAGAAGTATAGACAGAACAAATAAATAAGTTCTCAGTCAACGGTATCAGATACAATAGGCATTTAATTAGCAGACGCTCTTTATCCGGAGCGACATACACTATGCAAGGCAAACGTACATCAAATGCAGAGAGACAGTGTAGTGCCTCAGTATTCTAGAATCTAGATCATACCTAGATCAGAACCTAGCATCAGTAAACAAAATAATATCCAAAAAGTATAATCTGTACATTGAAGCTGTAGGATGCCTGCTAAGTGGACTGGTAAACAAATAAACTTGACCTAGTTGTGAATGCACGGTCGTCAAAGCTATACTGTAGGTCAAGGCTATGGGCTAAGGTGGAGTCTGAACAGGTGAGTCCTCAAATTACGGCGGAAAGTTGGGAGTGAAACTGCAGTTCTAACTGCAATGGGGAGTTTTAATTGTTCCACAGTTTGGGAGACAGAAGGGAGAAGAGTCTAGGATGTGTGGAGGGTTGTCCCTGAGATAATGGCGCAACAGGTGCAAATCATTATTTTTCTTTTTTACTTTTTTTTCTTTTTTATTACATATTATCATATTGTCTTATATTATACTTACAGGTCCACGTTATCAATGGCTTCTGAGTCAGGTGGTGGGATAAGGAAACAAACTCCAGGGAAGGTTTTGGTTACCCCATCGCTAGAGACGACGTCCCAGCTCTCAGTGTTGGAGTTCGATTTAAGAGTGAACCTATCCCCACGAGACAAGGAATCCTGAAATATATTCAAGAATTAAATACAAAACAAAACATTCCCAGAAGGATTAAACATGGATTTGTTGTGGTCCAGTATTTCAACAGTGAAAGGTCTGGAATAGGGGTGCAACAGTTAATCGAAATAATCAATTGAATCGATTATGAAAATAAAACATTGATAATTTAATAAAATAATTGACTAATAAACAATTAGTTAAACTATGACTAGGTTGTCTACATGTCATGAGCTTTCATTAGTCAGGTTTCACCTGACAAAAAAAGTATAACAAATTAAAGAATTGTGAAAATAGGCAATCTACAAGCTCACAACATGTCACATTGAGGCACATTGTGAGCTTATAGATCGGCTATTATTTTCACTAGTTTTGCACGACACCGTTGTGTGATAAACACTAACATAACACTTAAGCGGTCATTCGATAACTTGACGTATAAAAACGTTTAAACACGCTTCTCGACTACTCGGCGAGTCCAATAAGTAGTCAACGGAATAATCGATAAGAAGATAATTGACAGTTGTGGCCCTATAGTCTGGAAGGCTTGCCTTGTCTGTCTCCCAGTCACACAGGGACTCCACCGTGATGGATCTGCTGGGGGCGATGCGCCGCAGCTTCAGAGGAGCAATGGTGGTGCTGCGCTTCCTCAGGTCAGCCAGCAGCTGCTCACTGCGCTGCACAGCCCTCTCCTCTGCCTGGAACACACAGGGACAAAGTCAATTTGGGGTATTTTCTATCAATTACACACCCCATGAAGCCAATCTCCATGAATTCAAGGAGATTTGTTTTTGTCCCATTCCTAAGCCAATATTTTGATGACCGGGTCAGCAGTCAATAGGAGAATCTGCAAGTCTCCTACCGGAGACTCAACCGGTCATCAAATTATTGGCTTAGGAATACGAAAAAGGCCAGGCCTTAATTTTCAGGCCTGATGAGATAACTCTACCGCTGGGTTCTGTATGAACGGCAGCTCGAGGGTGACAAACACTATTAATAAACGATTTGTGGAGACTACTAAAATACCCATTTTACTGAATTTGACTGTGGGAGGGGTAGGGAAAATGGAGAAAACAATTGAGAAAACAATCTATGAAACAATTCAAGGCCAACATGTATGTTGGGACAGAATTATAGGCTGATTCAGAGCACATTGGTCTGGATTTCTCCTTTAAGCAGATAAAAAGTGTCAATTACAACTACAAAGCATTCCAAGTATTGAGCTCTTGTGTAACTGCACCTCAAGTTGAAGCAGGACCTCTGAGTTACTCTTCTTGCTCACAGTCTTGGGATCCAGGCTGTTGTTGAGTCTGGTGAGATTCTCTGACAGCTGTTCAGTGTCCAACTGGTACTGAAGACGAAATGTAACACACAAGTCTTTAGAGTGTTGTAAGAACTTTGAATATTTTAAAATTAGGGGTGTAACGATCTTAACAACGATACGATACGCATTCCGATACATGGTTTACGATACGATACATGGACGATATTGGTTATGGCAATATGATATATGGATAGTGCAGGCTTTTTTTTAGGGAAACATTATTGGATATAAATAAGTAAGCACAGTGTTTCTCTGGCAAATACATGGACAGTGTATTTGAACACATGGATATGGATAAACCTGCACCTTGACACGAACACAGAGAATACACAGATTTATCGATATACCAAGTGTACTGTAGCGATATTGAATGGATTAATGCAAAATGATACGATACAAACAATATGATATGTTCCTATTTTCATATCGATATACTTGTACTATGATTGTTGAAATTAAAATCGATTTTACGATGCAGTTACTGTATTGTGAATTCGTTATACCCCTAATTATAATATATGGAGTTAGGGTTTGCTTTTATTAAAAAACTATAAATAACTACAATTTACCAAGAATTAAGCAATAAAATACAAAACAGGGAATGCTCCCATGAGGTACTGGAAGTGGTGTGCTGCAGTCAAAACAAGGTGGTGTACAGCAGCAGTACCAGCACACCTATGACAATGTGTTTTATTGTGTATACCGGTACCACGGTTTCATCAATAATATTTATCATTAGAAAGCAATAAGCATACAAGGTGAAAACTACAAGTGGCAGTGGCCGTTGCTTGCTAGGTTACAGGTAAGGTAAATAAGGTGGTTGCATTCGTAATGTTATCATGATATATTGGCACTAATTAGAGTTGTCTCAGACAATCACACCACAAAGTCTGAACTTATTGTGGTATAACACAAATGACGGACAACAACAAAGGCAACATGCACTAATCACTCTCTCTCACACTCATTGTAATACGTCTGTGGTGTATTATGTCACCAGACTCACCACTAAATGACTAAACCAGAAACACAGCACAACTAATGTGGGGCATTTTTGCGTTTTTAATTGAGTCAGTTGAATGTTGAAAAGTAGCCTGTATGTGAACTAACCATATAGTATTTGTAAAGATTGATGTTGTATTTACCTTTACGAAATCTTCCTCATTGTCAAGATGCATCTCTTGGCAAATGCAGAGATTGAGGAATCGCTGCCACTCATTCCTTGCGTCATCTCTCTGAGCCTTAAATACAAAATGTCAGACATTATTTGTTTTCCCCTATGTACACAATGTATGGGTTGAGACAGGGGTCAGCAACCTTTTTGACATGAAGTGCCAAGTTTTCATTTTTTTTGATAGTCAGTATACCATATCAACCTTTAATTATGACACCACATCAAACTTAAATATTACCAACTGATGTTGATTGTCCATAGACTATACATAACAGAGCAATAACCTCAGTTAGGACTGAAAGAATGTGGAATTATGTGCAGGATGTAATTTGTAAATAGATGTGAGGGTACTTAATTAAACTGACTAAACTTTATTATTATTTTGATATATAACTTAAAATTCGACACACGCGTTCCACACCCCCACAGGGGGTGCAGTCGGTCGAGTCGGTCAGACCCAAGGTTGTCCAGAACCGTCACAAAAGACCTCTTCTCAGGCTCTGGACCTGATCACCTCTATATCTCTATATATGGAGCTGGCCTGTTCTGACATCACAACACTTCATATTTGGGCATACCTGACACAGAAGTGCCCAACGGGCTCCGCTCTAGTTTAATGTTAAAAGGAGAAATAAAAAACTCACACATATGCCAGTTTAACAGTTAACCTGTTAAAATGTCACCTGAGTAAGGGTTCACTGGCCATATTCACATGGTGACCATTTTGTTCCTACATCATACATACAGAGTGAAACCTCACCTGTTAATGTTGAAATGTTTTCAAGTACCTGGATTGTAGAGCTGGCGGGGTGCTTCAAGTCTATGAGACGGTCTCCCTCATCCTGGAGTTTGTTCACCTCACTTTCGTGCGACAGCAGGCTGTTGTTCTTGAAATTCTGTTTGAGGTAAAATAAAAGCGACATGATTATCATTATCTTATCATCTATCCCATGACTCACCGAGCTCCTGAGCACCGTTCCCTTCCCTCCTTTCCTTTCCTTTCCCTCTCCGTCTGCATGCATTAATGTACCATCAATTGACGGGGACTGCTTCCCCGGAGTTTGTGTGCTTTCTCATCTTGCAGGTTTCCGTGGATTTCCAGGTTTCCAGATTGAGAGCTTCTGAGGATTATGCCTACGGACTGTTATGATAGTTGTTATCTTGTTTTGTTGCTGTGTATCCCCCCGCCCCCCAACTCCACCAGTTGAGGCACATGGCTGCCCACCCAGAGCCTGTTTTCTTTGACTTGCCACCATTGCCAAGGGCTTGCTTGGGGGAGTAGAGTTAAGGTCTTGACCGGCAGGCACTTCATGTAGTATGTCTTGAGACAAGGCAACACACAGGGTTTGAATGCAGCAGCTTCTATCAGACATATGATTGATTGATTGATTGATTGATTGATTGATTGATTGATTGATTGATTGATTGATTGATTGATTGATTGATTGATTGATTGATGAATGTATTAACAGATTGGAGAATTACAGTACATATCAAGCACAACTCAATACAAAACTGTTAACTGTGGACGACACCATAAAGCCCACCATGTTCAATTCATCATATGACGAGTGCTCACCTCATACTGCCTGCGGACATCGGGCGGATCCACCATGTGGTCACTCCAGTCCTGCTTTTTGATCTTCTCTTGTTCCACTACCAGGTAGGCCAGCTCTTTGCTGCAGCCCTGCATGTAGTCGTACAGGCTGCTGAGGTAGTGCCGACGCCACTTGGAGTTATCCTGGGAAAACAATCATAATAATACTTTTGAGCGTCTTTCACGTCACCCAAGCACACTACACTCATATTAGAAAGCAGTCAATAGGCTACCAAAAGATGGTGTGAAAAGTCTTAAAATGAATGTGGATGCAATGCCATTTAAAATATTCAAAATATTTAGTAGGCCCGGGCGGCTGGAGTAGCTGTCTGGGCACCTTGGCTGGTAATCCAGTCTGGCAGTGCAGTGTCGCGGGTTGGACTCCTGATCCTGACGGCCTTTACTGTGTGTTACCCCCCCATCTCTCTCCCCAGCCTACTTTCATCTATCCCTCTATCAATAAAATAAAAAAAGCCAAAAAATAATAATAATAAAATATATATATATATATATATATATATATATATATATATATATATTTAGTAATGTTCTTAACTCACCATAAGGTTGTTGTATTGTTTCTTGATGGTTGTATATTGTTCCTAAAAGACAAATACATCGTGATTTCATGATCAACCACAACATTGAAATAAATATGACAATCACTCTCCAACACCTCCATCGTCTATTCACAGCTTTGGCCATAAATTACATGCACATAGACCATTTAACCTAATGGATTGATTAACATTTCAATAACAAGGTCATCCTCTGGAAGAGGATAATGCTCACCTTGCTGCCCACAGAGCTAGCACTCAGTTGTGAACTGTAGGCATCTATCTCCTTGTGCAGGATGTTATGAGAGGCAATTTGCTTCTCTAGGTCTGCCATGTTGGGTCCATACTCCTCTGTGTTGACCTCTTTCTGAAAACCAAAGAGAGAAGCATAGTGTTTGTTGTATGTATTGTCTGCAGGCCAGAAGAAAGGCACTGTATTGAATCTAAATTGTATCTAAAAGCCCCATCACATCCCCTAGGCCTAGAGGTCAACCGATGTAGTCGTTTTCAAAATATCTTGTCCAAATTGTTAGACGGACAAGTGTCATGGCAATCTTCCATTTCGATTTTAAGATTTATTTGTGTAGACATCTTGGCCTATTGTGACGCTAAAGGAATGGTCACCAAAATCAGTAGGTGTCGTCCTCAACGAGTTTGATGCCCCATTAGAGTATGACATTTAGGCCAGAAGGCACAATAGGTAAGGTCAGGGGTTATTCAAATTGGTAGGATCCAATCATTCGGAGAGCATGAAAGTGCATGTCAAATTCCAAGGCAATCCAAACGGTAGTTTTGTGTTTTTATGTTCATGCAACTTCACATACAGTAGAATCCTGAAACATGCATGTATTCACAGAGCTTCGGAAAACGTAGGCTACCATGTAATACATCACATGATGACCATGTGAACCGTTACCTCACTATGAAAGTATAATTCTTATTCCAAGATAATGTTTCAACATAATATAATGCTCTCAAAGGTGGTTTGCATTTGAGTGTGGTGGATACGTATGCAAAGCACCTTTGAGTTCATACATTTCTAATATTCAAGTGAGAACAGAGCCAACAACTGCAGTGTGCTGTTCCATTACTGTATATAGCTATATTCAAGGAATATATAAGGAATAGCTATGTCCAAGGAAGTACTCATATTCTTAGGCTTTATACTATACACCCTGACGCTGACAAAGGTGATGTACAGTATTTTCAGCAGATTTGTTTTAAGCGTGACACGTCTTCAGATGAAGGCTAATCAAAGTGTTTGTTTACCTGTTTCTGGTTGAGAACAGGAGCCCAGTCAATCCTTGGCATCAGCGACACGTCATTCACAGGTTCATAGACATCCCGGTAGAAGGCACAGTCTTTCAACCAGCGCTCATGGAGATGGAGGACGCTATGGGCAACAGGAGATCACAAGATAAAACTATCTAGCACACCATCTTTATAGAGAATGAAAATGGACGCCAGCCAGCCATTTTGACTGCTGAAGGTTTATTTGTTTTGATTAAATTCACAATCCACTCACTCGCTCTCTATCTCAGAGCCCTGAGGGTGCTTGAGCTTCTTGGCCTTGTCAACATCGATGAAGAGGGACTGCAGCAAGCCCTCTGCCGATCCAAGCTTGGTTGCTATCTCATTCTTGTGCTCGAAGGGCTGTTCTTTCTTTTCATTCTCTGCATCCTAGAGTAAGGAATCAAAAGCATTATCGTTAAAGATGGCTGAAATGTAAGTAATAATACATAACGGTGTCATGCACTAAAGTGCTGTAGTGGGTTAACATGAAAACTGTGTGTGTGTGTGTGTGTGTGTGTGTGTGTGTGTGTGTGTGTGTGTGTGTGTGTGTGTGTGTGCGTGCGTGCGTGCGTGCGTGCGTGCGTGCGTGCGTGCGTGCGTGCGTTATTCTCACCACAGCCAGCTGTTCCTCTGCCCGGAGAATATCTTTCTCGACCTCGTCAGCATGCTTTTGCATCCGGGCAATTAGGAAGGCCAAGCTGCTGGCTTGGGACCTGCAGGGCAAAGGACAGGTGTCAATGGGTGAGAGAGAGAGTGATAGACATCCATGCTAAAGGACAAGTGCTTGAGTGGTGCAGGGGAAGTAAGGTTTCTGCCCACCACCACAGAGATTTGAATCCTCTGCTGTGCTTCTGTGTTAATTTCTTTGATTAAAGTGATGATTGTTTCGGTACCATTCTGCTGTAAGAACCAGTCTAATGAAGCTCCACTAAATAGGCTACTAGTACTGTTGGTCTATAAAGCTTTAAATGGTTTAGGTCCAAAATACATTTCTGATCTTTTATGATATATCATGGACCATCCAGACCTCTCAGGTCATCTGGGAAAGGTCTGCTTGGACAACCACAAATAATCATGGGGAAGCAGCTTTTATGGACCACATATTTCGAACAAATTCCCAGAAAACTGCAGGTCTGCTGCCACTCTTATTTATTTTTGTTGCTGCCTTATTTATTTTTTATTTTCTCCTCTGAACTGTAACGGTATCTATTAATCCTTACTTCTTTAGTTTTATGCATCCCAAATGTCATTTTATAATTGCATTATTGTGTTTCCTTTGCTCGATGCTTTGTGTAAAGCACATTGAATTGCCTTGTTGTTGAAATGTGCTATATAAATAAAATCACCTTGCCTATGGAAAAATGAATGCAAGCATGAATGTAAAACCCTTTTTTTTCAGTGAGTATGTTGTTGGTTCCCTACAAGTCCAACATTTAGGAGCATACCGGTATATGATCTAACTTGCCCTAGGGTTTTAGGGGATGACCTAGTGAGGTTGGATCATTCTCCACTGAAGCCACACCCTGAAGGTTCCAAACACACTTGTCATTCCACGACTGCACTCCCTCTGACTGTCTGCATTGTTCTTTGTCAATGCAGCAAACAGGTTCATTTATGATTCATGTTTTACAACATACAGCAACATACATTAATTTATACTTTAACGTATTATCGTGTCACTCGCGGAAAACAACAGATTTTCAACAGAAATAGATGCATTGTGTCACATAAACTACACACTTTAAATGTTATGATCAAATTGTTCCAGAACAATTGATATGTTATATTAGTGAGTTGAGAAGTCAGAATGCTTCATCTCTTTTGAAGATCATATTTTGTAAGCACCTATTTTCCCCACATGTAGACCTGCATCCAATGAGGACAAAGGGTTGTTGATAAATGGCAGCTATCCTGGAGCTATTTCTTCAAAAGCATCATTGTTCTGTCACTGACACCTTTTTATTTTCTTCAAAGGTCACAGAAAAGTAATTAAGGTAGTTATGTTACAGGAGTGGCATATTCACAGTTAAATTAACAATCTGAATTTGAAATAACCTATTTTATGTCTTTCACCTTTGTTGTGTGTAATTAAAATAATGTGGGTGAACCTGTGTAGAACTAATTCCTTTAACTACATATCCACTCAACAATAGCTACAAAGTGATATACAGTTCACAAGTGCTATTGCACTAAACAGTAAACAAAATACTAATTACAGTGTATACTGTAAACCGTGGCATGTGTATATATGTCAATTAATTCCAGTAGATAGATGTACTGTGACAAATAAACTCAACTTCATACTGTAATGATATCACAGCCATGGAATGCAGTGGAACGAGTTACAGTACATGTGTCATTACTTCCCTTCTATCATTCTGATTGACTGAAGTGTGTTTCATTCTTCTTACAGTACATAGTGTAGTGTAGCAGTCTAGCAGATGACACAATGGCTTCCCTTTTCCTGCTCCCGCACACACACATGCACTCACACTCACACACACTCTCTCTCTCTCTCTCTCTCTCTCTCTCTCTCTCTCTCTCTTTCTCACATCTCTCTCGCACACATGTACATCTTACTTATACTTCATTATACGACCATGATGCTCACCAAAAATAACAGATTTGCAAGTGTTCTTTCTGAAAGCGGACTGGTACAATGAAGTGTGACTAAAATAAACTTGAACAGAGATGATAGACATGGAGCATATACTCTGAAAAAGATAGACCCTCATACACAGGTCTCGTTTGAGGACCTGAGTGAAACTGAACTGACGCACAGTTCCTTTTTCTCTTGAGGGTGAGTGTTGGGGTACTTAGTGATGTTGCTATGTTGCTGTCTTGGATCAGATGAGTTGAGGGTCAGGGGCTATGGGCAGACTTGGGTGAACTTGGTATAACCAATTAAACCTCTATTGTCAGTGAAACAAACCTGAGTTGCAACTGTACTTGGTACAAGGAGGGAATTGTAGAACAATTACACATTATACTATATTGTTATTATGGTTGTTTATATCTAACCTTTATATTTTACCATCACTTTTACTTATATTAAACATTATGACATGTTATTTAGTTGCCTGTAGCAGCCAAGATGTCTCAGCTATAGGCCTGATAGTGATAGCTATTGTTTTTGTTACAGCCTATAATGTTCAGCTTGTCTTTATAGCAGCTATGGTTTGAGACCTGTGCTCGATGGCAGAACTACTGTACCATCAACCTGAGAGCTATTGTACTTCTCCCTATGAAATCATGCACATGTTAAAGCATAACCATCACCACCTGGAATATTGCACTCAACTCCTATTGCCTCATCAATTACTGATTGATCCAGAATTCCACAACAGTACGCTTTTTGAGGGGCGCTGGCCCCTCCTATGCCCAACTTTGTGTGTTGTGTGTGTACCACGGAAATCATTTGATTGGCTGAGCACGGAATGTGATGTATGATGATGAATGATGATAAGAGCACCACTCACTTCACACATTTGTGATTTTTTTTTATAACTGTACATCAAAATGTCTTAACCAAAAAAAGGCGGTCCACAAGCTTTACACACATGTTGTGTATGTGTGTGCATCTGTGTCTGTCTGTCTGTCTGTCTGTCTGTCTGTCTGTCTGTCTGTCTGTCTGTCCACTTGTCTCTCTGGCCTAGTGTTATCCTCCTAGGGAGTGAGATGATAGGGTTTGTGAGGTGACTGCGTGACTGTGTGAAGTTTAGCTATTCGTAAGCAATGAGCATTGGCTGCTATTGTCGGCATGTGACACCGGTGTGCAACAGGCTTTAGGAATATATCAGGCTTTAGGAATGCACTAAGACAGCAGGTGTTCTACAGGTATCAAAATCAAATTGTGAACATAAGATACTGACTGTCTCTATTCATGTGGCAGCGGTGGCCGAATGGATTGCTGAGCGGTCTTGATACCGGAAGGTCGCCAGTTCGAATCAGCGGTCCGACACGTTAAAATTACCACCGCTGAAGTGCCCTTGAACAAGGCATTGAACCACTACGATGAAATGTTCTATGAGCAGGGCCTGGCTGGAAACAAGTTCTTACCCAGATACCCTGGGTAAATATAGTAATCATTTCATGTTTCTTGGCCTTTCACTGAGGTTTCACGGAAATGGTCCCTTATGTTGAACCTCATACAGTAACTGTATGTCCATTCATAGAACCTCTGAGTTGCCAAAAAACAGGCCAGAATATGCTCTGATGTAACTGAAAACCACACCTGTGTGAATTAAGTGGTGCAACTCCATGTGGGGGTCCCCGGGGGGTCCCCGGAACCAGACCCGCAAGAACGCGCCCCATGTCCGAAACGGTTGAGAAATGACAGAGTTACCGTGTGGGGGTCCCCGGGGGGTACCCGGAACATCCAGACCCCCAGGAACGTGCCCAGGGGGCCGGGCTGGTTCCGGCGAGCCGGTTCCAGTGAGCTGCCCCACGTCCGAAACGGTTGAGAAATTACAGAGTTACCGTGTGGGGGTCCCCAGGGGGTCACTGTACTGTACTGTACTGTACTGTACTGTACTGTACTGTACTGTACTGTACTGTACTGTACTGTACTGTACTGTACTGTACTGTTACACCTGAAATCATCATATATACAGTTAATATGTATGTGTGTGTTAGGCTGCACAACAGTGATACTTGGTTTTGAAAACCAACCAAATGCTATGTTCGTGCTCGGACACAGCCAGCCAGCCAGGGACAGACCCAGGCAGCCAAAGACACACAAAGCTCCTTAATGAAGTGGTTGCACCACTTAAAAATGTCACCCACAGGACAAGATGCATGGCTACCTCAGCATGACAGCCCTGAGGCATCACATCATCTGCTCCTATGTGCAATACCACCAGCATCCGTCACATCTATCTATGCCAAAATGCCATCTGCCGCACCGGGTCATGAGTTAGCTATTCTACCATATTGGATGATACTACATGCATTTACATTACTGTCTTTAATCCGTTCGATCAGCAGCTGTCTGAGTGTTGTCTGAGGACATCCCTTTTTAAATACTGTGTTCGTATCACTGGGAGCCAACACCCAGAGAGAGAGAGAAGAACCAGCTGAGCAGCACAACGTGCCCTGCCCTACCCTTATCACATCTCATCAGTTACTGTAGAAGACAACACGTCCAGTCCAGTACAGGGCCGGATGCGTCCCATTCATAGTGCCAGTCACGTCTTCCTCTAGTCTAAATCAATCTCGTTAATCTAGCCTTAACTGGTGCCATGAGAGATTTAGACCATTCGCTGATTAGAAGCGACTTAAAAGTTTGATTTGAACTTTTCATTGCTTTTCAATATTTGTTTGGGCAAAATGGTAATATGTCACAGTTGCAGATGGCTGAACAGAAGAAATAAAGTTGCAAAAAGCACCATCGTACCATTCCTGCTCTCATCACAACAACCAACAGTTAAAGAACAAGAGCATGGTCATATCAGCACACTCTTCACCACCACTCTTCATTCATTATCTATCTCAATCAGTTACACATTTAATGAATACAAAAACTGTTGTTACACAGCTGTCTCTAGAGGCTAAAACTTCTGATGTGATTACATTTGATTTTATCCATTATTCTGGACACCATTTGCTCTACCATGAAATGAACCATTGACTTCTCTAGCTGTCTGCGGTCATAATAGTTCTGCTTTTTTAATTATTATTATTTTAATTAATTATTTCATTAAAAATGACTAACGTTACATGATGAAAGAGGTGAAAGGACCAAAACCCTGTCTTTGAAAGGTGTTTAGGAAACTTTAAAAAGTAAAGGCACAATATACACACATGATCTTTCCACAGGCTTAAAGTCTTATTGTAAAAGGTCACAGAGATATTCCATTACTATATATATGAGCTTTAACAATGCACCCATCCTTTGAAATCTCAATGCTTTAAATTCATTAATCATGTATGAACTATGAAATCAACTTTCAGTTGTAGTTTCACTTCCATCTCCCTCAGAAGTTTTATTGAGATAGTATCACTTTTCTTGGCAACATGCATGAATGCAACATGTCTGTGCTCCAGGGCACAGAAGCTGGGGTTTGGGAATTCTATGAATGTCAATACATGAATATCCTATTTAGAAGATGATTACACATGGTTGATTACACAATTCTTGACTAGTGACTTTATAAGTTAACTGAACAGTCTTGAGAACAACTAGGTCAACTATATGTCAACTATATCCTCTTGGAAAAGTACCAGAATCCTTAATGTTATGCCCTTTTCCTGAAAGTAATATGTATATGTATTTTTTTGATTTGGACAATTCAAGAGCTGAAAAGTATTATAACTATCCTGTTGATATATGTATTGACACACACACACACACACACACACACACACACACACACACACACACACACACACACACACACACACACACACACACACACACACACACACACACACACACACACACACACACACACACACACACACACATAATTATGACTCGTATTTTTATGATAAACACAGCCTAGTTTACAATAGAAACTTGGCCTCAGGACACCTCTGCAAGTCTGCAAATATGTGAATCCACTTGAACCGTCCCAGGCCATTGTCAAAACATAACTAAACATTTGCAAGGACTGGGTAGACGGAGAACTTCAACCCGAGAACTGGAAACCAAATGAATGAACAGAGGGGAGATTCCAGCACATAAACACACACACACACACACACACACACACACACACACACACACACACACACACACACACACACACACACACACACACACACACACACACACACACACACACACACACATACTGTATATACAGAGAACGAGGCCAACAGAAACATAAGAAATACGACACAGTCCTTCCAAGACAGGAGGGGAAACATGACCGAGATGCACCCCACACACACACACACACACACACACACACACACACACACACACACACACACACACACACACACACACACACACACACACACACACACACACACACACACAGCTCCTTGGGGGGAGGTAAAACTCACTTGCTGATCTTGCCGGAGACCTTCAGATTCTCCTTGGTGGTATCCTTTTTCTTAAACATCCTGGCTGGTGGTTGGTTGATTGTGGGGTGATGGAGCTGGAGGTGAAGAAGCTCTTGCTGCTCGTCGGTCTTCCTCGACCTCACACACTCTCTCTCTCTGTCTCTACTCTCTCGCTAGTCGGTCCCAAACTCTAAACACACACGCTCCTCACCTCTTGTCCTTGTTGTGCATGTGTATTGTGTGTGTTGCACACGTCAGCTCTTCTTGTCTCTGGTAACCCCTCCCCTCCTGCAGGTATAGCAGGTGTGACGCCGCCCCTGCATCCACCTGCTTGAGAAAGACTGGATTAACCTGTCCACACACACACACACACACACACACACACACACACACACACACACACACACACACACACACACACACGTGCGAGCGCTCGCACACACACATACACACACACACACCTCCTTCCTCTGCCTCACACACACCCTCCCCGCCCATCCTTTTCATTAGGGCCCTGCCTGTCGCTCACACCCAGACCAGATCACAACACTGTAACTCCCCATTGTTCATTTAACCACTTAGGTCCTCTTCCAAAAAAAATCCAAAATAGGCGATCTACAAGCTTGGTCATTCTTTGACTTTTATTGGGGGGGATGAAATTTCACCTACAATTATGCCCAAAATAGGGATGTCAACTATACTTTTAGAATAATTTGTATGAATAATCATTTGTATCGCATTTGTGTCATATTTCTTGTATCACATCTGTATACTCTCAGTGTCACAAATGGAGGGATTATGGACATAAAATGTCCATGCGTTTGGAAGGATACAGCTGGATTGGAATAAAAATAGGGTACTGTGAATTCAAATGCATCTCAGTATCATGCTCCCGTTCCCGGCAGATTTGGGCCCTAACACAATCTGATAAATTTTGATTATGGCCAAATGTTAAATAGTAATTGCAAGTGAAGTTTAAAACCAATACTTCTAAATCTGTCAGCACATAAAGGCTATAGAGACATATACACTATACAGCCAGACCAATAAAGTGGGAACATATGGCTGATCAGATTATAGGGCAAAAAAGTAAGTTTATACACAAATGAATGCACTGTAAAATCGTGTATATTTTTCAATTTGTAACTCAGGGAGTGTACAAATGAAATCAAATGATCTCGTAATGGTCCAATTGGTACAATATGTATCTTTACACATATATTTTGTACAATCTCTGAATTAACCGCTTTAACACTGGTAAAAAATGTAAGTAAAAAAAATAAAATAGATCGGCCATTTGTTGACACAGAAGATTTGACTGTGTGCGTTCACAAACTGACATGTTTCATAACCGGACAGTGTGTGTAGGGTCCGTGCCAAAGCCAGCCTGGTCTTTCAGGGCGAGGGCGTCTCTGTCTGACCCACCAACAATGGTACATCATGGCGAGGAATGTGGCCGGGCAGCTTTTACTGCAAGTGTGGAGAGGAGTGGAGAGGAGAAAAGAGAGGCCGCATTTTTTGATAGACTCAGTGAGTCACAGTGTTTAGGTGCGTCCATTTATGTAGTGTGGTGGAGTTTTGAATTCAAATAAAATAACCCCAAACAAAACAAAAGGAGGGCTGAATAGGCTAATTCAGCCCTCAATCCTCAATCATCATTTCATAGTCTTCAATAAAGCCTGCATTGTTTGCATTGAGACCATTGATGTCTAGAAAGATATGTAACATGCTGGGTAAAGACATATTGTACTGCATTCTTTTTTTTTTTTTTTTTACTTGAATCAATTTATTCTAACTTTGCTACACACGCGATGACACAAAGGACCATGAAATAAAATTGTGTCCATGTCATGCTTGAAAAGATGACACTTTGGAGATTTACATGACATCAGTAAAATTCCACACAACCCCCGTTTTGATTGATTGATTTGAACGAGTTATAGTCAATCAACCTGCTGTACATGACAGTGTGCATTCTTTCAACAAATTACAGTACCGTGTACATACTCATACAGTACCTGTTCTGCCTGTCCACTGATAACCAAAATACCAAGAATAGAAGACATGTGAAATATAAACGAAAGTATTTTGACACATAGTGGTTGTTTTGAGGTAACAAATTCCTATACATAATTTATGTACATGCCTTGAGATGTCAAATCTCTCACACATGCTCACACCCTACTGAGGCATCCCATTCAGTTTTTAACCATCCACACCCAATAGTGTGCACCCACACACTTCCCTTAAAATTTTAAGTTTCTTTCCATTTCAATGTGTTGCTACCCGTACCATTGGCCTCCCATTTGAGTAATACAAAGTTAAAGGATTTTGCCATGTACTGCATATATTCAGTTACAGCCTCAAGTATAAGGCCTTCAAGATGATCATAGCCTTACAAGTCACTTTGCTGTCAAGTTAAGAAAATGAGTTCATAAAAAGAACAAGAATCACATAATGTTTGGCGCAAATATGTTTTTATTATATTTGGAGGCCTGGAAATCCATCATTGTTCTTGCCATCTCGTCACCATGTACAGTCGTTTTCAATCATTTTCTATATCATAACTTATAAGTCATTTCATGGGCTTATCGGTTACAGTGCGAAAATAATTGCAGCACTTTCTACCTCGCCTATTTAACAAAGAGGGTACATTTCGGAAAAAATGAAAACCAATACGTTTTGATAAAAATCACAAACAAATGTTTCCATGTGTGAGAGAGAGTATAGAAGAGACAATGAAAATGTCTCACGTGTGTAACCATTAAATACGGTCAGCTCAACATACTGGTAGTTATGCATTTTAAAACAAACAACTGCCTTTGGTATGGGGGACAAGTGAAAAGTGGGCTTAAAGTCCCAAACCATTCATTTTCCACACAATGCAGAATAACAAAATGAGAACAAAACAGAAAAAGAGTGACATTACATTATGTCTACAGGGACAATTGCTAATAACCATATTGCCATCTTCCTGCCATACCTGTGTGACTGTGGATGGGCTTAGTTTTGTGCACGAAACAAGTTAATTCTCACAATGATTTGATGACCGGTCACAGCCACAACAGTCATGTGACAGCATGGCTTAATCGTGCATTTACACGTCTCTGCTCGTTTAAACAAAGTCTTCGGACACTGAGATGAAAGATACAAATATAGACTACGGTTTCTTAAACTCAAAATGGTCAAAGTCCTCTTGTTGACGTGCATTTGTCAATTATTAAAACAACTGGGTCCCAAAGTGAGAGTGAAATTGTAGCCCAGGCATGGACAAATGGTTGCAATTCTCAACAAAAAAAAAAGTAAAAAAACAAAAGTAAATGAAGGCGCTTTCAAAAAAGAAATACCAGTCTGCCATCCTGGTTTATTTTACTGTAGCAGTACGGACTGAGATTGAGAACTTGGCCTTAGAAGCAAAAACTCACAAGGCATAAAAACCTCTATAACAGAATGTTATATCTTGGCTGCTCAGATGGGAGGAGGGAGCCAGTGTGCCAGCAAACCATGCAACCTTTTATTACTAATGGCGCCAGTTAGACTTGGGTAAGATTGTTATTTGAATTACATTTCTATTATTGATTTAGGCTAAAACATTGGACCCGATCAGACCGTCACACAACATTTCCAATCCTCACATCTTGCACTTGAGGCAGTTGCTAAAACGTATCTCAAGTTACACCAATTAACAACTGACCCAAGCCTGGTCGCATTGCACGAGATATAAAGTGGACTTCGTGGGCCCTTCCCGGAGGCTTCTTAAAATCCTGGGGCTCAATTTAGCTGCCGAAGCCGAAGATGCCCTTGATGTAGCCCGTCAGACCGCCCTTGCCCTTCTGCTCCACCTTGTCATCCAGCGGTGGGAAGGCCACATGGTTGAGCGCAAGGTCAAAGAACAGGGGCTTGCAGGGGATTGGCTGGAAGTCAGGAGGGAAGTGGACTAGATTGGGCTGCTTGCCTACTAAAGTAGGGTCAAGGTTGAAGGTCTCCAAATGGTCACTGAGGGGCTGAATAGATTAAGGGGAAAGCAGAAAACATGAGTCGATACCATCTGAGGTGATCATATTGTTACGCCATTTTAACTAACTGATCTCATTCTACAAATGAATACATTTGAAATGACTAATAATAAATAATGAAATAATGTTTCGCCCCCTTTTTACCTTGTTGTCTTTCACCTGCTGGGATGGAACCTCAGCAGTCTCATCTGTGTCTAAAATAGAAACAGTTCACTTAGCATCACACTCAATAAAATAGAGGACTATATCTTAATAACACACACTTACTCATTACTTCAATTATATACATTTTTAGAATGTAAAAATGTTGATAGAAAACAAGAACATATATAAAGTGGTGGGCAGTTTTGGTGTGTACCAACCTAAAATGGCAGCAGCCTGAAGTGAATATTTTTCAGCGTTGACATCAGCAATAAGTTCCTGAACATCAGGGAGATCCTGTAGGGGCCAGAGAAACCAAATCAAAAACTGCTGAAATACCAATGCCTTTAAAAGGAGAATTCCGGATTAATCTGATCATTATTATATCCAATAACGAGTGGTACAGGTGAAATATTACATAACTCTTACTCTATCCAGAGCACAAAGAGCTCGTTCGCCCCTTTACGGAAGCCCATTTGGGACAAAACACTGTGCAGCGCATTTGGTCATTATGTGTAGAGGAACAAAATATATACTTTTCGAGCGATCAAAATAGTCAATTTAGTGCACGACGCTGCTGCGGTGCCCTCTAGGCTCTGGATGGAGTTATGTCATTTTTCACCTGTAGTCCTGTACCACTCATTATTGGATATAACATCAGATTAAGGTAAGAAAATGGTTAATCCAGAATTTTCCTCCTCTAAATCATCCACAGTATGAGACCCTTTCACCAACTCGTATTCACTTCGTATTCAATACCTTTCAAGTCTAATCACATGCTCCATTTATTTTCATAGTATTTACTCATCAATGGATGTAGTGTTGTGCTTTCATGCATTTCACTCACTAATGCAGAAAAACAAGTTGGGAAAGAAGAAAATGCAGGAGTATAGTAGGTGTACAATGTACGTTAGATGTGCCTACGTGTGCGCGCTCGTCATAGAGTACGCTTATAAGGCAATTTATCCCACGATTTTGCAACCCATTTTTCCACCCAGTGTCAATTATCTAATGTAATCCTGGGCGCTACACTTCCTCTGCCAACCTGGGGAGAGCAACGGACTGACCTCATGCTTCCTTCCATGCACGAGGAGGCTTCTTTTCACCTAACAAGGGGGGCGGGGGGGGGGGTAGTTTCCCCGGTTGAACACGGTATTCCAACCAGGTCCTTTCCCCTCCATCAGGCGCCCCGGCTGGCCAGGGGGAGGCCATTTATAATGTACCCATGGATATTTTGGTGTGTGTTCATGCATTTTCTTCCTTGTATGGGAAAGGTCACAAGTAGAGCGATAGCATGCAAGACGGTGTTGATGATGTGTGTGTTAGTGGGTCATGAACCTTCAGACTGTTGTTGAGGCTCTTTGCCTTAGACTGGACCTCTCCGGCATGCTTCAGCACTCTCTCATACAACACCAGAGCCTCGCTCCACTTCTTCACCACCACGTAGGACTGGGCTATGAAGAAACACCTGCAAGGACAGAACCATCGCACATTACATCTGCATCACTCACACATATCGTCGCTGTCCGGGAGAAACCAGACAACTGGTTTATTTTTTTCATAAATTAATGCTACTGAACACCCTTTACGGCTGTGTGTTGGTAAAAAAAGAACATTGAACCAATGAGAAGTATTAAAAAGTGCTTCTGACAAAACCAGCTAACCAGCTAACAGCTAACCTCAAACTGTTACCAAAATATAAAGTCACAATACCAACTTCAATGAGGCAGTATTGCTTTGGGTATACAGTAACACCCGTGTTTTATTTAGATAAGTTTAAACCTTTAAATTATATGCACATAAATGTGTCATTTGAATTTGTTACCTGTACGCCTTATAGACCAGCGTTTTAAGGGCCACCTCCTTCTGAAAGGTGGCGTCTTCCTCCAGTCCCTGCAGGGTGGACAGCTCAGCTAGACTCTGAATGAGAGGCATGGGGTTAGGGATGGAGGGGTGGAAGGAGGGGATTGGAGAGGGTGGAGTTGAGATTTATTACACCGACGAGGAAATGGCAGAATCAAACAAAGTAGAGTTCCTTATGGAGCCGACCTGTTCTGACATTCCATATGTTGATCTGACCTCATCAAACCCTGTACACTAGAGATACGCTCCATATATGGTCAGACCTCATCAAACCCTGTACACTCAAGACCCTTTAGGGTGAGGTCGCTTCTCGCCATCAGGGCGTCATACTGGTTATTATTATTATAAGCATATTTACATTTATCCTGACAATTCCACTGTGTCATGTGTGTGTGGATGTGTACTATACCTGCAGGATGATGTCATACAGGCGGATGAGGTCCTGGGGGCGAGGGGTCCTCTTGTTGTCATCAGCTGGGGGCTCCTTCAGTTTAACCTGCAGGGTGTTGGCCATGCTCTCATTTCTCTTCACGACAGTACACAGCTTGATGTAGGTCAAGTAGCTGGTCGAGGAGAGAGAGATAAAAGTTAATGGCCAAGATGTTTAATTTAAACCCCATGCTGTATACGTTGGTGCATCTCGAGAAGATAGTCGTTTCTGTTATTGCAGATTGTTTGTGCAATTGTTCACCTGCATGTGTTGCCTGATGTTAACTTAAGTGGTATTTACCTGTGCAGGAACTGCAGGTTGGACACCTTGCTACTGTCTGGATCAGTACCCCTCTCACGCTGCTTCTGCAAGACCAAATGGCACACATTTGTTTAAGTTAAGGTCCCCACACACCGATCGCGTTTTTCGGATTTCTAGTGGCGTTTCTCCATCGGTTTTCCGAAAAACGCGTCCAGTGTGCAACCACCTTTAGTTTAAGTATTTTCAGTATTTCCAGTTAGTCAGCAGACATCACGTAAACATATTGTGAGCAAGCAATTCCCATCTGATGAAAAGGAATCTCCGCACATGATAAACTGCTCTCCCATCTTTTATTATTTGAACCACAAGTGAATAACATTTCGCCCATGCACGAAACGTTCACTTTTATCCCCAGTTTAGTCCAATGAATTCCTCCCCACACACATTTCTGTGTTGCCATTGCTGTTGTATCCTGTCAGTGAGGAGCCTCCACCGGAAGAATGTAGAGCCTCTGTCATACTCCTCCCGCCCAACACTCCTTGCTGACAGGTGCCGCTTCAGCCCGTAGGATTAAGTGCTGTGGCAATTATCGCCCTCCCCGTTCGGCTTCCCTCTCCCGAACACGGGCCAATTGTGTTCGTGTAGAATAGATGCTCGACAAGGCTGGATGCACCACAGTGGATTTGAACCTACGACCTCCTCAGTGATGCATATCCTACCTTTTCTCAGGCAACCCATTAACCCTGATGACAACCAACGTATTTCTCTTACCGCCTCTGCCTTGAGCTCCTCTCTCACAGTCTGGATGGTGTCTCTGCACTCGACCAGCAGAGTCTCGTATAGGTGCTCTTTGGTCTCTTCATTTGTTGCCTGTGTATTACAATATATCCAAAAGATGCATTAGTTACCAACTGCACGTGGGCCTTTTCTTCAGACGATAAATCTGGCATATACATCCCAAATACATCAAACATTTTTGCCAACTTGCCAGATGTGGTGAGGCAGAGCGTGTAGATATTTTTCTTTTAACTGGCTTTTATCTGCCGTTTATTTCATCTCATTATTCGTTGTGTGTATTGCATTTTGTTTATTCAGCTTCATGATTTGCCTCGTTACTTTGACCAGCTTTCCTGTTTAGCCTGTGGAGTTGCATCTGATGTATGACTTTGACTATATAGTCTTACTGATTGGTTCAAAAGAGACTACCAAACTATACAAGTTACTGGCTGAATCCAACATCAAACGTTAATATTTTCTCCACTTTTAAATGAGACCCTTGGGGAGTTTAAATCTGACAAATACTTTCACCGTGGTTGGAGATCTTCTCTGATAACACGGAGACTAGCAAAGTTGGAATGTGACTGAGGCTGAGAGAAGGGGAGACATAAATATGTAGCTGAGCAAGTTGCTGATCCAATCCTGTACATGGCACCATGACACCATGGCTCTAGAGTTGTGTGAATGAGACAATTGTTCATCCTCACACTCCCCTATTATGTCTTCTGTCCATGAGAGAAGCGATAGAGCTGTCCTGCTTTAAACCAAATTGGGTCTATTGAGTTCAATGTGTCAACAAAATAATTATATAGCAATGAATTATATAGTTAAAATGTAGGAAAATAAGTTTGAAAAAGCTGTGATTTAATGTGAAGACAGTATGAAATTTATGAGATGATAAGAGTTTGAACAAAGTGGCACTTTCTTGTTGGTTTTGCTACCAATGTATTCATTTCTGTCCAGTCAGTTTACAAACCCGCAATATACATGTACCCATTATTAGGCAATCCCAATGTGCTGAATGGAGTGAGGAATGTTACGAGAAGATTCCACACGGTATAGTAATTAGTAATAGTTAAGTTATGAGGCCACCCACATCCACCCAGGGGATTGGCATTACTTAATTCACCACAAACTCTTGCTGACACCCCCACTACGCCCTGATGACTGGGGCTGGGCCAACCCGTCAAGCATCTTTTTAAGTATGAGTATGAGGCAAGGGTGGTTAACAAGATGGGGAGGAGTAGAAAGTGCATTTAGCAGAGCCAGCCTACAGCCTTATAAGGCTTTCTTAGTGTAAACTCAAGTGTTTGACAGTTTAAGGCCTCTACATAGTCCGTTTTGTTCCTTGCGTGGGGGAGTCAAACGGACACAAAAAACGCACGCTTATTTTATACATGTATAGTCACTCTGTCGCTTGCGTCTTTTACGTCGGTCTATTAAAATATTTAATGTGCAAGCATCTACTCACCAACTAGATGGCAGCTGCGACACCCCCTGACACCTGCAGTTGGTCTATTTTATTACATGCGGATGCGATGTGTCAAATATGTTTAGATTGTATAAACTGTACTGACGTTCCACTTATTATTAAATCCCCCAAAGTTATTTTATTCAATAAAGTCTGAGGTTCTATATGGCTATGGGCTGTGGTAATAATAATAATAATAATAATTTAAAAAAGAAAGAACGAAAAAGAACTAAAATAGTTCATTTTTTGGAACCATGAACTTTAGTTCAAAATATTGAATGATAAATATATAAATATATATATTATATACACATACATACATATATGTATGTATATAGATAGGCCTATACACCGTATATCTAGGTGTGCCCTGAGATTTTTAGGCTATGAAAAGTGTGCCCAGGAACAAAAAAGGTTGGGAAACACTGCTGTACAGTATGTACAGTATTCAAAAATTTAAAAAATTTGAGCTGCTATATAAATATTTTAAGTTTTTCAGAAAACTTAGGTCAGGATATAGAGGCGTTTTTAGAATCTGCCTCAGGCCTAAATGGGTTAAGATGGATGGTCCATGATGAGTAACTGTTGATTCTCTACTCTATCAACAAAATTGAACATCACTGATCTTTGATGTGCTCACCGTCTGCAAATTGATTTTCATACGGCATTGAAATTAACTGAATGGCTTTCTTTGAAAATCAAACAAACCACAGAATGCTTTGAAATGAACAAGTATACTGTGTTATAGTGAGCTAAACATGCTAGAGCACTGGTATGGTCCCTTAATATAGTTTGGTAATGGCAATCTTGAGTTCTCAAAATGTAGACATCTTAAAGATCTGCTCATAGGTTCACACACAGGCAATATTCATTTACAATATGGGGAGAAACAGTTGGATATTGTGTGATTGGCCGCTGTGCAATACAAAAAAAACAGCATTTATTTATAAAGTCTGCCACAAATGCCACTGGCAGGTGAGTTGCCTGAAAAGCTACACATAAGCATCACAAAAGCTGATGCTAATCTGTCCACAGAGACCTACTGGGTGTAGTCCCGTGCGCATTGAAATGAACAGAATGCAGTCAGGTGGTGAGAGGGGCCACATGCCAGAGACCTGAGTAGATGTGGGTGTGACAGGAGTGTACTTCATACTAGTGAGCCTTCAGGCACAAGTGGGATCAGCATACAGAGAGTAGGGAGCTATTAGTGGATGTCATTGACTGTTTATGAACAGGTGACAAGTCAGGAGAATGCCACCTAGTGGAAGTGCTTGAGCACAATGTGTACCCAACAAGGTGTTGAAAGGACATTTGGTTGGTGAAGTCCACCTACTGGCTGTCTAAGAATCTGTCTGTCTGTGTGTGTACATAGCTGATCTCGTAAAACGCTGGATCGATCGGTGCCAATTTCTTGTGCACACTGGTTTCAGTTCAAGTTTGAGGTCAAAATAAAATATTTGTGTATTAACAATGTGTGGTCAAGTGACCCTTAACACAACCAGACTGACCTGAGCAATGGCAGCCTCATTGTCTGCTAGGCCCAGGAGGAAGATGCGGGCCTTGTCAACCTTTACAGGCACCGAGCGATCTCGCCATTGTACCTCACTCATGGTGGCCGCCTGCTTGGCTCTCGTCTGGGTAATTAGAGCCTAGAAAAACATCACATATTGTCAACATGCAACACTGGATAGTGTAGTGTACAAGGTAACAAAAACACATGGGGAAAGAATTTACATGTGCATACAGCATACTGAGAATTTAAAAGGTAAATAATAAAAGAGTACAACATCTAGTTTGACTGGCTGTCAGATATCTATTAATTGGATAAGGAGCATAGTCCTGGTCAACAGTTTAACATAAACCCCTATATAATTTGTTAACTAGGGTTCCCCAGGGCTGTTTTTGGCTACCTCCTTTTTTCCCCTCTACACAAATCTTCTCCGAAAGTAGCACATCTAAAAGCTCACCTCACGTTACAACAAGTTGTGAACATGTACTGTAGATGTACCAATTTCAGAAAGTGTGCCTACAATAAGCCCAGAATAGGGACGCTAGGGTTCATGTGGTTAAACTTAATGTAACCATAACAATAATAAAATGTAGCAAGTGGGTGTTTGTTCAACTGGATAGTTGCTACCAAGAAAACACAGATTCTGTTTAATAAAATATATATAAACAAGATTATTTTTGTTTGGTAAGGGGTACTGGTATATATGCATAATAATGCCCCAATATTGGAAAATTATGGAGAATACAGTCCTCAGCGACACGAAGAGGAGTGAACTCCACCATGTCTATATTTTACAATATCATTCGGAACACGTTGGTGTACAAGTACATTATCGTTTACATATTTCCAGGTTGAAAGCCTATCGTACCTCTAGTTTCTCAGCCATAAAATCTCCACCTCCCCCAGTCAGTCTCATTTGCATCAGCTCATTGATAGCATTCTGGTCACCTGCAAACAGACGAAAAAGAAGCGAGTGAAGGATTTATTGTGATGTCCGTGGGATGGATTGTGCATTTGTTTGACCTGTTGAGTGAATGAGCAAAGTGATTGATTGAGTGCTTGCGTTGCTCACCAATGTTGTATGCACAGTAGCGAATGTTGGGCGAGATCTCCTCCACACGCTGATGATACAGCACTGCCAGCTCCTCAGTGAAAGCGCTAGCAAGCTTCTCATAAATTGTCCTGATGAACATTGCACACAGATAAACGGAGATGTTTACATTGACAAATAAGTAACATGACAGCCATATCTGCATGGCAAAGACCACAAGTTCCATCATATTTTAAATGTATTACCAATAGTTTGTGAATAAGAAACTACTGGAAACATCGGAAGTGGGTCCATTTTAAGCTGCCATCCATTCTAAAATATATAGATAAATTGATGACAAAAATGAACACTGCAAAGAGTTTAATATTTCCTCCACAGTCATAACATTTCAAGACTCAAGACTGACTGCTGCAAAGTCAAAACTCACTTGCACTTGTTGAAGGCCTCCATGGCAGGCTTCCACTGCTGCAGCTCAAATTCCACCATGCCAGTCAGGAAGGAAGTGTAGGCCTGAAGCAAACCGCATTAATTTGTGATTAGTGGTACCCTTGCTTTCATATTTGAATGCAACATTCTCTTTTGGGGGTCCCTAGCACAAACTCTGTGTCCAACGTCCAACTGTGACCAACTTAAGTACACAACCCAAACCTCTACCAAAGTTAAATTATGCTTAAATAAGAACTGTTGTCTAGTTATTGACACATACTGTACAATTAAGGTAAATATTAAATACACAAATTGTGTTTAATATTTCAGGGGACAAAAATGTATCAAGAACTTAAGTTCTAAGGACCCTGGCCCTTCCTTCCAGTCACCTGTGCCTCCAGCTTGGTCCTGGCATCTACACGGGGACTCTCACAGAGCTTTTCCAGCCTCTCGCCATGTTTGGCAGCCTTGCGCAAGCGTCCCAGTAAGTGGAAGCGCTTACGAGGTTCCGTATTGGCTTCCTGCTTCAGCTGCATGGCATAACTCCATGCCCGCTCTGCCTCCATTAGAACAAGTAATAGGTACCTAAGCAGGGAAGAGTGGGATAAGATAGGATGGGTCACATGACTGAAGCACCAAAAGGCACACAACAACGTTGTGTGGAAAATATTTACTAGTTCTGCCAGCATCCATTCCTCACCTGCTGTCAGAAAGCATCTCAACTGTGATTTTCTTCCCAGTATATTTGTGTCTGTTGCCCATTTTGAAGCCCAGGGTTTTGCGCAGGCGGCGCAGTCTGCGGGAACAGTATCCTCTGGGAATAGTAACACAGATAATTACTGCATTGTATTTTTTTTAAACATTCTATTCTATTTCCCCCAAATGTACTATATGAACCACAAAGCTGCAAATCCATAAATAAGTATGTTAATACAAGAGTTTTAGCGGGTCTGCCTTTAACATAAGGCTGCAGGCAATGTATTTGAGACTGTTTGCAACAGTAGCGGTAATGAAGATACAGTAGAAGGAAACCCCTACTAATCCTGGGATTACAAAAAAGTTAACTAAATGTTGGTTCTAGAAGGCAGTGCCATCATGTTGTGCTTTGACTGAATTACGTTGACAAACAAGTCACAAATGTCACATCTTTGGTGGTTTTGTCCACAACACAAACTCACCTGTATCTCTGGTAGTCTCCATGCCTGAGGCCATGTTGCTGCTGGGCGTCCTTGATTATCTGCAGAACTGCAATTCACTGTTAAGGGAAAGCCTTGTACACAACATGCTTACGTACTGTAGCAGTAGCACACACATCTGTAACCAAGCTCGAGTTTGTGGATGATATAGACACTGTTCAGCAGCCATCAAAGGGGACTTGTTGTCATCAAAACATTTGACACATGGACACTTATGTAGCTATATAGCATTGGAACAAGACTATCTTGAATGTATTTAATCGAATTTTTATATTTTCATCAGATACTAAAGTAAAAGTCAGGCTCGATTAAAATACATCTAAGGCATTAGTCTTGATCCAAGGCTAGTAGCTATACATGTAGCCACATTCTTAGTTGACAAGATATATTGACAAGCCAGTTGGGATACTCCATTCATAACGTAAGATTTAATCACATTACAGCACACCTGCTACTCAAGCTACACTGAATGACTGACACGTCGCGTTGTTAGCCATCACCCTCTCTTGCTAAAGTTAGCCTATGAGCTACCGTTAAGCCACTATGGGACATAATATACTGAACAATGCAGCTACTCTATGAGATTACATAGTGTTCAAAGGATACTTTCCAGTCCAAGACCTTCATTCTCTTTATTTTCGTCCAATTTGGCCAATTTAGCCTCGTTCTGCTTGTCTGCGGCCATTCTGCCCAGGTCCAGTCAGTAGCTCAGCTAAGCTCAGCTGCACAGATGCCCCGGAAGTACAGTAAATTAGGTTTTCCACGTCCTTCTAATCATAGGGGCAGAAACACAAGCCTACAGCGCCCCTTGTTGGCGACGTTTTTAACAGGAGATCCACATCCATTTCCCCATAAAGGCAATATGAATTTATAAATGAACTACATTACAACTCAAGGACTGGCTAAAGGACTTTCATGTACACTAAGTTATGGGGGTACTTAAAAGGGTGTCTAAAAACCTATGTGGTACTCGTGTACTCATAATGTGCCATAGTAAATGAAAAAACAAAATCTAAAATTAAGTCTTTGCCACAGACACATTTGAAACATGTGAACTGTTCTCGAGTCAATCATGGCTGGGTGAACCAATGCCATGCACGCACACATTGCACAGGGTGGCTTCTAGCCCCAATATGTTCCCTCAGTCCCTACGCTCATTCTCGAGCTACAGAATGAGGGAACATATTGGGGCTGGGGGGGAGGGGTTATACCTTAGGCATAACACAAATTACATATTTACCTCCTTGCTCTGCGTGAAGAAAGAGAAAGTCCATAGTACTACACTCATGTAAATGATCTATTACTAAAATTGGTGGTAGTGGTAAACACATTTCAGCATTAGCAAGAAGAGATAAAAGGTAATAATAATACTAGTCGTTATCATGACGTTATAATTATTGGGGTAGCTGCATCAAAGTCACATTCAAATTCAGACAAAAACAAAAAAAGGGTGTTTTAAATGTAATATACATTTAAATATTTCTCTACATTCAAGTTATTTGTTTGGAGCTAGTGATCAGTTTCACCTGGACATGTCTTCCTAGGCACATCTAAGGCACAATAACTTGACAGAAAGTAATGAAAACATTTATAAGTGAAAAGGGGACACACTTTAATGGAACGTTTACACTTTGAGGCAAGACATTTCATCCCTACAATCCACAAAAACACTTCATACTACAGTGGTGCTCCCCACCACTCCCAATGGCAACTGCTGTGACAATATCGTCTCGTGTCTTAGTAGGGGGCATTGTATATGGTCACAGACATCTTACAGATTCTTACTGACAATTACATCTGAAACATCTGTCTGGTCATAATACATGACCACTTCTTCAACTATATTTCTCAAAAATAAATGTTATGCTTTGGTGAAAACGTTTTACTATTACTTGCTTCAACACCTTTTTCTGTTGAAAATATGTCATTTAAAAGTGCCTGCCCACCACCACAGAGGTTGTGCGTTCGAATCCACTCCACCGCGGTGCATCCAGGTTTGTCGAGCATCTATATGAGCACAATTGGCCCGTGTTCAGAGAAAGAAGCTGGGGACGTGATATTTGTCACTGCAGGTACTTCTTCGGGATGGGGCAGCACCCGTCAGCAGGGAGTGTTGGTCGGGAAGAGTAGTACGAATGACGCCTCCCGGTGGGGGCTCCTCAATGATAGGTGAGTCAGTAGGATACAACCGCAGTGTGGAGAGGAATCAATTGGCATAACGACTAAATTGGGTAGAAGAATAGGTAAAAAGCACCCCCGTAATTTGCCATTTGGCACGTTTATAAAGAAAATCCAATTCAGATGTCAGCAGCAGATATGTATCTGGTGAGAAAGTTCTTGACCTCAGATATGTGCATAGTCTCCTTGATAGTGGTGTCTCTGCTGCGGACCTGCAGCAAGCCACTTTCCAGTGTATTTTCACCTATTAGCATGGAGAAGAGAACCCCCATCTCATCATACCTGAAAAGACACGCGCACACACACACACGGAAATAGGAGTTTACTTTTTTATCATACTTTGATGCATTATACATATTCCCACTGTTACAGGCCTGCTGACACTGTACAGTCCAATATCCACTGTTGATGGTCTGTACAAAATTGTACATAATATTTATTCATAGAATATACAACTACATTTTCTTAACTTGGTCAGAACAAGTACAGATAGCTAAGGTCAGAGTCTAATTATATTTTATTCCTTTGTTTTATAACTACTCCTAATAACCCTATTATGTTCTTATATAACAATGTAATTAATTGTTTCAGAGAAGAAATAACGTTGATCTGGAGCAATAGATAAAAGCCTGTGTTTTACCTGGTGTTCAGCTGCTCCATTGATGTTGCCATTGTTTCTAGATACCCAGGCCACACAGAGATCCCAGCCTCCAGGAATTCCAATCGCAAGACATCACTAATCTACAAAATAATCATTGCATAAGTAATCACCAATAAAATAAAATAGTTTGGTTTAATCGTGACAATTTTATTAAGCCTGAGTGGTGTTTTCAATTGAATTAATCCAACAATCTATACCTCCCACAATAAATCTATCAGTGAACGCACACATTTTCTTACCTGTCTGAGCTCCACAGTTGCTCCCTTGCCCATATCCAAAGCTACCTTGACTGGTGCCAAAACTGGATGCAACTTCATAACCTGAAACCAAAGCAAAACCAAACTCAATGAGAAAAGACTAAAGACTAAAACTAGAAAATGTGCTCAGCAGAGCACTGAGCTGAACGCCATGGTGACTTTTAGCCACTATAACTTCATGTTTGGCCTAGTGAACTGTACTGAACACATGGGGCTGCAGTGGTAAATGACCTGCCTACCACGGAGTCTAGGGGTTCGAATCCACCACATGCTGTCTGTATGTATATATCTTTTGATTTGATGCTTGATTGTCACCCGTTTCTAGTTTTTTTCTCCCCTGCTTTTACTCTACCTCTATCTTTTCACAAAACTACAAAATGATGGAGCACGCAAGCACGCACACACACAAAATAAATGTATACCCACTTCTTGAAACCGGCTAACCTGTTAAGTGACAATCAAGTTTATTATTCTCATGCACATATTCTGATGCACATGAGGCACCGACATGGAGTTTGACACCAATACAGTGTGACCAGATAATCAGTTCTCCCTGGGCCCAAGATAATAAAAAAACATCCAAGTATTATAGTGGTGTTACACAGCTGAAACCCAAAAGGCACACAAGCATAAGTGCACAGCTGCACGCGCATGTGATGTTTTTTTCATCCACTCCGAGTGGAGTGAAGAAATACATTTTTCCACACGCATTCTTACTGAAATGCATTGACCGGGACAAAGGCTCTACATTCTCCTGGCAGGGCTGCTTTTCAACAGAGTAGATGTAATTTCCTGTGTTCTGGTGAATTTGGTTTGATACTTTTATCAGATTTGCTTTACTAGCATTGGAAAATGATGGGTATAATTTCAGCCATTAAAACGCAAAAAATAAGATTGATTTGATGACTGAAGCAATGACCCATCTTTAATAATTAAAAACCATTCATTACATTCTTCAGTGAACATCTCTGTATGATTGCATGCACTGCCCACCCTTCCAAACAGGGGATCTGGGGGTCCTTCCCCAGAAAGAAAGAAAGAAATCCAGGAGAATAGGTGAGTCAGCAGTGACAACACAGAAATGTGTGAAATGGAGTAAACGAGAATTACTTTTAGTTTGCCACAGCCTCAGGTCAGAGCTTCACGTTGCAGCGTTCAGAATATGGGTTTTATGTCGTTCAGACTATGGGTTTTATGGATAAGTCTCACATTGGCTTAGTTAGAGGCGAGGCAGCCAATCACGAAAAAGTGTCTACAGTCGCTACTTGAGGTAGTAGTGAATGTAGGCCAGGAAGCACCTAGAAAAAGTCAAGATGATACATTATGAAGATAGTGAAAACTTTCAAGCACACATATTTCCTGCCTTAACAATTACACTGTCAATGGTTCCAGTTCAAACTGATTGTCACCTTTCTCTGGTGTAGTTTCTGCTTGCCATCTGCTTTCTTCAGCTGCTGAAGTGAATTGTCCAAGTAGGCCATTACTCCACGGTCCATGTTCCCAGTTACAGAAACAACATGAGGAACAACAAGCTTCCGCCCGTCTCTGCACTAAAACATAAGAATGACATGCAATGCATGTTCCTCAAGTCCAACAATGCAATCAAAATAACATTCAAAATTAAACAGCTGTGACATTGAATAGCAGACTTTTAATACAAGGCGAAATGAGTTCCATGGCCATTTGCTTACAAACCAAAATATGATCAATCAAGTGTAGTCATCGCTGACATGTTGAGCTATAAAAGCATATTTACATTGAAATGTATACATTATGTCTATATAAAGGTTTCCATTCGGGATGTGCCGATGAGACATTTTGGCCGATATCGATATTCAATATAATTAATTGGTGTTATTGCCGATAACCGATATGTCGATATGATCTCATTCTGTATTGAAAAATTATAATAATTTTGTCCATTCTGAAAAATACATGTAACAGGGTATCTGCACTGCAGACTTAGGCAAGTAAGATTTAACTTAAATACCTTTATATTTAATATTGTGAGCTTGTAAATCTGTTCAAGCTGTTACTTAGGGCTTGTTTATCTGTAAAGACAGACTATTAATCGAACCGATGCCGATTAATCTAAAAACAACTAGAATCGGCCGATACCGATGTGTTTGCCGATTGATCTCCCATCACTAGTTTCCATAGTGCCATAGTGGGATCAAACTGTACTGGGTTATACACATTTTTTCCAGATGGACCAAGCAGCTTAAACACTATGTCCTTGTGGAGTTCAAAATGTGGTAGAAGCTCAGTTTAGCACACTGACCTGTAGCTTGGCGCGGATGTCCCCGTGCGTCTGCAGCAGTTCAGTGTCTCCTCGGCTCCACAGTGTCTCCAGAGGCTCCTCTCCCCATGGGAAACTATAGACAATCTTAATGCCACGAGATGCCCTCCCACCCAGTTCATCATCGGTGATGTCGCTGCAACTGAAGTCCGATGGAGCCACGGCAAACTATATACAGTAGATAGAGGATAGAAAAGATGGATGGATGACAGAGATTCTGAAAAACGTATTAGTCTTATCTTAGGTCTGAGACAACACTATAGTAGGAGCCCTGAAAAATAGCTCCATGAGAGATTTTGGTCCCAAATAGAGTTGTGCCACCAGCCATGTTGACATACAATTCTACTGTGATGTCTCTGCATACTGCAATCATGAACCCCATGAATGTCTTTTTGTTAGCACTAAAAAAAGCTAGAGCCATGATATCCAAAACTGTTACTTATTAGGATTCAAATTCAAAAATAGCAAAGGCAGATCGACAAGTTCAAAACGTGGCGTGGGCTTGTGGATCTGCTACTTTCAATGCTTTTGTGTGATGCTGTAGTGTGATGTGATGTGATCAATTAGGTCATTAACTTAAAAACACTCACCTTCCTCCACCACTGCAGCCGCTGCCGTGCCCAGTGGTCCAGCCACTTGGAGGCTGTACCGGAAGAACAGAACCACACAAGTGATGTCTGAGTGACTTCTGCTGGGCTGGTAGAGGAAAAAAGAAAAATATCGTTGTTGTTGTTGGGCACAAACTTCTTATCTCCATATAGCACAAAAGCATCACAAGTAGCAGATCCACAAGCTCGAAGCGACGAACTTTGAGCTTGTAAATCTGCTACTTTTGCATTTGAATGCTGTAGTAAACAGTTTTGGACATATGAGGTGTCCACCCGACAAAGACAATATACAGTTGGAGGCCATCGATATTGTCCTTTTCTTTTTGCTGAGGTTTGCGTGATCTGCGCAAAAGGACAGTTAACCCATTTTGGGCGGGAACCCCTTTTGGTGTTTTAAACATTGTTATAATTTAGCTATTGAAAAATAGCAGATCTACAAGCTCATAGCGCGCCACCGAGTGGCGCGCTACGAGCTTGTAGGTCTGCTATTTTTGAAAAATCGTGAAAATATTTATTTCAGAAAACTGGAGGATTTAGAAGGATTTTTTTAAATTTTGAGGTCAGGACTAAATGGGTCAAATGATAAGGGACAATATCGGTGGCACCCAATTGTAGATGAGAGATAGATAAAAGGGGTATATTACTGATCACCTAAACACAATATCTCAAATGTATTCACAAAAATACATTTTACCCAAATGATACACCTAGCAAAAGCAAATATTAACATACTAAATATTAACGTAGCATACTTATTCTGTAGGTGAAAATGTATGTCAAGGCTGCTATTTTTGAAAAATCTTTAAAATTGCAAATCATAATGTTGTTGGGAATGATACCGGAATGCATTACAATTAAATGGCTAAAACCGGACCCATCAACATATAGTATGTGGGTGGAAAAAATATGGGACATTTACCAGATGGAACAAATGACATATGCCCTGCCCGAGGCTTCAACAAAACATATTTAGTAAAAGATGGGAGTCCTATAATGCCTTTACTAATGAGGTAGTAGGTATTGGAATCTTAAGTAACAATTCACCAAAATACACTTCTCCCCAGACCTTCCGGTACATTAATTTGCTTGCCTTTGTCCCCAGTCATGTATGTATTCAGTAAAGCTCCTATTATTGTGCGTTGTTCACTTCCCATTGTTGTTGATGTTCTGTTGTTTTTATTTCTTACTTGTTTTTTATTTCCTTGTTTTATTGTGAATATTTGTAAATGTATATAAAGTTGTTTGTGTGTATGAGTATATTCTGTATGAAACAGCTGAGGTTGTGTGGAAAAAAAGGGGGAAAAAGCAGTTGTAATTGTAAGAAATATGTAGGCCTATGTTATAAGTCTGTGAAGTTGCCCAAACTGAAATAAAAACAAGTAAATAAAATAAAATCAAATGGAAATCATTGGATAAAAAATAAATAAAATCTGTATATAATTATTATTAATTATTATTTTTTAAGCAAACAATTTTAACTCAAATCTTTGCTTCTGGGGTCCCTGGAACAAAAGTATCTTAAGATGGCTGGGGGTAGGCGGCCAGTTATGCTACCATTTTTGGTGGTCCTTGACATGAAAAGGTTTTAAAATGACTGAAATAGAAACACGTTTTTCAGAAAACTGGATTTAGAAGACATTTTGTAGAATCAGCCTCAGGTCTTAATGGGGTAAATATTGTCACTGTGAGCAAAATGGAGCAGATTGTGATGAGACAAGAAGACCCTCACCAACCAGGTTGATCCGAGGACTGAAAACATGAGCCTGTCTCAGCCAGTCCAAAGGGGAGCTTTTTCTTCACCAGCTCCAAAGATGGGATATACTGTTCCAAGGCACCTTAGAATGAAAAAGACCACAGAATTTAGTCAGAACGTTTAGTCTGTAAACAAAGACAATGCGTTATGGCAGTGGTTCTTAAGGTGGGGTCTAGAGACCCAAGGGGGTGGGCCGTGGCCCCCAACATCAAAATCAGCTCAACCACTTTAACACTATGTACAGTACTCAATAATTTGGGGGTACTGGAAATGAAAAAGGTTTTGAACCACAGTTAGGATGTATTGGTTGGTGGTGGTCTTTGTTCCAGAATTAAAGAATAATATTCCTTTAAAACTATCACAGCTCATACCATGGAATAAGCATCTTAAATCACTTTGTGTAGATGTTTACTTATAGAATAAGGAACACTACCTTGGAGAAGGCCTGTTCTCAGAGACACAGTGTTTCGAAGAAGTGTCCTTAACCTCTGAATTAGTTGGTCCTTGTTCAAGTCTTGCAGGTCAAACTCTTGGTTTAAAGTCTCCATATTGACAACCTTCAACTGTCCATCCCCATCAATAGCTCTCTCCTTTATGGTGTTTATAGTGTTTATCCCAAACACCTGCACTTCTTTGGACCTTGTTAGAGAGTGCCACCACTGATCCAGCATGTTTTTCTTGAGTTCCGTGCCCAGGGGTCCATAGTTGCATCCTGTCCCGTGCTGAAACGAGTGGCCAGGTGGTAGGTAGAACCTGTCAACAGTGAGCTGCACCAATGCTTGGATGTGGTCATCTGATGGACCATTTGTAGAGCCTGTCGCTGAACAGCGCCATCTGCTGGGATGCACAGCGGGTGCTATTTTGCACTGTGGCGTTTTAAAGAGGGCATCGCGCTGTATTATTGGGGAACGTCTGACAAAGTAAGCGAACATGATAAGCGGACAAACATACTCTGTTGAACCTGACCGACAGGCCAGTCGTTTCTGCAGCTTTGCCCACTGTCTGACGCTTAACTCCTCCAAGTTTCTTCCAATTTGCCCAATTTGAGACCATACAAACAATAATAGTGTCCAGTAATCTGTAAATTCCGCATCATATGGTAATTTCTAAGAGATCGAGAGCAAAACATAGACCATACACTGCATACATATGTAAAGCAAACGAGACAACATTGACAGAATAACCCGGGACCCAAAGAAAATTACCCCGGAACTGAAAAATGCTTCTTCGGGCTGCTTGATTTAGGGGCCAGTGAGGCTATTCAACGTTGAGGCGCTCGGCCCTAGTGGTAGGAGGAGGGACTACAGGCGGACCCGTGGATTCATGACCGGGAAACCCCGTGCAGCTGGGCTTTAACATTGAGCGCTCGGTTGCACTTCCGCATTTGACCACCAACATTTGGCGCCAGTTCAGTCTCTATCCTTTTATATACTCTATGCTTTTACTGCCACCTTCTGGAGTTAGTCATCATCCAGTCCATATATAGCCTATCTCTCTCTCTCTCTCTCTCTCTCTCTCACACACACACACACAATACAGAGCAAAGGCCTAGCTGTCCTCCTGACTGACCCCTTATCCGTAATTTCTACATTATGGATATAGTGTGGACTTTGACTGTTATTAACAAACTGCCATATACGTGTGTATATAGGCCTACACATAATATAGTGTATAGCCTGTGTATTTAATAAATAGTTAAACGAGTTATAATTGGCTACAATTATAATATAAATACTATTTATATCATGTTATAATTGTAGCCAATTATAAAACTTGTTTGTTCATGTCAAACACTGAATATTGTAAGTCGAGTGTACCATTTATTGTGAAGAAAGATAGGGTCCGCACGCTGGATGATGACCATTTGAAAAAAATAAGTTTTGGAACATCATCCAGTGTGTGGACCTTATTTCTTTTCCATTATTCTAACCTCGGCCGGTACCTGTTTTTCAGTGTGGATGTACATGCTATATTGCGCTTCTTTATATTTCAAATCACATTAATATAGCAGTCATAAAAGCCAAAATAACTACCTACAAAGACAAAACACACAATATGGATTTTATTTTTTATTTGAAAAGGGCCATGCTCGCCCTTTTGTATACGATCACTTTAAACATACCACAAACTCAAACTCAAAACATTGCATTACCTAGTAAAAATAAATTACTGAGGAATGTAACAAATAAAACAATCAAGTAAAGTGCAAAAGTTATAGTTGCACTACAGGAGTCTATGACTCCCTTTCGGGGTTACTGAATAATTCCAACGCTGCTGTAAGCAAAAAAGTTAAACAGTACAAAGGATAATAATCATCATACTATAAGATTTCAAGACAAGAGAAAACCAAAAATCAAATTGGTTCAGAATATTGTGCATTACATCTACTGAGGGAAAGATGGTGGCATGGGGTACGGCACCATTGGTGGTGGTGGTGGTGGCTGTGGGGTCTGTGGTGGTGGCTGTTGAGCGTTGAAAGGGAACGGTGGGTGGTTCATTCCGTTCTGAGCGGCCCTCTGCACTCCCCCAAACTGAGGCGGGCCCTGGAAGTTTTGATTACCAAAGGCAGCCACCTGGTTTGCGGGAGCACCGAAACTACCCTGTCCGTTGCCGTTGTTATAGCTGTTGCCATAGTTACCACTAGAACTACCACTGTTTCCACCGTAGTTCCCACCATTTTGGTTCTTATTGCCGCCAAAGGCACTCTTTGGCCCGCCACTGAACCCCCTATCGTTGTCCCGATCCCTGAAGCTACCACCACCACCACCGCCAAAGTTATTATTCCTCCCTCCCCCAGAATACCTATCCCGGCGGTCATCCTTGTAGCCACTTCTTCCCCCCCTTCCACGGCCTGGAGCAGAAGAGAAAGGAGGGCGAGGGAAGGAAATGAAGAGAAAGGAAATTATGAAATCAGAATGACTTACAACTCTTGAGGTCATCACACACTAAGTTGTTGATTTTTCATGCATTCACCTAGTAGTCAATTTAAGGTAATTCCTCTCACAAAAGGTGCAGAACAGTGCCATCAACTCAATGACAGCTGTAGTCTGTGCAGTGTATTTAGATCAACTTTTACTTCACCCATGTAGCAAAAATGATGTTGCTACATGTATAGCAACAACTAATGAGACAGAGGTATAACTCCCGGATTCAAAGGTATAACAACGCATAGGTTGCACCAGGTCTAAATGGGTTAATGTGAAGACATTGGAGATCATCGTGTGTGTTGAACTGTGTTCATAGGAATTTACCTCCTCTGTCCTCTGCCATCTGGATCAGCTTGGGGTTGATGGCCTGGTTGGCCTCACGGAGCACAGAGATCAGGTCAGCAGCCTGTTTCATGTTGTTGGGGGTGAAGAAGGTGTAGGCCGTGCCCGTTTTTTGACTGCGGGCCGTGCGTCCAATACGATGGATATAATCCTCAGAGGAGTTAGGGTAGTCATAATTGATGACAAATTTCACATCCTCCACATCTGTGAAAGTGTTGCAGTGTGGCAAAACAAAAAGGAGGTCGCCACATGGGATTTTGCACACCACAACAGCCAGATCAAAAGGACAACGAGTTAGCAACAGTGGAGGTCGGGGGGAAGGTGGAGTGGTTATTAGAATAGGCTGCGGAGGAAATGCGTTAAAACATTGGAAAATAGTACATACAGCTACTCCATGGGAATACTACTGTGGGAAGAGAGAAACGATGCACACTCCAGTTGCTTACCATAATCAATAAGATCCAAACGACATTCGCCCTCCCTTTTGTTACCAAGGGAGGAAAAACAAACAAAAAAACAAAACGATTTGAAGTCTTACCATAAAGGAGTATGCATTCACTAGTCCTTTCCCAATGCAGCGAAATCCCCCACAAATTGTCAAGTGACATCCAGGAGCTTCTATGCAGTTGGGCCATTATGTGCACTGGGGCCTCCTCATGTGCCAATATCTGACCTTTCAAAAGGTATGTTTCTGAAGGTCCTTTTTCCCCCTGTACATACTCATAAGAAGCTTGCTACTAAAGGCCACACTGCACATCTTGCCAAGACCTAATGGACCATGAGCTAATTTGACAGGGTCCCCAAAAAAGAAAAAGGCCCAAATACTGAACCTGTGAGAAAAAAAAGCGTAGTGCAACGCCCCCTCCCCGCTCAGTATTGTCAAGGCAAGATCTTTCCAGAAGCCAGTGTTCACTTGAGAAAATGTCTCTCGTTGGCAGGTCTCGACATGACTTTAAAACGCAGGCGAGGGAGGAACTTTGGTTTTTGAGCTGTCTTTCTCTAGATGCCACCCCGACAACCCCTTTAAACACGTGCCAGGTGTCACCAATTCCAATGACTTACACAATAGGTATAAACCTGCTCTCTCCATTTCATGAAAACCAGCCCTTTGAGGAAACAAAAACAAAAACGGAAAGCTTAGACAGGCTCGCAAACACCCATGCTATTTGGTACAAGCTCCGAAGATAACAATTGTTCCAAATCTCAAACAAGTGACTTGCAATACAGTGCTCTCTAACAAAACAGCATGCAAGGCAAAAGTCACAGCATCAAGCATGTCGTTTTTACGTTTGAGTTGGAAACAGCTGACTGGCTGGCTGGTATTGGTCCTTAAAATCCATGGAAAGAGAACAGAGTGTGCGTGTAATAAAAGGACAAAGGCTTAGCCACACCGCCTTTTGATGATTACTGGCACACGAGTGCTTTCACCTCTCTAGGCCCACTGGGTGGCAAGCCAGTGGAGCACTTCCAATATGTCGTCCTTCTCCCTCTCGAGGCCTGGAACTGTCATGCCTAGCGCCTGCCACAAAGACTGCACCTTTAGGTGAGAAAAACTCAGAAAATGCATAGAAAAGTTAAAGAAAGCAAAAACACTTTCTTTAAAAACTGTGTAACATTGAAGAGAGACAACAAATGGGGCTAGTCAAAGATATACTGACCTAGTCCACGGGAGGCCACGTCAGTAGCAATGAGGATTGGTGCCTTTCCGTATTTGAACTCTGGAGAAATAATTAATAAATAATAATTAATTCATAAATAATTGCTGCATTTTAGTATTATATAATGTAGAATGATTTCTTTAAAAATCACACCTGTGTGAAGTGAGGGGCGCTAATATTATAGTGAGGGGCGCTAATATTATAGTCTAACTCATGTTGATTAGGTGATGTAAAACAAACAAACATTAAATGCCATTAACAATAAAGAGACAATATGACGTAATGAGGGACAATATGACGTAATTTTCCCTTCATTGTCAATGTTGTCATGTTTTAAAACAAACATTGAACTAAAAACAAACATTAAACCTGTAGGAGGGGCTGGTGCCCCTCAAAAATCCATATGCACTAAGAAATAGTGCAACATCCCAGAACATACCATTGAGAACCCAGTCCCTTTCTTGCTGGCTCTTATCTCCATGAATGCCCATTGCTGGCCAGCTGTGGTTGACAAACAATACACATCAGAAATGAAACACTGAAACACTACACTACTCTACTATTTTGCAGATTGTGCAATTCATTGTTGTTATTGCATGTTGTAGGCTAGGGCATTCATGGCATTTTCATTTTGTGAGCACAAGCCTGACATGCCCATACAGTCTATGGCTGCCATCGGTCCTTACGTAAATGCAGCTACAATTTAGGCATTTAGCAGACGCTCTTAATCCAGAGCGATTTACATTAAGCAAGAACAAAAGCATGGCAATAAATCACATACATAAAAAGTAGTTATCATGAAACATACGTAAGCTAAGAACGTAACAGTGGAATATCTATAATGAAACCATATATATGAACTATACATATATACTATACTATGCATATATACTATAAAGTGCTATGACTACATAAAATGCAATTCTAGTGCTGTCTACGTACCATGCTATAAGTCCGTATAAAATGCTATCACATAAAGTGCTATCTAAGGGGCTAGGGCAAGTGCTACGGGCAGACATAAAAACAGCTGTGAAAAGGTCACGCCTGGTGCACGCTGATAAATGCAGGATGTGCGGCGTACCTTTAATCAGTTTCTTTAATCCCCTTTTTTACAACTTGTGCCTACTGCTGATTGAGAATGTGCTATAGAGTAGTAATTATTTTAGAACAAGAGAAAACATATCCTTAAGGTTGGCATGAAAAGTGGATCCTTACCCATCTCTCCTCATCCTCCTGGTGATCTCATCACAGCGCCTCTTGGTCTCCACAAAGATAATGGTCTTATTCTCTTTCTCACTCATGATCTCCTCCAGAAGACGGAGGAGTCTGAAGAGGACAAGAATGGTAGCATGTTAAATAAACTGCTTCTCAGATAGAATAACAGTGTTCCCCCATGATGAGGTTGTAAAGAAGAATGAGTTGTGCTTTTTTTATATTGCCTGCTATGATGTAAAAATTCCAATACTATCTGGTATTATACAAGATTCCTTCTTCACTACATTTTTCTGTCAAGTCCGTGTATATATATATATATATATATATATATATATATATATACGGACCCCAATGTATACTCTGTGTATATAATAGTTGAGCCCCACAGTGTGTATGGGGCGGGCAAACTCCTCTTAAAGTGAACGTGGATGGTGACATAGGTTAACTTCATTTATGCTAACAGCTAGCGGGAGTGTTAGGGAGTCCGCTACTCACTTGTCCTCTTTCTCCATGTCATTGCAGACATCAACAATCTGCAAGATATTGTGGTTGGCGCTGAGCTGGAGTGCACCCACATTGATTTGGACAGAGTCCTTCAGGAAGTCCTCAGCCAGCTGGCGAACCTCCTTTGGCCAAGTGGCACTCCACATCAGTGTCTGACGATCCGGCTGGGAGGCGAGGAAAAGTCATGCTCGACCAACCAAAATGTGTTTATGCAATCTCAAAGTACATTTACGACTTATAATGTTGCTGGAAAACCCCTTGATCAATTCTTGAAATGGAGTGATGGAAGTATGGTTAATAATCTACAGCATTTATTCTGAGACGACCTCTATGCAAAAGGTGATAAAAGTACATACCCGAATTTGGTCTACTATTTTGCGGATTTGTGGCTCAAAGCCCATGTCCAGCATACGATCGGCTTCGTCCAGCACCAGGTAGGTGCAACGTTTCAGGTTAGTCTTTCCACACTCCAGGAAGTCAATGAGTCGCCCCGGGGTAGCGATGCAAATCTCAACACCTAAAATAATGGATTATGTTAAATATTCTTTCTCGAGAAAAATGTGCCTTTCCCCCCAAACAAAAACACACAAAAACAAATAATGTATCAGTCTGAAGTTTTTTAACCATATGATGAGCAAATGGTCTGTGAAAATGAATAGAAGAGCATCAGTGCATTAGGCATCCCATGGCCAAACTTAATTGTACCTCTCTCAAGGTCTCTGATCTGGGGTCCTTTTGGTGCTCCACCGTAGATGCAGGTGCTCTTCAGACGGGAGGCCCTACCGTACTCAGCAGCAACCTGCTGCACTTGCTGAGCCAGTTCACGGGTTGGAGCCAGCACCAGACACTGGGGGAACAAACAGACTGTTCATAGGGCAGATGAAGCACATTGCTTGAAAGTTAATTACTCTAGATCAGGGGTGGGCAACTTTGATGATGGAAAGGGACACTATATTTCCACACTCACTCCAGAGGGCCACATTGCATATTTCTGTCGTAGCAAAAATAGCCGACCTGCAAGCTCAAAACGTGGCGCACTGAGACGCGTTTTGAGCTTTGTAGATCAGCTATTTTTGCTATATTTGAATTGAAATCCTGAATACTTTTTTGCTATTTTTTGAATTGGAATCCTGAAAAGTTTCATTTTTATTCATGAACTAAATACAAACACATTGGACATTAAAAAGAAATGACAATAACATTTTAATACTAGTCATCAAGCTACATATACAGTATAGACTGAAGTAATTAAAACGGGTCAAGTTTGCATGTTTGGAACTGTAACAGCTGAAATCAATAATGCATCAGTATTGTGATATTAACCTGAGGGCCGCATTAAGTGAAGGTGGGGGCCACATGTGGTCCCCGGGCCACAAGTTGCCCACCCATGCTCTAGATTGTATTAGTTAATGTTATCATCATCATTTTTCGACCGTTATGTTATGTTATAGATGGCTAGCCTCCAACAGATTAGTTATAAGCATGCTGATTCAGTCATAATAAAAACTAAATTTTTAACCAAGTAGTTTCAGGTAATTCAGGCCTTTTTTAATCAACAGGGGGACTCAGGGGTAAGCCATGACTTGAGGGAGGCAGGAGGATTTTCATGCATGCATGCAGGGCAGGAATTTCACGGCGGCCACGGCGGCCATGGCCGTCGTTGCCCCTCTCTTTGGCCGTGTGCCCCTCGAAAAAGTATATGCCCATACGGCCACAGTGGCCGTGGTGCCCCGACCGGCGCCCACAGAAGTTCATTTTACCGTTTATCGCAATTTTCCAGTCATTACGGTAACCAATGTTCCCCTCACGTCCCGCGCAGAACAAATATGTGTTGTAGTTGTGTTGCCATTTGCAAAGTGGTTTGATTATTTTGCGGTACTTTGCCTTAATAACTACCCCCGCTGCCGCTGGTCGTCATGACGCGCGCATACACACACACACACACACACACCCGCACGCCTCCTCCTCCGCGCCACACATACACGCACTGACAGAGTAAACAGAGGGCATTTAGCCCACACGCTGCCTACTAGTGTAGCTAATCTAGCTATCCGGTCAAACTGCAACTATCACTCAAAACAAAACAATGTTTCCTACAGTTGCGACAGTGTGGCGGTCCTACGTCACATGTATTAACGTTGGTCGGACATGGTCCAGCTGATTTCCTTTTGTCTAATGCGAAACAGCGTGGCTGTCCATACAAGGAGGAGATCTACCGAATCTATCTAGCCCACCAAAACAAACATAAATGTACTTTTGCGTCGCATTATGGATAGCGACAGAAAGACACCATGGATATAATTAAACAATTGTTCCCCTGTGCACAGCACACACTGTCTCCAGGTAAGAACAAAAAACTGATTTGAAGCTGCACTTTCACTTTGTGTTGACTTACTGCAGAGTCCTCAGTCCTGCAGCGGTGCAGCCCCACAATGGAGAAATTATCTTATCTGTCACTAACCTCTCTACAATGCCATGTTATTCAATATATTAGTTTAGCACAAAATATAGGCTTTTCTAAACCAAGCCCTTATTCAAAAGTTATGTAGGCTGTCATTGTATTTTATGTGAATTAACTCACAGTTTAACCCAATGATCCTCAGCCATTTAAATTTCAAGGACCCCCAAATTAAATTTATATTAATTAGCCTAGGGTGACAGCCTGACAGGCCATTTCATTATGATTTTCATCTCTGGACTGGGTCCCCAAAACATGTTTACAATATTTTAACAGTAGCTACTTATATTTTGTTATTTAAAGCTGTGATTATTTATTTAAGAAGCACTGTTCTGAACCAATGTTCATCGGAAAATCATTTTTTAATTGATGGCCTTCATGCCCTGGCACTTGGCCTTGTGCCCTTAAAAAGTTGACCACACTAAAGGCCAAGTGGCCTTGCCCCTAAAAGGATGAAATTCCAGGCCTGCATGCATGCATTTCAAAATGTCTGGACTAAAATAGTCCAAGCTTGACAAGGACTTGCCATTGGCAGCTTTGACTTTCATTTTGTCAGTTGCTTGCATTCGATTGTCAGTTTCTGCATTATCAGTTCTCTAGACATGCTTTCATTTAGTTTTCAATTCAGAATTGTGACACTTGTAATGTGAAACCATCTATGGAGCCATACAACTACTTCGTAAAAAAAATAAAGGAATCAAATACATGCATGTTTCGTCATATTGTCTCAAGTACTTACAATGGGTCCATCTCCATGCTCCATGAAAGGCTGATGTTGGATGTGCACAATTGCAGGCAGCAAATACTACAACAGACAGATAACAGCATGTTTCAACCAAATGTTATACGCATACACAACTAAAGAAGGGTGCTCCTCTGAGCACAGATCTCCGCCAGGGTCTGGGTTTCCAACCCAGACTGTGTGAGTTAGTTGCAGCCATCAGGACACGAGGAAGCTGCAGGGGGAAATACTTTGTAGGACAGGCGGTACTACAAACTTCAACAAGTAATTGAAGTCCTAGTTAACACAGCCAGCCTAAATAAACCACACTTCTCAGGTTGAACAAGTGTAGAAGAATTACTTACTGCAAGGGTTTTTCCCGACCCAGTCTGAGCGATGCCAACCATATCTTTGCCACTTAGGGCAAGTGGCCATCCCTGAGACTGAATTGAAGTTGGTTCAGTCCAGTTCTGTTTGCCAATAATATCCATGACGTAGCCTGAAAGACAAATTGAAATATAACATCATTTTTAAATATGCATGTATTCTGATCACGAAGCCCCGGCCTCTTTAATATATGGAATTACGACATGTCACTCTAATAGGCTACAGCCTTTTGGCCTCGTGTTCTGGTTGGATGGCCCTTTATTATTACTTTATTATTACCACTTCCTTACTCAAAATCCCATACAAACTGGATCCAAACAGAAGACTACTTGTCATTCTACACTTTCTCTCACTCATTTTGAGCGATACAGTCTCCTTAGCAAATTAGCAGCACATTTTTATAATGTTTATAATGGGGAGTAACTGCATGATATCAAGCGACTGGCAGCAGTAATACAGGCCATAAAACCTTGTTTTCCATTATTGTGTTACATTTTTAACGTGTATTTTGCTGGATTTTAGTTCATAGTTACTGTAAACAGTACTTTCCTTAATTTCGTTCCACAATCTTAATAAAGTGTAAATATTTATTTAAAATCACTACTGCTGATTTATTTATTAGGGACAGCCTGACAGGCTATAAATAAGCTATGAAAAAGATATGCCGGTGACAATCCATCCAAGCAAGCCATTTATTGCCTATATACACATTATTACAATGACACATTCTGCTGGTGGTGGTGTGATGTCGATCTTACTTGGAAAAGTGGCCTCGTGGAATTTGACAATTGGCTTGGGACATTCTCTGCCCTTCACCGTAACTTCCTTGCTTCTGCGAAATTGCTCAACCTCTTGCTGTAATTGAAAAGTACAATACAAATCAATAACGTCTTCAATCAAGTAAGCAATAAGCATGCCATGCATGCAGGTATACACAAGAAGCAGGGCTCCAGCCCAAGATTATTTGATGATTATTAGCCCTGACAAGAAGACATATCAACAAAGAGAAAACATCATCCATGTCTTACCAATGATCTGCGGGTGACATCTGGGTGCTCCTGGTAAAAATTCTTCTGGAATTTTGGGAGCTCATCAAGGTTCCAGTGTTTCTTTCGCAGCTTTTCACCTGGGTTTCCAAATTTCCCTGGAGGAGGTCCACCCCGGCTGCCTCCTCCACCTCCTCCTCCTCCACCAAAACGTGGTGGGCCGCCACCATACCTGCAAAAGGAACAAGATATAAATGTACAAGATAATGTCATGCCTTCAGTATGGATAGCTAGGACCGTAGGCTGACCGTTAATGGGGAGATAGGGAGTGACACGCAGCAAAGCCACGACACGCTGTCAGGCTAGGTGCCCGGACCGCTACGCCAGCGAACTCTGCTTAGTATTGCCAAGTCTGCTTATTCTTTGGCCTTGTTTCTTTTTCCAAGGTTGCAGGAAAATATCTTGAGTTGAGGGTTGCAATTTTTTGGGCTTGTTTTAATAATTTGTCTAGCTTCTTTGGCAAGCCAACATTTCTCTTTGATGTACATGAGTGTGAATGAATGAACAATGCATCACATTGTGTGTGAGACAGTCAATCTGCTCCCTAGTCAGTGATACTGATATTAAAGGGGTTTAACTCGCTCAAGCATGCATGTCATGTTATAATAAATAACCAAAGCATAAGGTATTATACATAGTAATTAGAATATGTGGACAATATGGATCAAATATTTTATTTTGGAATATATCTTATGGCTATTGTTGCGCTTAGGGCTGTCATGGCAACAACTGGAGCGGAGGGCACAAGACCGAAGGGGATGGAGGAGCCTCATCAATGGCCTATGTTCCTCAGGGAATTTAAAGGCCTAAGTAAGAATTGTTGCGCTTGCTTCTACACAGGAGAAAGAAAGAGTGAAACTTGGCAATCCTGGTTTTCATTTGATTTAGGTCATCAAAAGCCAAACATGCGGAGATACACTAAATTGAACATCACCACAGTCTGTGAAATATGCATTTCATTGCAGCTGTTGTGGATTTGACATTAGACATTCATGTATGTATTAATACATGAATACACATAACAATGAAGTAAAAGAATGCTGCTTTACAAATACATACATGTATTGTCCGCAAGCGTCATGGGATGCAGCCTAGCTCTGGTCCATTATGCTATGGACCAGAGCTAGATGCAGCCTAGCTCTGGTTGGTCTAGGATGTAGCCAATGGCCATACTGCCATACATAAAGATGTCAATGATATACGACAAAAAAAACCAAAAAAACAACAGAAAGTGTGTAAATATTAGTTTTTAAAGGCTCTTTTGGCGATCCTGATAACGTCTTCACATTCCCATAGCTCGACAAAAAAAAGCAGCCATCCATACAAATTACGTGAAACAGCACCGTGTTTACACTACAGGTCTCCCATGAATCAAAACTGCTACGTGATGCCTAATTTAGGTCCAACCATACAACGGTACCGTTTGGCCGCTCTTAGCCCTAGAATGGCTCTTGTTGTTTCATACAGTAAGTAAATGATCACAGGCATTCTAGGTCTAGGCCGCTCTCTACCAGATCGGCGAGTTTAATAGTGTATTTATTTCTGTCGTGCGACATAGTGTGTGTAAGTTAACTGTAAATGATCAAGCTTGCCGTTGGTTCACTTGGTTGTGACTTCACTCACTCAATGGCGAATCCATCCTTATCTGGGGCACACAGCCGCACTGTAGCTGCCATTTTAATTATATCCACAAAATAATCAACAATACAAACACTCGAGAAAGGAGGAATCGCATGGAAAAGTATTCAAACACAGACATTTTGTTGTATTGGTGAAGCTCACTGCCATCACGTGACGTAAAATCAATATATTATACATCGCTTTATCTCGTAGAACAGCGCGACGAGCTTAGCTAACGCTAGTCTTCTAACGGGGAGTGTTTTTTTTAGCTGTAGCCTGTAGAACGTGTCAGTTATGACCGACTCACCCCCTATCTCTGCCACGATCTCTGTCAGAAAATCCCGGCATCGTGCTGAAGATCGGTTAAAAAACTAAAGCGTCCGGCTTATTATTGTGTAGGTGACAGTAGGTCAATACAAAAATGGTCTATATACCAACTACGACACCGTCGGCAAAAACGTAAAGAAAATGACGGCAGATAAGATTCTGGTTGAGCGGATGTGACGTTCCGAAGAGTCGGTTCACGCTGCGGTATCAATGCGCCAGGAATGGATATAACTCTATGGTTGGTTGGGATCATTTCGCTTTACAGGTTACTGATCCGGTCCAGGCACAGAGCGGATACGGAAACAGAGCGTGCGTATGTGGTGTTTGTTGAAAATACTCGATACTAGTAGGCTAGGCTGACGGGTGCTACGACGTATATCATTAGGTTCCCAACTCCCCAAGTAAGTTGTATCGTTCCCAAGTAGGCCGGTGGCCGACTGCGACGGGCACGTACAGGTCTAGTCTCCTCAATACAGTATGGGTGCGCCACGTGTGTGTGTGTGTGTGTGTGTACACGGTTGTAATGCACGTAACTCGAGAACCGTTCGTACCACCGACTTCAAATTCGACACACACGTTCCACACCGCAGGGAGTGCAGTGCACTGCCCAGTGTCGATTCGGTCGGACCCACGGTTCTCCAGAACCACCACAAAAGGCTATGGTCAGGCTCTGCCAGTGGGCCTAATCAGCCTAAAATCCCCTCACCAGTCACCTGTGCAATTTCCAGCCTCAGCCAATTGATTGCCATGGCAACCCCACACTTGCCAATTGATTACTTAACCAGTCCACTCTTCAGACACAGGCAGACAGACAGATACAGAGATCTCCATGTGGGACACAGACAGACTGGGTGGTATGACAACAGGTATTGCATACTAGATCTCCATATACAGTATGGGCACAAAAGGGACAGACAGATAGTTAAAACGGGCACCTACAATTTACAATTTACAATTTAGGCATTTAGCAGACGCTCTTAATCCAGAGCGACTTACATTAAGCAATAACAAAAAGCATGGCATACATCACATGTATAAAAAGTAGTTATCATGAATCATGCGTAAACTAAGAACGTAACAGTGGAGTATCTATGTAAACTATACATACTATACTATATAATATATTATACATGTGTACTATAAAGTGCTATGACTACATAAAGTGCAATTCTAGAGCTGTCTACATAACAAGCTATAAGTCTGTTGAAAATACTATCTAAGTCTACATAATGTGCTATCTAAGGGGCTAGGCTAGGGCAAGTGCTACGGGCCATGGTGGAGTCTGAAGAGGTGGGTTTTCAGACTACGGCGGAAGATTGGGAGTGAGGCTGCAGTTCTGACTGCAATGGGAAGTGCATTCCATAGTTTTGGAGCCAGAAGGGAGAAGAGTTTGGGACGTGTGGAGCGTTGTCCCGGCGTTTTTAGTGAAGGTACCTCCAGCTTCCCTGCGTTGGCTGATCTGAGTGAGCGGGAGGGTTTGTAGGGTACGATCATACTTGTGAGATATGGGGGGGCCATGCCTTTGGTTGCTTTGAATGCCAGCATCAGAGTTTTGTATTCTGTGCGGGCAGCGACCGGGAGCCAATGGAGCGAGCGGAGAAGGGGGGAGACGTGTGAGAATTTTGGTTGGTTGAAGACCAAGCGTGCTGCGGCATTTTGGATCAGTTGGAGGGGCTTAAGTGCACATGCCGGTAGGCCAGTAAGGAGGGAGTTGCAATAGTCAAGTTTTGACAAGACTGTTGTCTGGATTAGGAGCTGGGCTGACTCCTGGGTGAGGAACGGTCTAATTCGTCGTATGTTGTAGAGTGTAAACCTACAGGATCTAGTGACAGCTGTGATGTGTGTTTTGAACGAGAGCTGACTGTCCAGGACAACACCAAGGTTCCTGGCTGTCGGGACAGACTTTACCAGGGCGTTGTCTACGGAGATAGTTAGCTCCCGCATAGGGCAGGACTTAGCTGGGAAGAACAGAAGCTCAGTCTTGTCTGGGTTCAGCTTGAGGTGGTTGGAAGACATCCACTGTGAGATGTCAGCCAGGCATGCAGTGATGCGCTCTTCTACCTGGGTGGCAGAGGGGGGGAAGGATAGAAACAGTTGTGTGTCATCGGCATAGCAGTGATAGGATATATTGTGAGCAGAGATGATGGTGCCAAGGGATTTAGTGTACAGTGAGAAGAGGAGGGGACCAAGTACAGAGCCCTGTGGGACCCCAGTTTGGAGGGTGCGGGGGGGTGATAGCAAACCTTTCCAAGAAACCTGGTAAGTCCGGTCAGAGAGGTAGGAGGAGAACCACTTCAGCGCCGTCCCGCCTATGCCTAGATCAGCTAGGGTGCCTAGGAGCAGCTGGTGGTTCACTGTGTCAAATGCCGCCGATAGGTCTAGGAGAATCAGGACTGCAGAGTGGGAAGCAGCCTGGGCAGCATGTAGTGCTTCTGTGACTGCGAGGAGTGCAGTTTCCGTGGAGTGTGCCTTCTTGAATCCTGACTGGTTGGGATCCAGCAGGTTGTTCTCTGAGAGATGGAGAGAAAGCTGGTTAGAGACAACACGTTCAAGGGTTTTGGAAAGAAAGGAAAGGAGTGATACCGGTCTGTAGTTCTTGACATCTGAGGGGTCAAGAGTTGGTTTTTTGAGGAGTGGTGATACCCTGGCTGACTTGAAGGCAGATGGGACGCAGCCTGAGGTTACTGAGGTGTTGATAATGGAAGTGATGAAGGGGAGCAGGTCAGGTGCGATGGTCTGGAAGATTGGAGACGGGGCGGGGTCGAGAGGACAGGTGGTAGGTCTAGTGGATGTGACTAGTTTCAGGACCTCATCTGGGGATAGAGGAGAGAAGGAGGACATGCATGGTATGTTATGGTTAGCATTGGTTGAGTCGAGTGCTTCTTTATGGGGGAGGGGGGTAAAGGAGCTACTGATATCATCAACCTTCTTTTCGAAGTAGTTGGCAAAGGCCTCCGCGGTGAGGGATGAGGGTTGAGTGGGGGGAGGGGGTTTAAGGAGGGAGGAGAAAGTGGAGAAGAGTTTCCTTGGGTTAGAAGTGCAGGATTGGATTTTGGTGTGGTAGAAGGAGGTTTTAGCGGTGGTTAGTGAGAGGGAGAAGGCAGAGAGGAGTGAGTGAAAGTGGGAGAGATCATCTGGTAGCTTTGTCTTGTGCCACTTCCTTTCAGCTGCCCTGAGAGGTGTTCGTTCAGATCTGAGGGTTTCAGATAACCAGGGGGCCGGTGGGGATGAGCGAGCTGGCCTGGTCGAGAGAGGGCAGTGTTGGTCAAATGCAGATGAGATAGAGGAGAGGAAGGATGTGGTTGCGGGGTCGGGTGAGAGAGAGAGGAAGGACTCTAGGGAGGGTAGAGAGGAGAGAATAGAGGATGAGAGGGAGGAGGGGTTTAGGGACTTGAGATTGCGTCGGGTGGTGACGGTCGGAGGGTGAGTAGGTTTAGGTGGGAGAGTAGAGAGAGAGAGGGAGAAGGTTATGAAGTGGTGGTCAGACCTAATTAAGGGAGTAACAGAGAGTGTGGAGGGGGAGCAGGCTCTGCAGAACACGAGGTCCAAAACATTACCAGCCTTGTGAGTGGGAGGGGAGGGAGAAAGGGAGAGGTCAAACGAGGATAGGAGGGACGTAACGGGAAGATACTTCTCTGCCGTAGGTAGGTTAAAGTCCTACGGCACCTACATGTCTAGTGAAATGTGTGTGTGTGTGTGTGTGTGTGTGTGTGTGTGTGTGTGTGTGTGGAAACAACAACAGGATCTGTCGAGGTGACTCTGTAACTGTGACAGTGTAGCCTTAGCCCCTACTACAAATGGAACCAAAGGACTCTTTTATAATAACAGGGGGCCACGCATTAAAAGTAAACTCCTGGCCGGGCACCAGTCTCCTAGCCTCACCAGGTCCACTCCTGCTCTCACCAGGTGGCAGGTGCAGCCAGGACCTGTGTGTTGCACCAGATTCCCAGCACCAGACACTTCATTTGGGAGTGGTGGATTCTGCAGGCTCCACCAGCAGGGAAACGGCGGTGCCACAGGCTCCACTTGCGGCTTGAATGGCCCTCCTAAAGGCCTCACTTTTTTGGGCTTTCTCCTCACGGCAGACAGAGGCTGGGTTACACACTGCTCACCCGGGTGCCGTCTACATTCTGGCTGTCAACCATCTCTCGGGTGGTCACTGGTCACCAGACTATTCCTGGTTGTCAAGTCTATTATGAGTCAGAGTCACTATAAATAGAACAACTAAGAACTAAAAACATTGCATGAATGCACCTGGGACGTCTCAGTGATGTATCCCAACTTCTCTCAGGGTTTCGGGTCTCGCAACATCATACCCCTCACTCGGGTGTCCCAGCCGGGGTGATCAAGTCCCGACTTACGTCCATAATAATAAAAAATAATATGGGATCACATTGTGAACACAGAGTAAGATTTGAATACATTTATCAACCATATTTTCAGAATTATGAAAATGTATCAATTTCCTCTAGGCCTCTAAAATAAATATATTGAACTTTCGTTCAACTTTGACCCCTCTATCATATGGAGCTATTTTTTGGGCGTTCCGTGTGATAGAGGGGTCAAAAATGAACCAAAGTTGCACTAATATTTTTTAAATAGGTCAACAATAGAAATGACTTTAGTTTTGTGGATTAATTTACTTTTAATGCGTGGCCCCCCATTACTCTATGGTGGCCCCCTGTGCCCCCCACAAAATGACCGGAACTACTTAATATTTCACCAAAACCAGAGCAGAACTCCCACCACGGGACTCGGGCAATCAATTAATACAGTTGCAACCACTATTATTATTAATGGCAAGTATTTCATACAGCTTAAAAAATCTGAACTATCCCTTTAAGCATAACAGGGGGGGCATGATTTACCACATCAGTAATGCAACCTAAAACATTGATAAAAAGTCAAATTATAAGCAGTGATACTTATACTTCTTGTGTAGGGTTTCCTATCAAAAATATATGCTATTGCTGAAGTCATTTGCCTGCCCAAGAGAAATAGTCAGGGGACATTTACAGGTGGATTTGCATCAGCATAACAGGGGGGACAGTAAAGTCAGGGACAAAATTTAAAGATTTTAAGCATTAAAATTAAGCATTATTAAAGCATTAAAAATGCAATATACTTTGAATATGTAACTGAAGCTGAATAAACAGGCATTTTAGCAGATCTACTCAGATCAAAGGGATAATTTTATATTTATTTCACTGAGGTACACATTTTTTCTATGGTAGAAAACCTGTAATAGTAGAAAATAAGCTTTTTGGAATTAGTGTTTTTACTTTTTGCTTATTTTACACAAGATATGCTGTAGGCCTATGCTGTACCTGGGGACACACTTATACAGTATACTATACAATACAGTATACTCTTCCTTGGTGCCCACTCCAGTGCCCAGTGTGTTTTATGTGCCCCATGATGTGCCCCCCAGTGGCCACCTATATCCTGTTACCGTGCTTCCGGAAACAAAGAACGACCGGATCATCCAATAGGAGAACAGCTGCATTTAAATGAGTATCGACAACTCTGGCTGACTGTGAGTGAGTTCCCTGTTTAGTCAACATTAGTTCCTCCTTTAAGCAAAACTAACTTCAAGGACGTATGCCCAGAAATGTACTGTATTTTACTCGAGGACACTTTTTTTTGTTGGTAAATAAATACATGTGGAGCCTCAACTGCCTCTTTTTGACAGCTGTTTGATGGGAACCCAAGAGGGAGAAAGAGGTAAGACGAAAAACCAGTACAGTAGCTAGCTAACATTAGCCGCTAACAACATACCCATTGTATTGCTGTTGAGGGAAATTCGTGAACGTAACGTTACATAGCTTTAGTTGACCAAACAACCAGTCGCATATTTAGGCATGATTTGGTGGCGTTTTCCGTTATTTAAAAGTATTAAAGGAGCAGCAAGACAGAACGAGTTTATTACATTTGTAAAGAGTATCCAGGCAGCAACCTTCTACTTACGATTCGAATAACTTCACTACAGCTAGGTATCTAAGGTTGTCTAATGGTTCATGGTTGCCAATACTACTCATCCCTGATCTATCTCTCTCTTTCTCTCTTTCTCTCTCTCTCTCTCTCTTACCGCTCTAGTCCCGCGACTAAACGTTGGCAAGTTGATGTCACCTAGGAGATTGTACTTTCTGTATCAGAGCTTTCAAGCAGAGAAAACCCGTCAATCTGTCATACAGTATATTGTTCTTGTTGTACAATCAATTACACCGTAATTACACACATGTCTATTGTCTGTCTGATGAAGGCTTGACGATCGAAACGTTGACCTAATAAAGAGCAACATTTTTTTAAGTTCCAGTGTGTGCAGGACCTTTATCTTTGATTGTATTATCAGAGATCCCCTTTTGAACAATTGCACTTTTGGCCTACGCACCTTTCAACCACCTTTTTGAGGTGTGCATTCTAAAATTCTGACAGTGTACAAATTACATTTATACAGAATCTCAGTAACACATGGATAGAATAATACAGATACTTTTACTGGGTAGAGTGACCTACTTGCTTTGTACTGGCCTATTGCCATAATTAAGTTGGATTGTCCTGTTTTAAATCAATATAAATAATTTTGTCTTTTGGGTAACAACATTTCTTTGTTGTACAGATTGGGTGGATGTGGCGAACGATTTACTCAGCAAATGCCACATAAATCTGAGGCTGAGGAAGCTGACAGACTGTGATGCCAATGTTTTTGTTGCTCTGTATGAGAACATCTTGGGGGAGAAAGTTCCAGGTGAGTAGTAGTAATTTCCAACCCATAAGGTTGGCTAATTGAGCTTAAATGTAAGCTGGGTCATTTGCAAAGTTTGAGATTCACTCCGTTTTTGTTAAGACCACATCCCCATGTGCATGTTTAGAATGTTAAGAATGTGTCCTAAGAACTTCAAACCTGCCATCACAAGACTTTATTTAGGGGGCTCTGTGAACTGGGCATACTGTATGTTTTCACATGTTTTTAATGGGCATGTTGGTCTACATGCAAACATGAAATGATTTTTGAGCATTTGTTTGAACATACACAAGTCAAGTGCATTTGTGTGCACTGCACACATTGGTCATGCTATTTTTGTTTGTGTTTAGATTATATTGCTGCCCCGGGCAGTCAGGAGGATGATGTACATAACGTTCAGTCTGTGATCGACTCCCTGGCCCTGGACTACCTTCAGATAAGCCTATCACACATCACGGGTATGTCCCTTTGTACTGTTTTACTCTACCAACTAATTTGTTAAAATAGCACCTGACTTCACAGATTATCAACCTTGTCTTTTGTATTATTGGGTCTTCCTCACTCAGAACCTGCATACCAATGACATCATCGATAGGGATTCCAAGCTAATAGAAACTACAGTCTTTCTCTCCCTGGAAAGTTAGCATGCTGAAATAGAAGCAATATAATAGAAAATATATATATTATTAATAATAAAAAAAAGTTTTCAATCCGGTTTTAAATGACCAAACTGAAACCTTGATGATTATGTCACTTGTAGACATGTCTATGAACTGTCCGCAGCCCTCCTCTGAGACACAAGTAGCGAGTAGACAGAAATGCTGCCATCTTTAATGAGCATGGTGAGGAACAGTTACAGACAAGGCTGAAAGTTGGTGAAGTGGTCCTTTAACTGTCTGTGCCTGTCGGTAGTATTGCAAGTATGGCTAAGACTGCAGATTACCATAATCATTAAGATGTAGTCTTAGCCAACACAAACCCCTTTGTACTGTAATGTTGGAGATCTAAAGGAAACCCCTAAAATAGTTTTCCCTTTGTGGCCGTAGGGGAAAATGTGGTCATAGGGGACAGAGAGTCCATCAAGAACCTCTTGGAAATCTTCGATGGCCTACTGGAATATCTCAACGAGCAGATAAGTGAGGACTCACAGAACGGAGGTATGAGGTTGATTCCTTTTTTTATTGTGATGCTTATTATTTCAGTGCTATACTGACTGAGACACAAGGCTGGGTGGATAAGATCATCCATCTGTGCACAAGTCTGATCCAGACATAGGGCTGGGCTGGACATACTGTAGGACTGGGCGATATGGACAGAATTATATAACATGACATTTTTGACCAAATACTTTAATCGGTATTGTGACCATAATATATTGTGATGATCTTGTTAAGAGGCTCTAAGATGGCTTAACTTTAAAAAAAAATGTTTGATGTTTTAATATAAAATAAGGCTTAAGTGATTAAGACCAGGAAAATGATGACCTACTGTAGATTTGCACTTCTTCATTTTTGGGATAAAATAACTTTGAAGCTGTGGGTGTTGTTTTGTTGTTGTGAATACAGAGCATTTGTGCTATTGTGGAAAGTTCACCGCAATCTCAGTGACATTGATGTGAGTTCTGCTGTAATTTGTACAGTGGGACATACCACCCATGTATCAAATTAATTTGTCTCTATTGAATGTTTGTTTCTATGCTGTTTTGAATTTGTTTAAAATCTGAATTCATTTATCTTACTACTTCTCTGTGTCTCTTCCTGGCTTTCTGTCTTACTCTCTCTTTCATTCTGCATTTCTCCACTTTCTTTAATAAGAACCGAATGACAATGTCATTGATGATGATGTCCTGCATGGTAGCATCAGGCCAGAGGCCCCCGAGGTCACAGAGCAGAAGGATGCCATGTTGGAGAGAGCATCCCAGTCTTCCAGTGCACAGTGAGTGTTTGATAAAGTTCATCATGCTCTTGTAACAATCGCCCTTCACACAGTAATGAAAATTATGGAGGAAAAAAAAGAACAGGATCGTAGGGTTATTAGTCTGTATGCTTTATATAGAGATGCCACGAAAAGTAATTGACAAAATAAAACGGTTCTCAATTAAACCAATACACTTTACAAAAGACGTCTGTCCCTCCCTAATAAATAAAATAAATAAACGAAAACAAACTTAAATCAACAAACAATAATTACTTTCAAACCCCCTCATGCCCCAAACAAGTCCCAAAGTTCTCTGTAACGCCTCGGGTTACAAACACAATGTCCAATAATCAATAAAAAAATAACCCCCCCCCCCCAAAAAGTCAGCGGAGCACCCAACCCGCTCAGTATTACTATTAAATAAAGAATAAAGTCCTCGTCCGTCGTCCTCTTTTAAGGAAGCGCACGCCCGCGATAGTCTATAACCAAAAGAAGATTATTTTTTAATCTGGACCCAAACTAGTGATAATAGACTATCTATGTACAACTCACAACGTGTTGCAGATGCAACACGTTGTGAGCTTCTAAATCACCTATTTTCACTAACTAAAAAAGAATATATGGTCCATAGTTAGCAGTAGCTCATTGGAGTGGGTAGGAAAACATATTTAAGTTCCTTCCCTTGTAGTAGTTGGCTGATATCCAAGTGTGGAAGGTGAAAGGTGAACTTAAAGTAATTCTGAGGCATAAAAAGCCTTTATTATCATGGATTAGCAAGGCAAAAGTTTTTTTTTTAAACGACCTACACGTTTCTGCTATAGAGTCTTCATCAGAGTCCGAAATTGGGGTTATTTTCCGTGACCCACAAATGGGTCCCTAGTACTTACTACTTCCTACCCATTGTTTGGAAAACAGTGCCTTGTCTTAGTACATGACTTTCCCACTGTGTGTTTATCAGTGTCAGTAGTTCTGTTGACACAACGGCTAGTTAGGTAGCTCTGCTCAGCGCTCACCAGGGCCATTAATTCATTTGTAAACAGAAAGGCGGATCTGTTAGCTGTCCAATGTTTTTTTCCTTCGTTACATTGTTGCAGTTTAAGTACACTACAGTATACTGTGCTCAGTGCTGTCTTTTAAATGTGTTCCTATTTTGTATTCTTTCCGATGATTAAAATTAAAGTACGGTATTTGTGTTCTCTGCTGGTGCTCCAATGATGCAGAGTAACACCGAAAGAATAACAAATAATAAAAGTAATGGTTTGATGTGCAATCATGCCATCAATAGAGTTTATTTGATCCAATCTGCATTTCTGAGATACCTCCTTTCTCAGGGCACATGAGGAATGAGGAACCTCTGAAATACATTAGTACAAAATGTATTGAAGGGAGTCTTAAATAATTTATTTTGTAAAATATTTGACCACATGGAATCTGTAGAGATAATTATATATATTTTCCTCTTACTGTGGAGATTGTTGTATTCATGGTGTGTTGTCTTATCAGTGTACAATGACTTAAAGTCTTATTATATACATATACAGTACGTTATCTGACTGGATGAATCAATGATAGGTCATCCTTACTCTTCTCTCTCAGGTCCACTGTCCAGTCCAGTAAACAGTCCAGTAAACATTCCCTGCATTCTTGGAATGCAGAAGAGACGGGATCGACCAATGAACTCATTGGGCTGGGAGATACTGCACGGACGTTCACAGCCAAACAAGAAGGTTAGACCCACACACATGATGAACATTTTCACTTGTGCCCTTTTTTTCTTACATTAGCTGTCAAACCAAAGTATATTATTGTCTTTATGCACATTTTGATGCCACCTAAATAAAGTGTCATGGATATAAAATACACAATTTCATACATTTCTTGAATATTCATTTCTCATTACAGCGTCAAATATTTAGAGGCATTGGTCTGTTTTCAAGCAGTTTTGCATTAATCCATTGAGACCTGGAACGCATCCATGTCACGTTAGCGTTTAACCATATTAACCATTAACCCATTTTGGGGCGGGAACCCCTTTTGGTGTTTTAAACATTGTTATAATTTAGCTATTGAAAAATAGCAGATCTACAAGCTCATAGCGCGCCACCGAGTGGCGCGCTATGAACTTGTAGGTCTGCTATTTTTGAAAAATCGTTAAAATGTGCCTCAAATCTTTCCGAAAATTGTCATGATTTAGAAAACTTTTTTTTTTAAATTTCGACGTCAGGCCTGAATGTGTTAAAGCACCGGTGTGTAGATATGTAATATCTTGTATCAAATAATGCACATTTGGGTAGCTGTTCAGCTATCTGATTTATCAATAGGTTGTTTGAACATATTTATAATTTCATGATTTAGTTTGGCATCAGCAGACATCAACTCACACAGTGTCGTACTTACTTAGCTATTGAATGAAGTGCATTCATTCTTTTGTTCCCCCTACAGCAGTCGTGGCGGTCCCTCCCTCGTTGTTGGAACCTGTCCCCACCTCTGACCCTCTGGACACCCAGGCATCTCTACTGAGGGAATCCCTGCACCCAGCTGCCATCCCTTTACAGCCCCCTTACCAGACCACAACGCCCCACAGGCCTGGCGCAGCCCCGTACTCCCCCAGCCAGTACCCCCTTGCCAACGGGCTAAGTCACAGACACACAGAAGATGAGGCTGCTCCTGTCACTACAGAGGTGAGCTTGTACTATGAACTTTACCAACAGTATGCCAACCATTTACATATTTGTTTATTTTGTTTTGCTTATTACGTGGGCATAATTTGGCATCTTCTTGAGATCTTTAAAAATGACTGTACTCTAAGTTTATAATGCTGCAGTGTGGCCACGGACGGTTTAGTACAATACTCTAACGTTGAGCTATATGTTATTTTAGCACATGCAAACCACACACATAAGCACACTGTCCTCTATTTTGGTTAGTAAATGTTGTATTACTGGGTTCATTCAATGACGACAACGTTTTGAAAGGGTAGACGTTATTTACTGACTGAATAGTAATTGTAGTGACAAGAGGCACAACAACAATGTTCACTCGTGGATTTTCTGGCATGAATCTGCAACACTATTGCGCATGCTCTGTGTGCTGGAAAGGGCATACTGTTCAACACAGGCATGAGTAATCAAGCAGGGAAATACGATTTGCTCATATCATTACAAATGTTAATCAGGGTTATTGTCAATATTCCTGCTGTACAGAAATATAGATTTTCCATTGCTTTAATAGTACATCATAAGATTAATTTAACCTACACTCAGTTTGATGACTTGCATGAACCTGCCTCTCTCACTTATCCACATTCTCTCAGAACTCAAGGCAAATGGCAAATACAGTTTATACAAATGGACAACAATCTCCTATCCTGTGCCACTCTCCTGGTGAGTGAAAATGGAAAACAATCGATACTGAATCAAGATTTGTCTCAACGTTGTGCTTGACATAAAATAGTTTTTTTCAAGCACACATTTTATTACATATTATTATTAGTTCTGTGGGGAAATTTACGTTTTCAGCTTCGGGTGGTTGCTCAGATGGTTATGATTATGAAGAGTGCTCACAGGGCAGCATTTAGGGGTTATGGGGATAAGTGTCTCGCTTGGGGGAACTTTGATCATATACCAGGCCTGGGAGACGAACCAGTAACCTTTTGATTACCAGATGGCCTCTCTAGACACTAAGCTACGGCTGCCAATTTTACATGTATGTGTTTTTAGGAAGGAGGAGAGACCCGCACACTGCCACTTGCTGGTTCAAGAACTTTATTTTAAAGAGTCATAGCAACGTTCCGAAACGTTGCTATGACTCTTTAAAATAAAGTTCTTGAACCAGCAAGTGGCAGTGTGCGGGTCTCTCCTCCTTCCTCATAACGTTTGCTGTACTGCCAGGACCTATACGCACCTGCTATAAAATTGAACCGGGTGTGCGGAAGTCATCCCTCGAACATGTATGTGTTTAAAATGGTTTGCTTAATTTACTCTTGGAAGCAGAGCCATAATACTATTTTAACCCATTTAGACCTGAGGCCGTTTTCGCCTTCTAAAACCTAACCTAAGGTTTCTGAAAACCTTCAAATTCTTATTAAAAAATGTAAAAAAGAAATAAAGATTGTTGCTACATGTATAGCAACAACTAGGTAGCTCCTGGATTCAAAGGTATAACAACGTATAGGTTTCACCAGGTCCAAATGGGTTAGCTTATATAAACAGATTGGAAGTATTGGAAATATAATTTTGTTTTGCAATCAATTTGGCATTTTAGATGGTTGCTAATATAAGGTCTTGTTCCTGAAATTCTGTCTGTGGGTTTGTGTTTGCATTTTGTGTGTTCTTAAAAGAGAAAAATCTATTCATTCCCAGTTCTGAGTGAGAAGTCTGCCTCCAGTCGTCAGAGAACCAGGGGAGTGGAGGACGGTGAACAACTAAAGGTACATTAGAACAGAATCTCTTAAGGTTTATATCGTATTCAAAAGTTACTGAGAGCTTTGGAAGCCGTTTTGATTGTAATGGCTTTTTTATTCCTATCCTAATATAACTGCACCACGTCTCTATGTGTACGTATGTGTGTAATCCACGTAACTCACATGTTCCACAAGTGCAGAGCCCGGCCTTGAGCCGGTGGGATACACAGAACCAATTCAAGCCTGCCCAGGCTCTGGACAGGGCCCAAATTAGCCAATTGATCACACCTAGATCTCCATATATAGAGCTGGCCTGTTCTGACATCACAATGATGTACTGACATCGGCTTAGACTCCACATTTGGGCATGCCTGACAAAGAACTCCATATATCGGCATAAAAGGGACACAGACATAATAACTGAGTGGGGCATGCATTTCCAACTTGCATCGCTCCAAGTAGGCCAGTGCCCAAGGCGGAACCGCTCTAGTTCCTTTAATTTCGACCCTTTCCCCATTCTCTTGTTTGTTTTTCCCCGATCCTTTCCAGTGGCATCTCGTACTCTGGGGCCTTTTTAGTAATTTCAACTATTTATGTCTACAGCCAACTAACGGTGGTCCCAGGAGGGTCCTGTTCCGCACCCAGCCAGACGTGCTCTTCCTCCCCCTGCCGGACCACGTGGGGACCACAGCACAAAGCCCAGCCGCGTATGAGGACGAGGAGGATGTAAGCCCCACCCTACACCAACAGGACAGTCGGCCTCCATATGAGGAAAGGAACGGTCTCAGGTGAGATTGTCAGGCAGATATTTTGGAGAGGCCGTTTAATATTGAATAAAGAATGTTATTGCTGTATCTTGCATCATACATTGGTCTGCTGGTCTCGAATGCTCTTCCACGGGTCTTGAGGGCTACTATTTGTACAAGCATTTAATTTCGACCCTTTCCCCATTCTCTTGTTTGTTTTTCCCCCGATCCTTTCCAGTGGCATATATATATATATATATATATATATATATATATATATATATATATATTTTTTCTTTCCCCATGCTTGTGTTGTTATTTGCTCCCCTGTTTGAGATTAATTGAGTACCACAGACGAATAACAGTCTAAGTCCACACTATTGATCCATAATATATAAATGATAGATCAGGGTTCAGGACAACGAGGCCTTTTCGTGGAGGGGTCAGTCTGAAATTTGGATTTAGACTGTTTTTCGTCTGTGGTACTCTTGCCTTTCTGTTCTATCTGCCAAGCGCCCCCTTGTGGATAAAACGGAATACTGTCATAAACATTACAACTGCTTTAATGCCTTGTTTTGTTTTTAATCTCACTGTATGTTAAGCACTTTGTGAGTTGTCTCTGTGTATATAAATAAAATGTACTTACTCACACATCGTTGATTTTCTATGTTTCATGTTTTGTACGAGTAGCAGTATCCGAGTGGGGGAGGACGATTCCAGGGAGCCTCTGTCCTTTCACGGACAGAAGAACAGGCAGGCGGAACAGGAGCTACAGGACATGTCACAGAAGCTGTCCCGACGACTGGAGGACCTCGACCAGGTGGGTACATGACACGTTTGTTTCTCTGTGTGGTGATTGCACATTGCCATTCACCTCGTCATTTGTATTATTCCTCATCAAGTAAACATGATGTATATCATGTAGTTTTTCTGCATGTGATGCATTTGTTAGCTATTACTTGTATAAGTTTTGTGTAGTATTTTCCTTTCCTTACATTTCATTTGTTAAAAGAATTTTGATTTCATTAGTGTGTGTGTGTGTGTGCACGCTCACACACACATACACACACTAGCATGCAATGATGTGCGTTTGGCTTTAACTTCATGTGAATGTATGTGTGTGTGCTTGTTTTGGTATTCATGTAGATGCTAAAGCGAGCGCTGGGTGAGAGTGGAGAGTCCACTGACGTCAGAGAGGAGGACACACAGTCCCACCACAGTGACAGTGTCATGGAGTGTCGCAGGACCACCGGACCACACTCAGGTTCCATTCACAAATTCTCTGTCCTATACTGCACGGTGCACACGGCACACACACTTTCTCATGCTCTGTCCAGTTAAAATAGCTGCTTTCTCAAATGTTGCTGGATGGTCATCACTGTATCTGGGAATTTACATAGAGTTTGCAAGTCAATTGAACAGTATGCAAATGTTATCTGTGAGCTGAGGAACACAGTAGAGCGATAACCCATCTAGCAGTGTATAGATAATGCTGGTGGGTTACTCCTATCTTTGGCAAACACTAGGATGTTACTGAAATTACGTTTTATTGTGTTTATATAAGCATTGATATAATAAGGCATAGGTGTGAGCAAATACCCTGAATTCTAAAGTTCCTTACACTTTGCCTCGAACCCTCTGCCAGATGCATCTCAGCTTCAAGCCGCTCACCGGACACGTTCCCTGTCGCCATCTCCACCGGGGCCATGTCATTCCCTGCAAGGACAGCCAGAGGGCAACTCAAGGGAGGCACTGAGCCTGGATGACAGGAGACAAGCCAACCTCACTGCTCCTATTCGAACACGACGACAAGATCTACGACACAAACACAGTCACAGGCGACACAGTGAGGTATGGGTAGTGAATACAGTATATGACGGAGGGTATTTGTATTTGTATTTATTTATTCAGCACAGTATAAAAACAATACAGTGAGCATATAAATATAAGAAGGGTAAAGTGCTAGGCTGAGGCAAAAAAGCCCAAGGGGCTTATACGAGGCCTCTACCTATGTAAAACACAATGAAACATTGTACAAGAAATATAGTGTATCCAGAATACATGATTGCAGTATATAAAACAAGAACAAAACAAAAAACAACATGATTTAGAATACTTGGGTGGGTGAGGTATTTCTGGAATTAATTGAAAAGGTCACAATGCTGAACTGGCAGCTCTTGATTCAAATGATGCATATATTCTATGTTTACTGGAAGATGAATGTTCCAAAAAACAACATTAATTATTAATTAAATGTCTGACTGTTAATGTCTCAGAATGTGTGCAGTTTTGATATCCTTGTCACTGTGTGCCTGTCTATATTTTCATATCAATATGTGATCAAAGCCTGTAAAATGTGAATACATTACATGCAGCTTAACTAGCAGTGAAGTTCTCGCTCTCTCTTTGCAGCTGGTGAGTAAGGCCTATGAGGAGGAGCTGAAAAGGCTTGAGAATAGAGAACGGGCAAACTTGGCGAAGGAGCGACTCAAAGCCCAGGAAGCTGTAAGTAACAGAATGATTAAGAGGTCCAATTTGACCAACCCGTACCGAAAAAAAAACCCTGCGAAAAATGGGATTTAGTCATTACCCGAGGTCCGAGACATACGGGAGCCGCTCTGAACATATCCGGGAGTCACTTCTTGTGATTGGAACCGGAACCGGCTCCGGTTTGGGTCGGACCCCGGGTATTTTCGGATCTCAGGCTTACCCGAAGACCTCTAATGCGACCTTATGGCTACTTTGACCTATGACCTTGCTGAAATAAAAACTGTCTGTATGCTAAGGAGCGGGAGTACAGAGAAGCTATACTAGAGGACATCCCCCAGACCCCCAAACTGTACCCAGCTAAAAGACGAAGTCTTCAGTCGCCCCGCACCAGGCAGACCACACAGGAACGCAGGCGATGCGACTATCCCAGGAAGACTGAGCCAAGTAAAACAAGATTTTCTGTTTCCCATTCTCTTGAGACTTTGTGGGTGTGCATAACAGAACCATTTTTAAAACTACAACCTTATGAAGTGCAAACCTAAACAACTCTCATTAAAGTAAAGACAATAATTTGATTACGGAAGCATCAACAATCATCTTTTTCTATTTTCCTTCTTCCTTTCTCTGGCTGACAATCTGTTTCTCATTCATTCCTGCTCTTCCCCCTTGCAGTGAAGGTGAAGGACAACGACCTCCTCCCGACCCTCCTGGAGGAACTCCCCCATCTTCACATCTCGCCCCATACCATGGGCCGTATGTGGGAACAGCAGTTGGAGCAGGTGGATAGACTCCACGCCGTCTCCTCCTCTCGCAGCCACCACCGCAGCAAACTCTCCAGTCAGGTAGGAAGAATCAGACTCAAATGCACACATCTTTTTTTTTTTTTTAAAGATTTTTTTTTTGCGGCTTACGCCTTTTATTGGTTTTTGAAGGGACAGACAGTAGGCTGACAGGAAACGGGAGAGAGATGGGGGAAGACATGCAGTAAAGGCCGTGTCGGGCTCGGGAGTCGAACCCGCGGCACACTGCGACTGGATTACCAGTCGGGTGCCCAGACGGTTACGCCACCGCCTGGGCAAATGCACACATCTTTAATCACTATCTCATACTTCATCACACGATGGTATCACAAGCTTATCTCTCAAGCTTAAAGGCTTTTTTGGAAAAAGAATGGCTAGAATTACATGCCCAAAATTGTGATGCCAGGTTGAAAGTGGTTAATACCTCATATATCGTGCACTTACATAGCTTGCGTGTTGCCATAGACGTTCGCTATCATAAGGGATTTGGCCAGAAAGAGGAAAGAACCATAATTATAATAGAGATATGAATAACATTAAGATGTGGATAACACATGCACATAATAAATCGTGAAATGTAATCCATATCTAAAGACGGGCAAAATACCATGTGGTGCAGGAAGTGCCTCAATTTTGTCAGTGTTATTAGTGCATTGATGTGACATTTTGTCATCAGTGGCATATTTCCATTGAGTGATTCAATATTTTTTAGGTGGAGGAAGCTCAGAAAAAACATGACCTACTGGTGGAAATCATCCACAAAGAGCAGGAACACAACAAGCGCCTGGTGAGCCAAGTTTTCTTTTTACTTTTTACTCACCTTTAAGAATATTCATCTTCACTACAATCACACATTGGTAATGAGAGAGCCGTTCGTTGTGCGTTCGTGAAAAAATAAGTGTGTTCAGTAGTTGGAGCCCATTGAAGTGGCTGCACCCAAAGTGGAACGATTCAAGGAAGATAAATATGAGGAAGAGGGGGGAAAAAATGTCTCTGCGTGGGAGCTTGGTTGGATGAGCCACTGGTTTCCCCTGTCCCAGCCCCAGTGAGACTTGCACAGTGGACCATAGGCTAGCCAATGGCACCATCTAGTATATATATATATATATATATATATATGCGGCCCTCACCCCAAGTTGAGTTCGACAGGCCTGATCTAGTGGATAAACTAAAAACACAAGTTACTCAAATTAAGTCTTTGGCAGTGTGGACTTTAATACTTCTTAAAGAAAAAGACCATTACTGCATCAAAAGTAATCAACAAACTATACTACAACTATACTACTGCTTGTAGATCGGTCCTCAGTTCAAATATGGAATAAACAACCAACTGGACAGTGTTAAGCTAAGATTTCTATCTTCCAGAGGGATTTTAAAGACCGTATCCAGCAGCAGAAATCAGCCCAGAACAAACTTAAGGAACAGAGGCAGCAGGTTGCCCGAGCCAAGAAGTACCACAGTGACTACCATGTGCAGTTCCGCGCCCGCCTCATGCGGGCACGCTCCAAGGAGGAGAGGGTGGGTAGCGGGTGCATTCTTTTTATTCGCTCCATCACACCATTCATTTGTATTTTCTAGTAGTGTAATTTAGCTTGCAACGTTGCACCACAAACCATTGTTTATTGTTATAATCTTAGTGACTTAACTTGGTTTGAGGTTGTACAGTATAGCACTAACCTTCATTGGTCTTTTAGTTTTGTCAATGTCAACAAACAACCCTCTTGTTCTTACCATTGTATTGTATCTTAGTTGATCTCCTGTATTAAAAGACGTAGGTTCTTTTTGGGTGCATGACAATATCTATTTTACGCCTGTGGCACCAGTGTACAACTAATGCACTGATTCCAGTCATTCTAAGATGCACTGATCAGTTAACACTAGCAGCAAATGGCCATTTCTATGTACAGAAACAGCACGACCATATTGCATTGGCAATGATATTATAATTTAAGAGATGACGAATACCACAGACTTGCATATCACATTCATAGTCATGTCAGGTAATTCAAAGGGCTTTATTGGCATGAGAAAACATACGTTTACATTGCCAAAGCAAAAAGTGGAACAATACAATCAAAACAAAATGTATGTACGATGTATGTAGTCACATACTCCCTAGTCCCCACAACCCCAGCTATAACATAAAGAAAGGGAGAGTACAGTGATTAAACGTACTTTGAACATTCGTGTGTAGATGTTTCGTCAGGTGTTTGAGGAGGGCCTGGAGCTGCAGAAGGCTCGACTGCGGGAGGAGAGGGCCTACGCCAGGGAGCAGCGTCTGGAGCACCAGCAACGACACCAGGACCAGATCAAGTCCATGGAGAACTACTACAAGGACCAGGTTGGAGAGAAACTTCCATGAACAGAAACACACGAGACACAGTGCCACTTTAGACAGTAGATGCCAGTTATAGGCTTCTCCATGTGGAATCTAGCTGCTACATAGCAGCCTACAATAAGAGTAATTAATAGAAAATAACGGGTCAGGGTATTGCGGTTACACGCAGATGTTCTCTGTGTTACACCAAATGTGAAAGCCTGTGTTAGTGCTTAGTTAGTGTCCTTTTTAATTAATGGAGTATTGTACGGTTGTGTGGCCCTCTGCTGCTAAAAAAGATATTAAAAAACCTCTAGCTAGCACAAAATAGAGCTGCAAGATTAGTGCTGAACTGCTCTTTTAAAACCAATGTTGCTAGGATGCACCACAGTTTAGTATGGCTAACTGTAGAGGCTAAATTAAATTCTAGTCTTGTAGAATTTTACAGAAATGCAATAATTTAGGGAAAGCCAGATTTCTACAGAAATCAATTATTTAGTTCAGGTCTAAAACATAGATATCAAACTAGACAGGTAAGCTCAGGGTATTTGGATCTTCCAAAACCAAATACAGAAACACTTGTCTGTCATTTATAGAGCCACTCAACAGTGGAATCTGTAAACATAAAACAAATCAAAAGTAAATACTCTTTTAAAAAACCTCTTAATAAACATTAGTGCTTTTGTACATGATATTTAACCTATATTATCTATATATCTTTGGCATTTTAATGTAATTGTAATTTGGATTTAGACTGACAAGTGTCAGTTGTTGTTTGTATAACAACTGACACATTGTACATTGTATGATGTTTTTGTGTGGACCCCAGGAAGACTAGCGACCATGGCAGTGGAAGCTAATGGGGATCCGAATAAAGAATCCCATTGAGTTATACAGTAGTTTGATGAAACCCAGCTGTCAGCCTGGCACGCATGAGTTTAGTTTAGTTCCCCTTATTTTGTGCTACAGTACTGATTCTAAGTCGGCCTCATCATCAAGCAGCACTTCATGCTTTTTTCCCCCCTGTTCAGCACTGAGTAGGGTCTTTTCGGATCCACTCGGGTATTACACATAATAATAAACAGACCTGGGACCTGAGGTAATAGAATCTGAACCAATCCGGGCCCAATTGACCATAATAAAACACAGACCCGTACAGGTCTCGGCATTGTCCAGTATTTGCTCTTCAGGTAGATCGGCGAAGACTTACTGTAATTCAGACACAAGCAGATCAATTATTGTATTGTGTTGTAGTAGTATAGAAATGGAGTAACTTACACACAATACTAGTCTACAGAAAACTGATTGCTACTTTGACCATACATGGTTTCCTTTTGCTCTTGCATAAATATCTTCCCGAGTACAATAATGTAGGAATATTGAAGTTGTAATATGGACCTTCTTTTGCAGTTCTCGTTGTTGGCTGAAATGCTTGCAGAAGAAAGGCACGAGATCCAGGTTCGAAAAAAGGCCCAAGAAAAGGTAAACGTCCAGGGTGTGATTACATCATCTGTATGGAAGTCAAAACGAAGCCTAGTTGTAGCATAGATGGGTGGCAACTAAGTTATGACTTGCACACTACTAAATATTACATAACAAAATTGTATGTATTGTATTGTATAAAGTAACAATGTAATTCAGGGGTGCCATGGATGAAAAGGTTATTTACAGGGGTGCTCTGAGCCAAAATTTGAAAACCACTGGTATGGGGTTTGGATTATGTCCTGAAGCTAACAAGCCCATGGTATAACAGCTGCTTCTACTCGCACTGTACATTTTATGTCGCATTTGTACAACTGTCTCCCTCTTTTGTTTGGTCCCTCGAGAATGCTGGAGAAAACACTCGTTTACTCCTCTCTTCCGTCTGTCTGTGCAGTCTCTGCTGAAGATGAAGCGAGAGCTGCGTTCCAGGATGGAGCGTGAGATCGGTGAGCTGCAGAAGACTGTGATTCAGAACGACGAGGATGACTACTTCAGAGACCTAGAGGTCCAGAGGCTCCGTGGCCGTGTTCAAATGGCCTCCTTTCAGTACAACAACAGCTGTCTGCACTGACCCAGTAGTTGGGGAGCAAGAGTGCATTTTCTGCTCCATGTGAAATACTGGTTTAAATCTTTAGTTTGCTTTTTTTTACACTAAAGAGAGGATGCAGTAAGAGACTGCATCATCATGCAATCCAACACAGAAGGTACGACACGTCCTTGTGAAAATGACTTTTCTGGCCTCTTCCTTTTTAGTTTTTACCCAGAAAAGAAAATGGATATTTAAAAATCATATGAGATCCAGATTGTCATAGAATTGAATCATGTTTATTCAACAATTTTAAACAAAAACATGGGCTAAAAGTCAAGGTGTATGTATCTGGGTAAACCCAGTTGCCTTTTTCCCTATTTTATTTTTCAAAGAATTGTGCCTAGTGCAAGTGTTTTCATTAATGCACACCCAACCAATATGTAGCTAGGCTATTAGAACACTCTTCCTCTCACCTGAGCTGCTACCTTGGACCAAGTCCTTCTCTTCCACTGTTTTTAATACTTGATTATTTAAGAATGACCTAAAACGACTCCCTCACTGTGCGTTTGTGTGTGTGATGCTGTTATTAGATTGTGTCTTGTAGCAATACATTCTAATACATTCAATACATTTTTCCCAACTGCGACCATTGTGAGTAAATGGATGCAACGCTAATGCTGAGAATGAATGTCACACTGTCAGGATTTACGTTCCTTATGACTTCCTTTGTTTTATTCCTACATACCTTTATGCTGGATGTCTTCCGTACCATTTTAACTGTGCCAGAGACCTATTTATTTAACTTTCTTTTTTTTACTAACTTGGTTGTGCTTTCTGATTACCAGGGGGTGGTCATAATCAGATTTCTGTAATGTTATCCATCTTGATTATATTTAATTAGTATTATCAGGTTGTCTAGAATTGTATCAATTGTCCAAATATTAAGAGATCTAAAAGCTTTATTGTAACAGACGTACAATGGAATAAGCTGATTTGGGGTGAACATATTAATCAATTAAGTCCAGAATATGCTGTTTTAATAAAGATTTTAGAAATGAATGAAACATTGTTTTCAGAAAAAAACAATTTATATGATCACAATGCAAACAATACCAATATTGTGGATTCTGTCTGATCAACACATACAGTAAATGTCCTGTCATCCTACTACTGTATTTAGTGTGACTCTTTTCACTCTTTAACATTGTATTATATCAAACAGAACAGGTACAGGTTTTATACATTTTACCAATACAAAACAAAGTACAATGTTGGTGCTGTAAGTTATATATTTTTTGGTTATATAAAACATTTGTTGTTGAAAAGTTAAAAGCTCTGTATTCTGATGTTAAATCATTGCTATAGACTAATGTTGGTTCGGTAACAAGTATGCCTATGTCTCCAGTGCTACAGTAAACATAAAATACATTGTCAGGTGGGTTGCCAATTTCATCCAGTCGCATAACTCATTTAACAGCTTCAATCTTATAATGTTCCAGACAGGTTCAATTTTGTCTGCTCATGTATTTGTTTCATCACTTCCCATTTCAGTTGTTTACTAGACATAATAATATTATAGACATTAATATCTATGGTTTACTGGGCAAGTCCTGATTGGATAAGATTGGTATCCCGATATTGAACATCACCGTGGTACATCGGTAAGAATGTAGTATGGCCAATCGGTTCCGTTTAAGCCCTTTATTCTACAGTGTGCACATTTGAGCAAGAGATGATGAGGCTTGACGGTTAGGTTTTTTTTCTATGAAACCCATAATTACAACAATACAGTTAAACAATGACATTATACTTTACAATTGGGTAGGCCTACCTAATAGACAAACACAAAGTAACATTCAATGATATACCGTAGATTCATTACTGCATTATTTCCCTGAATACTATAGAAATTAAGTAAACTATGTGCACTGCACAGTGCACACACCTGACAGGACATATTTTCTAAAGAGCAGGACACACTGGGAGACTCTAATTATTACTAACAGAATATAGAGCTTTTTAACTTACACCATTCACCACCACTTGACAATTCATGTTATCAAGTAATTTCTCCATAGCATGGCCATATTAAATTAATGGAGCTATTTTGTTCAAAATGACATTTTGGATAACTGCACGTACTGTCTCATGACTGAGTAGTATTAAAGTGCTTGCAGTGGTGACTGGGTACATTAGGCAGCGGTGGCCGAACGGATTGCGGAGCGATCTTGATACCGGAAGGTCGCCAGTTCGAATCAGCGGTCCGACCTTATATATATACTCTATGGGTCCGACACGTTAAAATTACCACCGCTGAAGTGCCCTTGAACAAGGCATTGAACCACTACGATGAAATGTTCTATGAGCAGGGCCGGAAACAAGTTCTTGAGCTTAGCCCAGATACCCTGGGTAAATATAGTAATCATTTCATTTCATTTCATTACCCGAGACCACCAGTGGGAGGGAGCAAAATCCCAACGCGAGCGTCTACCGGAAACTCAGAAGAAATAGAAGAAGAACACTTCCCATTTAAATATGATTTAAACAAAACACCGCGAGTCAGTCTATTAGTATTTTATTTATCAACGACGATGGCAACAAAAACATTGGCCAAGTAAGTTTAGGAGGACCCTGTTACGTTGATATATAAATCGTAACAAGTTAGTGTGCTTGAAAAAGGAACGAAACAAAAGGCGTGGTGTTTAACTTGTGTTGATCTCGTTTTGAGCTTGTTGATCATGCATCATTCACCTGTTTTCTAATATTCACAACTTTACCATAGTAACTAATGGGTGATGTCTGTGAAATCAATGTAAGTTATCGAATACTGATCAATCTTCTTCCACAGACAACTGGGATCAGTGAGGAAGCGCTCCCAGTCCTCCACTGGACAAAGGAAACCACTAGTTTCCAGTAAGTTGGAGTGCAAATATAATGATGTAGCTACTGAATAATATACACATATATACTGATATTTTGGATGATACTTCATACTATTACTAACTACTAGACCACTTTGGTATAGTCTCGTGAGTCGTGACTCGTCTTGTCTTGTGTAGCCCGTATAGCCAGGCGGTAAGAACAGAAAACAAACTGCAGAGGGTGCTGTTTTTCCCCTTTTTTGCCAATTGGTTCCCAGATTGGTCTCTGGATCTGGTGACATCAAAATTCAATGCTTGGGACTTTTTAACTCCAGAGAAAACAAGCGTTGAGTGACAACTATGACCACCGCTTTGAAAATAAATCCTGCCACTATGTAAATTATTATTATTATTTGCCCATTCATTGAATTTTGTTGTCACCAGTCTATGATGTCTCCAGATGTATTAGTATGTGCATAGCTCTCTGATCATGATTCATGGCTACGTATATATATATATATACACAACTTATACTTCTACTTATTTCAGATCAAATATTTTCATACCTGATTGTGATTGACTACGAGTCCACTTGCTGGAGAGAGAAAAACAACTATGGCCCAGAGATCAGTAAGTCTACTAGCAATATACGGGAAAGACTAATTTCTTGCTGCTCGTGCTACGTTTCATAATTAATTTCCTAACCACACATCTTATTTTTCCCTTATTTCTCTGTCCTATCCTTCTCCCTCCTGATTCCTTCCACATGGCATTGTAGTCGAGTTCCCTGCTGTTCTGTTGAACACATCTACTGGGGAGGTTGAGTCAGAGTTCCATACCTATGTTCAGCCTCAGGAGCACACTGTTCTGTCGGAATTCTGCACAGAGCTGACTGGAATTACACAGGTGAACGTGATATGATTAAATATGCAGTCACAGGTTCTACCAGTATAGCTTTCTCTGCATCTCTAACATGAGGTCTCTCTCCTCACAGGGTCAAGTGGAAGCCGGGGTTCCCCTCCATATCTGCCTTGGTCGGTTCAGCCGTTGGCTGCAAGCTCTGCAGCTCCAAAAGGGTGTGGCCTTCCCTAGGGACCAGAGAGGCTCTGCACCCTCGGCTTCTAAAAAACCCTGTGCCTTCGTCACATGGTCCGGTACTGTACACCTTCTCTTGGTCTACAATTTTAAGTGGACCTTAAATTGGTTTATGACATTAATTTGTTTATTTACCTGGACATAAACCACGACCAAGTAAAGGGTTAGTGGGCATAAGTGGGGGCTTGTTTGGGAAATGGGAATATATGCCCCACCTGTTTGTGCTTCTCTTTTAAGTGCCCATCGCTTCGTCCGTGCATCCGGTAACTCTGCCCTACACGCATTGTGTTTTGCTTCATGTTGTCGATTTTATTCCCCGCGGCTTCTGTCACCCATGAACACAAGATTACTGTACACACACTGTACACATTAATTAATACTGTAGTGTAGATGGTGTAAATGTTTATGCTCTATGATCAATCTTGGCCTAAGGCCTTCCTGGCAACCTTCTAGCAATATTGTGCTGCTTACAGGAACGATCAGTCCTGTACCTTTCATTCTACTTGGGGACAACTGTCTTTTCAGATAGGATTTCATTCCTTTATACTGTAATCAATTCTGTTCATGTTGTCATGTGTAATTGCATACACATGGAATACCCTTCACCCACTTCAATTTGAAATATCAGTTGCAAAAGATGATATACAAAGAAACAAGACAAAAGTATTGGAAGTTCCTGAACCTTTACTTTACTGACTGTAAATAAGTCTAAGCACAATTCAGTTGTACCATGGTGGAAATGTTTGCGTTCTAACTAGCAAAATATCCCTGTTTTTTTTGCTGTTTCAGACTGGGATCTTGGAGTGTGTCTGCAGTATGAGTGTAAGCGCAAGCAGCTTCACAAGCCAGATGTACTCAACAGCTGGATAGACCTAAGAGCCACTTACAAGGTAGAGACACTTGCCCACTCTCATATTTCTTTCAGTCCTTCTTTCTGCCAATATTGATGAAGTCTCCCATGTGTGTTTTGCAGTCATTTTACAATAAAAAGCCGAAAGGTCTGAATGGCGCACTGCAAGACCTAGGAATCCAGTTTTCTGGACGCGAGCATTCTGGTACTAAAACAAATCAACAGCTAATTGATAAAGCTATATTAAAAAAGGAAATTGTTTTATCCTAATGTATTCCCCCCTGACTTTTTCCTTTATTTCCCATTTGTCCTGGCCTTCCTCAGGTCTGGATGATGCACGTAATACTGCCCAGCTAGCACTGAGGATGATGCAGGATGGGTGTGTGATGAAGATCACCAGAAGCCAAGATGGGGTGAGTGTGTCTGTGCCAACCCAACTGATGCATCTCCCACACTACTAACCTTCCCCATGCCATAATCCCCCAAGGACTTTCGCAGGTGATTCCCCATCACGGTCCTACCACCATCTGTTCTGTTTGTGCTACCTTCTCATATCTATTCATTTAACCATATCACATTAATTTCTCATCTATACCATTCTAATCTTTAATCTTCAAAGACTACTTGGTAATAACTGCCATATTCACAAAACATTTTATATTTTTAGCCACTCCTATTCAGCTAGTGTAGATGTCCGCCCGGCGCCCATGCTAAACTACTTTGCCATTTCTTACTATTTTGAAAATCATTTTTGAATAGTTAACATAGCCAATCTACATCGACACGTTGTGAGCTTGTAGATTGGCTATTTTAAATATTCAATAGTGTTATAAGAGCGCCCCTCACTTCACACGGGTGTGATTTTTCATGTCTAATCACATCAATCTTTCTGCTCATAGAGACCATTGCAGACCAAGCCTCTGTTGGGAAATGCAAATAATCATGTCGCCAACGAGGTCCTTGCCACAGCTAAAACATCCTCATGTAAGACTCCAGAGTCTTGTCAACATAAGCCATGCTCAGAAAGCCATAATATGGTAGTGGACACAAAGAAGACCTCACACTCAATCCAAGAACTTGCTCAAGATGTCCAAAGTCTCATCTCTCCAAGAACACTGCTGAATGGTGTGACTACTCCTTTGTATGGGAATAGCAGCCGCAGGTCTAAAATACAGGCTACTACAAACCTTTCCTCTGGAATGGTAATAAACAATATGTCATTACGCAACAACAGTAAAAGCCTAATTTTAGTCTCAACCACTGTGGACTGCCTGCCCCATCTACCCCAGCGGATTCAGAGCTCTGAATCAAAGGAAACAGTAGTTGTACAGCAGGAGGAAAGGGCAAAAATTGTAGCTGAAATGGACGAGGGGTGTGGTTCATATGATGCTGTGGTGTTTGAGTGTGATGATGTCATCAATAACTTATACACAAAGAATGGAATGTTTGACATTACAAACGCATCAGAGTGTGGCAGTAGATGCTCTTTAATACGAGAAGAGCCAAAGATTTCGGTCTGGAGTCGTACCAAATTACAGTCCATAAATTGTATGGCAAGAATTCCCTTTGAGGAAAAAGAATCTAAAACTAAGAAACCAGAAAATTGTACTGCCAGACGCAATATGTCTACACCCACCAATAAGGAAGGCCTATATCATTTTGCCACACCTAAAACGTTTAATCAGAACACTAAATCTCTTGCCTCCACATCAAATCATCTCGCAGGAGCAAATGGCAAAGCATCTCAAAAACGCAAAGAGTCGGGGACATCCCATAATGAATCCCGAAAACTTGACAGTTCTCTGAGACCTATGTCCTTTGTCTCAGACAAAACCCATGCCTTATTTATGGGACCCAGATCTGTACTCTCACATCAGAACCGAACCAGAACACATTCAAAAATGCACAAAGAACCTGTGAAGACCTCCTTTGCTATCTTTACTGACACAGCAAAACACTCTGCACTTTCACACTCTTCAAGTTACAACATCCAGCAGCGTCGTACCCCTTCTCCTTCAATCCAGACTCCCTCTGCCCTTTCCTCTTTGTCTACCAATCACTCTAGAAGAATAACATGTAAAGTCACATCTCCACTGTGTGCTTGTGGGCGACGTTCAAAGCGTCAGATTGTGGCCAATGGTGGTCCCAATCATGGGCGAGGGTTTTATTGCTGTCCAGTCCGTCGGTCAGGCAGTGGAAACGGGATCCAGAAGGGATGTGAATTCTTTAAGTGGGAGTCGGCTTTAATTCAGGGCCATTCCAAAAACACTGCTGCATCATCTGTCTCTCTCTGTTTCAACTCAAGTTTATACCGTCATGCTCAACACACCTCAAATTTAAGAAAGAGCTATTAAATATCAGCAACGCAGGGATGATGCAGTGACTTTGCTGCTTTATGGTCTTTATGCTCACAAATTAAATCTAATTGCAAAAAAACTGTCTTTTTAAAACTAGCTTTTCTGACAATCAGAGGAAAGTATTCAATATAAGGTCTTTTAGGGATTTCTAAACCCAAGAAAGCACTATTTCCATTGGGGTCCTTCCTTTGTACTCGATTCATCACACTACTTAAGGTTTTGAATGTATTGACACTTCTGTCTGAATGCTGCTAAATATGCCACTTTTAATATTAAATGATGATAATGAGTTTTACATTTATTGTGGATACTAAATTATGAACTGTAAAATGAATTGTGTAAAAATAAAATGTGCTAATGTTTCTTTTTCTATTCATTTATTTGGGAGGGACAGCACATTTTGATGAACACCACACATACAATTCAAGTTTATTTGAAAAACATTGCATAACAATATGAAATATGATGTTTCTTACCCTTTGAGACACAAGAGGACCGCGCACGCTCTATTAAAAACAACAAACAACTTATCAACTATCAAACAACGCTAAAAAAAAGTTTCTATTACTTCTGGTAAAGCTTGTACACTCGGGAGGAACTACATCTGGTGCTTTTCGTGTGACTCACAGGTTGTGTGAGTGTCTCCCATTTTGTAGTGTGTAGACACATTCAATGTAAATCTGCTGGATTTAGCAAGGATGCTAATTGTTGTCCCCATACAGAAAACAAGCAAAATGACAAGAGCACATATAAACATTACTAAAAGGGTCCCAAATGGAAGAGAAAAAACGACAGAAAAATGAAAAGAAAAACCTGATTGTCCATGATCCATCCTTTTAGTTGGACCTTGAAAGATGTAATGGATGCACACGCTTTGCGCTTCCTTGAACTGAGAAGGTGACGTGTATATAGACTGCACCTCACAATCCCCTCTGGGAAGGCATACTTGGTCCCTTACTAAACTTGTTATTTATTAATTAATTTTGAAGCTGCTGTGGCATGTGATCTCTTTTTGTATGTGCATAACTCGGTTCTGATGGTCGCACACTTCGGTCCCTGACTGCAGTCACATCCAGCTAAATCTGATTTCTCAAATCTGATCTTTTGGCCCGACCATTCACACTGCATTTGCAAGTGACCAGATCTTATCTGTCACAGATCTGTGTGTTCAATTTGTTTAAATAAGTTTAAACGCAAACAAGCCACATACAAGTCACATGGAATCCGATTTAGATCAGGTTGTTGCATTCAGAAATTTCAGACTGAGACAGATCGCCTGAAATCAGATTTGAAACCACCTCTGAATGTGGCTCAAGTCACATTGGAAAAAAACAGTTTCCATGTAAGTCAAGAGCAGTGAGCTGCAAAGAGCTGTGGCAGACTGGCTGACAACAGGCTGACCCTGCACACAGGAGGTAAGACTGAGGCCATATTTTTGGTAGCAGAATCAGGCTGCTGGGTCACTAGGATTTGCTGTTAATTAAAATTGGTGACTGTGAAATAATGTCCACAGAGAGTCTAAGGATAAATGTAACTGGAGAATAAATGTCTATAAGGGCACTGACCAAAATAAATCAAAGAACAAAATGCCTTGCTAGGAAAGCTGCCTTCCTGGAGCACTTCACATCTTGGCTGTGGTATTGGGTCAGAGTCAGTCACTTCAACTAGGTGACACCTCTTGGTACACTGGCCTTTCACAACAAAAAAACAAACAAATTGCAGACTGCTCAAAACTAATTCATTTGCGTCATCCACGGCTCATCCACGTAGACATCTGGGCTTGGAAAACTTTGTAAACTGGTTGTAAACTGTAGAAAAGCGGGCGGATATGAAAATTCTGCTCACTTTTAAAATAGTTTTAAAAAAATGGTTGGAAGTCAGGCCCGGCGCCAGGATGAAATGACTGAGGGGTCAATTTTTTTTATTTTATTTTTATGTCAATAATAAAATATAAAACTACCTGGATTGGGTTTCTACTTTCTAGTGATATTTGGCAGTGATATTCACTAGCAGCACTGGTTATAACAACTTGAAACATGCTGCTACAAACAAAAACAGTAAAAAAAAAAAAAAATCATATTGTGTTGCTAAATCAAGCAGGCAGTGTCAGTTCTATGACTCAGCTGGTCACATGCAATATTGGAATGATAGCACTGCCCCACCAGGGGGGGTCCGGGGGGGCTTGGCCCCCTGGGCTCCAGATTTGTTTTTAAAATTTGCGATGAAAATGCTTCAATCTGGTGCACTTTGAGATAAAAATGAAGAGGCTAGATCTATAAAGAACTACACACATCATATTCGATTATTATCATCTTTACTGTGCTATTATTGCCATTTGCCAACATCACAGTTACAAACCAACATTGGATAGGGCAGGGGTGGGCAACTTTGATGATGGAGAGGGCCACTATATTTCAAACTCACTCCAGAGGGCCACAATACATATAGTCAAAAGTAGCTGATCTACAAGCTCAAAACGTGTCGCAGTGCGATGCATTTTGAGCTTCTAGATCTGCTTTTTTGCTATTTTTTTAAATTGGAATCCTGAATTATTTTCACCTATTTTTTAATTGGAATCCAGAAAAGTAATATTTTGTATTTAATTTCAAACACATGTATATGTTATGTTAACTTTATGATTATGAACTGAAATGCAAATATTGGACATAAAAAAGGCTAGTACTAGTCATTAAGCTACTAATATAGACTGATGTAATTAAAGTGGGTCATGTTTGCATGTTTGGAATTGTAACAGCTGAAATCAATAACATATCAGTATTCTGATATTAACCTGCAGACCGCATTAACTGAGTCTGTGCTCAGAGAATACATTCTCCACAATAGTCCACAGCCCACTTTGCCACTTGCTCTGATCCACTGCATCAATAGCACCCCTCCCCCCCAATGGCAGACAATCATATGTCAGACACATACATTCAGTTGATCCGAATTAACATGTGTTAAATTCCTGTGCCTCAGGTAGCCTCGTACTTCCTGTTCTTTCCAGATGGGAGATGGCCATGACGCATGTTAGATGTTCCTTGCATGCCTGTACAATACATGTTTTTGTTTGTAGCAGCATGTTCCGAGTTGTTATAACCAGGGCTGCTAGTGAATATCACTGCCAAATTTCACTAGAAAACCAATCCAGCACAAAGGGTAGTTTTATATTTTATTATTGACATTTTAGGGTCAAGGAGGTCGGGTTGAGGGGTCAAGTACCCCCTTTGACCCCTCGTGGCGCCGGGCCTGTCCAAAGTATCTGTTTGACTACTAACTAGTGGGTGAAACTCAGAGGAGTTGCAGGTGAGTTTCACCCACCCGGGGCAGTGAAACAGACTTTGTACCATGTAAATTTAAAAACCTCATGAGTCATGAGTAAAACAGATTCAGGAAATAAAAAGTTCCTCTCCAGCACTTCCACTTTTAAAACAATGGCTGCAGTGCAGCATTCTTACAGTTATTTTTTATAATGTTTTTCTTTCCCTTGGGCACTTTACATACATGCATTCCCCTTGCCATGCTGCTACTAGTCACCTGAATGGTTTCAAATGGTTATTAATATAGGCCTATGACTTTTTAATGCACAAGATTTCGTATAGCAGTTTATATGATAAACTGTTATTAGTATATTATGCAGTCGATTGGATGTACCTACAGGGTAAAATTTCAAAAATGCATTGATTGCATTTTTTTCTCCAAAGAGCTCATGATGTTATGTAGTGTATGTATCTGTCTGTATAGTTATATTGTTGTCTTTTTTTGAGGACCGCAATGAAAATAAGCTGAAAGGCTTTCTTGTGTTTTTGATGCTGATCTACAGTATGTTGAAAAGTGCTCTGTGCTCATTTTATCATCACCAAAATAAAATCAATCAATCAGTCACATTGTTTTCTGTTACATAGATAAGATTTAAACCACTGACTTTGGACAAAAGAACCTGATGGCTGACTGTGTCAAAAGTCTTTCTTGAGTCAAGAAACATTGATTGATTGATTGATTTTTTTTATTTCACAGACAAAAAATGTTACTTGTGGAAGAACCATGAGCGCCCCTCAAAAACAGGTTGTTCATTATTAATAACTTTTTAAAAGGTTGTGTGATCTCAGAAACCGAGATTATGGAGGGGGGGAAATTAATTTACACGCCTTTCACCAGTGTAGGCTAAGGTTAGTATCAGGTTAGTATCATTGATTGAAATTGTATCAACAGTTTGTAGAATGGATAGCCTACAGTTCAGGTAAAGTACAGGTGATACAAAAACTCAGAGAATAAAACCAGAAAAAGACTTGTTGACATAAGGGTCCTCCATTTTCAATTCATCAGAACATTTAAAGACATATAAATATACACTTATATGCGAAAAAGAAATCATCATATATATACACGGTTAGAAAAAAAAGGGGAAATATGTACAGTAGGCTAGGCCTGTAGAAAAGGGGGAGGGTTCAGAAGTACCATGATTGTGTTCGCAACAACTTTTTGTCCCTCGGCACACTCCGTACAGCCGCATTAACGCATAAGAGCGTAGGTGCGGAAGTTTCACGGTTGAGAAGAAGACTAGAGATTGCGGCATATTGCGGTAAGGCGAGCTAGCTACAACAGCTGCCGCACTTAGCTTAGCCATAGTGTCGTGCACGATTCATTAATACTCCTAATAGGAGCCAACTTAACAACAAACGTGTATATTTAAAAAAATATTCGGTTCAATAATAGTCGACGCTACTGATTGTATGTGATTAACATTTCATTTCTGCCCGGAGGCGACTTGTAAATCGACGGAATTGCAGAAGGAGGTACGTAGCGCGTGTTGTCGCCATTGTTTATAATTTGGGGTCAGACTAATTCCTAGATAAGGTTAACAATAGATATCTATATTTATTAGTGTTTTAATTGTTACTTTAAATGTTGTGTTTATTGGGCTGTCTGTGAAGTATCACTCATTAGCCGAATAGTAACATGAAGTAGTTGGCTGTTATTTCATCTTTTCACAATAAGCTCCGTGTGCTAACGTTAGCTTTCCAGCACATAGACTTCTACGCGTGTGCGTTCGATGAGATCAGTAGGAATTTTGTCCATACTAATGGCTACTGTTATTGTTACATTTAAAACCTCTACACATTTAAAGGGTTTATATTGCTTCTTAAAATCCACGTTTGTTAGTAAGAAACGTTGGTTTCAGTCGCTAGCTAGTAGCTAGATCATACCAGAGTTGTAGGCCCGTCCATGGTCCCAAATGGGCATGGACGAGCGTTAAATGCGGGCAGATATTTTGTTTCGTATGTAGCCACTCCACGCGTTTGTTTTGTGTTTCATTTTTGCAACAAAGCATGAGCCCTGATGGTTCCCACCGGTTAGTATTTTTTTTTTTTTTTTTTTACAAAGTATGATATGTAGCCCATACACAAACAGCTGCACACGTGACTGAACTTGGTGGCGCGCTTGTTGGATCCTACGGTTCTGTGTTTTGGAATGGTGTTACTGTTGTTCAATGATGGTCGTAGATAAGTTATTATCAGTGCATATCTACATTACTGTGTGTTCTGGCCTGTGTTGTATTGCCCATGGAGACAAATTTCATGGTGGGTGCCTAACCTTAACCTCACAGAATAATTATTTCCAAACTACGTCCATCGTGTAGAAAGCTCCAGGAAAGAGCGAGTCTTTTTGCAGATTTATTTTTGTATAAATGATTTATTTTTTTGTTGTTGGTAAATTGTACAATGCTGGATAGACTGGGCCACTGGCTTGTTGTGATCATGACATTCTGCTGTAATCTTACGTAAATTCAAATTGTAACTAAGGCTTTCACTCACTTTCATGTCATATGGGTATTTGATAGGTCGATGTAGTTACCCACTCGATATTGGTACTCCATATATGGAGATATCTAACTAACCTATGTAAGTCTGACATCTCAACTCCATATTTAGACCAGGTTGATCTAGCTCCAAATATGTAGCTGACAGAGGCATCTAGTGCTGACATTATGCTATTGTAAAACTCCACATATGGCTATAGCTGCCTTATCGTGACATCAGTGACGAGTCAGGATATTTGGCCTTACAACCCATATATCTGCATTATACGGACATCTAGTTCCTACTGGACACTGGTTCTAGACTCTGACAACCAGTCCCTGTTTAAGTAGTGTTTTATGTAAACATTTACCTGTCTTCTCCAACAGGCAAGGAGAGATGTCTTACCACTCGTCCTCACGTAGCTCTTCAAGGGCTACAGACTGCAAAGTCTATGTTGGTGACCTTGGCAATGGTGCTGCTAAGGGTGAACTGGAGCGAGCATTCAGTTATTACGGCCCACTACGAAGTGTTTGGGTGGCCAGGAACCCGCCTGGGTTTGCCTTCGTTGAGTATGAGGATCCCAGAGATGCAGAGGATGCCGTGAAAGGCATGGATGGAAAGTAAGTAAAAACCTTGTATTTATCTTTATGTAGAAGCTCATGAATTCCACTGTTTTCACATGCTTATTGTCAATGTTCTAAACCCCTTTCCATCCCTGCTCTTCCTTTATCCAACAGAGTCATGTGTGGCTCTCGTATTCGTGTGGAAATGTCGTCAGGGATGTCTAGGAAGGGCCGTGGTCGTCCTAGTCGACGCCATTTTGATCCCAACGATAGTTGTTACCAGTGTGGAGAGAGAGGCCACTATGCGTATGACTGCTACCGCTTCAACAAGAGAGGAGGTGGTCGTCGTAGCAGGTAATGGAACCGCAGACTTGCATGTTTGTTTTTTAGTTTGTAACTCAATGTTTTGTTGATGATCCACTTTCTATTGCACAGGATAGAATTGTATAATGATGTGGGAAGGCTTCTTATTTGGGCTTATTAGGATTGAACTCATTAAAGTGAATTTGTAGGAATTGGCTTTAAAAACTGTTTGAATTCTCATACAAAACATAAAAGGGAAGATTTTTCAAATTAAATCACAAAGTGAAAATGAGATCCAAATGTAGACTGGTGTGTTTGTTGCAGGTCTCGCTCCAGGTCCCGATCTCGTTCCAGGTCTCGCTCCCGTGGGCGTCGCTACCGCTCTCGCTCCCGTAGCCGTAGCAATGACCGGTAAGTTTCCTTTAGGTACAGTTCCCTCAGACCATACTAGTTGAGTGTAATCAGATTCATTCAACATAATTCAGATTTGGAACCCAGAAATGAGTGGCAGAAGCATTGGAAATAGGGCAATCTGGAAAGCTCCTAGTTTGATCCCCGGTTCCTCCTGCGTTTTTGAAACAATGACTGTCAGAATAACGTATGGGGAGTAAAGTTGGGTTTTTAAATCTAGCTTGTTCCTCTCTGATGCCTACTTCCAATTTCTGACTGTCCTGTCTGTCTGTCTTTCAGCAGCCGCCCACGTACTACTACGTCCTACTCCAAGCGCAGGAGCAGGTGAGGCTACAGATTTTGAATGTTCTCATTTTAGTGATTTTACACACCTTGTTACTGAGTGCTGTTTTTTTACTACACTGTTTGTAAAGAACAACAGAATTGGCATCTTTGCCAAATGCATGGATGGCAGAGCTGTGTACAGACTGATTTCCATCAAACCACAGGTGGCTGTGATATGGTGAATAGTCAAGTGGTGCTAGTAAGGTCGTCTATCAGAAACTGCTGTGAACCACAGTGCAGAGAACTTCCCTGTCTCGTTTTGAGATGATGGCAGTGTGTAACGTCACAACTTATAGAAATATGGTGATATTTTGGATTTAAAGTGAATGAGCGACAGCCGGTACAATCAGAAGCTCTGTTTGGACATGAACACTTTTTATTTTTTATTTTAATAAATTATGAGTGTCTCTCCACAGTAGTAAAATACATAGCTACAAATTTGTTTTCTGCAAACATTTTGACAACGCATGCATACTGGCATACCAGTTATGTGCAGAGCTGGGTATAGCAACTTGGATGCAGATGGCATTTAAGTTTCAGCTAGTAAATGCATACATAATGGAAGAAAGTATGACATGGATGGCAGCTTATAAACAACATGGTTAACAGGCCACCCAGAAACATGGTTTTGCTTTTTAAAAAACAATGTTTTGTCTCCTGTGATGTTAGGTCTGGCTCCCCGGCCCGTTCCAACAAGTCCAGAACTCCAGTGAGAAGGTATGTATGCATCAGACTGACAGACACATGCGTGTATATGTGAGTGACCCGGTATAGACCAGGGGGCCTGTGAAGCCATGACTTTTTTTTTAATGTTTGTATTATAATATCCATTGACTATTGTCTGTAGAAGAACTACCTTCAGCCCAGTCTCGCGCTGTTCTCTCAACACAATGAAAGGTGATAACAATGCCCTGTGTGTGACACCTCTCCCGATTAACATGCAAGCCCACTGTCTGGTCAGGTTTAGCATTCTAAAAGAGCGCTATTATCATATGTATGGGATTCTCACCGAATAGTAAGTCTTCAAATTCATTTTCTCTGTTAGGCTTGTTTTTTAACATCCTGTCCTTTCCTTTTGTAGTCGTTCCAGGTCTCGTTCCCGTTCCCGATCAGTCGCCAGGTCCAGAGGGCGTTCTGCTTCCCGCTCTCGCTCCCGCTCCCGTTCAGCCAGCCACAAGAGGAAAAGGTGAAAAACACTCTAGCTTGCTTACTCAAACATTGATTGAGGTTATAGATGAGTGATGTATTTACCTGTCTTTTGATTTTCTAGCTGTTCATGCTTGGTACTTCTTGGTCCAGTTGGTTTTGACCAGGACTTTAGTAAATTGTTATAATATAATTCCATGCACAAAGAATTCACTACTAGTTCTAGAATCTAGATCGTCCCTGTTCCCCGCTATTTTGTTTTTAGATGTGACAGTACAGAGGTGAGGCTCAGAATGTTAGCTAGAGCTAGATCCTTCTTCCTAGGTAAGTGATCAGGTAGATTCTCCAATGGAACGTTGGACTTCACCGGATGACTGCCATGTTGCTCGAAGCGGGAAAACCACAAAGAAGAAGGCGCCAGATAATCCTGGCGAGTTTGCATCTGCTGCTGCCGCCGTAAGCAAAGGTGAAACAGAGGATGGGGACTTTGGACCCATAGAGAGGGATAAGGAAGTAGTAAGCATGGTTAGCTCTTCCCATGTGTTCTCTTTCACTTCTTACTATAGTGGTCATATTGTACATATTGCATTACTTGGAAAGAAAGCACATGGAAGGACAACCTTAACTTTCTGTAATCCATGGACCATTTAGCACAGCTAATTGAGGCACACTAGCTAGATGTGTTTTGGAAAATAATTGTAGTTCTTCAGTTAAGTTCAGGTAGGAGTACTGCACCATTGGGTGTGATATACTTTTTTTTCTTTTTTTTTTTTTTTTAGCCTTTGCAGTACAGTTTTGTTTATTTTTCATATTTCCTTTAAAGCGTGTGTTGGGAGCTGAGCACTGCGCAGGCACCGCAGCTGTCCCCAGGCCCAGGGTCTGCCAGCTGGCGGTGTGCACATCCTGCGGGAGGGTGACTTAAGCGCCGACCTGAGATCAGCCTACGCCTGCGGCTACTGCTGGCGTTAGAGAGAGTGAGGTCGACCTACCGACCGACCCCCTCCCCACCCACAGTGAATGAGTGTCCGACCGACGCACACGCTCGGATGAGATCAGCCCGCGCGCACATACAGTTGTTCTACTAGAATCGCCCAGCCAGCCTTCCTTCCGAGCTACCAGACGGGCTGGTCCACACAGTTCAGAGTTCGACCACTACCTTAAAAAAAGAGAAATCCCCTAACTACCAGACCCCCCCACCTACCTACCAGAGCACTCCGGCCTCTGACTTAGCTTCTGAAAGTGAGAGAATGTGAGAGAGTGCTGACGAGAGATCAGTCTTCAAGAGCCTCGCAGCGCAGTGTGTCTCCGAGTTGTAGTTCTTCAGTGCTTCGCGTCTCTGTACTTGTTCGTTCTGCCACTGTCTCCAAAGGTAAACCAAAAATCAACTCCCATGACAAAGATCAGACATATAATTTTGATGGGGAAAATTAAACGGACGAGTAGTTGTCTTTGGTTTGTTATCCACCTAGAGATCTAATGCTGATACCACACCAGACATGCGCAGAGTACCGATGTGGGTGTACGTACGTGTGTGTGTGTGTGTGTGTGTGTGTGTGTGAGTGGGATTAAGAGGAACTATTCACCATGTACGTTTGGAGTGCAAACGTTAAAATTAACCCTTTTTCATAGCGGTGAAGATGGGTTAGAGGGGCTCTAATAATGAACTAACTTGGGATCATGTGATCATGATTCCCCTAGTAGTTAAAAACTTATATAATTTTATTTCTTTTGGTATAGTTTGGTATGTTCATTTTCTATTCTAACTATTATTGTTTTCCTTTTTTCTAAACCGGATCACACAACTAGTTTTTGAACAAATTCCAGGCTGACGCGATGTTCATATTGAGGGTAATAATGGTCCAGGGTCAAGAGTGTTTTTGTTTGGGGTTTCAGTGGTATGTATTCAGGGCTCTTTATCTGTGTGAAATATTAAGTTGGCTCTCTTGAATTGCCATAAAAAAGATGGAATTTCTTCCACAAACCACCTGTGGCCATTTCCTTGGCTCAGAGAATTCCAGGCATCTAAAGGGTTCACATTCAATCTTTAAATGGCAAATTGAGCTATGATGATGAGCTCAAGGCCATTGCCATACTTGGAAAGTGTCTTATTCAAGGAAATGCAGGTGTAGGGTTGTTACACAGGTGAGAACAAAGTAGTGGTGGTGTAAATGGATGAAGGTCACTTGGGGTTTGTAAGCAATCTAAAGGACTGTTGAGATGCTCTATACTTTGACCTTCGTCCCACAGTTTACTAATCATCCTCTTTTTCCGTTGCAGTCGCTCCCGTTCTCCAAGTCCCAAGCGGAGGAGTCCAACACCAGCTGATGACTGAAGCTTCATTTGCTCAACCCTGATGAGTCTGTTCCCCCAAGAACACATTAAACCTAGACACACGTCCCTTAACTCTCATCCTTCCACCTGCTTCAAAAGCCCTGCAGCGGTTTCTTTGTCGTCTGTGAAGTAATGATTTGATTTTTTGTTCCTGCAGTGTATTCGCCATGCTGTGCAGACTTGGAATGTTGTACATGTATAGACAATTTGGATGACATTGTTTTACACACTGCTTTCCTGGTCCTGTACCATTATAGAGAAGTTGAGTAAGGGAGCATAAACGGTGAGGATGATGTTGTAAAAATTCCTATAACAGTAGACTTTTAACAATGACTTGGGCAGTCCAGAAGGCAATTTGTCTAGAATTTAGATGCTTACCTGAGTTAATTGGCACCATTCTGCAGGGTGAGAGGCACTAGTCCAATTTTGGATTGACCACTTTTTAATCCCTAAATCCTTTCCATAACCCTAGTGCTTGATCTCGCAAATGCAAATAACTGCCCTGTACCATCCTGTCTCGTACATCTTACACAAACACCAGGCTGGTCTGCATGCCTTATGTATGATGTTACATTCCTAGACAGAATATTTTAGTACTCTGCATGATGTTTGTCATTTTACTACTGAACTGCCCTTTTTACAATTGTTATCAGGTCACTGTAAACAAATTGGACTGTTCCTTTTTGTTTTAATTTCTATCTGAAATTATTCTTGTGATGTTTTGAATTCATAGAGTGCTTAAGTTTAATTTCTGTAAGGGCTTCCTTGATTTTCGCTCTCCCTGGCCTTTGACAGGCAGTTTTATTTTTAAATAAATGTCTTAGACATACCTCTTGGTTCTTGTGTCCTTTGTACATGTAAATTTGTGTTATTCAATGAACAGTAGGCCTAACGTCTTACTGGGCCTGTATTTCTGGTCCCTTGAGGGATGGCATGGTGAATTATGTGCATGATGTGTTTCCCCATATGACACCCACCATGAGTTCATTAGCAATGTTAATTAAAAACATGGTTGGTATCAGCTGGCCACTATCTGTTGACCCCCTGTTGCCCTAGCTCAGACAACACCCATCTTGCAACAATGCCCTCATTATCATCAACACCTGTGAAACAAGTATCTTGCATACCGGTAGCTCATGTTCCTTTTCAAGCCGTATCTGATTCAGTGCAGTATGCAGGGTGTGACTGTATGGTAAGGGCGACCAACACCCCCATTTTCACGGTTTAATCTGTTCTGAAAGCCGATTGCCGAAATGCGTTAGAAATTGCACCTGAGCCAGTCTTGCATGTTTTATTTTGGAGTGCTGCATTTTCCACTTGGGTTTTGATTTAAGTTGTATAGCCGAGAACACACTGCCCTAAACTTATGGCAGCATCCAGAGGAAGGGCAGTTATTTGCATTTCTTTCTTAACCATTGTTGTACCTTGTTTTTTTTTAGAATGGTCATACATAGTATACTACACCACGACAGACTTTCAATGCATACTTGATGATCTGGTGACAAACCTTGAAACTTGTCTAGACTAGAGGTTGTGATATCACCTAACCACTACCACGTGGATGCCACTTAAATCTCCATATATGGAGCTCACCTGTTCTGACCTCGTCAAACCCTGTACACTCGAGACACGCCCGAGGCCTCGCCTGGCTTTACTAATTAGCACACATTTTACACCCTACCCGGACCGAAAATGTCAATTAAAAAAAAAGTCTATGGGCATTCCCAGACAATGCCCTGTTAGGGCACCCACACTAATACAATCCCTTTTATGCCCATATATGGAGATCCATGATGTCATCAATATTAAGCCCATATATGGGAATGTCCATATATGGACCTATTGTGTCAGTATCATGATAACCAGTGTGGTTTCTGTGACGCGAGTCATTAACTAAGTTGGTACAACATGGATCTCCATATGTGGAGCTGACTATCACCACCTGGATCTCCATATGAAGATCATGACACTGACCTTTTGAAACCCTGGATAGCCATACATGGGGAAGACTGGATCATCACCTAGATCTGCATATATGGAGCCGGCCAGCAACTCTACATCTGACCTCACAGACACCAGATTAATAGTTTAACTCGTGCTTCTTAATCCATTGAGACCTGGAACGCATCCATGTCACGTTAGCGTTTAACCACATTAACCATTAACTATGCCGTATTAAGAATTTCTACTGTTTAAGCGTGACCTTTCCCTTTAGGGCGTCTTACTGGTTAGTGTGTGTGTGTGTGCGTGCACGTGCGTGCATGGGTGGGGGGTGTGTTGGAGTCAAGCACTTGTAAGCACTTGACCCCTCCTGTGACCCAAGCAGGTCAGCGGCAGGTCATGCTACAAACTGATTAATGTTGCGTTCACATGGGCAGATTAAACTATGCAGTCTACCTTTCATTGTCAATGGAAGCCAGCGACATGATGTTGCAAAGACGCAACGATGTATCTGCTCCAAATAAACTCACAACACGTCTTTGCATCGTTTCATCTGCCCGTGTGAACGCACCAATGGGGACAGCCGGACAGACAGACAAAGCTCTGCCCGTGTGAACGCACCAATGGGGACAGCCGGACAAAGCTCTGCCCGTGTGAACACACCACTGGGGACAGCCGGACAGACAGACGTGCGTTGGAGTGGCTGCACCGCACAAAAAATACACTTTTGTGAAGTGACAGCTGCCCAGATTTTTGATGGCATATTGATGTGCTCATGTCTGTGAAAAATGAAATACATTTATTACAAGATGTACTTAAATCAGTGAGATGATGTTTTACATTGTCATTTACTGCCCCTATACAATCATTAAAGTCCACAGACTTGGCTGGAATAAAACTACATCATAATTTACCCAAAACAAACATTAAAGTCAAATCTTGGATGGCATGAATTACATAATTTTCCCTAAACAAACATTAAAGTTCATAGACTTGGCGAATTATATCATAATAATTCACCCTAAACAAACAAAAACGAGAAGGAAAGAGAAGCCCTATCTAGTCTAGAAAGAAAATTAGGCTTCACTTTCCATCTCGTTTGGATCTAGCCAAAGATAGATTGTGTGGGAGATGTGCCATTGGTTGAGAATGAGATGATGTATGATGACGTATGATAAGAGCGCCCCTCACTTCACACGGTGTGATTTCTTTTCTAAGCAATCTCGCCCTAATGGGCGAGGTCACATGCACGCATCCGCCTGGGTGACAGCAGACTATGGGCGAGTGCTGCTGGCGTTTTGGAATGGGGGGTCATATCAACATATCCGCCTGGGTGACAGCAGACTGCTGGGGCGAGTGCTGGCGCTTTTGCATGGGGGAGTCAGATCAACATATTATGGAAGCGTGTCTTGAGTGTACAGGGTTTGATGAGGGCCCAGGTAGGGTCAGCCTTAATTTTCGGGCCTGTTGAGAACTCTAGTTTTCACCGGCTGCCGGCTGCACTAATAACTTTGGGGCAGGCCCGTCTAGAGTTTGAATGGACAGATATCAGTCAAAAGGGAGACATCAAAGAGGAAGGATACCCATGTACCTGTCTAAATACTTCCTTAATGTCAACAAAGTCCAGCAGGTCACATTTTACATCAGGGATCTACATCACTGATGTCACGTGATGTCACGAGACCTGGGCACCATGGGGGCTTTCCCCATGTATGAAGATTTTAATATACACTGACTGACTGACGGACAAATAACGTACGATTTCATAGAAAATGCGACCTGTGGTCGTAAAAACAAAAAAGCTCATCTGGGAAAAATTATATGATGAATTGAACATGGTGGACCCTATTGTAATGCTTTATAGGTGTCGTCCACATGCAGTTAACAGTCTTGTACTGAGTTGTGCTTGAAATGATGATTTTTATTACCTCTATGATGAATTCCTGTTCTGTTCTTTGACTATATAGAAGTGTCTATTTGTACGTCTCTAAATGTTTTGATGAATTGAACATGGTGGACCCTCTTGTAATCAAGTGTAATGCTTAATTGGCTCTGCTGAGGAACCTGACATTTAAATTCATGAGCAGGCTGGATCGCTCATTGAATGGACTCATTGGACAGATGACAGACCCAGGCCGTAGTTCTGTAAGGTACACTTCTACCATCAGAGGACACTGGCATGAGTGCCTCACCTAGAGTAGTAACCTGTGGGGCTGGGTAAATGTACTGTATTTTTTTAATTCATTTTAATTCTCGTATATGTGATGTACTGTCTTACCTTGTGGGCCACGAGCCTGTAATAAAGTTTATATAATTGGGTCGTCCACTCACAGTTAACTTTTTTTCTTTTGTCTATTGAGTTTGTGCTTGAAATGTACTGTAATTCTGCAAACTGTTAATAAATATTTCAATCAATCAATCATATGATGGTGCACACTCTTGTACAGTAGGTGGCGGTATGCACCTTTACGTTGGTTGCGATCCGCCAATAAACTGAGAGAAGAAGAAGAAGAGACACTTTTGGCTACGGAGCGGCGGCGGCATACAGCGCTCCCTCCCAGCGTGTTTACATCATGTGTACTGTGTAGTGAATGAATGTGCGACTTGAAATGCTGGCATTTGTTGCATAGCTTAGAAACCTAGCTTGGTTGTAAGATTTAGTAAGGGTTTCACGAGTGCTGTAGTTACTTAATTGGCTTTGACTGTTAACTGCTCATTAGACAACGAAAACAGCTGTTTCGATAACGTGAGTCCACGAGCAACTAGCCAAAACAAGTAGAACCACCCACTGTAGCCAGTCATTCAGTCCCTGGCCAGGGGTTTGGCTGCGTCTGTTTTAGTATTTTGTCACATTCGCGCCCCATTTGACTGATAAAATGTCCGATGTGCAGAAGGAGTCGAGAAAACGCGGTAAGAAACGATATGGCGGCGGCGGCGGTCACGGTAAGCGGTATAAGGGGGGCTCCAGGGAGCTCGAGGTGGGCATGCAGGGGATCCTCATCACCTGCAACATGAACGAGAGGAAATGCACCGCCGAGGCGTTCAATCTGCTCAATGAATATGCTGACGAGCTCCACGGACCAGAGAAGGTACGTCTACCCGGGTAGACTATCCACTGCCTGTGGAAACATGTATTGTTGCAAATGGAGCCAAATGAACACTGTGGATGTCACGTGACCTAATTCATTAAAAAAAACTCTTGTGATCACAGTTTAACGAGGGGAGTAGCAGTGAAGAAGAGTGTGATGAAGATGATGTTGAGGCAGCATTGAAAAAGGAAGTGGCTCAGCTGAAGGCACGCAAAGGGAAGCAACAGAGGCGTTTCCAGGCGTTGGACAGTGGTGCAAACAATGTCATCTTCATCAGGACTCACAATCTGGGTATGTGATTCTATGAATGTGTAAGATGGAGGTGCTTATTTTGACCGGAAAAGGACCGGGTTCTTAAAACTCACAGTTCAGTAGGTACCAAATATGACATGATGTGACTTACTTGACTTAACCCATTTAGGACTGAAGGCGATTCTAAAAACGCCTTCTAAAGTTTTCGGAAAAACTTCGAATAGGCTATTTATTCAAAAATTACAAAAAATGTTATGCTGCTATATACTGTAGCCTGCATACCCTGCAAAAAGAACCCCAAAAGGGTCTCCCGTCCAGAAGGGTCAAAACACTAAAAGGGGTTCCCGTCCTGAATGGGTGTAAGAGAGTGATAAGAAATTCAGTTTGGCACATTTATTTGGTTCACAGTACCTGCAAAACATGCCATGTTGGCTATATAATAAGACCAGGAAAGCATCTGTGTCATTTTAGATTTGAGCTATATTATCTATACAATGGTTAGCTATTCAAAAATGGCAGATATACAAGTTCATAGCGTGTCACCTTGGATTATATATATTTTTTTTAAAGCAACATTTTGAACTCAAATCTTTGCTTCTTGGGAACAAAATATTTTGAGATGCAGGTCGGCGGCCAAATACATAATTATGGGGGTCTTTGACCTGAGTAACATAATTTTTTCAGAAACCCTTACCTGTTAGGATTTAGAAGACATTTTTAGAATCGGCCTCAGGTCTTAATGGCTTAAATTGTTGGCGAGAAAAGTGAAGAGACTGCTCTATTTGTCCTTCCAGAACCTGACAAGTTGGTGCATCATATCCTGTCTGACCTACACACCACCAAGAAGAAAAAGTCCCGCGTTATCCTCCGGATGCTTCCTGTAAGAGGCTGAAATGAATTAACAAACTCAACTTTGTTAATATGACAAAACTAAGCAGTTAAGATTTTGCCATTGCATGATGTGGAAAGGAAATTGATTGTAGCAGAATGTTTCTTGGAGGACCACAAAGTGGACAATTTTGACATCTTACTGTAATTTCTCTTTCACTGACCATCTCTAGGTGAGCGGAACATGCAAGGCCTTCCAGGAAGACATGGAGAAATACCTTGTTACTTTCCTCGAGCCCTGGTTCAAAACACCCAGCCACGCCACCTACCAGATTGCCTTCAAGGCCCGAAACAGCAGCCACAACAACAGAGAGGAGATCATCAAATCAATAGCAGGTACACTGCATAGGGCACATGTCTGCATCTCCCAAGAATTTATGTCCAATGCACTTTGTAAAAGTAAGCCACTTCTCAGGGGTCTTGGAAGTGATTAAAGGCTCATTCATAGTCTGGATTTTCGGTGGTGAAGTGACCACCGCATCGTTGGTGAGGTGACCACCGGAGCTGAAATAACGTTGAGCGGTGGTGAGTAAAAACAGAGAGAAGGGCTGGGGTGGTGGTTTGCTCTTCACCGCGGCTCGTGACGTCATGTTGTAGTTCGGTGGTCACCTCACCACCGAAAATCCAGACTATGAATGAACCATAACAGTGGTCCTTAAATGCTCTATTTGAGCACAACATTCGATTTCTTATATAGCGCTTTCATTTTAATTAATTATATCGTTAAAGTATTGAGTCTAGTTTGTTTGAATAGGCTCAGAACAGGCGCTTGCCATTATACTATCACATTTTTGATTACTCAAGCGTGCCCAATGCCTTAAAAGCACTTACATTCATCAATTGGAATATAAAAAATCACACCCGTGTGAAGTGAGGGGCGCTCTTATCATTATACATCTCATGAATGACTGAATTTATGTGATTGGTTAGCCGATTTGCATATGATGTAAATTTTCCCTTGTCAATGGCATTTAATGTTTGTGTTGCCACAAATTTAGGTCATATTTGAGGCACATATGACCTAATTTCTCCTTTCATTCATGAGACATTGAGTGCCCCTCAAAAGAAAAATGCAGTTTTTGAAATTGTCTTCAAGTTGACAGCGGGACACTTTCAAATTCCTTTTTTAAATGGACTCCTCATGCAGGTCTGGTGGGGAAGCTCAACCCAAAGAATAAGGTTGACCTGACCAACCCAGAGCTCACCATCATTGTGGAGGTCATCAAGACGGTGTGCTGTGTCAGCGTGGTCCACGACTATACATTGTATAGGAAGTACAATGTCCAAGAAGTGTTGAAAGAGGAAGTATCCAAACCTGACGTAGCCACCGCGAAAAAGGACGTGGAAACGACCGACCAGGAAGAGAAAAACGAAGCAGTGGTGCCAGAGCTAGAGAAGACCGCAAGTGAAGAAGTCAACGTGCCAAAGACTGACCAAGAAGCAAAGGATGGTAAAGAAGAGGAACAATAGGTCTATCGGGATCAGACAGAATAGCGTAATGTGACTGTCATATCATGAGTTTGATTTTAACCACTTAAACCCTATGTACTTTGATGTATGTCAAAATGGCTGATTTACAAGCTCGCAGCACAGCGTGTTGTGAACTTGTAGACTAGACTGGCTATTTTTGTCACGTTCAACCGTTTTTGTTGAATGTTCACCTATTATGACAGGCCCAGGCCAGAATAGGGAAACCAAATTCATGTGGTTAAACCACCTTTTGGTTAAATCATGGAGATGTAATATTTGTTAACTCCTTAAGAACCAAGTCGGCTTTACATGCGCCATCATTTTGTTGTGTAGTTACGTTGACAACTGACAATTTCTTTCTCCTTTTTCTGAGTTTTAGATCTACTGTTCTTCATTTTAAGGATTGCCGGATTAGCGGTTTTATTTAGGTTGGATGAACTGGTGTATTTGTTGTGATATTCTCCAAGTCAAATGCATTGCATTTGTTATTTTAGTTTTTGTAGAAGTGTTTTTCATAATTACAGCGTAATTAAAGTTGCCTGTGTGTTTGACTATCTTTGTTATTCATTTTTGTATAATGGAAAGTACAGCAGAATGTGACCCCTATGAGTCAGGAGAGAAATGGCATGTTTTGTGACAGATGCAAATGTCGTCCAGTGCATATTACACGTTAAAAATGTGATCTTTTTTAAAACTGACCCATGTAGGTTTCTCAACATGGTCACGGTGCAATGAACTTATACAAAGAGTGTCATAAATTTACTACGAATGCTTAAACTACATAAACAAGATTGAGCCTATGGTTTCCCTGCACAAGATGGGCTTAAGCCTTGGGTCTTATTGTAGAGAGATGACAGACATGGTGCAAAGAAAGGTCTCTCAACCCATATACACAGGACACATTCTACATTAAGTAATGTATTCTTCAGTGCTCATTAGAGTCGATTATCAGGGCTGCGCTAACCCACCATCATTATCTGCTATGCCCCTATAAAACTCACAAATTAGATTGCCACTCCATTTCATGTGCCCCAATCAATGTGACCTGTGTGAAGCCAACCTCCATAACGACTCATTTATGGTGGCATGATAATGATATACTGCATTATGACACACAAGCAATTCACCATCTTTTTATGGTGAATTGCTTTTGAATGGTTTCCGTAAGCCCTTAAAGGGATATTTCACTTTAAAAAAACTTTTGATAATTTTATCATCTACTCAGTCCTATGTGAACACCTTTTTTAGGTTGCTTGATGCAGTTATTAGATATTTGATATTCATTTTAGCTGCCTCGCCCCCTTCCTATACAAACCCATTATAACTTCAAACTATTTTAACCAGCATAGATTCATCAAAAACACCCAACCTTTTTTCTGTTGACTGATATTTTCCTTCTAATACGTGAGGTGGCTGTGGTTCTTCATTTACTGTATTCATTTATTTTTAATAATTATTTTTGATTTTTGTGGTGCTGGAGGAGGTTCTTTTCCAAAAGAATGATTACAAATAAATAAACAGTAGGCCCTAAATGAAAAACCACGGCCCCCACACTCAAAGGTTGAGTGTTTTTGATGAATCTATCATGGTTAAAATGGACTTTGATAGAGTGCTGAAGTCCTGACGTCACTCACTCATCCCCTGGTTCACGGAAGTACTTTCTCTATGGAGAATAACATTGGGTCATCTTAAAATCGTCTCATAAGCATTGTGGTACAAAATTAAACAGTCTCTGCGAAATTGTTGGGGAGGTGGCTCTGAATCTTTTACGACCGCCAGTCAGTCATATTTGATACAGACTGTTTCTTTTGAAAGTGAAATATCCTTTTAACATGTACTGAGCTCTGAGCACAGCTCAGGTAACTAAATCCAGTAACAAAGCTGATCTTTCAGATCATGGCTTTTCTCAAATCTATGATGGTTTTCTAGCTACATCTAATGTTTGGTATACATTGAGAATGCATTGGGCGTTTAAGTTAAATAACTCCGAAACTACAAATCATTTAAAAGTAAAAAGTTCCAGCATGTGTCTCCACAGTAAGCTGAATTATAAAAAGTGTGAATGGAGTATCTAGGTGAAAGTGCTTTTTTGACGTGCCAATATCTGCCATTGAGCCCCATTGTGAATTTCTCAAATTTGAAAGCACTATATTTCTAAAACTATGAAACATTTCAAAGATTTATTTTCAGGCAAACATGTCCACCGTAAGATGAACCTAAATAGGTTTTAATGGGGTTTCTAGGTGTAAGTATGTAGGACTAGTAGCATGCCAAAGTTTGTGCTATTGCCATTGAGAATGCATTGGGCGTTTAAGTTAAATACGGGGGGGACATATTTTGACAGCATAATTTCTCCCAATTCCAAAGCCCCCCCAGGTACATTATATATTTAAACTATTTTCAGCAATGGTACACTTATTTTTTCAGTGGGTAGATCTTGTTGAGCTGGTCATTTTGAAAGTAGATCTCACGTCATAAATGTGTGGGCACCCCTGGTATAGACTGATATGATATACTACTTTTGTTTTTATAATGGTACATTTTAGAACATTTGAATAGCCGTTTGTTGCTAGCTACATTTGAAAAGAGAACAAAAATACTATTAATTTATGTTTTAGTTAAACACTGGACATGTCTAATTGAATCTCTGTGGGGGCACCAAAGTTCCCTGCTTCCATAACGCGCACGCACGCACGCACGCACGCACGCACGCACGCACGCACGCACGCACGCACGCACGCACGCACACACACACACACACACACACACACACACACACACACACACACACACACACACACTGTACACTCGTTCAGGTCTTAAATGTCAGGCCTGTGAAACAATGACATCCACAGGCGCACAGTCCCAGGGGTCAGAATTAGCATCCATTGCACTAGCTCCATATCTGACCTTTATGAATGGTTAAGTAGTGCTCTCCAGGGTCTCATTTGTCTCCCCTTACCAAAACGCTGGCTTCAGCCTGTGTCTGTAGAATTCACGCTCACTTTAGAATGACAACTAGCCTGGGGTCAGAATACCAGGCTTTTATTTGAGCCCCAGACCATAACTGGATGCCAGGAGTTGCATTTCATTCAGATAGGCTTTAGTAATCACAGTAGGATTATCGCTCAGTCATCTCCCACAAGAATGTGTTATCAGCATCATCAATGCAGGGGAAAGACTTTATTGTGACCTTCACCATAATCAAATGCCATTTCTTATATATCCCTGGACTTGAACTCTGACAGAATAAGCGGTTAAATGCTATTTCTTAGCCTTTATAGCTACAGCACACGCACACGCACACACACACACACACACACACACACACACACACACACACACACACACACACACACACACACACACACACACACACACACACACACACACACTGAATAGGATTCAGTAATAAATGCAAAATGCTTATCAACCCTCTACAGCCTCTGTCAGCTTGCCACTATTAGCTGTTACCCAGACAAATCCACAGGTAAACATAAATTGCTCATATATAGATTGCAAACATTCCTGCAGAATGGGAAGAATCCTCTTGACGGATTTGGTTGATTGGGATGGGAAGAGATTTACTTGAAATGTAATAGGGCCACTAATGTTGTGAAATTAGTTTTCTTAATATAGCTGGTAAAAGGCCGGTGGCTGTTTGAATGTAAATTGTTTATTTTTAGTTTGGAATATGGATTGGAGAAGGTGGAAAACAACAAGTAGAGAATGAGAGGTTGGTTTTAGAAAGCAAAGCAATAAAAATATACATTTTGAAAGATGGAATCATGAGCAGCAAGATGGAAAGTGGCTGCAAGAAGCTTTAGCACACATTAACAAAAGTAGTATATACATGAGAAACTCACTCATTCATTCAAATCACTTGTATAAACCTAGCTGTGCCTGCAGTACTTTCCATATCAATGGAGATTGTATGGCTTTGGCACAGCGAGAAACATTTTAGCATAATGTGATCTGAATGAAGAACCTTGACAATTAGTCAGATAGGAGAGGAAAGCCAGAAGGATAGTATTTGGGGAAGTTGAACAGAAGAACAGAAAAGAGGACAGGAGAAGAGGTTATACGATAGGTGGAACTGGGACACCAGCCGTGTGACTCTTATAAGCTTTTTACTTTTCTTTCTGTGTCTCTTTAATGAACTAGTGTTTCTGCACTATTGAGACTGTGATCTTGTAAGGCTAAGAAGAGAACTATGAACACTCCTAATATAATAGCATCCATTTAATTATTCACTTAGGGAACATCAGCAGTCTTTGACCTAATGTCTAAAATATTATACATATGTTTGAATAGCATGCCTGTCATGAGAGGGAAGTTCAGGGAACAATAAATGTTTGTGACATTGTTCATGTACCGTATTTAAGGTGCACTGTGGGTGACTTGGGAAAGTAACAGAATCAGTCATTAATTATACTAGTCTTTATTCTATTCCAATATTTCAGAATCCTACTCAATTACAATTAATATTAGTATATTCCACTACTATTGTTCTTGCGGTAGAGTCAGCTCAGCTGTCATACTAGACTGTGAACATGATTGTGACACTTAGTAATTGTCAGATGTATGAAACACAGACTGGCTACACAAAAGGATATACAACATTAACAGGATTGGGGATGGTAGAGAGACCAGCTGTCTGAAGTACCAGAGAAGAAAAGTGGAGTGAACATGAGTCAGAGCAAAATAAGAGAGGGATGCAGTAGACGCTTCACTGAAAGAGACAAGATGATTTCTTCTTATTTCATCCAGGCAAGTTCACACAGAAGACTTTTTATTTACAGCAATGGTCTAAATTTGCCTAAACACAGCGGTTAAGGCAACATCAAACACTCCAGGCACAGCAGGGGGCTTCTGGTCGCCAGCTTGGAGATGGGTGGTGTGTGGGTGTGCATTTGCGTGTATAGTTTTTGTAGCGCTAATAATCCAACCGTACTGAGAGCAGTGGATGGGGGCACTTTTCATGTCCTATATTTATTCAATTTTCATATGTACACATAGACGGGCACGCACTCCTCAACAGAGGTTCCTTTGATGCTTGTCGATACCGCTGCGTGATGATGTCATACGACAGAGAGCAAGGCAGGGAGGGATGATCAAAGGGGAGAGGGAGGGATGAAGAGGAGGGAGGAGAGGATATCCAAGACAACAACGGGACAAAGATGGCGACCGCTTCCACTATGGGACGTCCACCAGTGTCCAGGCCGCTGCGTCATCAGGATGAACCCTGTCCGCGATCTAGCCACGTTTGCCGCACCTGCTTTCTCAGGACCATCACCTTGACACACTGGAGCCACCAAGCCACCATCAGCCACCTCTGTCACCGGACTAGCACGGTAAGACCTCCCGTCTACCTCCACCTCTTCTCCGCTGCCGCTACAACCGTCAACCTCCTACGCTCCCGTTGTCTGTTTTTTTTTTATCACTTCGTCCCCAGCATTTATCATGTTTTGCCATTCCCACTAATAACACATTTTCTCTCTCTTTTTTCCCTTTCTTTTACTCCATCCTTTCATCATGGTCCTTTTGGCTTTTAAGGCCTCTCTTGGCCATCAAAGGCAGCACATCAATTGCTTTGACTCCCAAGTGTGTGTGTGTGTGTGTGTGTGTGTGTGTGTGTGTGTGTGTGTGTGTGTGTGTGTGTGTGTGTGTGTGTGTGTGTGTGTGTGAGAGAGAGAGAGGAGTGGAAAAAAAGAAAACACATCGTATCAAAGATCAAGACACGCTTTCATCCCTGATTTTGGCCTTGCTTGAGTTTTCCATTGCATCCTCCATCCACCCTTCATTTCCCCTTGTTTGAGGCTACAGATCGCCTCAGAACCCATCAACATTTTCTCCCGACCCTCTACGTCTACGGTCCAAATTCCTCATTCACTGAAATTTTTAATCGGGCGCTTTTGTGGGGAAATGGACGCAAAGACATTTTCTTTTCTCTCTCTCGCTCTCTTTGAGAATATTCTCCAGCTTGCTGCATGGCTACAGGGCCAGAGCTCTCCCCTATGATGACAATACGTGAAACAATATTTGAATAAGCAGCAGGAGGGCAGCCAGCTAATCCACTGTGGCTAATCCAGTATTGGTAGAGGCCATATTGCTAGCTGGTGTATTCAACCCCATCACAATACACATCAGCAGGATGCCATGGCAGATATACTGACACTCCTTTGCTACAGGCATGGCTGAGAATGGCCAGCAGATGGATGGATGGATGGATGGATGGATGGATGGATGGATGGATGGATGCATGCATCCATCCATCCATGGATGGATGGAGGGAAAGATTCGGACAGATAGACGGATGGACGGATGGATCATCATGGGTTGGTTGGTTGATGGGTTGGAGACCTCTTACATGCTGTGGTCTCTATTTTCCTTAATGTCAAATAATCGTAGAATTAGAGGAGTAGGGGACTACCCTAGACTTAGAGACGAGTCAACGTTTCTTTATGAATGTACAGTGAATAAGACCAGAAAACCAAGATATTAACATATGGCACATGTAATCAAGGGTCCACAGTATGGGATCATTCATTCCTGTTGTTTTTTATTTGTTTATTTAATTGCAACTGAACCAAAAAAATCACCCGTCTCCTGTCAATACGGTACTTTAAAAGAGCAGAGGTCTGTTTCTCTTTCAAGAGGTGTATAATGAAGATTTCACTCTCTCTGTGAGGATCTAAATGGGTCATTGTGTTGGAGGAGGCCCCGAAGAGATAAGCCTGTTTCTGACAGGCCTCTGTACAGACGCCTAAATCTGCTCTGGCAGCTGGAACAATGAACCCCAGAGCTGGACCGACATACAGACAAAAAAATGCATCTCCCTAGTCTTAACAATCAACTCAAGAATTGGAAATACACTTTTTAACAGGAAATGGCTATGTTGTGTGTATACTACCTTTGCTTGAGTAATAATGTATAAATAATATTTCTCAACCATACTGAGTCAGTGAGTGAGAGCAGCCGTGGGTAGACCATAAAACCCCGTCACCGGATCAGCAACATAATAGTTAAATATTATCTATATTATTGTGTGTAATACAAGATTACTTATATTCCAGTGACTCAAAAAGGGACATAACATGCAGGAATAAAATGCAGGTGACATTAATAATGATAGAAGGCAGAACAAGCTAATGTTGCTGTTTGGAAAATCAATCAAAAATCAAGTTCAGGTAATTTAATTGTTTACTGAATCTTGACTGATATATATAATATATAATATAATTTATTATTCCCTGTTGGCTTTATCTTTGAATTGTGTCCCCTCTCACTATAAAGTAGTGCTTGGCCTTTAAATGTCTTTATAAATACCTGTATAATAAGTAGGCTATATGTTCACCAAAAACACAATCATTAAATAAAAGATGACGTTTATTATTATGGATGGATGGATGGCTGGATAGGTAGGAAGGAAGGAAGGTAGGTATGTAGGTAGATCGACATGATAGTCAAATAGAGAGCTAGTCAGATAGATACAGTCAGATAGACAGATAGACAGACAGACAAACAAACATAGACAGATAGTAAGATAATATAAAACAATCTACCACATAGTCCAGGTGTGTTGGTGCCTCCCCTGGGTTGTGACCTTTCCTTCCTTCCTTGCCTTATAGACCTATAGGAGACAGACGCGCACACACACACACACACACACACACACACACACACACACACACACACACACACACACACACACACACACACACACACACACACACACACACACACACACACACACACACACACACAGACACACACACACACACATTATAGATTCATAAGCACCAACATGCCCCCAACCCTTCCTCACCAAGACATCACAAAAGGTTAAGGTAATCTACCTCAGTATTCTCCTCTCTCTCTGTCTCGATCTCTGTGTGGCACAGCAACAATAGCAAAACTACCATAGAGTGTGTGTGTGTGTGTGTGTGTGTGTGCGCGCGTGTGTGTGTTGACCATTGCAGGGGTAAACAAAAGAGATATGAATTAATTTACATAATGAAGTGCTCCTACATATGCCAATCAAACGGACTGTACATTTCATCATTATTTTCTGAAGCCACAAACATTCCTACCTGTCATTCTGCCTCCTTAAAAAGTGCTCTGTTTCGGCTTTCCCTCCGCTACAATGCCTAATGTTGGTCTTTCCACTGTCTAGGTGCGGGTTACTATGGCAACATGGTCCATCCAGGAGTGTACACCTACAGTGGCATGTGCCTGGATCTCACCAGAGCCACCCGATCCCCCATGCACTCTCCGCCTGGGACAGCTAGCTTGGAAGGCTTGCTGGAGGTCTGGTTAATTGTCTTGTTGAGTTTGCAAGTGCACATTTTAGACAGCATTAATAATATTGGATGTTGGGGTTAGGTCAATTAAGTTTACCACATTGCATGATCCTACCACAGCAGCGTCAGCCACTGATAAACCAAATGTTTAATTCATACTCAGTCTAACGATGGTGTCGCTCACCGAAAATAGCAGATCTACAAGCTCACAACATGTCGCGACTCGCGACACATCACACAACAGAGTATAAATCAAGCTTAAGTGTAGGCCTACGTATAATGTTTTTTTGTTGCTTTCACCTTTATTTTATATTTTTTATGGAGGGACAGACAGTAGGCTGACAGGAAATGGGGAGTGACATGCAGTAAAGGCCGTCGGGATCGGGAGTCGAACCCACGGCACACTGCCAGACTGGATTACCAGCCAAGGTGCCTGGACCACTGAGCCACGGCCCAGGCCCTATGTATAATTTATATACATAGTTTGCTCCCAAGAAAATGATGAAAAGGTAGCCTAACGCTACACAAACTACACACATTGGGGCGCAGGCCAGGCCTACCTGGCAATCCATGGTTATTGTGCATCAATATGTCCCCAGTGTTGCCCAAACATGGCTCCAGACTGGCCTCCAAATTAATCCCATAGCCTGGAGGGACAGTAAGATCTGTGATTATGAATTCTCAATTTCTCACACACACACACACACACACACACACACACACACACACACACACACAAAATGGTAAAGGGTGCATTTATATAGCACCTTTATCCAAGGCGCTTTACATAGATTGTGCATTACATTCACCCATTCACACACATTCATACACCAATGGCGGAGGAAACCATGCAAGGCATCAACCTGCACATCAGGAGCAATTAGGGGTTCAGTGTCTTGCTCAAGGACACTTCGACGCTAACTCTGGGGGAGCCCGGGTTCGAACTGGCAACCATGCGGTTACCATCCAGCCACTCTACCCCTGAGCCAACACCGCCCCTAACCTCACTCACTCACACACACACACACACACACACACACACACACACACACACACACACACACACACACACACACACACACACACACACACACACACACACACACACACACACACACACACACACACACACACACACACACACACACACACACACACACACACACACACACACGGCCTTCACTGCATGTCCTCCCCCCCATTTCCCATTTCCTGTCAGCCTACTGTCTGTCCATCCCTATACTATAAGGTCCCTCCAGAAAAAAATACAAAATAAAGGCGAAAGCCACAAAAAAAAGGAGAAAAAAAAGCAGTGGCTACAAGGAGGTAGTAGCCTATATGGGACATTAATCAAATAAGTCTAATTGGATTTGTTCTCAGCTAAATAAAAGACCTATAGCCTGTTTTATCTTCACTTCACAACAACAAACAAAACAAGAAAAACAATAACATTTTCATTTGTTATGAGTAGCATATAAATCTTTATAAATCTTTGCAGCAATCTTTTGCAGTCACTTTTGGGATAATTAGCAGCATTTTATCTAAAAAAAGCCTCATATTTAAAATGTGTTTCTGTTTGTGTGCAGCAGTAGGTCTATGTCAGAGCAGAGGTCCATCAGAGAACTCAATGGTAGCATGATAGCCCTTACTTAGTGTGGTTGTATTGCATTGGCTAACCTTCTTTTATCGCAATGTTCAGTTCACAAATGTTGCTGTTGTGTTCGTTCATTGTTTTTTGTTACAGTTTTTTTGTCATTGGTCAATGGTCATGTTTTCAAACTCACTTTGGGAGCCTATTATGTAATCTCTCTCTCTCTCTCTCTCTCTCTCACGCACGCACGCAGGTACAGCTTCAAGCTCGATGCCACTGATTGACAGCCTGCAGTTGGCGCGTGACAAGCAGAATAGTCAGCTGGCAGCGGTATGCGCTCGCTCTGCCCTGTCAGTCACTCCGCCATCGGAGATGAGAGATGGATGGGTGATCTCAATCCCAAATCCCAACACCTGTTCAAAGGTAAGAAACCCCGAAAGATGTATTTGAAATAGCTAAATGTGCAGTACGCGTCGCTACGTGATTTATTATTATTATTAATAATAATAATAATAATAATAATAGACTATTAGCATTTATTTATAGATTTTTTGTATTATGTTAAAATAAAGTGTTCACTACCTCTATTCTGATAGTAGCCCTGAAACAGAAACATGACTGTCATAATCATGTGAACCATGGCTATTCTGATAGTAATGATTGTTAAGCCTATAAAGTGCCTGTTCAGTAGGAGTCTCTCCTGCTCTTTACACAAACAAACTGCATTTTCACGTCGACATAGCAATTTTATTCAATCAGGAAAGAGAGATCATTACAGGATTAGGATATACAGCTGGATAAACACGTTAAATTGGAAGTGATGACAGAAAGAATTGTGCAGACAAACTGATATTGGGTACTTTCTCCTGATTGGATCGGATGAAATTGGCAACCCACCTGAAAATGAATTTTCAGTTTATTGAAGAGCTGAGACCCCATTATATTTCATTGATTTGATGTTTTGCGTTTTAGCATTTTTTTCATGACTCCTGATTTCCATCCATCCTCAAGGCAAAAGTGTTTTTCCCACATTTATTGATTTATTATTTTGCAAATATGATCTCAGGTGCATGGTAAGTACGTAAAACGAATCAATAATAGCCTAGACAGTTGGTTCCCATCAATGCATTCTTCTAATTCTTCTATGGAATTGTGTAATGACATGTTTGTATCGCAGGGGGCGCTGTCCGAACACCTCTTATTCACAGAACAGTTTAGTGTAGAAAGGTGATTCATGTTGAACAAACTCACTGTTGTCGTCTCGTCTGTCATGTTCGTCATATGATTTAATAATGAACATGGGTCTCAGATATGAATATGATATCTGGCTTGTAGTTGTAACTTGTAACTCAATTTCACTCGCCATCTACAGTCGTAGAATAACGGTTTCAGGAAGCATTTTCAATTTAGATTTGCTTTAAAAAATAATGCACAAGTAATGCACAAGCCACTTGAAGTGGCTATGATTTTATATTCGATAGAACGATCAAAACTAGCAGTTGTGTTCAGCAGATCTGGATTTGCACATGGGGCTTAACCGAGGGTTCCGAAAGGGGCTAGGGGCAGGTAATGGTGCAGTGGGGGTCCCCAGGGTCCCTGATGGGGCCCCCCCCCCAGCTAAATTAGTTAATATACTATCAGTTGTAGTTTCGTTCGGAGGTCCGCGGCCCAAATGAAGTTGGAAATCGGGGGTCCTTGTCTCCTTGACGTCATGAGAAAGTTTGAGAGCCCTTCTAACCATGCTAGTTCTACGGCCGTCGCGTACCCACCACACACACACGCTCACTTCCACGCACGGCACTACGTGCACGCACGTCTTCTCCCCCAGCTCAGCTCGGTCCGTGTGTATTATTGCTGCTCTCGCACCATCCACCATGGGGAGTTAAGGGCAAGACGACGGGGCTGTTTTCCTTCGTATGGTTCCTACCTGAAAGCTGTCCTTATGCCGCGTTTTGGACTCCACAGCTCGCGCCAGTATCCCCAATGCAGCGGATTACGGGGAGCGGGCTTTCAGAGACGGTAGGACGCGCACTTTGGTGAAAAACATGAGACGTTCACGTAGCTTGCTAACTAAACTAGCTAACAAGGCTAGCTGGCTGCGAGTCATAAAGATGCCATGGATACGTCGGTGAGCTCACAACTAAGCGCCATCTAGCGGAAGTGCGTTTGGACCAACACCGCGAAAGCGCGATAGTGATTTATTTAACCAACACACGTTGACGCCGGGATTTTGTTTATAACTTTCAAAAATTGACACATTAGCCGATGCACAAGATGACAACCGCTTCGCGATGCGACGCGTTGTGAGTTTGAAGATCGGCTTTTGAGTGTTTTCGCTATTTGCCGTAAAGTGAAGCAGGTCTTAAGTGCTTAAACTGGTGGAGTACTGCTAGTACTACATAATAAACTTCATACGTTGTCCGCTGACGATGGCATTTACGGTTCTGTAGAATATATGTATATAAATTATATATTTAAAGAAAATGGAATGATAAATGGGCTAACGACGTTTCGTTGTAACCGGCTAGGGCCCCACTAGACTGAACCATGGCTCTGGACTGAACACACGCACGTTAGTTGGCGACGTCACGGACCGGCCCTTGTTATCTTTATTCTAGGCTAGCTGGCGCTGCGGCCAACCGCATCCAACAGGGTGAAGAAGGGAAAAAAACGTGCCCTCGCTTTCTTCTGTTGTTTGATCTCTGTTCCCAGTGTTGTGTTAAGGTTATAGTGCAGCCATTACCAGAGACTACTTTGGGCTTAGTGTGGATAAAACGTGAAAAGTCGTTGGTGCTGAAGTGTAGTGGTTTTGAACTAATGCTTCACACACAGGCCCGTCTTGTGTGGTTGTAGAGTTTGTTTCTATACCCATCCCCCACCGTCTTTGCAGGCCAAGATGAATGAGATTCTCACTTCAAAGCACCGTGGCACTGCTGGTGGCATTGGTCTTATGCAAGGTTAGCTATATAGTTAACGTTTGCTGCTCTACCCCTGGCTAGCCAAGTGATCTCGTCTCACGTGGAATTTCAGTTTTGTTTTGGCCACCTGCTAACATTAGCCACTTCGCTAGCTGTCTGGAAAGATAAACAAATTCTCTTGCTAGCCATCACTTGCCAATGTACTGCTCACACAGCCCCACTGAGATCTATCATTTTTTATGTCTTTGTGGCGTGCACTGCTAGCTACCAGCAAGTAACTTGGAGTATAAACATAACCGGATCGTTATGTTAACAGACGTGTAGTTACCAGTATGTTTATGTAGCTAACACATGACTGCAGTTCTAAACTTATTCTGCGTTTGTGTTGGTCAAGGCCAAACATGAATCATTATTCACCATATTGTTATTGTCGCATTCTCCAGTGGGTTTGGTTTGATGATGGATCATATAATAGTCTTTAGAGGAGATAATGATGGACACAACTGTATTTATTTAGCATCATGTCACTGATCTTTCCCTAGCTGTTGTCACTGATATCTCCCCTATTTGTGTATCAACTATCATTTCTCCTTTCCTTTTTTTTTAGGGAGAATTGTTTGTCAGCAGAATTTTTGCTAGAGGGGAAGATCTGACCTCTGCATCTTGGAATCAGAGACATGAGTGTTGTCAGAGAATTACATGGGATTGGGTACCGGGGTGGGGTTGTGGCCTCTCTGGGTGGCCCCACCCACTTTACAGAGGATGCTCCACGGCCCCCTGTCCCCGGTGAGGAGGGATCTGATTTGGACCCCCCAGTCCAGTCAGCTTGTACCCGTCCAAACATTCTCTCCCAGACCCTCTACCACCCCCCACCTTCCTCCTCATCTAAAATGGCTGATCTGCCTAGCTACACACCATCTTCATCATCTGCAACTCCCCGGCGCCCTGACCTGGACTTGGGCTATGAACCTGAAGGCTCGGCCTCGCCAACACCACCTTACCTGAAGTGGGCAGAGTCCCTTCATTCTCTACTGGATGACCAGGAAGGAATACAGCTGTTCCGTAACTTCCTGTGCCAGGAAGGGTGTGCAGACCTTCTTGACTTCTGGTTTGCCTGCTCGGGGTTCCGAAAGACCGGTCAGGAGAAGAGGGCTAAGCTGGCCAAGGCCATTTACAGGAAGTACATTGTAGATGGTAGTGGGATTGTATCCAGACAGATCAAGCCAGCCACCAAGAGCTTCATCAGAGATTGTGTGGTGAGGCCACATCCAGACCCTGCAATGTTTGAACAGGTGAGATATGATGGTTATGAATGAATAAGAGAATTTGGTAGTGATGCATGTCGTTCAGAAAAGGCCACCATACATCAGCGCCGGGATTTCTTTCAAAATAGGAGCTCGGGGTGCCGGGCAGATATTGCAGCGTTTACTCTGAAAGCCGGGGGCTTCCGTTCCATACAAAAACCGGGAGGCATAATGTTGCTTGCTTACCTCGCTATGATTACGATCGAGTCTCTCTAGAAGCGTTAATATTTTAAACAAGGCATGTTGAAGTCAGAAATGAAGACCGAAGTATAGCCATCTGGTCAAAACCACGGAGAGCTCACGGAGAGCTAGATTAGGAGAGACGAGCCTTTCTTTATGAGCGCTAAACAAGGAAGTGAACGGCAGCGTGCATGTGCGAACAGCAAGGAGTATGGTGCAGAAGGAGAGGCCAACCCCCCCAAAAATGAAAAAAATCGGTTGGATTAGTTATGACGGTTCCACACGTCGTACGGTCTGAATCTTAACATTACGTTTTTTACTTATTTTTATTATTGGTAAAAGTTAAAGAATTTAGCAACAAATCATGTTGTGACAAAGAAAATGACAGCTAGGACTGTAATTTGACCCTCTCATAAAATGGTAGGGCAATTTGAAATGCCCTACATCCAAGTACAGTTAAGTGAAATGTGCGTGTCCATCCCAGGCCCAGACAGAGATCCAGACCACCATGGAAGAGAACACCTACCCTTTGTTCCTCAAGTCGGATCTATATCTGGAGTACACTCGGACGGGAGGGGAGAGCCCCAAGCCTAACCCTAGTGATCAGAGCCCTTCTTCAGGGACACCCAAGCCTGTTCCGGGGTACTTACCTACGCTTGCTGAGGATGAAGAGTGGAGGTGAGTTGAATTAGGGACTTGGTGTTGCTGTAACATTAGTGTGACTGTTTCTCGCCGGTGGGAACGCTTTTGACTAAGCATCAAATGCTGTGAATCATTTCTTAAAGGTAGTGTAAGTGATTTTCTTTAGTTAAAAAATGTAAAAGCTCCACATTGTGATAGTACTCATTGCTATATAGTGTTTGTTGCAGTAACAGGAGTCTCCATGTCTCTCCAGCTTTTTATTAAACAGAAAATGCATTTTCAGAAACTGAAACTGGGATATCAATTTTATCCAGTCAGGATACAGATTAAACAAGTGGAATTGTAAGTGATGACGCAAATAAATGAGCAGACAAAATTAGAACTGGAACACTAAAAATTAAGCTCATAAATAGGGGTGCAGTACTTAGTTCAGACCGTCAAACGACAACCTACCTCAAACCATAACCGCAAGCACGGGATCAGCGCATGTTCGAGCGGTTCCCGCATGTCGGACTAATGCTCCGTCAGAATTAGCCCTTCGCTAAGTCCCTCCCCAACCCATCCTTGTCCAATAGGCATGTTAGCTGCTAAGAAAGCTTGACCTGCATATCAACCGTTGCTAAACTATTTGGATTGGCATTGGACAATCGCTTTTTGGGGTGGGATTTAGTGAAGGGCTAATTACGTGTGGATCCCTATAAATAGCTCTCTCCTGATTGGCTGAAATGTTGTCACCTACCTGAAAATGTATTTTCTGTTTAAAAAACCTGAACTGGAGAGGCAGGGAAACCCCTGTTACTGAACAAACACTATAGCAATGATTACTATCAGATTTAACCTTTAACAAAAAACTTTTTGTTTTAACCAAAAAATATTACTTTAATAATGCACAGGTTGCCACAGACGTTATAACGAGATTTGATAAATAAGCATTAATCCAGAGTTAAATGTGCCGAGATATGCTAATTAGAATGTCATTTTTATCTTAGATGCGGGGGAGGGGGATTGAGGGAAATGGAGGACGAAGAGGAGGACGAAGGAGACACACCAGCCAGTAGACTTACTCACAGACTGTTGATGGAGACTGCACCGCAGAGAAACTCATCCAACCGGAGGCGGTCGGATACCAGGGAGTTCAGGTGTGCTCATCATGAAAAATCTGGAATGTTTGTGGAATTTAACCACCATATACTTTTAACAGATGCTGAAAGATACTAAAGTGGACACTGGCGAATGTAATTTATTTAGCACAAATCTCTATGTTCACACAATATCCTGTTTGTTCACCGTCAGGCCATGGAAAGAGCCGGTAAACCCATACTATGTGAACATGGGCTACGCTCGCGCTCCTGCAACCAGTGCTAACGACAGCGAGCAACAGAGTATGTCCAGCGATGCAGACACGCTTTCACTGACCGACAGCAGTGTGTAAGTAAACGCACACATTTAAACCGACACATTTATACAAGGTAATGGGTCCTGATCTGATCCTGATCTACATTTGTCTGTTTGTGGATATAGACAGACTTGATATTAACACTTCTGTGTATCTTTTCCCTCTGTTTGTGTCTTTGCAGAGATGGTATTCCTCCATATAGATATCGTAAGCAGCATCGTAGAGAGATGCATGAAAGTGCCAAAGCCAATGGACGTGTGCCCCTACCTCATATACCTGTAAGTAATACTATTGATTTAACCCCATGTGTACAAGCAAAACACCAAACTACTACTACTACTTTGCTTTAAAATATTAAAGCAAAATTACCCTTTGCTAGAGGGTTGATTTGTGTAGTTCCTGGGGATGCAGTGGTTCTCATTCATATTTGAACATTATAGTTTGCCATTCCCAGTTCAGCATTTTAAGTTTTACAATTAGATTTTGCGTTACAACTGTACTTCTTACTGCCAAATTTGCATATGTCACTGGAAACTCCTTGCCGCAAGTCAGTGCAACGTTGTTGCTCGCCAAAAAAAGCTGATCTGCAAGCATTGTGGCGAGTTACTAAGCTTGTACACAACAGACCTGCCTGCCAACCTGCGTGCATTTTGCACACGCAAAAATGCCGGCGATGTCCTTGTGAGTTTGGCGCACTGCTCAAGTATGTGCACAGAGCACAGATCTTTGCATGTCCTAATAATACTGAATGACAACATAACGCCAAACTGCGTCTTTCGCCATCTTGTATATTTCTGTCTCTCTCTCGTCTATCTGTCTGTCTCTGTCGCTGATTCTTTCTCTTTACCTCTCTGCGTGCATTTTGCTGGAAAATGTTGTACATGCTTATTATTACTACAAAACGACAGATTAAATCAGGACAAATGTTTTGCCCCGATGAAGAGATGCATGGTCGAAACATCTGGTTGCCTAAATAAAGGCCATTCCTTTTTTAACCTTTTGAGTGCCCGGATCGTCTGTTGTTTTATCAATCAGAACTTTGACTGTGTTTTCCTTACAAATAATATTGAAGTATCTTGATATTATTTGTAAGGAAAATGTGGTGAGCTGCAGATTCTTTCCACCCCATTTATTTTCAACCCCACCCCTTCACTCTTCTTTTCAGTCTTACAGAATTAATTAGTCAAATCTGCCCATTCTACTTACACTGTTCATCCAAATGCCTAACATTACTTTCTGGCCACAGTGGCCTTGCTCCTTCAGCTCAGACTTGTTGGGGAAATCATTATGTGTTGATGTTAATGATGATGATGATTCAATAATAGGCAGTGAGAACGTTGCTGTAAGCTGTAAAAAATGGCGTCAACATCTCTTTTATTTAGAATCTAATTTACGGCGAGCAACTTTGAGGGTTTCATGACGTGTGTGTGTGTGTGTGTGTGTGTGTGTGTGTGTGCAGCGCACGTACCGCATGCCAAAGGACATCCACGTGGAGCCAGAGAGGTTTGCAGCTGATCTCATCAGCAGGTTGGAGACAGTTCTACGAGATCGAGATGCCCAGGAGAGACTAGAGGAGAGGCTGAAGAGAGTCCGTCTGGTGAGCAGAATTAAGAGTGTGTGTGTGTGTGTGGGTGTGGATTATTATTTCAAACCTTTGCCTTGGTTACTATTAGAATATAAAAAATCACACCCGTGTGAAGTGAGGAGCGCTCTTTTCATACATCATTCCGGCCAATCACAATTTGCATCCTCAACCTTCGTCTTCAATGTTTGTGTTTATACAAACACTCAAAGCTGGCCATTCATTGTCAATGGTATTCAATGTTTGTGTTAACACAATGTTTGTGTGTGCACAACAAACCCTCAAAGCTAGCGCCCCTCAAAAACATGTTTTTAAAGAGTGAAAATAGCTATTTTCAAATTAATTTAGTCGAATCTATTCAAAATGTTTCACGTCGATTCGTTATAACCGAAAAGCAAGGTTTTTCTTCATATATGCATACATTTGAATATTTGTTTTGATATATTCTGTTAATTTCCAGCACAAAGGTTTACTCTCGGGTACTGATGAATGTTTATTTTCACTTCCAAACAGGAGGAAGAGGGCGATGACGCCGACATCTCTGTTGCAACCTCGATGTCCTCCCACAGCATACCACTCTCCATCCCCCCATCTTCCTTTCCGCCGCTCTACGGTGCCCGTTATTCGGAGACCACCGCCAACACGGCAACAGCGGCCACCTACGGGGGTCTGGTTGCTATGGAGGATTCCCACGACGATGACCCCGAGTCCATCTTGGATGAGCATGTGCAGCGTGTGATGAAAACGCCGGGCTGCCAGTCGCCTGGGGCGACCAACACCAGTTTGGGAGGTGGGCGGCACTCTCCCCCGAAGGCATCGCGTTCTCCTGACGGAGGGAGCGCCCCGCATCACTATGCACCCTCTCACTACCCTCCCCACCGAGGGGGGGTGCACGGCCTGCCTGCTGCAGGCGTCAAAGGTAGGAACACTGGGCTCAAAGGTAGATGCACTGTTTTTGTTTTGGCTATTTTTTTCCCCCTAATCGGAATATTATATTTTGAACATGGCACCACTGCAAAGCCTGTTCTCAGCATGGCTGTAGTTCAGGACATGGGCTGGCTCGGGCTGGGCCAGTTCTGGAGAAGTGCACTGCACTCGCATGTAAAAAATGCCCCATCAAACTTTCAGATGCTGTTTTTCTCCCAGTGTGGAGGAAGAATGATTAGGATTTTCATTGTCATCTCTCGCCCTTGAAATATATGTTGTGTTGTGTTGTGTTTGAACAATAATAGCAATTCAAAACAGTTGTCCTCAAAACCACACCTCCAGTCGCTGTCATAAGAACGGGAGGTGCGCTCATGATCACGGCAGCAGAGCCTATTTGTGCACGGCTGCACGCGCACCTGCAGTCCATCAAGTATCATTTATGCTTCGTCCCGCGATGGTGTCGTGCACGCAGACCTCTACGCTCACAACAGTTGCATCTGCGATGCGATGTGAGCTTGTATATCAGCTGTTCTCTGTGCGCAATACTGTTGGGCTTTGAAGTATAAATGTCTCCTAGGGTGCACCTCACTAGCCAACTCACAAGAGGAGGTTGAATGGACTGAAACCAGCGCTCCCCAAAACAACAGGTTTGGAGATCTGTTGGGAATTGATTACATGAAACAGTCACCCAGTCCCAATGTTTGTAAACAAATAATTGGTCTATACTCTGTGGTGCTACTTTACTCTGTGCTGTACTCTACTGGCCACGTTAGGTGTTGCAGCTGTCCGTGCATACATAAAACACACATTGCTGCATAATGGAGCGGTTAGGCACGCTCAAAATGTGAAGCTACAATATAGAAGTCACAACGCAGCAGGCTTGCTATGCTAGTCAAGTGATCTGAGGTGCAACAAAATGTGCCAAACCGATCCTCATAATAATACATTTCTCTGCGGCTCTGCCACTTAATAATGACAGAGCGCCTGTGTGTGCACGTCCAGTCCTCAAGTGCTTCTCAGGGCTCAAGCAGACCCTCTTCCCCGCCTCAGCCTGCCCTAGTCTAGCAGTGAAATGTGTTATTAGGACCAACGACCAACATTAGGACAAATCAAAGTTATCAAACGGCGAAAGTAGCCGATCTGCATGAAAACACAGCTGTATGTCTCTGCGTGCTCCTATAAAATGAAGCATGGATTGGCATTTGGCACACACATTCAGTAAAGGCAACTTGGGGAAAACACCATTTTTACCACCCCCAAAATGTGTGAGCTGCGTGCGCCATGTTATTAATTAAAGTATTCTTCTCAATATTCACTGCTGTAGAGATGATGTGAAAGCGAGAATGAAATGCTGTACCAATTTATGATTTGACCATTTCAGGAGTGTTTACTGTTTTTCTTTTCTCAAAGTGTTCACAACTTTTGTGTTGCAATACTTCAGCCCTATTTGATAAGGATAAGTTGGTATAGAGGACGTGGATCCAGCATGCCCTCGTGAACCTGTCATTGTTGTCTGTCACAGGGGCACATCACCACAAGCAGCTCTACCACCACAAAGGAAGAGAGGGGCAGGAAGAGGCAGGGTCACGGCCCCAGGCTAACTTTCTCTGGAACGGAGACCCAGCCAACCAGTATGCAGGGAGGGGTCGCAACTATGCAGATGGCGCTGGAGCCAGCACGCTTGAGGGAATGGGCAACAGGTTGGTTGTAATCCCATGTGTACATCTCATGTGTACATTTATCAGGTCAGTAAGTGTGCTCTCTCTCCTCTATTTGGATTACCTAAACTTGTGTCTCTGTGTCTTTTGTCTGTATCGCAGTAGTAAAGGTAGCACACTATCAAGGCGGGGCTGTAAGAAAAGCGAGTTGTCTGGTAAAGTTGACGAGGGCGGACGTGGTGTGGAAGCCCAGGTACCTCTGGAGGACATGGAGAGGAACCAGAAGATTCTGCAGTGGATGATGGAGGGAGAGGCACTCAGACACAAGAAGAGCACACATAGGTCAGTTCCACGTACATAACATCTCTATCATGGTCATTTCCACTCGCATCGCAGCAGTGGCTCAGGAGATGGTGGTCGCCTGGGATTCGGAAGGTTCCTTGCTCCCATTGACTGTGTTTGTGTGGATAGAAGTGCTTTGCATCCGAACACTAGAAAGATTCTATATAAATGTAGTCCACATGTAGACCTTTATAACCGATAAACTATGAGGAGGGGTGCACATAACGTTTTGGGCTAGTTCTCAGGGGAGCACCTGGAGATGTTGCTTGGTATGCTGTACGCACACTCAAATATTGTTTTATATACAAACACAGATCTTCATGACCATAGGAGGCTACAATGCAAGCGTTTCAGTTCATATGGCAACACAGCCATATGAATATTTAACTAGTAACGCTATAAATACGTTGTTGGTCCTGGCGGCGGTACGTAAGAGTGCTTTTTCGGTTGATCAGACGTGCAACATTTATTTTGACCACGCATGCGCACCAGTTATGTGCACCCCTGAATATGAGCGTTCTACAGTAGTTGACCTTCTGGTTGAATATGAGCCCAAATTAGAGCCTTTGACTTATTTGTTTAAAAAAGTGCTTCATATTTTATGAGGGTATTTGCAAAAAAGAAAAAATCACACCCATGTGAACTGAGTGGTGCAACTCTGGGTGGGGGTCCCCGGGAGGTCCCCAGAACCTCCAGACCCACAGGAACGCACCCAGGGTGCTGGCCCGGTTCCGGCAAGCTGCCCCATGTCTGAAACTGTTGAGAAATGACAGTTACTGTGTGGGACTTCCAGACCTACAGAAATGCGGCCAGGGGCCGGGCCGGTTCCGGCGAGCCGCCCCGCGTCCAAATCGGTTGAGAAATGACAGAGTTACCGTGACGCTATTTCCGTGCTCGGACAGACCCAGGGACACACATTGCTGGACAATGGAGTGGCTGCACCACTAAAAAATGCTTTATCTTTTTTGTAACCGGTTTCTTGTTCAATTTCAGCACATCCTCATTCTTTCTCTCTCTCTCCCCCCCAGTGGTAGCACAAGTGGCTCCAGGAGGACAACTGGCAGTTCAGAGTCTCCAAGGCCGACCTCAGTGGAGCGTCCAGGGGCCGTCCACCCCTGGGTTTCTGCCCAGTTGCGGAACAACCCCTCGTCATTGGTCTCGCCCTCCATCCCCTGCTCTTCGTCCGCCCAGGTCCAGCCCTCACATCCTTTCATCCAGGACCCAGCCATGCCCCCTAATCCAGCTCCCAACCCCCTCACCCAGCTGGAAGAGGCTAGGCGGAGACTGGAGGAGGAAAGGAGGAGGAACGCAATATTGCAGGCCAAACAGAGGTAGGATTCTGTGCATGTGTGTGTGCATGTAGACATGTACAATACTTTTGTTGACCTGATTAATATGTTTTGACATTGAAATGTTATTTGTCAATGTCTGCACCCTGTAAATTAAAAAGGCTTTAATTGTCCAAGTTTGCGCCAGTGCCTTCCTTCTTCTACTGACATGTATGTTACTTTCCTTCTTTCTCTTAGGCATAAGTCTGGCAAACGACAGGTGTGTGAGAATGTGACGGTAGCGTACTATTTTTGTGGAGAGCCAATCCCATACCGGACATCAGTCAAAGGGCGCGTGGTAACATTAGGCCAGTTCAAAGAGCTGCTTACCAAAAAGGGCCTCTACAGGTGAGAATTTAAAACAAAAATAAATCCAAATAAACTTAAACATTGATTTCATTTTGTGCCTTTTGAAAGATATGACGTGCTCTCTTCAGAATATAATGTGTACTCTTAAATGTCTTACTGACGTCTTTGAAGAAGGTATGAATTGTGTTAATTTTGTGTTTGTCTGTGTATGTGCAGGTTCTACTTCAAAAAGGTGAGCGATGAGTTCGACTGCGGGGTGGTGTTTGAGGAGGTTCGTGAGGATGATGCCATCTTGCCCATCTTCGAGGAGAAGATCATTGGGAAGGTAGAGAAGGTTGACTGAACAGGAAGCGGAAATGGAAATTGGAAAAGGAGATACACCGGCACAAGGAGGATCTTAGAAGAGGATAAACCTGAAGACTTGGGAATAAAGACTGAGCACAACGAGGAATTGAGCGACAGAAAGTGGACAGATGGAAACTGGAACGTGCAACAGAAGAAGCGATACTAGGAGGCATAATATAGACATGGCAAAGCATGGAGAATTGAGGGCAGGGTTGTTTGGTCTTGAGTGATTGAGGCGTTGTTGGCATTCACTCAAACCTACATAAAGAGCAAACGCCTGTTGGATGGAAGAGGAGGGGAGGAATGGAACACAAGTGTATTTCATCCGTCTTTTGTCTCTAGTTGGTATATTTCAGGAGGACTGTTGAAAAAGCTAGAATCTAACCAGTCTTCCACGTTCACGACGTTGGGTGGACGGTGTGAGGGATGGCTGGATGGAGAGAGGTTAAACTAGTCTTCCACTTCCAGTGCTCGGGAGGAATCCCTCCTCCGCAGACCATTACTGATGCTGCTACATTACCATGGTGACTAAACGGTGCTTGGGACAGTAAATAATGCAGCTATGTTCCATTCTGGAGTCTTGCTGCCTAACACACTGTTCCTGATCAGCTAGTGTGCAAGAGGAGAGGGATAATCCCCCCCCCACCCTTGTTTTTCCTTTTTCTAACAGAACATTGCCTGCCTCTCCTCTTGTTTACGTCATTGCCTCATAACGGGAACACTCACCCCTGATTCATAGATGTCATCTAGTGATTGTATCACACCATTGTGTTCAATGACAGCAGTTCTCTACCGTACATAACTTGTTTACCAAAGCTACATATTTTTTATATGATGCTGCGCATACAGAGCAAGTATCCTTACTATGTGTTCTCATTTTATTAGCATTGTGTACAGGGCAGGTACTATTAGGTGTTGTTAACACCCTACACTCGTGTCAGATCTCAATTTGCTGTTGTATATTTGTGTATGTTAAAATTTGGAATGTAGTTGTTAGTCCTTTTAGGGCTCCCCCTTATACCCGTATCCTGTACCCCAATTCTATACTGTTTACATTGGGATGTGCCCTAGCATTCTACCTGACAATGAATTTTAAAAACAAGAGTAGCTGTAGCCATAGTTTTCAATTCCATTCTTTGATAATTATGGAACGGGTGGTGCTCACTATAGACATGCCACCCTGGACCTGGAACATAGTGTCTTATTCACTCCAGAGGATCACATTATGTTATTTTGCACCTCAACTATAATACCCTGTCGACTTAACTCCAAACTCAATGTAGGTGCCTGCCTGTCTTTCCGGCCAGTGCCATTACTATCTACAAGGCGTGCGTGTGAATGTGTGCGTGGCTGTGTGTGTGCCTGTGTGCGTGCGCCTGTGTGAGTGTGTGTGTGTGTGTGTGTATTCCTGAACCCTGCCAAAGAGAATATTAGGAATGCCTACCTTTTTGTGTCACTATGAATTCCCTCAGTGTCCAATGTAATGTTTCAACTGGAACATTACAGGAATCTTCTGCTGCTCCCATCCCAAATGTCCAAATTGTAAATGTAGATTTTAAACACTACAGCAAATGTACACCCAACCTAATTCAATATAATAGAGAATGACCTTGAGGCCAGAACACCAGACCCGACAAAACGACATACATTCACGTCATGCCAGCAAATTAACAGCTGAATGTACGTTGTTATTAATGTGGGGTGTTTTCTTGCTTGCATTCTCCATGTCTTTAAATGATTCACTTCATACATTGTCACTATGAGAAATCTTCAGTGTTACTTTTAAGGCAAATTTATACTTTATTGAATGGCCGCATCGCTTGATGAGAAAAAGAAAAAAGTCCAGTGAAGCGGCCGTTCGACAAAGTATAAGTTAACCCGTAGTCGATGGCCAGAATAAGTCTGTACAATTTCTGTACTGATACTAATGAATGTGCTCTTAAGAGGGCAAAGAGGTCTTCCTGTAATGTCAAATAGAATTTGTCATGGGTGTGGCCTGGTAAGGGAAAAGATACAATGGGGAAAATGTATTTGTCCTTAATTCAACCCATTATGCCTTCAATATGAAATGGAAATTTTTAGATATGTATTTGTTTATAAAAAAAAAAGTTTAATAATCACCAAGCATGTTCTTTATATGAAATGTTTTCCTGATAAGTTGAATTATTGTCTATTTTGTTAAATGTTTTAGTTGTGAACAGCTATGGCCCTTTGTTGGTATGTTTTTTCTGACTTGGTAGAAAGAATGCCCTGAAATGAATGAATAACAACACTGTAAGAGTTGTTTCTTGTGATTAGCACAGATATTTTTTCAGATGGACAAAACCAATAATTAACGTCTGTTGTGTCATCAAATTGTGTGAAACACAGTGCCTTTTAAATCATATACGTAAGTCTAAATTTGTTATTGAACCAGTTCATGCTTTTAATGCGTTTTTTTTTTTTTTACAATTTCATGTGCGATCAGTTCTGTTATGGATAGCTATGCTGTAAATATGTACATTATCATTTCATACATGTCTTCAAACCTGCACCTCATGTCCATGGTGTTTCTGTTTTTGAAAGATAAACACCAACCATGTCAATGTGCTGGTTCCACTTGTACATTTCTTTTAAAAAAGGTACTTCGTAATAAAGACAATGACTAAATCTAACCTTTCTCCTGTTTATTTTGGTCAAATATGTGTATATTTATTTAACCCTCCATGACAAATGTATTCCTTTGTCTATTTTCTAGAGTAGTCAGAGGAAGGACTTTATCTTTAGTTTAAAGTACAATTAATTCCTAGGTAAATGTGTTCAATAATTTCACATTGACCAGAATGTTGTCAATGTTGCAGTTTGCACATGCGTAGATAGTGGATGGAGCCCGCACACCACAGGTACAAGAAAGACGTTCTTTATTGAAAGAACGTCTTGCTTGTACCTGTGGTGTGCGGGCTCCATCCACTATCTACTAGTGTATTTAGCCCCGCACCCAGCCTGTCGATGTGCGTATTCTACGTCCCCACTGTTTGCACATAAAACATCACATGAAGGAAGAACAGAAGAACTGGCTTTATACAATCTTAATTGGAAGGATACCAATCAGGCCATGCAAGGCAAGGGAGATGATGTCGCATTGCCAGACAAGATTGTCGGTAATCACATCACAGGGCCTCACAGGCCCTGAATACCAGAGTTGTGTAAAGCAGTTCTCAAAGTGGGGTTCCAGGGAGCCCCCTCCAAAATGAGTAGGGTTACCGCTTCAACTCTGTTTGAAAATTGCTGACGTCTACTTCATTGAAATGTGTTTCTTCCCTACTTGAATACCAGACCACGGACACATTTAATAAATGTATTCCATAGCTTTGAACACATTTTAAATTCTATCTATTCCACATGCTAATTTACAGTACAGCACTGCATTAGGTTCAATATGAGGATCTTTGCAGAATTTGGTTGCATCGAATCCAAATCCTGGGTCAGTGTTTTATGGCCACGAGATGTCGCTGTTGCATATATTACCTTAGGCGAGGTTCTATGGTTTCTGTTTATGTCAGACGTAAGTCTCGCATAGATATGACTTCAGTTCAGTCTGACTAATAAAATACTGGCGACTGGCTACCAAAGATAGTCCCAGAGTGACAGATTAGCTCTGGTCTGGTCAGGCATGTAAATGGCATGTAAATGTAATTGTTATTTGTTAGCCTCGGTACCCAGGCTTTTATTTTCTTTCCATTTGGCTTCAAAATTGCCGACAGCTATCTGCAGCTATTTTTTAAGAGTACCATAGCCGGCCTATATTTAATTTAATTATTCGTTTTCCACAACAGTGATGTTTGATCACACTGCTGTGCTCCACGTAATAAATCCTGGAACTGGTAATTGATATCAGTCATCATAGACCACTAGTCTGACTCAGCATGAGCATACGTCACACCTTAGAGTATTATTTTGTCACACATGACCTGTTATGTTATGTATGTGTCATGTCAATGTGTGACTGTTTTTGCTGTGTGTTCAAGTTTGTGATAAATTGTCTAAAAGTAATATTGTTAATTGTAAGTAATAATAGATATATGTATGTATCATCTTGAAAATGGGTGAGTTCGAGTTTGATTGATCCTTTAAGTACTGTTACATCCCCGGGCAATGGGATAGTTTATTTTCGCCAATGGGATCTGCCTTTTTATCTCCAATGACGACGTAAGACGTAAGGTCAAAGTTGAATTATGACGTGAACAACACAGGAACTTTTGCTTGCAGTAAAATTGTGAACATGTTTATTTTGTTTTTGTTTTGATTCAGGTAACTGTTTGAGGAAAAAGGTCGGCGCGTGAATTTATGCAAAACCATGCAAAACCGCAAAACCATTGTTTGGACAATTTGAGGTTTTGGCGGATTGTTTACATGCTAATCTTTCCGACTAGCTAACGCCGCTAGCCTAGCCAAAGCCATGCCATGGTATGCCATGGATGCGCTGAGCATAGTGGAGAATGAGGTCACACTGGAGGGTCTGGACGGGGTGACCGTCCCCTCTCTGTGGATACGCCTGCAGACTAGGACTCCCTCGTTCCCTCTCAAACTAGACCCACTCACCAAGGAGTTCATCTGGAAGTCGTTGATCCACAACTGTGACTTGAGCTTCTATGAACTTCCAGAAGAGAGGGGTGATGTTGTAGTTTTTGACAGGTGAGCGGTGACACTTCGGATTCTTATTGGAATCAATCACTATTGACAAGTGGTATTTTAGTATTGCTGCTGTTAAATACAATGTTACATCGAGCTTAGCCTCGGTCCCAGCCTTGCATCGAGCTGGAATCGAACCCCGGCCTCCAGTTCTGCAGACCTGCAGGTAACAAGCTACGCTAAGCGAGGGTTCTGGCTTGGACGAGCTACTACCTCTTTTTGAGTACTAACAACATTTAGCAGAAAAAGCACGAGTACTGAGTACAGTACATACAGTTAAAGCAAATACAAAGGTAAAGTGATTGAACGCAAGAAAGAATCACTATGGCTTGGTATTCAATTCATATAAACATTAATGACAGACAGACAATTTATTCAATACAATGCAAAAAAACATAATATAAACGAGCACTAATCAAAAAGGGGGAGAACAAAAAGGGAAGGAAACAGTTTGGGGGGAGTGGCATTTGTGATATGCTTGGATTTTTTCTATTTCCGAATTGCAGCCACCTGTAAATGCTCTTTTAGAGTGGTTTTGGATTCACACTTTTTGACTGTTAGCAGAGCAGGGCATTTTTCAGACTTCCTAAACAAACTGGTCAAGCTACTACTTGGCCTCACTCCTCCGCTCGAACCCACCTCACCCCTGCCCATTTTGACAGGCTGGAATGGCTTAGGGTTGACTTTGATGACAAAGTACAGCATCTTGCAATGGGTCTGGTCAAAGCAAAGCAAAGTTACTATATTTACCCAGGGTAACTGGACTAAGCATCAGATACTTGTTTACAGCCAGGCCCTGCTCATAGAACATTTCATGGTAGTGGTTCAATGCCTTGCTCAAGGGCACTTCAGCGGTGGTAATTTTAACGTGCCGGTCCGGGGATACGAACTGGCGACCTTCAGGTATCAAGACCGCTCTGCAAACCGTTCGGCCACCGCTGCCGGCAAGATTTCCTACTCCACCAAGATACCCATATACCTGTCTAAATACTTCCTTAATGTCAACGAAGTCCACACCCACAACACCAGAGGGAGTTCAACAAACCATGTGCAACCCAGATTCGGCTCAAACAAGGGACTAAATTAATTTCGCTCCTATGCCACCAAAATGTGGAACGCCCTACCAACAACAATGTGAATCCCTTGACTTCTTCAAAACCGCTCTCAAAGGGCACCTATGGACGGCTGCAATTCGAAACTGGACCTTGTAAATAAAGTCAGAGTCCCGCCCACCCCCTTCTCCTCTTATTGTATGTTTTATTCCCTTTTTACTTCCTTAATATGATTATTTCGGGGTTTTTTATATATAGAAGTGTATATTTGTAGTATGTCTCTCCATGTTCTGATGAATTGAAAATGGTGGACCCTGTTGTAAACAAATGTAATGCTTTATCATCGTGTCATACACAGTAACAGTTTTTGTATTGACTTGTGCTTTCGTTTGCATACTGTGAAATATTTTTTTCAATCTATCAACCTTGCCAAACCATGAGGCCCACAAGGGTACAAGTCCACCTTCTGGACATGACGCTAGTATGTCACAGGGACTTACCCCAATCCAAACCTTGTGAATCAGTGCCAAGCAGGGAGGCACTGGGTCTTTGGTATAACCCGGCCGGGGATTGAACTCCTGACCTCCCGGTCTCGGGGCCAACACTCTAACCACAAGGCCACTGAGCTGTTGCTGTTTTCTTTTCTTTTATTCTTTTTTCTTTGGCATTTGCTACAGTAGTAGTAATGTGCTGTAGTGAATACCAACAAAGTCGTCCTTTCAACAACTCGCTCCAGGCGTGGAACTGCTCCGCCTCGGTATTCCTAAACTGACCTATGTAAATTATGCTTAAATGGTTAAACCTAACCTTATTCCTAACCTTAACCTCAGTAAAACTATGCCAAAACCTAACCCTATTCCTAAACTTAACCCCAGTAGAACTATGCCTAACCCTGAACTTATTTCTAACCTTATTCTCAGTAAAACAAAATAAAGAATACAAGAACTGATACACCGAGGTCAGTGAGAAAAAAAATGAGGGCAAGCGTGTTTTTGGGTGAGCTGTAGTAACTGAGTCAAATTACTTAACATGGCTCACTCTTGCATACAGATTGCACAGAGATTTGACAACAACTGGGGAACTCCAAACTCGCTATTGCTAACTTAGCTTTAGTGTTTGTGTTTTGGGGGGGTGGGGGGTGGCTGTGTTTGACTGTGTGTCTGACTGTGTCTATGTCAGTGATTCTTAAGCATTTTCATGTCAAGGTCATGGACCCCTAAATTGATAAGTAGTAGACCTGTACTTGCCCGTCGCCATCGGCCAACGGCTAACTTGGCCATGGACAGCCAATTAAAAAGAATTTGGTCCAGAGACCCCCATATGAGGAGAATTGTCAATGTTTTTCTACAAACTCACATTATTGCTACATGATGTGAGCTTGTAGATTGTGTTTTTAAACTGTTTACAGCAGGGGTGCCCACACTTTTTGACTTGAGAGCTACTTTCAAAATGACCAGCTCGGCAAGATCTACCCACCAAATCAATTATTATACCATTGCTGAAAATAGTTTAAATATGTACCTGAGAGGGCTTCGGAATAGTAGAGTTCGTGTTACATTCTGTACAGTATAAGACAAATGCACTTGGAATGGGAAATAGAGGGGGAGAAATGTTTTTTTTCTTTTTTTTAATCGTTTTTTTTCTTCAATATATTTAAATGAAATACTCTTTAGGGGCATGTCATGTGATCTACCTGCACAGCCTTTGTGATCTACTGGTAGATCGCGATCTACCTTTTGGGCACCCCTGGTTTACAGCAATCAGGTTGGTGGCGCAGTGGTAAAGCAGCTGCCCACCACCATGGAGTATGGGGGTTCCAATCCACTGGTCGTGCATCCGGCTTTGTTGAGCGTCTATACAAACACAATTTGTCCGTGTTCTGTGAGGCAAACCGGGTGGGGACTGGGGAGGGGGATAAATGTCACTGCAAGTAGTCATACTCCTACGGGCTGGGGTGGCACCTGTCAGCAGGTAGTGTTGGGCGGGAGGAGTAGGACAAAGGACCTATGTCCTCCTGGTGGGGGCTCCTCACTGGAGGGTGAGACTGTAGGATACAACAGCCGTGACAACACGCATACTGTAAATATGTGAGGGGAGGAATCAATTGGCATAATGACTAAATTGGGGGGAAATGGCAACAAAAATAAATGAACTCTTTCCAATTTGTTTGGGATCCCCGGATCCTACTTTGAGAACCACAGGTCATCTACATCTCATGTCAGTTCTTGTGTGCATTATGCCCGTTTCCACCAGGTTTGCAGACATTGACCCAGAAACAGGGATTGAGTCAACAGAGACATTTACTCACATAAAGACGGATATCTACCCAGTCCACGTCATAGTGGAAGACAAGAATGGTGTGCAAGGCTCCTGTGCTTTCTATAAAGAGCGGACAGATGTCTCTAACATTGTCCGCTCCAATGCCAACGCTCCATTACTCAGCTTAGAAGAGGCTTTCAAAAGGTGGGTCGGATGGCTGAAAGGGCGAGAGGGACTGAAAGAGTGGTATGTAAATACATAGTATGAGTATGTCATTGCAACAGTAAAATTGTCGGTCTTCATTTTAATATGAAAGTATAAATAAAAATTGACCCATTTGGATCAGTGGTTGTTACACGCTTTTCCGGAGCTAGCTCATATGCCACTGGTGGTGTGCTCACTTTCCACTCCTCACCTCGATACAGATTTGGCCGGAAGCTTGTTGTCGTGGCGTCGCAGGAAGTGAGATTCCGTGCACTGATCAGTCCCGAGGGGGACCCTGATCTGACACTCGGTGACCACACATACTGTATACTGGAACGATTGGGCCGAGCACGCTGGCAAGGAGAGGTACAAAGGGAACTGCACAACATCTCATTCAAGTATGTGGCACACACACACACACACACACACACACACACACACTGTACAGTAGCATGTTTTATTGCACTCCATGTTTAGTTTGACCCATTAAAACTTGAGGACGATTCTACAAATGCCATCTAAATCAGTAGTTCTCAAACCTTTTCGTAATTCAAAATTATTCAACATTTTTCAAACACTTTCAAGATCTTTCAAAAATGTAAAAAGAAATAGCAGATGTACAAGCTCACAGCGCCACAAGGTGACACTGTGAGCTTGTATATCTGCTATCTTTGAATGGCCAATGGTAAAATCTAAAATGACACAGATGCTTTCCCTCTGTGTTCTCTCTGTGTTCTTATTAGAGAAAAACATGTTTAGTATGTTCATGTGATATAGAATAGATGACTGTCCCTTCCACACATAGGATGCTGTGTACCTTTTATTAAATAAATGACATTGAGGACCCACAATGAATACAAAGCTTATTGTACAACTTACAATAGAATGTAAAGTTAACTAGGTTTGCACAAGTGAAACATATATAAACCCCTATACAGATTTTAGTAATATAAACCTCTACAGATGTTAGTAATTTATATAAATCCCTATCCTTATACAGATGTTAGTATACAGTATAAACCCCTATACAGATGTTAGTTCAGCATGACAATAAACTGAACACGAAGAAGGATTTCTTGACTCTTCTTGACCTGTATGTGTTTGTGAAACACACACACACACACACACACACACACACACACACACACACACACAAGCTGTTAACCAAAGTAAGCCCTATTGTATAATTCATTGTATGAAGGAAGGTGTTGTGTGTGAAATAAGTGATCTTTTTTAAAGACTTGCATACTTGGTTGAAAGTGGCCAATGAGTTGTACTGTGATTGGATAGGATGGATCCTGGAAAGTTGCATTACTTGAGAAAGTCTCTTGTCCAGAATGGTCTCATCACCATGCAATCTTACGTGAGTCGTATGCCCAACTGCCAGCAGCAACACTCCATACTGCTGCTGCTCAAGCGCTTCCATGTAAACAGGTCTGTAAGACACACACACACACACACACACACACACACACACACACCAATTTGACGATGTGATATCAAGTGACCTTTAGCACCCAAATGTTTCTCTGAACTCTTCATCTTTCTCCAGGAGGACTAAATATGACATTTTGATGGAGAACCTGTCTAACCTTCTAGAGGCGTCGCCTCGTCAGCTGATGGCCATGACCGCTTCAAGAGAACAACTTGTGAGTCAGCCTGTCTGTTTATCTGTTTTATCATTTTGTCTCTGTGTGTTAATTTATCGGGCATATTCACACGGCAGCCATTGAACACACTCTGGGTGAACAAACTCAGGGGTGGGGTTTCCAATTCCCACCCTTAAAGCAATTACTATGAGGTTAGGTTATGTTTTCTTTTTATGTAGAAAGTGACCGACAAGACATTCAAGCGGGTGTATCAGTATATGCAAGCATCCAGGATGGTCAAGATAATCACTGTTCCCGTGGAGGAATTGGATCCTAGCGAAGGCCCTTGCAACACCAAAAGAGGTATGCGCCATTAAAACATTCTGTATATGTGCATGAATATAAATGCATAACTACCTAAAGATGCACAAATCCAATTTTATATACTGCTGCGGTTGGAATGCAATATTGTGACATATTCAGAAATAGTTATTCACCATCATTCATCTTCTTAATTTATTTTCCCACCGCCAGTAAACCTAGACAACTCAGCACTGGGTACTTGGTGCGTCTTGGAAAGTCTTGTGACCCGAGGTTAGGACATAGGTGCGTCTTCTCTTGAATCTAGGGGGACGCGTTCTAGCGTGTACGCGCGTGCACCGTTCCGTTCCGTCCCTGCGCGTGCACGTCAAAAATGTACTGGTACCACAGCGTGGTACTGCGTTCTATGAGCATGACACCACTGATGTTCTCAAAGGCACCGTCATAATTGTCTTTATTTTCATCTTTTCAGTTATCTTCAATGTCATCATCCTCTTCATCTTAAATATAATACATTTTATTCATCTTTGTAATCTTTCAAATAGGTCAGACGAACTTATGTCATGTGTGATAGATAATATAGTGTCCGAAATGTGAATCCTCTCCATCTTTATTTTAATCTTTGCAATTGTCATCTTTTTACTTATCTCATTCTCCAGCATTCCTAAATGCACCATTATATCGTGTGTGACTGACTAAACATGCAGTGTATAATACAAAGAAAAAAAGAAAGAAAACAATTCTCCCTCTGTGATTCCTGTTCATGTTTCAGGTACTAAAGTAACAACAAAGTGTCTGCAACTAATAAAGCCATTCGTTAAGAAGGATCTGCTTGTGGATGATGATGATGATGATGTTGACGATGACGATGGCGATGAAGATGGTGCAGCGGCTCTTTCCAAAGGGCGAATCATGGAGCGGGATTTCTTACTACAGGGTTATCACCATGGTGAGTTTGGTCCATCCATCTGGCATGTGACTAGGGCTGTCTCACTATTATATTACAAATTTAAGTTGACGATTAATTGTCACACAAATAATTGCGATTAATGTGTTTGTGGCATTGAACATTGGAAATTACATTTCTGATTGCTTGGTAATCATATAATGGACAGGGCAGATGACAAATAAACTTATACAATAAAATTACTGACATTCATTATTATACTTAAAAAGGTCTTTAGCGGAAATAGCTGATCTACAAGCTTATTTCAGCTTTTTTAATGCATGAAGTTTTCAACATGGAAACGATTATGATGATTATGAAAAAATAATTGCGATTATCTCAAATAATTGCAATTAGAAGATTATGTAATAATTGTGACAGGCCTACACGTGAAGGACAATAATGTAGACATGCAATGTTTTAGCTATGTTCATTTTGAAGTGGATCACATTTTTCTGATTATGTCGTTTTTATATTTAAAGGAGAATTGGAAAGTTGACACGGGAGGAAAGGTTATGACAGAATTCCGTTTTAGTCTAGATAGGCCTATGTTGCGTCAGTTCAGTTCAGGGCCCTAACACCACTAGATGTTGTGAAAATGCATTTATATATACTCATATATTTATATACCACTTATCAATTCTGTGTGGACCGCAGTAAGGCTAGCTGATTGCCATGGCGCCACGTCAGCTAATGGAGATCCCTTACAAATAAACATTCCCACTTTGCTTGGTACAGTGTTGTCTACTGGTACAAGAGGTATCACGATGACTACCATGGCATCAAGGATGCACATCGGCAAACTGGAGGCTCGTATGATATGCCGAACACTGGAGAGATCTGGCATGATTAAGGTAAGAACAGCTATTTTTGTGCCAAAGTTGATGGAAGGATGACTTTGGTCCATAGCTCTAATGCCGTTGCATTTAGAGCTATGTTACCGATGGCTTCCGGGGCTCGCATAAATGCAGATCAGCCTCTCGTCTTTAGCGTAAATAAAAATAACGTTTTTGCTACTCACCAATGCAAAGGCGGGTTGTGTCGTTAGAAAGCTTTCCTTAGTGGAAGCACTCTGAGCCCCCCACCACACGTATAAAATATTTTTTTTGGCCAGAAAGGGATTTGTTTTCCACCGGGAAAAAAATACTTTGTTACTCCACTGCGCCCTCTACCGATATTGCCAAGAGTAAACCTTCATAGAGAATACAAGAGCCGTTGCCGCAGCTAGATGCGAGCTCGGGTTGAGGAGCGGGAGAGCAGAGTTCAATCCCAGCTTGTTGCACAAATTGATAAATTATAATTGTACGTGAATTCACCATACTATTGGGGGTGGGCGAGAAAATGCTTGCAATTCTCAGATAATGCCCATGTGGCTTTATGTGATGGCTAATTTACATTTTGCCACACAAATGTGATTTTTCAACGAAGCCGCTCTGACCCATTTTAAAACCTGCTCCACGCTCAATTCAGAATCCTGTCACTCCTCTCTCCGCTCCTGCCGCTCATACAGTATGCTTTGCAATGGAACACGACGCATTAAGTAAACTTAACACTGTGTTCCTCAAAAGGCTTCATTCAGTAAGCTTAACACTGTGTGTTCCTCTTAACAGGGCTTCATGACAGATGTGGGTAGACAGAGGGTCACCAAATTCATCGGTCACAAGTGAGTTATACTGTTATTATTTATTTTATTCCGTCTATTGCTTTATCCTTTTTGCCATTACTTTCCACATCATATAAAAATACCAATGTCATATTGTCACATTGCTCTGATGACGATCTCTGACAGGTGCGTGAATGTGAGCGGCCACTTGCAGCAGTTTGCGAAGGAGCAGGAACGTAACAAGTTGCTCTGTTCATCTGCAACCCCGAAAGTCCCTAAACTCAAGCTTCAAATCCCCAAGACGCCATCTTCAACATCCAGGTCCAAATCCAAAGAAACCTCCAAAACCCCATCAGCCCAGAAGGATCAGCAAACGGACAGAGAAGGGCAGGACAATAAGATGGGGCCAGCGGCGCCCACAAGACCGAAGCGAGGAAGGCGACCAGGAAAAAAGACCAAGAAAGAAAAGAAGAAATGCACTGCGAAAGTCCTCCTGGAAAAGAGCACAATTGACTCTGTCACAGAATCTATACCTGTTGAATGTGAGTGACCATAACCTTTTACACTAGTGGTTCCAAAACACTGGGTCGGGACCTATTTGTTCTTAATTATTATTGTTTCACAAAAACATTCCAAATGTGATTGTGAAACATTTTGTTTCTCAGTAATTTCATGAAGAAATGAAAGAAAAATCTAAGAAATACCATAATTTAGCCAAGAATGCCTTCCAAAGTTTGCAGAATTGGTCCATTTCAAACCAAATGCCTCAAATCTTGAACACAGCGTGTGATTTCCATGAAATTCTGCACACATTCCCACTAGTTTAGTATTGTGTTTCTCTGCTCTTTCAGGTGAAACCACACCCCACGATGAAGGCATGAAGAGTGAGGAGGCGGTACCAGAGACCGTGCTCAGTCCAGGTGAGAAATGGGAGCCATGTCTCACTCTGGGTCGTCTTATACACCTGGGCAAAGTGGGCATACATCGGGCATCATGGAAATGGTCAGCAGTGGTTTATAAATTGCTCCAATTCTCCCAGAGGATCTTAGGATTTGGATTAGTATGCTTCTTGTTATGAGATCACTTCTCTATATAGAGGCTATGTACGTGACATCACCGTACCCAGAGGTTATGTGGGAACGCCTAGTACTGATTGGCAAAAAAAAACTTTCTGGCCTTGACAGCCCATACATCCAAACAGAAAAGTCCTATCTGATTGTATTAAACAACATTAAACTCGCCAACATTGCAACTTTATGGAAAGCTTAGCCACAGTACCCAGGCTTTTATTTTTGTTTGCGTTCGGCTCAAAAAATGAAAGCCTGGGGGAACGCTAGACCAGAAAGCAGGCTGGCTAGGCCAGGCTATGGAAAGCTTGAATTATCTTCTTCTCTGCAAATCTTTGTTTCATATAAATCCACCATAGACAGACATGTTATGTGCTACGTTCTGTCAATAAATTTCGTGCAGGTGATTATTTTTCTGTGTCAGAGTTTAGAAGCGGGCCACGGGTCGTTTTCCATAACGCAACGTCCTGCTGCCTCCTGCATTATGTGACTTTTAGAAACAGGTGGTACACAGGACCATTGAGTGATTTCCAACAAGCGCTTCCAAACTCCAATGATCCATGCTGCTCAATGTTTTGCCAATCAGTCTAGATGAGGGGGGCATGTCCCGGTGGAAATGTGATGCATGTGCAATTTGTGCATACTCTCTATTCTAGCCTACATTTGCCATACGGTACAACCAACGTAATATATATAAGTGTCAAAATTATGCCATAATAATGAATGCATTTAATCTTAGGTCAAGCTCCAGTTGAGGAAAAAGCGGTGTCCATCACAAGCCCAACCGTCTCCCTGGACCAGAGTGAATCCCAGAATGATGCCAGCAGTGCAGCGGGTGAAACCATTACAATCATCGAGGACATTCCAAAACAGGTTAGCTGTGTTAGAGACTTCAGTAACCAGCTCAGTGGCCTTGTGGTTAGAGTGTCTGCCCTGAGACTGGGAGGTTGGGGTTCGATTCCTGGCTGAGTCATACCAAATAGTCTAAAAATGGGACCCAGTGCCTCTCTGCTCAGCATCAAGGGTTGGATTGGGGGTAAGTCCCTGCGACATACTATAGCGTCCAGAGGGTGTACTGTACTTGTACATCAAGCTGCCTCATGCTACAGAAACAGGAGATAGTCTCCTGCCCATGGCTCGACAATACTTACTTACCAGGACCCAAACAATGTGGTGCGAAGCTATTTTCACTTCTTAATTATTCATATTTATTTATTCATGGAATTTATTTATTTTTATTTATTTATTATTTTGTTTGTTTTAAAATGCATGAAAGTCTTTAAAAAATAATGTAGGAAATCGTGACTCATAAAAATTGGCCCGTGACCCACAAATGGGTTCTGGAACCAGTGTTCTGGAACCAGTGATGTACAGTAATAATAAAATAATAATACAAATATTACATTAACCCTCTGTCTGACTGGTGTAGGCGCAGCGTATTTGGCGATCCAAAAAGACTCCAGCATGTAAGGCAGCACCACCTGTTGAGACATACCGTCTCCTGAAGAGGAAGAACATGATTGTGGAGTCTGTCCGCAGCCTCAAGATCATAGAGGGACTTTACATGTCAGTCACTCATATTTGTTAATCATTTTCGATCAGTTAAGCAAACTGTTAGCAGTGTCACAGTGTTGTACAGTATGTGCAATACAGTAACAAACAGAGTGATTGCGGATGTAAGCAATGTCATCTTTCCATAGGCTTCAGAAGATGATCATTGATGAAGAGAAGCTGGAAGGCATCAATACTAAAGTTTGTAAGAAGACTATCATACGTCTAATACGCAGTCTGTCCAGAGAGGGCATGGTGAAGATGTTCACTACCACAGTTATACAGGATGGAATAAGCAAAAAGGTACACACACACACACACACACACGTACGCATGCACGCTCCAGAGGTGAACAGTTGGGTGAATTCTTATGGTTTTTCAAGAGGCATTGGCCATTCCATTATAAAATTAAACACGTTTTCCAAAAATGTTTAACACTTTAATTGCCCGGGGTTATTTAATCCATTACATTAATGCGCCCATTCGATTTATAAACACGGACCCCTTTTCCGGACGGACCGGCGGAAGTTGTTGCTGTGTGTGTAGCAGCTAACAATAGCCACACCACACGGGAGACAAGAATAAATCTATCGAGACTAGCGACTGGACCGTGGAGCGCCGTCTAACACAGGATCTTTTTTCAGAAAAAGACGGGATGATTTAGATCGCGAGTTATGAACGTTTTAAGATTTTCGTTTTCATCAGCTAAACGGAGGAGGGAGTTTTTCGATGACGTCTCACTGAGGATTGCCCAGGAGGCGCGCCTGGGCTATAGAGCCATGCGATCCGTTCTCGTATCAATAATCTTCGTCTTTTGGACAATACTTCGTCCTGGGCGTCGGGCGTTACTAATAGAAAGGACAAAGTACTTTGTCCTGGACGATGGGAGTGTTAATAGTTATATCTATGGCTTGTTTTTTAACTTCAAACAAGGAATGTCTTCCTGAACTTAATTTGAAATACAAAATTTGGGGGCACCCGCTGGTTTATAGATTTATCATTAGTACATTCAGTTTATGTCGAGCCTTCCTTAGTAATTGACTTTACTGCTAATGATGTTGCTTTTATTGTATTTTATTTTATTCTTTTATTTTTTTGCCATGCTTTTAATCTCTAAGCACTTTGAGATTCGTAAGAATGTAAAGCGCTTTATAAATAAAATGCATTATTATTATTATTATTATTATTACTGATACACAGATCACAAAGGTGCAGAAGGTGTAGGTAATTGGTGTACAACACTAGTAGCAGATGTACAGCAAAAGTTGAGCCTTTTAATTGACGATTTTCTTCCCTTACCTTTTCCTCTGCCCCGACACAGGTTGATTTTATCGTTCATCCCTCCATTCTGCCCAGTGATGATATAATGAAGAGTGCCATAGAACAAATTCGATTTCGGATCTCCGGCTCCTACACCGTTGCACGGTGAGCACAGCCATTTTATGTAGAACTTGAGGTGTGTGGATCAGCCCTGTTGTCGTTTTAATCCAGCGGCAAGTTGAACTCTTTCTCTCTAATACCACACACTCCCTTTAAAGCAGGTGACATTAAAATTACTTTCCTAACTTAACTTAGACTGAACCCTAGTCCTGCTATATTGCCGTTAGATGTAGTCTTTACATACTAATCATTGTTCTGCTTTTGTCCTTCCTCTCTGTGCTCCCCTCTCAGTCAGCAGCGGGCTCAAGAGAAAGCCAGAGAACGACAGAAAAAGGACAATCTGAAACAGAAACAGAAAGTGAGGGATGATGAATCTCTTGAATTCAAACCCGTTGCAGGTTCGGTGTGTTTGTAATTTGTTCGCTTACTTCATTAATGAAAATGATTTCTTTGCATCTTATGTCTCTGTTTAAACATGCTTCTTTATAGTTATTGTGGAAGGGTTTATCTATTCCCACATTTTTCGATTTCCGTTTCTCTGTTCTCCACAGTCAAAGGAATGAGCAAGGCTTGGGGTTATCAACCCAAGATGCATCGTCTGCGTGTAGTCCATAACTTCCTTTGGTACCTCATGCATGGCCACCCGCATCGACCGAAGTCCATGGGCACCCAAGCTTCCAGCCAGCCTCCCGCGGATACAAATGCCTCCAACGTCGATGCCACACACACAGTCTCTCATGAAAACCCAGAGCCCTCAAATCCGTCGTCCTCAGGCAATGATCTCAACGTCAACGACAATTCACCAGATGCAGATGGACAAAGGACAGTCTCTGAAGACCTCGCCTCCAGCACCGGGGACTGGTTGAATGGAGGGTCACCTCAGCCAGATGGAACGTCTGCTCAGCCGGAGGGAACGCCGCCTAGGCCAGATGGAAGGTCTCCTCGCCAGGAGATAATCGTGTCAGATGACGAAGATGATGAATTCAAGGACACGTCCAACATCCGTCATTTCCACCCAAATCTGAAAGGTGAGACTTTTGGTGTTATCCCTTTAGCCTTATTATTGTCTTGACTGTACCATGTGCTGTTTAAATGTTTTTGACTAAAGTATTCAATCGATGTTGTGTTCCTGTCAAATTTGATGCACTTTCACTTGGGTATATCATTCTGTAACTAATTTGGGCACCCATCTTCAATGAATCGTCTAGTTTGTTTCTGAGATATTGCTGATTATATTATCAAAATTGTTTTAATCTTGACCCTTGTCAATTGCATAAGTTCACAGTGAACATTTATTCTTGCCTAACATCCTTGGTTCTTTTTCTTCCCTTCACCCTGCCATGTGTTGCTGTAGTTTATGTGGATGAAACCTCTTGGAAGAGATTCATCCCCCCGATTCCCGTACACAAGGACTATGGCAGCAGTTGGGCCCTTGTTGGAGATATGCTCCTCTGCATGCCTCTCTCCATCTTTGTACAGATCACACAGTTGAACTATATGGTAAGCACACAATTGCAAACTTCATTTTAAGTGCAGTCCTTGTTTAAAAGGTTGAGAATTGATGTTTTCATTGGCGGCCAGTGGTTGATAATCTCCTATCGGTGCATTTGATTGTGTGTGCACTGTGCAATGCATGTGAGACATGTTCCTGTCTCTGCACATAGGTAGAGGGGCTGAAGCCATATCTGAAGGACCCTGTGAAGCAACACTATCTTGTCAGATTCTTACCGGCCTCTTTGAAATTACAGCTTCTTTACAAACGGTAACCTACTCATTGTGTCTCTCTCCCTCTGCCACGCTCTCTTACACAAAATTATACACACGCACATGTACCACATAATAAAATGACGTGTTTCTGTGTTTCATATTAGGCGGTACGTCTTCACTTTCCATGAGCACTTGCAGAGGCTGAGCTATATGGGTCTGCTCCACTTTGGTCATATGGAGAAGTTCCAGGAAAAAGACCAGGTACAACTTGTGTTGTCTTCCTTTTCACTGCATCATGATCATTAGATAAACACAATAGACCCCCAAAAATTACACCTTACCACACCTCCACCACTAGTAACCGGGGATCATATAGTTTAAAGAAATTAGGTGCAAATCAAGCTAGTTTTGATCCAAAAAGAAGAATCCGAGATATTACGATTCTCCCATAGACAGCGGAATTTTCACTTCCTTTCAGATAGTAGGCTGACAGGAAATGGGGAGAGAGGGGGGGGGGGGGGGGGGGGGTGACACGCAGTAAAGGCCATCTGGATCGGGAGTCAAACCCGCGGTACACTGCCAGACTGGATTACCAGCCAGGGTGCCTGGACCGCTGAGCCACAGTCCAGGACACTAATTTAGTATATAAATCAGGCTTCACACAGGATTCATCAATCACCTCTCCCTCCGTTACAGGTGTTTGTTTTCTTGAAGAACAATTCCACGATTGTTGACACGACCAGCTCTGAGCCTCACTACTGGCTGGTCAAAGAGCCGGCGGACAAACCATTTGAAATGCGACACTACACGTTCAACACCATCGACGATGTGGAAAACTACTGGTTTGACCTTCTGTGTGTCTCCCTCAATACACCACTGGGTAAATACAGGAGATAGATGATGCACAACAATATTGATTAGTAACCATAGGGCCCGAGCTTATCTCCTGTTTCTGTAGCTTGATGTACATGTACCCATCCCCCTGGACATGATGTACAAGTAGACCCCCTGGACATGACGCTAGTACGTCGCAGGGACTTGCCCATAGAGTATTAAAAGGATAGACTGAACCGGAGCGACAGCCCCGCCCCCCCGCTATTCATTTCAGTGGAAGTTGCTCAGTGGCGTTTTGAAGCACCCGGATGAACGCTCTATTTCCGCATTTTTTCGATTTGGACTCCAAAATGCGGAAGTGCAAACAGGCGTTCAATGTTAAAGCCCAAATGCACAGGGTTTCCTCGTCATAAATCCATAAGAGCAGTCCCTCCTCTGACCAGTAGGGCCGAGTGCTTCAACATTGGAGAGCCTCACTTGGGGGTTTGGACTTACCCCCAATCTAATTGGGTATGACCTGGCCGGGTATCAAACCCCTGACCTCCCAGTCTCAAGGCAGACACTCTAACCACAAGGCCACTGAGCTGGTTTGATTTCTTGATTTATAGTGCTTAAACACAACCTTTAAAATAATTTGGCAATAGGCGATCTACAAGTGATGAGTCATGAGATCAGTATTTAAAAAAATAGTATATCTTTTTTTTTTGTAAATGTCATTATTTATAATTTATTTGTGTTTGTGTTCTCAGGAGTGATCCGTCCCAAGAGAGGAAATGGAGGACTTCCTTTGATGGCAGAACGTGGCAGGTTCCCGAAACTGGCATACTTGCTCAAGTACGTATAGATCTGCTGATAGACAAAATGTGAACTAACCCTAACCCTTGAACAGAGTTTACAATACAAGGATAATAGAGCGTCGCAGTCCCGCCCCTTTCAGAACGACGAGGGACCCAGAAGAGAATTTCCCATAGACGTTTCAAAAAGTATTTATTTAAAGACCTGAAGGCCTCGGACAAAGCCAACTGGGATCGTGACAAATCATGACAACAAACACAATTTAATATTTGTTCGGCCCAAAATATTGTGTTTATTGTCATGATTTGTCACGATCCGAGTTGGCTTTGCCCGAGGCTTACAGGTCTTTAAATAAATACTTTTTGAAACGTCTATGGGAAAAATGCATGGGAAATTATTTTCCGGGCCACTTGTTGTCATGAAAGGGGGCGGGACTGCGGCGCTCTATACAGAAAACGGTGTCAAAACAAAACATTAAAACATGTGGTTCTACACATTGTATCGAATGGAATCGAAGTTAAAAAATATGTAGATTTTTAAACGAGACGTCAACTGACTTTGCTAAGTTATGTTGTTTCAAAACTGTGTCAACAAAGGCACAGTCATCACATGGAGGGACATTGCATATTAATGAACACAACACAATCAATGCTGTGTAAATACACCAGATTTAGCAAGAATTCCATCCGTAGTCCCCAAGAATATGTGCAGAATATGTGTTTTCACTATTTTTGTATGGCACCAGTCCATTGTACAATACAGGGTTAAGTAGTTAATCACACTAATCGTTGGAGAACAGTGGACTGCTATGAGCTACTGTATATTTGTTCTTATGAGCAGATGAGAGGATTCTTTTTTGTTTTTCTAGGCTATGTTGATGGCACAAAAAATAAAAATTATGCCAATGAATTGTTGTCACAATACATGTGTGTATGTGTACGTGTGTGTCCTTGCAGAGGCAGTCGTGAAGTGTGTGACGACGGTTCGATTCCAGGGGATAAATGTGGTGCCGGAGGACTGGATTCCGGCTTCTTTGCGCACCTTAAACGGAACTGGGTGTGGACAAACTCTCTACTGAAGGCTCAAGAGGTACACACGCAGAAACAACACACACATTTTAACAATTTATTCATGTCCACATAAAGGAGAGCATACAAGGACACAAATATTAAAGGTACAGTTAAGGTTAATTTCACAAAATCACAGCATATGTCTTCATGACACAAGGATGACCTGATTTTGGATAGAGACCACATGTCAGACTTGTTTAGGGCAAGGTTACAGCACTGTAGGATGATGTTGTCGAGCCCGCAGTTCATTACGACCTCTGGGGGTATGCCGTCCGGCCCAGCCCTTAAATTTGCCCTCTCTCAGCATGGCATGACTGACCGTGAAGGGACCAACGTTGATGTTGAGGTTCTAGAATCTAGAGGAATGGTGGTATGTCTTCCTCCTCCATCTGCGGTTTTTCCCAGCAACCTTCTGGAGTGGTTGAACCAAGTTGTCACCCCTTCCTCATGGCTGAGGTCCTCCACCTGTCCCTCCTTGGTCCTCTTCCGTCCCGTAATCTCATGGATGACCCTCCAGGCCTCACCATGCGCTTCCTGGACTCTCCGAACCCTCTCCATCAGTTCCTCCTACTTGATGTTAGCATAGTTACTGAATAAAAGCAGTTTGACTTTGTTCCGTATCCCACGTCTCTCTGCTGTTGGTTCTCGTGCAAAGCCAAGCCGTGCGTCTCCGGGTGTCTGGACTGCAGGGTGGTTCTGGCTTTGTCCAGCACGGGCACACACAGCCTGGTCACCTCCTCATTTACGACAACGAATCGCCTGTATTCGTCTAGCACAGGGGTCGGCAACTGAGATTGTCCTCGGGCCAATATTATTCCCAGACATTCCATCGCGGGCCGGCCGTCTGGCGCGTGCGCGCGCACAGCGCGCGTGCGCCCGTGAAGGCGCGCACGCGCGCAAAGCGCGCGTGCGCGAAAAATTTCTAATTCGGGTCTAATTCGGTCTAATTCGGGTCTAATTCGTGTCTATTTGACCAATATAAATCAACTTTTTTCTTTTTTTTTTGCTGGAAAAATATGGTGTCTTTTTTTTTTTTTTCCATTTTCCTCTAATCTAGCTATAACATTTTAGAAATAATTTAAAATGCATCGTGTTTATGATCACTTCAAAAGTGGGTTCAGTCTGTTGCTTGATTGCAGAAAACATTTCAGCTGCTGCTAGTGAGCGAAATACAGACAACAACAATGGCGCTATCGAAAAGTCTGAAGAGGAAAGTTGACAGTGAAAACAGAGTTTTTAGAGAGGAGTGGACAGATCGGTATGTGTTCATCTTACCTGGTTTCACTAATGCAAATCCCATGTGTTTGATCTGCAACAGACCAGTGTCTGTTTGCAAAGAATATAACATTAGACGGCACCACGATACGGAGCATCCCACCTTCAAAGTGAATTTCCCACCAAAATCAGAGACACGAAAGAAAGAAATTGAAAGACTGAAAGCATCTTATGCACGCAGCAGCAGTATCCTGGTGCGAGGCCTCACATCGCAACAGAAAGTGACCAGTGCTTCTCTAAAGGCGTCCTGGGTGCTCGCAAAGCACAACAAGCCCTTCACAGATGCAGAGGTTTTCAAGGAGATGATGGTGACAGTTTTGGAGGAACTCGCTACCGACAAGTCTACTGATGGTATCATTGCGTCAGTCAAACAGCTGTCCCTGTCTGCTAGGTCCGCCACCCGCCGTGTCGAGGCACTGTCGGACGCGGTGCGGGGTGTAATTATCGACAGTCTCCGTAATGCAAAAATACTTTTTTTTCTTCTTCATGTCATTGAGCGAGCGCCGCCCACGTTATACCCCGCTGCCGTGCCTGTCATTCACTCTCAACATGGAGTAATATAATAGTCATTATTTAGGTGGGGATAGTTTCTGTATTTGGACATAATAATTATAATAGCCTATATGTGAGACTATCGGTCTGATACTGTATAAAAAAAATCCCTCCCCCCCCAAAAAAATTCAAAAAATATTAAAAAAAAAAAAAAATCTCAAAATTATCTCACGGGCCAGATATTATTTCTGGGGGGCCAATTTTGGCCCGCGGGCCGCCTGTTGCCGACCCCTGGTCTAGCAGCTGAAAGTGCCTCCTGACCTCCTCCGTATACCTGGCTTGCAGGCCATGGTAAGCCAAGAATGCCTTCCAGTCATACCGGATCTTAGGGCTTGGCCTGGGGTCTCTGAGGCTCAGTCGCACCCTCATGGAGACCACCCGGTGATCAGAGCCCACAGAGCTGAACATGCTGTATGGCTCGGCGTTCAGGATGGAGTTCCTCCACTTTTGCCTCACTAGTATGTAGTCCAGCTGACGTAGCATACCTGACCTGTTTTGCTCGGTCTTGGAATGTCCATCTCTTGCCTGTCAGCTATCTCTAATACAGACACTTCTCTGGACTCAACCACAACAACATATTGTGTATTTAAATGTCTTGGGGTATCGCAGAGATGAAACTTCACAACCACACACACACACACACATACGCGTATACTGTACAAACATACATAGTGTACATAGTTTTCATCTGTAATATATGTTTGTGTGTTTGTGTTCAGAATCCCAATGCTGGTGAGTTGAACAGTAACAACAAGATCAGACTGAAGAGCCTTCTTAACAAGAATAGTCTCAGGCTTTCTTTTGCTGGTGAGTCATATGAACACATCTCTTACTGGAATTCTTGCATTTACCCATTGTCCTGGCTGTACTCAATACACCTTTTTAAGCGAAAAGGTTCTTAAGTCTATTATACTTTGTGTGTGTGTGTGTGTGTGTGTGTGTGCGTGTGCGTGTGCGTGTGCGTGTGCGTGTGCGTGTGTGTGTGTGTGTGTGTGTGTGTGTGTGTGTGTGTGTGTGTGTGTGTGTGTGTGTGTGTGTGTGTGTGTGTGTGTGTGTGTGTGTGTGTGTGTGTGTGTGTGTGTGTGTGTGTGTGTGTGTGTGTGTGTGTGTGTGTGTGTGTGCGTGCGTGCGTGCGTGCGTGCGTGCGTGCGTGCGTGCGTGCGTGCGTGCGTGCGTGCGTGCGTGCGTGCGTGCGTGCGTGCGTGCGTGCGTGCGTGCGTGCGTGCGTGCGTGCGTGCGTGCGTGCGTGCGTGCGTGCGTGCGTGCGTGCGTGCGTGCGTGCGTGCGTGCGTGCGTGCGTGCGTGCGTGCGTGCACGGGCGTGCGTGCGTGCGTGCGTGCGCAAATAAATTCTAACAGGGGGATCCACAGCTCCTCGTTGTGTGACTACCAAATCTGACTGGATCACAACAGAACATGTTGAGGTAGGCATTCAATCTGTGGCAATTCAACATGACACTCATTCTGACTGACTGATTGATTGATTGATTTTTAATGAATCCCCCAAGCAATAAATACATGTAGATACAATAAAGACTAAACACATTGGATCAAAGTCAACGGTAACATACTTAGGTCATGTGTAACATTACTTTCTGTGAAAGCCAAAGTAAAATGCAAATAAACTTACTGACTGATTTCTGTAAGAAAGAGCACATATAGCTGTCGGCTTTGATCCAGTGTAAACTTGCCTATGCCTGTGCTGCCCCATACAGTGGAGCAGCAGTGAGATTAAGTGATAGGTTGCATCTGTGTGTTCTTGTATTCATATATCCTCCCCCAGGTGTCTGAGGAGCCTGCCAGCAGGAACCAGCAGGTGCTTGGAGGTAGACGACGGAGAAGGAAAAGACTCAGGAAGGAGGTTGTCAAACCCCCACGCAAGAAGAGAAAAGGTAGGACGGTCTGCATTTACATGATGGCGGTGGAAGCAACCATGCGAGGCACCAACCTGCTTGTTGTTAAATCTCAACCTGTGGGGCGGGACCCCCAAGGGGGCCTCCACATGATTTTGGGGGGGCCCCAGGTGACAATCAATGAAATGACAATTTAAGGACTTTTAAGAACAGACCATTACTGCATCAAAAGTAATCAACAAACGATGCTATAAAAACTGGTCAAACGTTGGCCCAATCTGGAAACCCATTGGCAAAAAAAAGGAAAAACAGTGCCCTCTTTAACAGGAAAAGAGAGACTAACATTGGCCAAACTGTTAATTAAACCGTTAATTAAGCTAATGGAACAAATACAACCGCTGCAGTTGTGTTAGTCATATTGTTTTATCATACTCACAAAAAGCGGTTACATAATGTCTTCACTGATTCACTGAACTTAATTGCAGAGCCCAAAACACGCAGCCTGGCCCACGATGAGACAGACCATCGGGCTCTGAAGAAAATGACCAGACGTCGCGTCATGTGGACCATACAGGAGGACTCTCTGATGATGCTCTGTAGTGTGGCCTCACATCTGCTCAACAGCATGGTACACACACACACACTATCGCTCTGTCACTTGTTTCCTCTCTCTGTCACACACATTTTTCCACTATTTGCATTATGTTCTTGTGGAGTTATAACAGTATAATGTTGGTGTGTTGTAGATGACTAGACCGTTCGTTCCCTACTGTGTGGTGAGGGATTTGCTGCACACAGAGTTTGAGTCGTCTCAAGATAAAACGTCTGTGGCCGTCGGACGACGTACGCGAGCCATCCTCAAGAATTCTCAGACACTGCTGAACTACAGGTTGGTAACACGCATGGCTACAAACACAGAGTGCTATTTCATGTACATCACAGACCTTTTAATTGATCAAAATTCGACTTCACGCGGGCCAGGTTACTTTTCACCTGTGCAAATATTAAAACTATTAACAAGAGCTTGGGACTTTTCCTTTTTCCATTTCCTGAAAAGTAATGCTTCTGGACATACAAGGATTCCACCTGAAACAATACAATTAGCGATGACATGGCCAAAGCATTTCCAGGGGGTCCCCAGCCAAAAACGTTGAGAACCCCTGTGATATGTCCTCCGGCCAGTGCATTAACCTTAACCTTTGGTTGCAGGATCTGTTTAGCTGAGGTGTACCAGGACAAGCCTCTGCTCCAACTTCTACAATCGAAGAAACCCACTAAGCCGGATGACCCTCAGGTGTGTGTGTGGGCACATTATTATTATTTTGCTAGAGAGTATGCCCATATGTATTTTTATCTGCCTTTTATTGATAGATTTACCGGAAATGTGGAGAGAGATGGGGGGTGACACGCAGAAAATGTCGTCATGATCGGGAGTCGAACACGTGACACGCTGTCAGGCTGGATTACCAGCCTAGGTGCCCAGACGGCTACACCAGCCGCCTGGGCTGTATTTATGTGTTTTTGATCACCTGTTCTATAATACTGTGGTTCTCAATCCCATTAATGGGGAGCCAGAGGACTGCTGCTATTCATTCTAATAACCATATTTATCAAGACAGCACAGATCGGTGAACCAAATAGGATCCACCGGCTGTTTTCGCCGACATATAAATGTTTAACCAATGAAAAGCATTAGCTTGTTGAGACTAAAAAAATAACTACATTGGAACACAGGTTCTTGTTTGTTTTCCTTTTCTTCAAAAGTAACAGTTTTGGACATACAAGACATTCCACCCGACAGTGCTGAGTATTTGTGTAACTGTATTGTCAGGATTGTGCTGCAGCGTTCTCCGAGTTCACCAGGATTCTGAGGCAGAGGTTCAGCTCTGACATGAACTCCAGCAACTTATCCGTCCCTGATACCAGAGTGGAGCTTTTCTCACGGTAACAATAGGACTGTCAACATCATGGCATTTTACTTGACGATTAATTGTTCATTGCAAATTGCAAATACATGTGATTAACAATTCAATTGGCCTTTTTGGCATTGAACTTTGGGACATACGAATCCAATGTCTATATAGGTTTATTTTTTTGGCTTTGTCAACAAATAATTGCACAGGGCAGATAATATGTTAAATATGTAAAGCAATTACTGAGACGTTTAATAATTTTGTGAAAATGGCCCATTTACTAGCTTGCAATGCGGCACATCGTGAGCTTGTAGATCACAATGCTACATTTGTTGTTCATTCCAGGTTTAAGGTTTTTACCATAGATGAAGGAAAGGGGATCTGCTCTGAAGACTCCATCACTTGGTAGGCATTTGATTTTGTCATTTCACATTTTTATTGCACACACATTTGGAGATGTACCTACAATGTATGTACAAGTTAATTCTCTGTGTAGTGTGGGTGGGTGGGTGGGTGTGCGCTCAGTGTATTCATAATGTGTGTGTATATGTCTGTCTGTCTGTCTGTCTGTCTGTCTGTCTGTCTTGCAGCATAGACGACATTCATGCCATCGTGTTGAATAACCTGATGCAGAGCACTCTGGTGTTGTCCAACCCTCAGATGAAGATATCCAGGTCTTTCCAGGTACAGACAATACACCACACCCCAACACACAGACCACACACCTGCTGTCATACCTTGTCTGTCTGCAGTGGTGGACAGTAACGAAGTACATTTCTTGGGTGCGTGTCTTCACTCTACTACTTTCACTCCGCTACATATCGAAGACAAATATTGTACTTTTCACACGGATCACTCCACTACATTTCTAACATAGGAAAAAGTATAATATGATATCAATTCAAATTTCTGCTAAATATTTTTAAAAGCATATACTTTTGGAAAGTATTTTTTTAAAGCAAGCACTCCAATACTCAAGTACACATTTTGACATACTGTAGCAACTTGTAGTTAAGTAATATTTGACCCGGATTATCGACTCAAGTGCTGAGGTTGAGTACTTTGTCCACCACTATTTGTCTGTTTGTCTGTCTGTCTAGACCTTCCACATCTACAGTAAATACAGTCAGGAGGTGTTGTGCCAAGTGTTCGTCCAGTGCAGGAAGAAAGGTCTGGTTAACCGCCGTCGTATCAGTAAGAATTATGTACCCAAGAAGACCAGAGCCCTGCCCATCCTGCCCATGTCCTTCCAGATGTCTCAGATATACTTCAGGTAAAAACGTCACTTTGGTCCGGTCCAGCAATTCCCAGCCTGGCCGGGGGCCGTGAGAATATAGCAAGTGGGCCCCCAAAATAACTCCCAGATTGATGAGATTTGTCTCTTTTGCTCATCCTGACACTAAGCTAGCCCACTCCTTACGACATGCAGTAAAGTGATTACCAGACACACTAAGCTACAGCCACCACAGTAGAATACCATACAGTAGAATACAATATACGCACCCCAGTCTTGAGGCATTTTTAACCTTTTTTCTTTTGCACTCCTTATTTACAGGTATTTTTTGTGGCGTTTCCCTGTCACGTTGTGCACAGATGCCTTCCGCTTCATAAGGACCGTGAACGACACCGGGGCCGGAGACATGCCTCTCATTGCATTTTACAATGAAACCGAGTGGAGGGAAGGCTTGGAAGATAGGGGAATGGAGTCGGGGGAAGGACGTCGGAACGAGAAAGAAGAGGCGGAAGGGGAGAATTGTGGGGAGAAAGAAAAGCTGTGCGATGAGGAGAAAGACGCCAGACCAATGCCTGAGCCGCCAGAGGGTCAAATGGAAGCAAATGATGGAACCACGACGGAGAGCAACGAAGGGGATGTACAACAAACTGAGGAGAACCGAGATGAGACGGAGAGAACGATCAAAACAAAAGAGCAGAGTCAGCAGCTCAGCCTAGAGGACTCCATGACGGTTAACCCATCTACTGCAGAGCATGCAGGGGGCCCTGCTAACCCGGAGGAGCAGGCTGGAGCCATGCCACCATCGAGCCCTGCAGCCCAAGAGGAACCCCAAGACTTCTCTAGCATGGTTCCATTCTCTCTAGACTCTCCAGGGGGAGCCTGTGCAGCGTGCCTCAGCCTCATGACTCTGGGAATGGTATCTGTGCATGTGTCCATACCCAAGCAGGTGGTGGTGGTGGACAGCAACCTGGTGGACAATGAGGTTACCAAGAGGTGAGATTGCGATTCACACTTTCCTGAACACGCATCCGCTGTGAGCTGACTCACAGGGCGCAAATAAACAATAAGCAATCACTAATCTAGATACAAATGCTTTCTTAATTTAATTCTCTAAGCACCTGCATAGCCTCGCGTAGCCAGCCTTCAATCTGCATTTGCAATGCATATTGCCCCAGGCAGATTGAGGCGCTTGAACACGTCACGCACACAGATGAACTGATGAGTTGTGTATTTTCTGATGAATTGTGTCTTTTCTGATGAATTGTGTATTTTCTGATGAATTGTGTATTTTCTGATGAATTGTCTAGTATGGCAACACTGGATGAAGACGATGATGATAACAATGAAGCGGAAGAGTGTGACGCGAAGAAAAAGATGGAGCTGAAGAGTCATCAGGCCTCACACACAAATTACCTGATAATGCGAGGATTTTGCAGTCCAGGCATAGGTAGTGTTTTTGTGTCATATCTACTTATTTCTAATAGATGGATGTTGTCTGATGAGATGAAACCACATTGCACTTTACTTTAAGTGCAAACAAGAAATGAAGTATTGAGTATATGAATTTCACTTAAGATATCTTTGCACATTATGATGATGCATGGTAGCATACCGAGACCGGACAGTGTGTAAGTAAGTAGGCAGGGTTATTGCTTGCATCAGCCGAGATACGGCTTGGACTCCTAAAACATTGAAGGAAACATGAGGTCAGTCCGTTGCTCTCTCCAGGTTGGAAGAGGGATAGCGCCCAGGATTACATTGACACTGGGTGAAAAAAATGGTTAAAATTATGGTATAAAAAAGTAAGAATAAAATAAAACTATACTAAAACTATAAAAGAAATTCATGCCATCGAATGACGCTTTGAATATTCAATTATTTTGGATCATCCCTAACTTCTAATGTTACTTTTTTATATTTTATTTTATTTGAAAGAGAATTATCCCTTGTAAGATGGTGCATGCCAGTAGCTGACCGGATAGTGTGTCAACTTCATCTATTGGATAACCACAAGGTCCCTGGTTCGATCCCAGGTGGAGACGTGTGTTGCATGTCCATCCTCTCTGCCTTAAAGTTTCTGTACTGTCCTATCTAAATAAAGCAACAAAATGCATAAAAAGTATGAAACCATTCCCTCGAGCTCCCTGGTAGTGGGGATCAGTTATGCATTTGCTACAAAATCTTCATTGATCCTAACCATAGTTGAAGTTAAGAAAATGTGTCGATGTCAGATGGATGGAGTACTGAACCTTTTTTCTGTCTATACACACATACATATATAGATTGATCGATGGATATAATGGTCAGTGCACCACGAGGCAACCACTAAAACCTTTCATGTTGTTTCCCCTTGTAGCTAAAATACGTAACCTCAGCATCACCGACAGCATTGTGGTGGAGTCTTGTTTTTTAAGAGTGCAGATGCGCACCACCCCTGCTCACCAGACATTTAACATGGAGCGTAAGTACAGACACAGATTTAAGACTTCATATCCAAGTTTAAAAAGTTGTATCCTCTGAGAAATAAAGTTACCTCCTCTCGTTCCTTTCAGACTCGCCACCTTTGGACTTCACCAAATGTGGTCCATCTCTGCTTCCTTCCATACTCACTCGCTCTCTCCAACCTGCTTCTTTGAGTTCTCCATCCACTGTGAAGGAGTGTGAAGTGCGTTTGATTCAGCAATATGGCTATACACCTCAGGACCTGGAAGCCTGTGCTACGATACAGGGGAGCTTAGATGCAGCGGGTGTGTGTGGTTTGAGTAACCGTGACTTGTACCAGGCGCACAAGCACCTGGCGGAACCACAACCTGGTCACACCAGGAACATACAGCAGTACATGCAGGTAAAAAGAACCAACAGAAGTTGCTATGTCCTACAATTGTTTTGTTTTTTTCTCTCTCTCTGTGTGTCCTGATTGAATTTTTGGTCATTTGATTGGTCCAGGATCTGCAGGAACAAGGTCAGGTGGTGCAAGTTGGTGGTTTTGGGCCACGTTGGGTGCTGATGGTCCATGCCAGCCCGTGGATTCTGACATCAAAATCCAGGCCCCGGTCACATTCCCGCAGAACCCAGGAAGGAAAGCGCCCCTGGAAAACCCAGCACAACATCCCCTTCCTTCGCAAGAGACACCACGAGAGATGCTATGACAAGCAAGAGGAGCCACCCAGGAAAAGACTGGCTAAGGAGAAGGAGGGGGCAGATGGGCTCTCAGACAGGACATGGGGTGTGGATCAAAATGGCAGAGAAGAGTCGGAGAAACAGGAGAGAGAGGAGGAAGGCAAGAAGAGCACAGACGTTGCATTGTTGAGCCAAGAAGAGGAGGACGAGAGTCAGTCGCTGCCTGAGGCTGAGATGGATCCGGTAGAGCTGCCAGAGAACATGAGAGGACTGGAGAATAATGGAATCCAGCAAACCGAGGTCACACAGGAGCAGGGGCGTGGAAAGATTAGGACCAGGTCTGCAGGTTCACTATCATCACCACCTTCAACAGCACCAGCTGATGATGATGATGATGATGATGATGATGATGATCAGTAAGTAGCGGAGAGTCACCTTCAATTTAGCTATAGATCACCAACTCATTGTTATAGTTGTTTAGCGTTTAGATTCGATTTTGATCTTTGCTGTTGTGTGTCCAAACAGAGATGATGTGAGTTTCATCAGTCGACCGTGGCGTTTGGTGGAGAGCAGCCTGAACCGGCCCGTGTGTAAAGGCATGATGGAGGCCATTATGTTCCACATCATGTCCCGGCCTGGACTTACACAACAGTCACTGGTGGAACACTATCAGAATGTACTGCAGCCAACTGCCATATGTGAACTAGTACAGGTATTGCTCTCTTTGGTCTGTCTGTCTTTCTTTCTGTCTTCTTATTCTCTTGCTTTCTTTCCTTTCTCATACACATAAAAGTGCTTGATATAAGTTGTCGCGCACCGAAAATAGAAGATCTTCAATCTCGTAGAGCTGAGAGAAGATCTCATAGCTCGTAGATCTTCTATTTTCGTTGCGTGACACTAGCATGCTAGTATTAATCCTCCTCATTCACCCTCTTGTCTCCACAGGCACTAATAGAGTTGGGCTGTGTGACGAAGAGAGTCCTGGTCAAACGTCCCAAAACCTCCCTCTTCTCCCGTCCTGCACATCAGACAGTATCAGGCAGCACAGCAGGCACGGGGACAGAAGAGGCAGATGCAGTGTTTTATGAGCCCACCATCAGCTGTTGCGTTCGGCTCGCTCAGGTGTTTCCCAATGAACCCGACTGGAACTACTTCTCCCAGTTATAACAAATAGCGGAGCGTGTCCTGACCGCTCCTCATTATTATTACGTTGGCTCCTTTAAATTCTAGACTCTAGCAACTAGAGAAGTATTCTGGGCAGTGGGCACGCTCAGCAGTGACACCGAGATCTGCCAGGTTCAGCAAGGTTTTTATTCAGATCTTTGACGATACGTTTTCACTTCTGGTTTTACAGAATAAATATCTTTTTTAATTTTAATTTTAACTGGAGTACATTTCGTTCCTTTCATTGTAAACATATTTATTTTGTATTTTAATATTGTTTTTGGCTGTTCTTTTTTTACAAGAATTTGCTTGGAATTGTAAATAAATGTCCCAGCTATTTCTTCATGCTGTGTGCTTTTGTTGTTGTAAGTGCATCAATGCAACCATTATGAGTGAGTTATGTTATGGGTGAATGGTGCTCAATATTGGATCCGGGGACCCCAAGGGGTCCATTGGGTTGGGCTGAACAATTGATAGTTATACAGCAATCCCTCCCAACACTTTTTGTGCTCAAAATGGTAAACAAATCTCTGATAGTTAGGAACCAAATGGACCCTTAAGGTCTGTAATCCTGAGAAGGTACAAATGTACACTCAAAATGAAATGACCACTGAGGATTTTAGAGTATAGTTTGGGTTCCCAGCATTATAATATCACAGGTCAATCTGGGAACCCATTGGCAAAAAAAGGAAAAGCCACCCTCTTTTCCTTTTGAATTTGAGTCAACAGTTTGTCTCAAGAGACTAATAACTAATCGCATGGTTTGTAAGCATATCAAACTGGAGACCTTGAAATGTAAAAGTGAGATTGACTGGTTTTTAGTACAACTGGGGCAGCAGTGGCTCAGAAGGTGGAACCGACATATGTGAGCCTGAAGGTTCCCGGTTCGATTCCGTGACGATGCACCCGTAACTTCCTGATGAGCACGTTGAGTAGTGGCCTCCATCTTTGGGTGTGTGAATGAATGTACATTATATAACTACAGTGTGTGAATGTGAAATACAATTTCAAACACTTGAGTGATCGGAAATACTAGAACTCTTACATAATTGCAGTCATTTTACCATGTTAAAGTTTGGCTTTCCCATACAATTCATTAACGTGGCATATTGGGGCGCAGATGGCCGAGTAAGCTAGGCGGGAAATTGATGTGATAGTTAAGTTGGCGATGAAAGCATGAAATTTGGTACAGATGACCTTCATATGACCCTAATCGATAATCAACCTCGGGCCACGCAAAATTCCTCCAGTTTGCAATTGGACCTATACGTTTTGGACTACACCAATTTGCGGGGCCTATAAAACTTAGATTTTCCCCTCATTTTGGTATAAGATAATATGTCCTGGAGGTATTTCTACCAAGTGAGATAAAACAATAACATTAGGTTCCAATATGGCGGCATATTTTCCAATATGGCTGCCGAGAAATTGCATAAATGTACATCTGCTCATGGTTAATCCACAGTTGGTGATACAAGCATGACATTTGGCACAGATTACCATTATACCACCCTAATTGATAATCAACATTAGGCAACGCATTTTTCAAGATGGCCGCCAGTTTGCAATTGGACCTATACGTTTTTCAATATGGCTGCCGAAAACTTGCAGAAATATATATGATTATTCCACATGAGCTTGTAACACATGCATTTGTAAATTACCATACACAGAATCCATTTATGGCACATTTTAAAGTAGGTAGGTAGGTAAGTATACAGAGATTGGCCTACTGGCAGTATCATATTCTGTCCTCTTAGATGTATATTCAACCAGCGTTTCCCAGGCTGCACCACGTGGAGGTTTCTGTATATTCAGCCCAATTTTTTTTCTTTTCTTTTTTTAAGTGATTTTGTAGCTTTTGAATGACCTAAGTTCAAATAGGGTGACATATGTCAAATATTATTATATCACCATACACAAACTTGCATCCCATAAAGCTTAGTGCTTTTTTTCCTTTTTTTGTAATCAGGTTATTAAGTCATTATAAACACATGGTGGCTGGACAAGTGACAGGCCAGTGTACTAGCAACTGCAACCACAGAGGGGTGTGCAAATAAGCCCAGACTTAAAACATTTGCAGCGGCCACAACATTCCTTTTTACAACCACATCGCGTCAGCTCCTGGCATGATTTGGCCACTGCCATGGAAGATCAACATTATGACCACTTCTCCATACAAGTCAGGCCATTTCCACTGTACCTGGTGGCTGATCAACTGCCATTACTGGAACCTGACCTGGGTTCAGAAAAGTCGTGGTTGTCTTTGCCAAATCCATGGCGTGTTTGATCATAGCAACAGAATGTGCCAATTCCGGCAACAGAGGCATCATTGCAGACAAGCTTATTTCAAATTGTGCATGTCTTTCCTTGGAAGCATGATGTGCAGACCAGGATAGTGAAACTGTCTCTTCTGTATCCATTGACAAAGAGACCTTTTTGAGCCATTGATACTCTAGACAAAGTTGTTTTGGAAGCATAAGCTGACTGTGTCCTACACTCTCTTCTGATAATGGGACTGGATTGCTTTGTCCAAATGAGGCAGGAGGCACATTTGTGTAATAATCAGGGAGGCATGGAACCTTCTTTGATGTTCTTGATTTCTGGATCTGTGGCAAAATTCTGACCTCCCCTCTGCTGTCAGCACTTGGGTGCTGAAAAAATGACAACCCTGTTCCATGACTTTGAAGTTGTTGAACTCGGATTGTGGTCCAAGTTGTCAACAGCACAGGTTGTGAACAGTCCTTTTCTAAGCAGGTTTGGACAAACCACTCCTTCATCTTCAGCTCTGCTGACAACTGCTGTTCCCAAATCCTTTGTAATTTCTATGACCCTGTCATAGCTTATACTTAGGCCATATTTGTGCAGGAGATCAATCAAATGACGCTTTCTTGTTTTGGCATATACCAGAAGGCCAATGTAAATAGGAAGTGTCGGTTCTCTGGATTTGGAATGATATGATGAAGTTTGGCTTTTGCGACAGTTATACTGCAAGAGTTGTGCTAGAGCCACATCAGCTTGTGTGACATCCGACTCTAGTTGGGATTTAATATTTCCACCATTCTGCAGCACGCTAACAAATTTGAGCAAACTGGATGGCACTGCTTCCTTTTGAGATTCCTCTGTAAGTTCTCCTGTAAATTCACATTTATGATCAAGCATTTTTTTCCTTATTATCATAGCAGTAAACAGCCTTTATTCCAAACTGGCCGAAATTAGAGAATTATTCCTTACCGGCAAGGCAAACATTTTGTGTTTTTCTGAGACCAAACTAGATGAATCCATCAGGGACGCTGAGATTGAAATTGAGAACTATTCTTTGATCAGAAACGACAGAAACAGGCATGGTGGTGGCGTGTGTATGTATATTCACAAAGACACTGAATATGTTACTCGTACTGACTTACAGCATGATGAAATTCAAACTGTGTGGGTTGAATTAATTTTCAAAAAGGCTAAATCGGTATTAGTGGGCACCGTCTACAGACCGCCTGACCAACATGGGTTCTATGATATACTTGAGGGGTGCTTAGCTGAGGAGGAATGTGTAGAGAAAATCCTGATTGGCGATTACAACACAGACATGCAACGTAAGGAAGCACCTGTGTTTAAGTCATTCAGTAAGTTCTGTGATCTACATAGTGTCAGTCAGCTAATTACCCAACCCACTAGAGTGTGTAATTCTACTCAAACTGTCATTGATCTCATTCTGTCCTCGGACAAATCCAGAATCTCCAAGAAAGGGGTTATTGTATGTGGGCTTAGTGATCATTTTATGATATTCTGTACCCGCAAAATACAAAAACTTAAGACCGGCTGCCACAAAACAGTCACTCTAGTGAGGTTTTTAACCAAGTATTGGAGAGTCTGGATTGGTCCGATGAGCTTAAAAGCACACTTGTCGAAGAAGCTTGGCTTGGCTTCAAAACGAAATTTACATCAGTACTGAACAACATGGCTCCTTTGAGAACCACCAGGGGCAAAACCCGCTCGGAACCATGGATGAATTCGGACATACTGGCTGCAATGAAAGCCAGAGACAAAAAATGCTCTGAATTTCTAAAATGCAAGTCAAAGCAAGCCAAGCGCTTCGACAGTGTTCGCCAAGCTCGTTTGAACAACCTAAATACCCAACGAATCAAGCTAAGAAACAATGTAACTGCCATGACCAAATCAGCTAAAAGTAACTTCATTAATGATAAAGCTCAGGAAAACAAAAACAATCCTCATGAGCTCTGGAAGCTACTAAACAATCAACTAGGCTATGGTCAGAAACTAAAAACCAGATTTTCAAACATAAACATCAAATCGGACAACACTCTCATCACTGACAACCTTGATGTGGCCAACTACTTGAATATCTTCTTTACAAACATAGCAACAACTCTGGTTAACAAACTGCCCTCCCACTCTGGGCTCTTTGGTGTAGAGCACATTACAACCTTCTACAGAAACCTAGGTGTTTGTAAAGACGATTTTAAACTAGTTATGGTAACAACTGATGAGGTAATTAAGAAACTGAGTGCCCTCCAACCCCACAAGGCCACAGGCCATGACAACATTCCCTCCAAATTTCTCAGAGACTCAGCCATCTCTATAGCTCCAATCATCACCCACATAGTAAACCTCTCCATCAAACAGGGACAGATCCCCCAAGATTTCAAACTGGCCAAAGTAACCCCCTTGCACAAGAAAGGGAGTAAATTAGACCCCGGCAACTACCGCCCTATTTCTATTCTTAGTTCCATCTCGAAAGTGATGGAAAAAATAGTCTATGAACAGGTTGAAAAGTATCTTGCCATAACATTAGAAATAGCTTGTACTTTACTGATATAGTACTATGGTGAATTTCATTTCTTTGAATGTTAATGGTCTTCTCAATCCAACCAAGCAGAGGAAAATTATCTCAAAATTAAAAAAAGAAAATATAGATATAGCGTTCCTTCAAGAAACGCATATGACAGGGCTGGAACATGAAAAACTCAAAAGACAGGGGTATAAATATGTTTTTTCATCTTCAAATGGATTGAGACATACTAGAGGTGTAGCCATACTAATTTCTGGGAAAATTATGTATGATCATATTTCAACTATTAAGGATAGAGAAGGTAGATTTATAATGATTAAAGGAAAAATTGATGGAAATATGTTTACCCTTTATAATATATATATCCCCCCAAATTCAGATTTGGCTTTTTATATGCAAATATTTGACAAGATAGCAACAGAGGCACAGGGGGTCCTTGTATGTGCGGGAGATCTGAATACAACGCTGGGACCCCACGACTCTTCAGGACGGAGACCAGCTCAATCTAATAGAATAACAAAGAAGATAAATTCAATAATCTCAGAATTGGGGCTGGTTGATGTCTGGAGACATGTGAATCCATCGCTTAGAGACTATACCCACTTTTCATCCCCACATTCAAGTTACAGTAGATTAGATTATTATTTATTATTTGGAACAGATATAAATAAGGTGCAAAAATGTCATATTGGAACAATGGATCTTTCTGATCATAGCCCAGTGCACCTTTCTCTATCTACATCAAACAGAAAAAGGAACACACTCTGGAGATTTAACCCTAGTATACTGAATGAAGAGAGAATAGAACAATTCTCAAAGGATATAACTGATTATCTAGAGCTTAATGATAATGGTGGGGTGTCTCCGCCCATGGTCTGGGATGCATGTAAAGCAGTGATGAGGGGTAAAGTGATATCATTAGCGTCTTTTCTCAAAAAATGCAGAACAGAAAGACTTAATACTTTACAAATAGAATTGAAAAACCTTGAAACTACACATAAAGACTCAATTGATCCTAGAATTAAAGTGGAATTGGCGACCAAAAGGAATCAGATTGACCAATTATATAACCAAGAAATCCAGAAGAAAATGATGTATACTAAACAAACATATTATGAGGGAGGTAGCAAATACACAAAACTGTTGGCATATAAACTCAGGAAACAACAAGCAGATAATACAATATATAAAATAACAGATCCCAACACCAAAGTTACACATCATGGACTAGAGGAAATTAAAAATTGTTTTACAGATTACTATAAAAACCTTTACTCTCAGCCACCTGTAGCCAATGATGAGCAGATGCATGCACTACTCGACTCATTACATTTACCAACTCTCACAGCTGATCAAAATAAAAGTTTAAAGGCATTGATATCGCAAGAAGAGATTATCTCGGCTATAGCCAGGTTGAAAGCGAATAAATCCCCGGGAACGGATGGATTCACATCTGAATGGTATAAGGCCCTAAAGGTGGTTTTGACACCTATTTTACAAAAAACTTTCAACTGGGTTTTGACAAAAAATGAGATTCCAGTATCTTGGAATGAAGCGATTATTTCGGTCATACCTAAAGGTGATAAAGACAGACTGGATTGTGGAAATTATAGACCAATTAGTGTATTAAATCTGGATTACAAACTGTTCACATCAATTTTGTCTAGAAGACTTGAAAATATTCTGCCAGAACTTTGCCATTTTGACCAGACTGGTTTTGTCTCAACCCGTCAGACACATGATAATATCAGAAGATCTATTCATGTTATTAACCATGTCAATCAGAATAAGACGCCAGCTATGTTGATAAGTGTTGATGCATTTAAAGCGTTTGACTCGGTACGACATAAGTTCTTATTTAGAGTTATGGAAAAATTTGGATTTGATCAGGTGTTTATTAAGACAGTGGAATCCCTTTACAGTAGACCATCAGCTAGACTGAAGATCAATGGCGAGCTTTGTGACTCATTTTTGTTGGAACGGTCGTCTAGACAGGGGTGCCCAATTTCTCCAATATTGTTCGCAATTTTTATTGAACCTTTGGCGCAATGGATCAGACAGAATAATTCAATTAAAGGTATACTAATGCCAGCAGGTGAACAAAAATTGGCCCTTTTCGCGGATGATATTCTTGTGTATCTTTCGAGCCCAACGGAGTCCTTGCCTGCGCTGATGTCTGTGTTGGAAGAATATGGATCATACTCGGGCTATAAAATAAATGAACAAAAAACACAAGCTCTCAACATGTATTACAATCCCCCTCACTGTCTTCGCTCTAGGTACAAAATTCGGTGGGACAAACAATCTGTGAAATATCTGGGTATTCTATTACCGACAGATTTATCCAAATTAGAAGAGTTAAATTATGACCCTCTCAGGAGGGATATAATGGCTGATATTGATAGATGGAATTTAATTCCATATTTAAATCTGAGTTCACGCATAGAATCTGTAAAAATGAATGTATTACCAAGGCTTTTATATTTGTTTTTGTCAGTCCCTATCTCAAAACCAGAACAGTTCTTCTCTGACTGGGATAAAGTTATATCCAGATTTATTTGGGCAGGGAAAAAACCTAGAGTGAGGCTCAAGACATTACAACTACCAAAGGAAAGAGGGGGATTGGCCCTTCCATGTTTGAGAGATTATTATAGAGCAGCTCAAATCCGACCATTGATTGGATGGTGTAAGCCAAGTTACAAATCAAGATGGAAAGATATAGAGGGTTCAATGGGAAGGGGTCTACCTATTAACATGTTGGTGGGAGACCCATCCTTGGTCAAACACTTGTCGGATCCTCAGAATGTGATGATAACAGGTTCATTGAAGGTGTGGTGTGAAATAATTAGGAGGTATAAACTGAAGGACAAAATTGGAATTCTCAAATGGTTTGCATATGATTCAGACTTCAGACCTAGTACACATGACATGAGGTTTAGAGGTTGGATTGGGAATGGCCTCTCTGCATATTGTACTCTTTTAAAACAGGGTAATGTGATGAGCTTCCAGGACCTGAAAGACAAATTTAATTTACAGAATCAGGACCTTTTTAGGTACCTACAAATCAGAGACTTTATAAATAGAAAGCTATTAAGAAGAGAGGATGCAACAGGAGTAGAGATCATTAAGATTTTCCAAAATGCGTATGCAGGCTCTACTTATCAAAAGATAGTTTCAAATTTATATGTAGTGCTTCAAAACATGAAAGGAGATAATACTCTGAATATTAAAGCAAGATGGGAAGCAGAGGGCAACCTTACTATATCAGCAGAAGAATGGGAAAGAATATGTAAACATCAGTGGAAAATGAGTAGTTCCCCCACGTGGAGAGAATTCAGCTGGAAAAATGTGAGTCGTTTCTTTTGCACTCCAGCCCAGAAAAGACATTACACGTATCAGTCGGACTGTTGGAGACTCTGTGGGGAAACATTGGCAGGTCATTTTCATGTGTTCTGGAGTTGCCCTTCTGTGGTTCCATTTTGGAGAAGTGTCCACAGTGTCCTGGAAGCAGTTTTTGGTGTTGACATTCCTTTTGATTTTAAAACCATGTATCTTGCAGATCTGGAGGGACTTCAATTTGTAAAGCAGGATCAGTATCTATTAAGGGTATTGCTGGTGGCATCCAAAAAAGCCTTAACAAAAAAGTGGCTTACAAATGTAATACCAACTATAAATGAATGGATTGATTTAATCTATAGTATATATATTATGGAGAGAATTACATTCAGCTTCAGAGGTCAGATTGAAGTCTTCACAGATAACTGGTTTAGATGGATTGCGCATGTTTCTACCATAAGCTGGTATAAGCCTGATTTTGTATAGTACTTATGTATTATGATTCTGAATGATCATCGATGAGAAGAGAGGCAGACATCTCCCCTTGTGTGTATTGTGTGTATTGTACGTATATTGTCTTGTTTTGTTTTTGGTTGTATGTATTGTCAATTGTCAGTCGTTATGTTTGATTAAAATTCAATAAAACGTAAATTGAAAAAAAAAGAAAAGTATCTTGCCACTAATAAATTATTGTACGAGTTCCAATCTGGCTTCAGAACATCCCACTCCACTGACACATGCCTTCTCTATTTGAGCGACCACATCAAACAAGAGGTGGACGCTGGCAAATACTGCGGCATGGTCATGCTGGACCTCCAAAAGGCTTTTGACACCGTGAACCACTCCATACTGGTTAACAAGCTAAAAGCAATTGGTTTCGATAGCACATCAGTGAGCTGGATGCAATCCTACCTGGAGGGGAGAGAACAGATGGTGGAAGTGAACGGAACACTGCCCCCCCCCCTCCCAGTGAGCTGTGGCGTTCCACAAGGAAGCATACTAGGACCTCTACTGTTCCTAATATATGTAAACGACATGACTTCAGCTTGTGACTGCAACTTGTTCCTGTTCGCAGATGACTCAGCACTGCTGGTCTCGGACAGGGACAAACTGCAGGTTGAAAATGCCCTCAGCTCTGAACTCGGTAGAATCTGCACCTGGCTCGCTGATAACAAACTATCTTTACACCTGGGAAAAACTGAATCCATTCTCTTTGGCTCTATTAGTAATCTCAGCAAGGCAAATGGCTTCTTGGTTAGAGTGGGTGACAATGTTATCACACGTAAAGATGAAATTACCTACCTAGGTTCCATCCTGGAGGCTAATCTTTCCGGTGATAAAATGGCCACCAACGTAATCAAAAAAGTCAACCATAGAACAAGATTCCTCTACAGGATCTCCTCACTGGTCAACAAAAACACCTTGAAGACCTTAACAGGAGCCCTTGTACAGGGTTTCTTTGACTATGCATGCACCTCCTGGTACCACAGCACCTCAAAGGCCCTTAAAACCAGGCTCCAGACTTCCCAATACAAACTGGTCAGGCTCCTACTTGATCTAGCCCCCCGAACCCACCTCACCCCTGCCCACTTCGACAGGCTGGAATGGCTTAGGGTCGACGACAGAGTACAGCATCTTGCAATGGGTCTGGTCCACAAGATTCGATACACCACCAAGATACCCATGTACCTGTCTAGATACTTCCTTAATGTTAACGAAGTCCACACCCACAACACCAGAGGGAGTGCAACGAACCATGTACAACCCAGATTCGGCACAAACAAGGGACTAAATTATTTTTGCTCCTATGCCACCAAAATGTGGAACACCCTACCAACTGTCATTAAGACATGCGAATCCCTTGACTCCTTCAAAACCGCTCTCAAAGGGCACCTACGGATGGCTGCAATTCGAAACTGGCCCCCGTAAAATCTGAATCCCCCCCACCGCCCCCCCCTTTTTCCCCTCACTGTATATATTTCTTTTCCCTTTTTACCTCCTTTATGATGAATTCCTGTTCTGTCTATAGAAGTGTCTATTTGTACGTCTCTAAATGTTTTGATGATTTGAACATGGTGGACCCTATTGGAAACAAGTGTAATGCTTAATTGGGTCGTCCACTCACAGTTAACAGCCTTTGTATTGAGTTTGTGCTTGAAATGTACTGTAATTCTGCAAACTGTTAATAAATTCTTCAATCAATCAATCAGTCAAAGTTTTCACAACAGTCTGTGCATCAAATGCTGTGGCAAGAGCAGTTCCAACACTTTGCTTGTAGGCAAACCAGATTTCTTTCCCCTTGTTGTATGGCTCAAGCTCTGGTATGCGTGCACAAATTTGCTCTTTCAGTCTTGTACGATTTACAGAAGAAGCATCAACATTCATTTTCTCAAGACGATTTCTGTACATGTTATACAAGTCCAGCAATCTGAAATAGCAAGATCCTTCGGATTGAAGATGTTTATACCCTGATGAATATTTCAAGTTCAGCTAAAGCATAAGCATATTGTAGTGTCTTGCCATTATTTGTCGTATATTGAGTGTCCCGGAAGCACTTTTTACCCTGTTGCATAAATGATTGGAGAGGCCAGGCATGTCCTTATTTCTGTATCATTTTATTAAGGACAAAGCTTAGTTACCAAATTCATGATCAGTCCCTCCAGAGCCATCCTGGAGCAGTCCCATCATAGCTGTCCCCTGATCTCATCTGGAACCTGGCTATAGATCTCACTCTGACTGACTGGATTCTCGACTGACCTCTCTGACTGGATTCTGTGGATTCTCACTGGATTCTGGATCTCCGCACATTTGAGACCCTCTTTATAATTATCCCAAATAGTGCATGTAGGGTGTGCACCCCAAAGCCCTTGTATGTGTGTACGCACGTGCATGTGCGTCCCCAAATGTCTGCTTCCTTCGTAGACCACTGCATACTAAGTAGATGGTCACTTCTATAGATTATTAACACAATGGTATCCACGGCCCAATACAATAGCCTTTACAATTTCATAGCAGACCTTTTCAATTGATCACTACAGGCCCTTCTTGGAATGTGGCTGTGGGCCAGCTAATATCAAGCCTCTCAGAGCTCACATGCAGAAACTCAGTCAGTGCAGGTTTGTCCTGCATAAACAGTATATGACATTATACAACATTATATATATATTATATATTTCATCGTAATGTGGCTCTGTAATATACGACAATATGCTTCTTGCTTTTGTTTTGCTTCATTGGAGTCTTTATTTTGTGAGCTAAGCCTAGCTCTTTCTCTGTTGTACACTCTTGTTAAACATATTTTATGGTACTTGTACTCTTGGGAAACTACGTCTCCAACACTGAGCTTTGCCAGAAGGTTATCGTCCAGCAGGTTTTGGGCAATTCTCTGCAGCTTGGTAGTCATTGGGAGAGACATCGCTTCGTGCACCATCTGTCTGGTTACATTCTGAATCAGCTTCTGCAGAAGTCTTATTAAGGCTGCTGCGAGTGAACTTAGCAGAAGGTACTTCACACTTCTCTTCTGATGACTTGGACTTCCTTTTTCTTTCCAATTATGATGCTTTAAACTTCAGTTGACATGACTCATGGTATGTGGCTTTGTTCCTCTCAAGTGTCAACTGAATTCCATCACCGTCATCAAGTCGCTTGGGGTCAAACATTATTGGCATGCAATTCAGTATGTAAAACTGGGGAATATTGGTAGCCAATGTCACATAACCACTGCTAGTGGCATCAACTAGCTTCTCAACTGTAGAATGCTGGCACAAACAGCACAAATTCCAATTGGTTGTACTAGATGTACTGTTTTCCTGTGATGAACATGATGGCATTTCTGCCTGTGTGTCCATTGCAATTTTGTAGGCCAAGGGTTTATCCTTTTACCACCAATGAAAAAAAAAGATACACTTTACAGTATGGGATACAACTGGGCTCAGATAATAACATGACTATCCTACCCCCAGTCCGATCATTCATCCAATGCTATTTAATTCCTGTGTGATCTGTACACCGTCCGAAAGACTAAAGCCCCGTCTTCCTTGGCTCGGCTCTCCCGCACTGGCACATCCTGTCAATTCAGGTGCGGCTGTTTAAGTTTAATTTGGGGCAACCTAAACAACATTTAGGAAACTAGAAAAAATATTAATTAATAGCTAGCATTGAACCCCATGCTGAGTCTCATAGCTATAGTGTCAACCAGTGTGCCCTGGTAGTGCAATGACACTATACAATATTAAAAAATTGTCAATTGGGCTGGGCAGATTTTGAAAACCTGTCAGCCATCTTGAAAAATGTAGGAATTCTGCGTGGCCCAATGTTGATTATGAATTAGGGTGGCATAAAAGTGATCTGTGCCAAATGTTTATATCACCAACTGTGCATTAACCATGAACAGTACATTTATGCAATATACCGGCAGCCATATTTGAAAAAATGCCACCATATTGGAACCTAATATATATTTTTTAATTGTACTTGGTAGAAATACCTCCAGAACATATTCTCTTATATCAAATTGAGGGGAAATAAAATATTTACAGCCCCAGCAAAGTCATATAGTCCAAAAACGTATGTACAGTTGCAGCCATTTTTAAAACTGGAGGGCCACCTTGAAAAAATTGGAATTCTGCGTGGCCCGAGGTTGATTATCGATTAGGGTCATATGAAGGTCATCTGTGCCAAATTTCATGCTTTCATCACCAACTGAACTATCATGTATTGAAAACAGTTATTTCCCGCCTAGCTATAAAGGCTCTTACATTCTGTTGTACAAACAGCAACCATCTCCCTCAACGAAAATCTAGAATATTCTGCTTATCTAGTCCATGCATCCTTGATCATCTAGTTTCTAACGAGACACGGGTTACAGACTTTTTCCCCAACGGGACTTTTTATCCATCCATCTATCCATCTTCAACCGCTTATCCGTAGTCGGGTCGCGGGGGCAACAGCTCCAACAGAGAGCACCAGACTTCACTCTCCAGAGCAACATCAGTGACTTCCTCCTGGGGGATCCCGAGACGTTCCGAGGCCAGTGAGTCCATCCTTGGTCTTCCCCGGGGTCTCCTCCCCATAGCACCCCATAGCAATGATTTGATTGGCTGAGCAGGGAATGTAGATGTATGATGATAAGAGCACCCCTCACTTCACGCGAGTGTGATTTTTTTTTCTTTGCGTGGTGAGACCGGCCGCAAGCGGGGCTCTGATCGGCCTGAGACCTCTGAGATATGATGTCATAGATATTATGTCATATAGATGTCTAGTCCAGGTTGCACGTCAAGCCTAGACCTAGCCTAGACAGACAGACAGACAGACAGACAGACAGACAGACAGACAGACAGACAGACAGACAGACAGACAGACAGACAGACAGACAGACAGACAGACAGACCTCTTCCGAAACCATGAACTATAGCATGTCGTTTTTTTATGATTCTTTTTTAAATCCTCCAAAATCAAGAAAAACAACAGACTATAGTATGTCTTCCGAAACCATAAACTATAGCATGTCATTTTTTCATGATTTTCATTTGTTTTTAAATCCTCCAAAATCATGAAAAACGACTATAGTTCATGGTTTCGGACGGAAGGCTATAGCATGTTGTTTTTCTCGATTTTTGAGGAGAAAAAATACTATAGTTCATGCTTCCGCCGCAATCGGTGTATGAATGTGTGTGTGAATGGGTGAATGTAATGCACAATCTATGTAAAGCGCCTTGGATAAAGGCGCTATATAAATGCACCATTTACCATTTAGTAATAACCTTATAACACCAGTTCACAGAGAGACTGAAGGAGGAAATGAAAGTTGTCAGCAGCTGGGAAACCCCCCATGTTTCAGGAAGCCACAAATGACCATCATGTCCACATCTATCGACTTCACGTAGGTACTGCTTACTAGTGCTTAGAGCAATGGTTCACAAACTGGGGGTCCCCCAATGATTTGTGGGTGTCCCCAGATGATTGATTATAGCTTAATGTGCAACATTGTTTTCTCAATCAACAGTTATACAACTGTAACTTTTAATACCTTTTTAAACTAATAATCAGACCATTACTACTACTAAATGTACTAAATGCTGTGTTTTCTTCTAGTATTACTGAATGTGTCACAACTGTAAGTCCTTTTCAGCACTGAAATAAAACCATGCACACACAAGAGAAAGCAATGTGTGTGGTGTGTTCTGATTCTGAATGTGAATTTGCTTATATGGCACTGAGCGGTAGAAACATTAATGGTGAGAGTTTTGACATGTTGATTAAGAATCACCAGTAGATAAAGGAAGAACATCAATCATTGCAAATAGGCATGGCTTCTACCATTACCTCAATGGTTTAACTTGAAGAAATTCTGTAAGTGAGGAAATGCAGTTAGGGATGTTAATGGTTAACCGAGGTTTAAGCATATAACGTAAAATGGATCCCTTGGGAACACCACAGGAGTTGATTGATTGATTGAGTACAGTTTTATACAAATACAATACTAAAAGGATTGAACCCAAGAAAGCACTATATGGCTTGTTTCCATTGGGGTCCTGTGTAATAAAGTCATTCAAACATTTATTGACAGACAAATATACAATTCTATGCAAAAACATCATATAAACAAGTAGGCTACTAATCAAACAGTTCGGGGGAGCATTGATGGTCAGGCACGTGCAGAGGGGGGGCTTCTGCCCTTTTGTTTCAAAGTGCTCCCTCAACCCCTCCCCAAACAAAAAATAAAAAATACAAATAAAAGTATGGCCTGCCTGCCTAACAGCTTATGGCTTATTTTACCATTCAGTGACAAGTCATTGTGGAACATCTTACATTTCTGGTGTGATGTGCATGGCACAAGGGACCCCCACAAAATGACCACCCCAACACAACGACAACCTATCTCAAACCTTAAACTAACCGCAAGCACGGAGCAGCGCACGTCCGCAAACCTTAACACATGTCCGCCAGCATGTCGGTCCTTTGGTATATCGGATAAGTGCGCACACCCCGGCTGTGCGCGCACACATGTGCCCTTTTCTGGGGTTTGGGCACCTGCCCCTGGCCCCCCTCAGTGCTCTCTGCACGGCCCTATTTATGGTGATAGGCTCTGATTTTTTACAGGGGCCAGTTCCGCATTGCAGGATAGGATGATGCCTCCCTGATTATCGGCCAGCTTCTATCAGTAGGAGCTAATCCAAGTGCAGAATGGAAATATAAGATATATAAGGCAGAAGCTGTTAATTTAAGCTTTGGGCTTATTAGTAGCAGATGAGTAAGACTGGGACCGAGGCTAATTAGTACAGGGGTATAGACAACCATAGGCGCCAACATTGGCACAGGGGAGTTCATCACTGGCACACTGGCATAAGTGTGTGTGAGAGAGATAAAATTAAAATAATAAAATATATATAAAGAAATATGTAGTCAATTAAATGAAGTCCCCTCAGCCCTCACATATGTATGCAAATTACATCCTGAACATAATTCTACATTCATTCAAACTTCATTACAATGTCCTGATGTGTAGAGCTCAAACCACATCAATGATTGCATTGGTGTAGTTTGTTTTGTTGCAAGGAGTTGCAACTGGTGTGGTTTGGGCCTAAGAAGATATTTCAAAAGAAGGGAAGTCTGTAAGAAATATTTTCTTTTGGTGGGGTGTAATGTTGATATGGCACGCTGACTAAGAAAATAAAAACATGTCAGCAATGTCAAAAAGGTTGCCGTCCCCTGGGGTTGGTGTTGCTTGACAGGCTGTTAGCTTGAACATAGGATCTTGTAGTATGATGCTGCCTTTTTAGAGTGTGCTGCTGTTTTTGCTCACACCAGGCATGGGAGTGGAAATAGCTGGAATGTTTCCTCTCTGATAAGGAGCTCTTGACATTGAAAGAGCAAGTGAGAAAAGGAATCGGAGAGTGGGGGGTTATGCTGAGGAAAGAAAAAAGTGTAAGGATTTAAGGTGAAAACAGATCAGGTTGAGCATACACAGAATTTGTCCTCAACATTTAAACCACCCTAACTATTAAGAGGAGCTTGGTTTGAACCAATGTTCAATGTCCAATGTTGAGCTACTGCCGGCCTATTCTTCCAGCACTATAGCATTAGATTTATGACAGATAAAACTATGTCGATGATGAAGAAAATAAATGTGTGGCAGAAGGCAGGAGTGAATGCAAATAGCGTCACCGTCATCTTTTCCGTTATCAGGCTCTATGGGAGGCGAGGGATTCCTGAACATCAAGTGATAAACATCATCAGGAAGTCATGCAAGAGGAAGTCTGTGTGTGTGTGTGTGTGTGTGTGTGTGTGTGTGTGTGTGTGTGTGTGTGTGTGTGTGTGTGTGTGTGTGTGTGTGTGTGTGTGTGTGTGTGAGTGTGTGAGTGTGTGAGTGAGTGAGTGAGTGAGTGAGTGAGTGTGTGTGTGTGTGTGTGTGTGTGTGTGTGTGTGTGTGTGTGTGTGTGTGTGTGTGTGAGCCTGTGTGTGCGTGTGTGTGGGGGGGTGGTCTACAGTTAGCTACACCTCAGTAGCAAGCTTATATGATTTTGATTGATTGATTGATTGATTGATTGATAATGTTATTCTGCTCTGGCGCTGGGGGCGTGTTCCCTCCTCCAGTGCCCATACCCTAGATGGGGTTTGCAAAAGGGCCTTCCTCTGTGTAGTTTGCATGTTCTTCCCGCGTCCCCTAGGGTAGGTACCCTCACAAAAAACATGCAGTAGTCCTGGCTGGTCTCTAAAACTGCCTCTCCCTGGCCAGCCGGGGCGCCTGATGGAAGGGAAAGGAACTGGTTGGAATAACGTGTTCCTTCCACGCGCTATGTCCGGCCGGGGAAACTCCCCCCAGGTGAAACGAAGTGGCTTGGACGCTCATGCATTGAAGGAAGCATGAGGTCAGTGCGTTGCTCTCCCCAGGTTGGCGGAGGGAGTGTAGAGCCAAGGATTACATTAGATAATTGACACTGGGTGAAAAAATGGCTTACAAAATTGTGGGATAAAAATTATATATTAAAACATATATTTTTTTTTTGTTTTTTTGTTTGTTTAATGAATTGTTTTTTATAGTGTAGTAGCCGTAGGTTAGGTCTTAATCTGACCTCTCTCTCGCAACTGAGAATTGAAGATAAAAAGTCAAAATCTCACTGTCTGACTCATGGCAGTGAGTCAGTGAGTCACTCACAATAGGCCTACTCAAGCAGGGATGATTAGGCTAGTTACAACACACAGTAGCAGGCTGAGCACTGCAGCCTATTTATCTGAAACGTGCAAGAGTGTTATAGGCCTTTTCCGGGAAGTACCTGCCCTTCCTCAACCCTCGAGCCCCGGCCCGCCTCCTCGGGGGGGAACAGAACAGAGAGATGCGGCCGGTCTTCTTTCACTTTCATCGCCGGTCGGACGCCGAGCTTGCTATATTTCACTCACGCGGCTCACGCACCACTCTCACAGTTAGCGGACGGTTCTGAGAGACATTATTGGCTCGAGCTAGAAATGGAAATTATATTCATTTGTCACCATGTACTTTTTGTCGTTTTATTAATGCAGTCTATTTCACTTCACTTCAGTCGTGGATCTGCAGCATCTGATTCTGCTGGTGGTGGTAAGTGTGCATGGCAAGTTTGGCAACTGAATCTCTTTTCAACTTTACTCAACTATTAAGTTAGGTCTATTAAGATAACCCTATAGTACCTATAATGTCACTGGTGCTCCTGCTCCTTGAAATTCCTTAATTCCATGTATTTCATTTGTTATTTTGGCATGCATGTTACATTGTCCCTAGCCTTTACTGTAGACTGGCTTTAAATATTTTAGAAATATAATGTTTAGGTTTAATCACACATAAAATCTGCCAAAGAGAAATAAAACTTGTAGGCCAATAATAATAGAAAAGACTAAGGGTATAACAAAAACTTTGTTTATTATTATTATTATTATTATTATTATTATTATTATTATTATTACATGAATGTGATCTCTAACTAGCCATCTAAGTTGATCTGACTTGACTTGAAGAACACACACACTCACGCACGCATGCTCACTCTCTCCGCCTTATTTAACCCACTGTTCTCTACACGTTGTCTCCCTCACAGATTCAGGATGCAGTGGTCATACAGTGATTGACCCACCCAGGCTTATAGTGAGGATTAATGACCCCAACGTATCTGCCATCTGCAGGCCAAGCCAGAGTTGCATTAACTGTACAGTCAATTGGGAAATAAGGAATGGCAGTGTGGCAAAAAGTGACAATTCAGCTACTTGGAAAATGGACATCATGTATGACTGGGATCCAGACCCCTTATGCTATGAGGAGGACAGTTCTGAGTGTTTAAGTCAGCTGCGTGTAATTGCATACAGTAAGCGATCACATTATTTTAACAGTGCTATCTTACAATAGCTTGAATGCAGTTGAAGGAATATAATTGTAAGTCACATGGCTGTTTGCAAAATCTACAACTTGCCCTCCAGGTTTCTGTTTTATAAATCTGTGTGTGTGTGTGTGTGCGTGTGTGTGTGTGTGTGTGTGTGTGTGTGTGTGTGTGTGTGTGTGTGTGTGTGTGTGTGTGTGTGTGTGTGTGTGTGTGTGTGTGTGTGTGTGCGTGTGTGTGTGTGCGCGCGTGCGTGCGTGCGTGTGTCCCAGAGCCTCCAGACAGTGTGTCCATCAGTTATGTAAACCACATTGGACCAGAGCTTGAGGCTCAGCAGTACAGCCTGCAGTGTCAGGTCCAGGATGTCGCTCCTGTTGAGAACCTCACTGTGACCTTCTACAGAGGGCAGAAAGCACTGGCTCCTCCACAGTCCAGTAACAGAGTTCAGAAGACACCAGTGAGTGAGACCTTCTTTTTGAACGTCACCTCCAGTATAGAAGACGATGGGGCCGTGTACTGGTGTGAAGCCAAGCTGGACCTTGGACCAGACGGACCCCAGCCTCCTCCTGTGGTGAATTCAAACCACCTCACAGCCAACGTCTACTGTGAGTCTGACCTTTTAGATGGAGATTATTTTAAATCAGGGGTTTTCAACAGGTGGACCACTGGTGGTCTGTGAATGTATTGCATGTGGTCTCTGACCATGCATTTAGTAATGTAGGATATTTTGATTTAAAAACAAATTCCTTCTAACAGTGAACTGAATGACCTGTTGACCTATGATGACTGTCCATGTAGGCTAGTCGTTTACTGTAAAGTTGGAGGTCAAGATATTCAACAGAAAAAGGGAGTTAGAATCTCAAGAGGGGGAAAGTGCACCGTATTGTCTGGTTGAGTCACTCATTATTATTACTAAATTATTAGTAGTCAATGGACCATTGGTGGAGAACAGTGGGATGTATACACATGAGATGCATAGCAAGTGTTACAAAAGCACTAATCTTAGCCCATATCCCCACCCAACACAACAGTGGTCCCCAGGTTGATTCTACAATTAAAAGTCAGGGAAACTAAATTTACTTCAGTAAAAGTACAAAAGTATTGGTATCAAAATGTATTTAAAGTACCAAAAGTAGAAAGTACTCATTATGCAGAATTTCCCATTTCACAAGTTTTCATTCTTTAGAGATATTTTTTTTGGCTTTCGCCTTTTTATTGATAGATGAAAATAGGCTGACAGGAGGTGGGGAGAGAGATGCGGGGGGTGACATGCAGTAAAGGCAGTCGGGATCGGGAGTCGAACCCACGGCACACTGCCAGACTGGATTACCAGCCAAGGTGCTTAGACAGCTACGCCACCCGCCTGGTCCTGTATACATTCTTTAAAACGTGAAGAAATCTTTTGAAAAATAGCAGATTTACAAGCTCACAATATGTCGCATCACAAACTTGTATATCGGCTATTTTCAAACGGCCAAAATGTATATAGTACTGAAGTGGTTAATGTATGTTTTGTAATAATCAAAGTCTACAAGTTAACTAGTAACTAAAGTTTTCAAATAATTGTAGTTGAATTAAAGTACAATATTTGCCTCTGAGATGTAGTGGAGTAGAAGTAAAAGTAGCCTACATAAAATTGGAAATACTCAAGTAAAGTAAAACAAATATTTCATAATTGTACTTAAGCACATATGATAAATGTAGGCTATAGTTACTTTACACCACTACTACCTGCATTTAACTTATTTTGACCAAATCAGACCAAATCTAATAGAGATATCCTGTATAGTGGGAGGAAGCCCACACCCGTTCTGGCATGGGGTTGCAATGATATTAGTTTAATTTGCCTTCCTCATTCGTAATTTAACCAATCTCATATGGCATTGTGATTTGTCCATCTTTAGTAAATTGTTAACGATAATGTGTAATTCAACAACTAAATGTTGTACAGGGAGGCCAATGACCATGCTGTTCTTGGATATTTCCCTATTCTGGGCATGTTATAAATAGGAGAACATTCTGTGAGGTTGTTGATCTGCTATTTTTGGTGAAGAGCCTATGACACAGTATGGTATCCCCCTAGTAGCTACCCCTTCACATTCAGTAGAATGATGAAGATGAAGTTTCCTGGGGTCTAGTAGGAGTTAATAATAATAAAGAAATTGCTGTAATAAAATACATATTTAGCCACTTGTTCGAATGCCCCCCCCCCCCCCCCCCCCCCATCAAAAATGGCTAAAATCGCTAAAATGAAAGAAAGCAGCACATGAAAAACAATTAACACTCATCTTTTACTTTCTCTAATAACAACCTAAAACATGAACCGTGGTTGAAAAAAACAAAAGTTGTCCTTTAAGTGCTTCAATGAATAGGTTATTTGCTGCTCTCTTGTGGTCAAAAGTGGTTATTGTAGCTTTAAAGAACTGCTGTACACAGATTGTAAGAGCTTAATTCAACTATGACATCTACCTGCAGTAAACCTGATGCTTGAAAGCACACACCCAATTGCAACATGGCCTTTTCTTTCTTCTTTTGCTTTTCATTTTTCCTTTTGTTAGCATTTATTCTCTGGACATTGTTTCTCAGTTGTTGTTTTTTTTGCAACTTTGTCAGTTTTTGTCTCACATACCTGTATTCCCCCCAGATAAACCTCAGAGAGAGGTACTAAGGCATAACATCACCATCACAGCAGGAGACCACCTGCATCTTAACTGCTCAGCCAAGAGTAACCCATCCACTGCCTACACTTGGACATCGCATCCAGCTGTCTCCAACTTGAACAGGACTTCCTGTTGTCCAACAGTTGACCACATAACCTTTGACCATGGTGGCGAGTACACGTGTGTTGCCAGTAACATCGCTGGAAACATCACTGTGGTTTTTTATGTCAATGTCAAAGGTAAGTTGAACTTATACCTGACACCACAGATAAGGTAGCTTAAACCTCAAGGTTTTGTTGTTGACTGCAAAGGGAGCGACTTAAGAAAAGAAACACAGCATTAATTTAAACTTGAACTTGAGGATTTACTGCATAATTCTGATGACTTAACAATCATTTTTGTTGCAGAAGGAGGAGAGGACACTGGAGCAGCACGGACATTTTAAGCCTTTTATTTAGGTGCTAGTATACAAACAACTAACGTTTCGACCTAAAAGGTCTTCATCAGAGTCAAGACCTTTTAGGTCGAAACGTTAGTCGTTTGTATACTAGCACCTAAATAAAAGGTTTAAAATGTCCGTGCTGCTCCAGTGTCCTCTCCTCCTTCTGCATCAAGTGTCCTTGTTCCTGTGATGCACCGGACCAGCCGTTTTAGGCTTGAGGCGCGTTGGTAGACTCCCTTTGTTCTTAATCATTTTTCTTTGTTTCTTCTTGTTGCAGTTGACCTCCTGCCCATTGTCGCCGGCCTGGCAGCAGTGGTTGTGGTGGTTCTAATGGTCGTCTTTGGGATTGTCTACTCATCCCACTACAGACGCACTCATATGGGCCGCTACACGCTGAGAGACATGCTCCCCTTTCGCAGGAGTAACCACGACGTGCTGTAGTACAACCTATTGGAATAATAGACAAACAGATGTATGCAGATGTATCTCTCAGGACCGGTGTGGGGAGGGGACATTACAGTAATTGTTCGACAAAAACTACTGGATGACATATGCCTCAAGTTTTGGGCAAGGATTCGCGGGCAGGGATCGGGCCCGGTCGGCCCATTGGCCTTCCCAGCTGTTGGCAAGATTAGCTCGGACACATGACCTCTCCTACAAACCCATGTCATAAAGAAGAGAGATCATCAGATCTTCATTCCTTTCAATCATGCTGTGATTTCTCACTTGACAAGTAAATTGTCACATTTAACCACTTAAACCCAAGGATCAATATTCTGAGTGAAAACCTTACCAGACAATAGCATAGACAAGATAGATTGTAGATATGTTATTTTCTGCTAAGATATAATGTAGAGCGGAAACAGAAAATATATTAGCATAGAGCCCTGAGGGACTCTGCTCAATCATATAGGGTTTAAGTGGTTAAATACTACATTTTCATGTGGTATGCCTCTGTCATTTACTCTCATTTTAATAACTGTCCAGTCAACTGGGAAATACAGGCTACATTGTGACATATTGGCAAAGTAACGATTCAGTTACCTGGAAAGTGGACAGTATGACAGAGTGGAATCCGGACCCCACAATAGGCTACACTTATTGACAGCTCACACTTGAGTGAGCAACTTGCAAAGTGCAAGATAAGATAGTAAATGGCATTAACTCTAGTCAACAATGACAGGGTGTAATGGTCATACAATCATGATACCATGGTCCATGGGTCAGTATATATCAATGAGTGTACTGCAATGCATATTTACACTGAAGCCATAACTGCCTCATGCTGCTCTTATCTATGTTTATTTTAGGATTAATACGAGATTGACTTTTTATTGCTTTTATTCGTGAACTTTAAATACACTATTTAAAAGTCTTTCTTTAGGCATTTTATAACAATGAGAATTTGGTTTTATATCTGCTTTGTAAAGTGTTGTGACTGGCCTGTATGTGACTGGCATGTATTAAAATATATCAGTATGTCACCAGTGACTAAAATGCACAATTACCTTCTGACAAGATAGCTTATTCGGTTTAACGATGTTTAAAAATATGAAGAGGTAAAAGTAAGTATTTAATTATAGAGGGTAATGGGTATGCGTGTGACATCATCATCATACCCAGAAGTTATGCGGGAATACTGAGTGGTAAAATTCTGAATCTGATTGCATTAAACAATGTTAAACTCACTTTGTCATGCACTCACTTTGTGCATGCGTATACCCTCTATACTTATTCAACAAATTAAACATCAAATTGTGACGTTAATGGGCTCAGACTGTAGCAACCTGCATTTAATACCTTGCACTAGCAAGTAAGGGAGATTAAAATGAACAGCTTGTTGTCAGTCGGCCTAAGAGGATTTGTGTCTTCTCTAGCCTTAACATTTCCGGCATTTAAGTAAGGCTTGTCTCTCAAACAACAGCTCCTTTCGCTTGTACGGTTGATTCTGGACGCACAGCAGGAGTGAGAGGATGTCGATCAGCACCGGTATTGATTACAGCGCCTGGGATCACATCTACGTCTCAGACGATGAAGATGTGACCCATCCCAACGTGGACACAGCCAGCTTGTTCAGGATGAGACATCGGGTAGTCAAGACACTTTTATATATAGGCTATAACACTTTTATCTGAACACTTTAGTTACTAATTACTTTGTAGATTTGTATTATTATTACAACACAGGCTACATGTGAAATGGGACATTCTGCATTCAGTACTTTCTACTTATTGTACTTTAGGTACATTTTTTATACCAATACTTTTGTAGCCTACTTTTACTCAAGTACATTTTGAATTTCTGACTGGTGACACGGGGGTGGGATGGGTATGGTGTTGGTTCTCGTCAATGGTTGTGAATCTTCTTGACAATGGTAGTAAATTGTTTGGATTGTTTATTGTAATTCCTTCAATTGCTGTAACCACATGAGAATCTTTTATTTTGTTGTTCGTAGGATAGGCATTTATAAGCTTTCAGCTTCAGCCTATTCCTTTTGATCACCTCCAGTTTTTTTGTTATTGTAACCGTGTGTTGACAAATAAGTTGTATTGTTACTGTGAAGATGATCAAAAAAACTAAACTAAACTAAACATGTGCTCAAGACGGATCTGTCCGATATTTCATATTCCATCCTAATTGGCTAACATTGGCTTCCAAAGTTGGCCCGTTTTCAACAAAAGGCCTCAAATCATTAACGTAGCATGCAATATACAGTACGTGACATTCACGCACATTCCTACTAGGCTGATCATAAATCCCACCCTTTTCACATTGGCCTGTTATTTATCTCTGTGATCCCCACACAGGCCCGTTTGGAGCGAATGGCAGAGTTTCAGCAGAGAGGTGAAGATTTGGAACGTAACTTGGAAGAGTGTAAACGGTTCATAGAGGAAGCACAGGGACGACTTGGAGCTCTCCAAGTCGAAGGAATAAAGGAGGGACAAGAAGATGAAAGCAAAGCTGAACTAAACGAACTGCAGACAAAGTTAAAGAAAATGAGGAGGGATGAAAAGAAGTTTGTCAAAATGTTGCAAGAATACGAGAGAGAAAAGAAGAAACTGCCATGGAATGTTGACACGCTCAGTAAAGAGGGCTTCAGCAAGGTGAGGGAAAATCTCACTGAGTAGCACTATGAACAAAAGTCACAAAGCAAGGTTAAAGCCCACACCACAATGGTAGGGACTCCTTGGCTACAAAACCGTTTTAAGGTCAACCACACCAATGCAACTCATTGCAACTCAACGAGTTGCATTGGTGTGGTTGTCCCATCTCAACCTTTTGATGTGGTTTGGGCTTTAGGCTAAAGCTATGAGCTCTAGCTTTTTCTTTCCTTTTTTTGTTTGTTTTTTACTTTTTTGTAGCTCCATGGGTAGGTTTTAGCTAGGGCTTCTGACTCGTGGCTGAGAGCAAGCCACAATTCGAGCAAAACTTATAAGACCAAACTGACGATTATTCAATTCCCATGATGCATTGCCTGAATTGGCGGTTATGGTTGAGTTTAGAGATTATTAAGTAGGCCTATAGGTATATGGTTTGGTGTATGGTGATCTGGGTGGGGGGTTAGTAACTGAGCTCCACTCATCATGCAATGCATGCTGGGGATCATGCTGCCAAGTGCCAACCTAAACATTTATATTTATTGTCATATGACAGGGTCACTGAAGAAGACAAGAAATCGGTCATTTTCAGCGAGTGACACAATCGTATGACAAACTAGATATTATCTAACACATATCTTCATTTTGTCAACCGTATTCTGCTTTCTAGAGTGTAGTGAATAGCAAGCCAACGGCAATGGAGGAGACAGAGGAGGAGAAGGAGGAGAAACACAAGACCTTTGTGGACAAGTATGAGAAGCAAATCAAGCACTTTGGTGGGTGTTCTTGGTCACTATGTAGTATGTACCTCCTCTCCTTTGTCTTTAAAGGAAAATGTTGATGCCTATACAAAGGTTTCTGTGTGTGTGTGTGTGTGTGTGTGTGTGTGTGTGTGTGTGTGTGTGTGTGTGTGTGTGTGTGTGTGTGTGTGTGTGTGTGTGTGTGTGTGTGTGCGCGTGTCAGGCATGATGCGGCGCTGGGATGACAGTCAGAAGTACCTGGAGGATAATTCACACCTGGTGTGTGAGGAGACTGCTAATTATCTTGGCGTCATGTGCATTGACTTGGAGGTGGAGGAGGTGAGTTGATTGATTGATTGATTGATTGATTGATTGATTGATTGATTGATTGAAATAAATAGTCAAAATTTACATTAAAACTAAAACTTCCTAGAAACAAATATAAATCAAAAAGGATATCTACAGTGGCGGCTCAGGGCTGGTAGAGCAGCTGGATGGAAACCGTGAGGTTCCCAGTTCGATTCCGGGCTCCCCCAGAGTTAGTGTCGAAGTGTCCTTGAGCAAGACTCGGAACCCCTAATTGCCGATGTGCAGGTTGGTGCCTTAATGGTTTCCTCTGACATCAGTGTGTGTGTGTGTGTGTGTGTGTGTGTGTGTGTGTGTGTGTGTGTGTGTGTGTGTGTGTGTGTGTGTGTGTGTCGCAGAAACACGCATTGATGGAACAGGTGGCTCATCAGACTATAGTGATGCAGTTCATCTTGGAGATGGCTCGGGCGCTGGAGGTCGACCCACGAGGTTGCTTTCGACAGTTCTTCTCCAAGATTAAGGTCTGTGAAGGTGTTTTAGTTTAGTGTGTCTTTGTGTATGTATTTGTAATGTGTCTGTTATATCACTTCCTGGTATATTTATGTTTGACCAACTTCATTCCGAGCAGACATAAATATACCAGGAAGTGATATTGATAGATCTCTCATATGCTTTATACAATTTAGTTAGCGAAGCTTGGCCAATTGGCCGGTCGGACACTTTCCAAGTTATCGGCCACAGATTTGGTGACTTCTCATTTAGATCCTTACACAATGGGTGTGTTTATTTTGTATTCACATACATTTTAGGCAGCCTAACTGCTATTTGTGTCATACTGTACATCCGCACAGGACACAAATATTATGTGATGGCACTTTCAATAAGAGCATCAGCCTGTATGAAAGTGGCATCACCAAATTAATAGTTTGATATGAAATATTCACATTCACATTTTCGGATCATTTATTTGTCACATTCATTGCCATAAGCCATTCCCAGCAACAGGAGGGTAAGAGAGATGCAAACAGTCAGTGTCCCACTCTGATGGTTCTAATAGACTAATAGAGGAACACATCTGCCCTCAGATTGGCCACTTGACGCTGTTGCTGTATTCATTAGTACAGTATAAAGTTACTAAACTTGTTTTATCGCCAAGTCACGCTGCTTTTGTGACCAGGCATCTCAGTGTAGCCCAGCTAGCTAGCTACCATTTACCACTGGGCACACAGTAAAGGCAAATGGAGTGAATTAATGTAAATCAATACAATGCCAGTTAAAGAAATCAACCTCTCTGTGTGTGTGTGTGTGTGTGTGTGTGTGTGTGTGTGTGTGTGTGTGTGTGTGTGTGTGTGTGTGTGTGTGTTTGTGTGTGTGTTTGTGTGTGTGTGTGTGTGTGTGTGTGTGTGTGTGTGTGTGTGTGTGTGTGTGTGTGTGTGTGTGTGTGTGTGTGTGTGTGTGTGTGTGTGTGTGTATGTATGTGCATGCACTTCACTTCAGACTGCAGACAAACCTTACCAGGATGCATTCAATAATGAGCTTGACTCATTGAAGGAGCGTGTCCGCAGCTGTGCTCAGATCCGCATGGAGAATGCTATGAGGGAGTACGAGGAGGAGGAGAGGCAGAGGAGGCTGGGACCAGGTGGCCTAGACCCTGTTGAGGTCTACCAATCACTCCCTGAGGTAATTAATCAGGAATACATTCTGTCCGAGTTCACTGCAGAAACATTTCCCCTCGTTTGTTCGTTCGTGTAGGGCTACACAGGCAATTTGGACATCAGCCAAGAAGTGGTATCATCGTCCAGTTCAATTAGGCCGCTGACTCCATGTGGTGACTTGAAGATTGGGCATTCATCGATGATGTGTTCAACAGTCTGTGCTTTTCCGCATTCGCAGAGATCAGTGGCAGACACTCCAATGAATGGTTTTGCCCCCTGGCCACGGCCTACTGGACAAGACACTTGACCCCTATAACCGCTCCCCAGACACTGTACTGTATCAATAGTGCCCATTGCCCTATTAATAATTAGGATGTGTGTTAAATACAGAGGAAAAAGTCCACGTATGTGCAAATATACTGACAGAAAATACTCAAAAGGAATTGTTATTTTTATTATGAGTAGTAAGGTATGGACATTGGCATCCACTAATAGAGGTAACACCATGACATTTTAAATAAATGTTAGTCGGCCTATTATACAAAGGTCGCAACCTATATACTTATTACCAGGGCATGTAATTAATCGCATTTTATAGTGCTTTTCCAAGTGCTCAAAGCGCTTTACAATGGTTCATTCATTGGAAGGTGAAGCGGCGGGGAACAGTCGACACCAACGTCCTTACTTCCCACACCAATGGTGGCAAGCTAGCACCGACCGACTCATTGGAGGCAATGTAGGGTTCAGTGTCTTGCCCAAGGACACTTTGGTATGTTGACAGAATCCCCCTTTTTGAAACCAGCTCCTCGCCACTCGCCCTACACACTTCCACTCGGTTTGAGCATAGATATATAAATAATAGAGACAGCACCGGATGGGAGGGGAATTCCTGTGCCGTCTCTATTATTTATAAATCTATGCTCAAACCGAGTGGAAGTGTGTAGGGGGGGTGGCGAGGAGCTGGTTTCAAAAAGGGCCAGTCAGGATTCCAACCTCCGACCCACAGATCATTGGATAACCTGCTCTACCTCCTGATCCACAGTCTGAGCCACAAGCGCACAGCTGTGTGGAAGTACCATGTTGTCTGCACCTGTGAGTTGCTGTACTAGGCTAGCTTGCAGGCTGATGTCACTGTGTTCATAGGAAATGCAGAGGGGTTTTGATGAGAAAAACATGGAGATGCTGCAGGAGGCGATGAGCAAACTAGACATCATGGTAAGTGACTTTGGGGTGTGTGTGTGTGTGTGTGTGTGTGTGTGTGTGTGTGTGTGTGTGTGTGTGTGTGTGTGTGTGTGTGTGTGTGTGTGTGTGTGTGTGTGTGTGTGTGTGTGTGTGTGTGTGTGTGTGTGTGTGTGTGTGTGTGTGTGTGTGTGTGTGTGTGTGTGTGTGTGTGTGTGTGTGCGTGCGTGCGTGCGTGCGTGCGTGTCTGTGTCTCTCTGTGTGTATCTCTCACTTTCTTTTTCCAGTATATATTTTTTTAACAAGCCTTGCAATTTGAATTGTGACACGTGACTAATTTCTCCTTAAATAATACCATTGATTTTCTACACCTTGCAGATTGATTTGTTACAGTAGAACTGGAATACTGGAAGCATATGTTTCCTTTCACAACAAACAACCAAAGAACAAAAATGGCAGCCTCTTGCAATTTTAGAAATTGCATTAGCCAATATGACACATTATGCATGTTTACATTTATCGCTGACCCAGACAATAAAATAAAACATTGTCATTAGAGAGTATTGTAGGACCCACGTCAAAAAGGGGCTTGGGCAGCATAAAACATAATTATTTCTGAGCCTGGAACCTGCTGTCTAACTTGAGTTCTCTTCAAAGGAGGGAAAATTTCACCTGATGAGGTGCATTGACTCTGGACTCTGGGTCCCTGACTCAGGAAGGGATGACGATGAAGTTGAAGATGGTGATGACAAGGATGAGGACGAGGAGGGTGCCGAAGAAGGAGAACAGGAAGGAATAGTCGAATGAAAAGGAAATGTCACCAGTGGAACGACTACGCCGCAAAATCCTCAGTGTTCATTTTGTTCTCGAACCTTTTAATTTCAAGGACCTCCATAACTCTCATAGTTGCAGACCTAGAAGGGACCATTTGGAACCCTGATGGTCCCTGGTTGGACCACGCTTTGAAGACCACTGCCATACGTAAGGGTCCATTTGTATTTGAGTTTAAATTACTCTAAAGTGTCTAAATGTAATGTTACATGATAATTAGTGGTGATATTGAAATACTATCAGATTAGTCACTCAGTTTTTGCTCTGTAGTAATCATTTCAAGTACATTTAATTATAGGCCTAGTGATATTAAACTACTCCTAATTTGGCTGGGGCCCCTCTCAACTGTAATTTCAGCCAAAACATATTTTCATATCAGTGACCCTATAGGACACAATCAATTGATATGGATGGCTCATGAAAGTCACTTTGAGGGGGGAGGATCTCACTCACTCACAAACGCGGATATTATGTGCCGATAAAGCAATGTAATTCTTTTTTGAACAATCTCGATTTTTCACCAGTTCAATTATGGCATTACGACCTGTCATCCCAAAGGTTCTAGTTTCAAAGGCACCTCTTGACAAAATGTCACTGCACTGAAATTCTACAGAACAACTCTAAATATTTACTTATCATCATTACCTCCAGATCCTCTTTTGCAGGAGAGTATTATACATTATGTCAGTGCTCCAGGCAAAGACCTTGATTCCAAGACACTATTTGGAACACATCCAAGAAAAGTCTTCTAAGCTTGACATCCCCCCATTGTTTCCTGTACAATGTGTACATGCAGTATATGGTTGTTGCCTAGTGTTGAGGATTTCTTGTATGTTATTGTATGTCTTTAAATGTCTTGGTGAATTGAATACATAGGACCACAATGGAAACAAGCCCTCAGGGCTTTTTGTGTATCAATAAAAAAATTGAACAACAATGATTTTGTTTTCTCTAATCTTTCACTGAAGAGCCTGAAGAGACAATGGGCAAAATGCAAAACAGTGGTGCAGTGGTAACATAATGTGTACGTGATGCTTCTGTTGTCTACAGAGACATTTGAATGACAGAAATCTGAGAGAAAGATGGAAAGCAGTAGACAATGTGTATGAGAGAGAAGGAGGAAGACAGTAGAGACTAATCGCATGCTGTGCTGCTGTTTTCAGTATAGGTATATACATTTCAATGCATATACATACTGCATAATGCTACCTGGTGGAGATTTGCGCTCTACTGAGCACACTTTTAGTTGGGTTTAGCTGGGTTCAATTTACAGTAGTGGCCTGTGGTGGATTCCTTTTGCAGCCACATAAATCTTAAATCATAAATTGGTCATAAATCCCTGAACAAGCGGTAAGAAAACCAGAATGTTATCATTCACCATTGAAAAATTTAAGTTCACAACACAGCGCGACACATTGTATTGTAAATCTGTATTTATAATTATAATTATTCGATCATTATTTATTAAATACCTTTTTAAATAAATACATATTTTTTTAAGCGTTGAAAATGAAAAAGAGGGGACCCATAAAAATTGGTCCGGTTTGGGAAACAGTGTGCTATACAGGTGGAGCTGGAGACGGGTCAATTTGGTTCCATTTATACACTTATTACAGACCTTTATGTCATTCAAGGCATGGCTCTTTGTTTCTGGTAGACTAATATTATTGTCCATTAATTTTGTATGTCCATGGCAAAAATACATTTTGATAAAAAGAATTCCACCACAACAAGCCAGCATTCAGATCTGCATGGTGATGACCCCTGATCAATACTATAGAGCTCATTCAGATCAAGGGGTTAATGTCTAAATGAACATTACTATTCGCAACATTCTGCTTCACTGTAGAGTGAGGCTAGATCTGCATGTCGCAGACAAAATGTCCTTGAATGACCGTAGAAGGACAATCAATAGGAATAGAGAACATGTATGTCTGGGGAGTGAGAGACAAAAGGGGTGGGCAGACCAAGTGTCCTTAAAACGCCTGATCTTTATGTGGGTAACAGACAGAAATGATGCTTGACTGAGAGAAGTAAAAGGTGGGGGCAATATGAAGAAGTAAACTGGCGTATAGCAGGGATAAAGCCATGCAGGGATGCCATGGATTGGAGGAGGGATGACTGTTGTATATGGGATTAACAGAGATACTGTGAGTGTGTGCTGAAGGGAGGGAGGGAAGCCAGGGACTCTCCATGGAGCCTTTGGGGGTGGTTGGGGGAGACCACTGTGGTAGGAGGAGAGGGAGATGAGAGAGAGGAGGGATAGAGGGAGGCTGGTGGAGCCACAGATATGCATGAAGCCGCCAAGTGTTTTTTTCTCTCTCTCCGCTGCCTGTGACATACTGCTAGTCTGCAGAGAGAGAGAGAGAGAGAGAGAGAGAGAGAGAGAGAGAGAGGAGGGAAGAGAGAGAAAAAGGAGGGAGATAACGAAAGCAAGAAAAAAGGCACAGCCCATCTTGTCGTTGATCTTGAGGCGATCAAGGTGAGTGTGCTGCTGTGTTCTTACACTTTGCAGGCTGTGCGTGTGTGTGTGTGTGTGTGTGTGTGTGTGTGTGTGTGTGTGTGTGTGTGTGTGTGTGTGTGTGTGTGTGTGTGTGTGTGTGTGTGTGTGTGTGTGTGTGTGTGTGTCAATACATGTCCAATTAGGTATGGTATTGGGTTTATTTTTGTAAGAGCAGAACAGGTATCTACTGTAGCTGAGCTGCATTTTGATGCATTGTTGCTAGATTTTATAAGCTGCTTTATCTATCTTCAGAGGTGGGTGGTGCAGGCAGCCATAGTGTGTGTGTGTGTGTGTGTGTGTGTGTGTGTGTGTGTGTGTGTGTGTGTGTGTGTGTGTGTGTGTGTGTGTGTGTGTGTGTGTGTGTGTGTGTGTGTGCACATGTGCGCGTGCGTGTCCACAATTCTCAGTGAACATAATAATGTACAGTACAGTATGTCACTGTGTCACTATACATTACATTGGTCATTTTGTCATCCCAGCTCTTTGTTGTGTTTGTTTGTGTAGACTGTTGTGTGTTTCTTCCATTAAGTGGATGTTGTGCAACTTGTGCTGCTAGTGGTGACCCTGGTAAAAGTCATCTCCACCACGCACTGCCACTCTGTACCAGCTCAGTTAGAAACACAGCAATAAACTGAATCCATCGGAATTAGGTCAATTCTTACTGCTTACTACAGTAATTATATAACATCCGTGAGCTTTTGTGTTGCAGTGTCTGCTCACAATTGGACACTCTCAATTTACAAGCCTCTGGATCTATTCAATGTGGTTGTAAGAAGTTAGAACTACATGTATCACTGCTCCTCTCATGTCCTTCATTTTATCTATTCTAACTTACCACAATTTAACTTTTCCAATTTAAAGATTTCTCTCCTCGTTTCTCCTCTGTGCTGCTCTTGTGTCACAAAAGAATATGAACATAAAGTCGTATAATTGCTTTTCAGAAATCGTCTACGTTTATAACATAACAATTTAACATTATAACATATTTGGATCACATTAGTATTCTTAGTAGTATAGTATTAGTATAGTAGTAGTAGTATTAGTATAGTAGTAGTATCCCTGACGTCCATATATGGGGCATGTCATTACAGGTGAAAACAGCAGGTACTGTATAGCTGTAAGCACAGTGTGTCTCACACAACACTGAGTTGTAAGAGGGAAGTAGTTAGATATTTAAAAGAGGTATGAATTAATTCTTTGTTATATACTAACTACCAATCTCTCTTTTTCTACAAGGAGGCTAACATGAAATGGACACGTACACCATAGCCGAAGAAGAACAAAGACTTCAGCGAACACAACTTGGAATTTTGAATATCTTGACAGACTCTCTCTCAAATATAACGTCTGTCCTATGCAGAAGCCGAATCCAGCCAGGCAATCAAACCGTGGAAAACTCCAAGTGTTTGGATGTGGGATTGATCATTTAAAGTACTAGTGTGTGTACTGTACATTTGGCGACAGTGTTCTGGCTTGGACATTTCATGAAAACAATCATCCTCGACATTGGATGAGCAAATCAAAACACCTGGATAAAAAGGGGTTGACACCATGACCTTCGACTGGTATAAGCCATTGGCTGGCTTAGCCAAAGCAAGACGAAAAATGAACAAAAACCATGTATGTTTTTGTATGCAAGTGATAGAAAACATGAAATGAGTTCTGCTTCTTCTTCCAACTCCGGCACATGAATGCCAACAGGTCATAGAAAACGATAACTAACTCATCGGGGTGCTTCCAGGGAGTACATGAATGGGGTTTGACAGGATAATACACAGTCCCTGCCAGTCCGAATCCTGAGCTTGACGGAGTGCGAGGCACTTGGCTCGGTCAGATCCAAATGGGGACCGGTTGTGACCGGTCTGACCCCGGTTACACCTTGTAGTGACCTTTGACCTGCTCCGGTCCTGGCTCTCCACCTGCTCTGCTGCCTGGGTTCCGGAACACTCCGCCCTGCGGCCCAGAACGAGTCAATCAGAATGAAGAAGAGCCGCAGTGTGCTGTCGGTGAACGGAGAAGAGGTGAGAAGGTGAACGTACCAGTAAACATACGCCCACACATGGGGGAGCGTTTTGCTGTCAGGAATCAACTGGGAACATCAGACTATATTGCCGTTGTTATATTGTAGATGTCACTTGTTCAAAAATAACACTACAGATTAGAAGGAGGAAACACAACATTTGGGGAAACAGGAGAGATACACTGTGTGTGTGTGTTTGTTTGTTTGTTTGTTTGTTTGCATGCATGTGTTTGTCTGAGCATGGATTCAGGGTTTGTGTGAGCATGGATTCAGTGGATGCAGAGCTATATGCATGCACAGTATATCGTAGATATTGGTATGCTCATGTATGTGCATTCAAACGTATGTCCGTGCGTTCAATCCATGCATGCATGTGTGATCGATCCTACATTGTAAAATTGTGTTTATTTAACAGTGAGAAGTTTCTGAGAACCAAATGTACCCCATTTCATTCCATTTCTGTGCTCTCAGAGTTAAATTAAAGGGCCTGCTAACCTGATGCTTGCGACCGCAACACATTTAAGCGCCCTCTTTCCTGACCTATGAAGATTTGTCCGTGTCAAGAAGACCAATGTATTAGGCTTGACACAAATGTCTTAGTCTTGGCAGAAAATAGCAGACCTACAAGCTCACAGCGTGTTGCATCCGCAACGTGCTGTGAGCTTGTAGTTCAGCTATTCCCGACGTGCAAAGTATGAATCAAATCGGTCTTCAGTCAGCAGTACACCCTGAATAATCATTAATTCTCCAGTGTCCTCTCACTTGGTGTGAGCCACTTAGCGAGCCACTGTGATCACAGTCCTTTTTCCTATGGGATCCAGGGATCAAGCACCATGTGCTTTTCAACAACTTCCAACCTGGCATCCCTATTTTGAGCATGCCACTATAGGCGGAAAATATATATTTTTTATGTAACGCAAATAAAATACATTACCAGAAAATGATACAAAATGTCAAATATTTCAAAAATCCTCCACTTTTGTTAGAAGCCCGCAAGGAATATAAAAAATAGCAACAATCACTGATCTGCAATATGCACTGAACGCATCGCGATGTGTCCCCATCGTAAATGATGGCACTATAAAATGGCACTTTAGTGGTTTACGGGTGACATTGTGGATGAAATACGGAAAGGCTCTATTAGAATACCATTCTGCAGAGTACGTGTCCATGCATTGGTGTGTGTAGTGTATATGTGTGTGCTTGTGCCTGTGTGAGCATCTCACATCTGGGTCTGGAGTCTGGACGACATCAAACGCAGCATGGAGGCAACCAACACGGCACTGTTGCCTAGCAACTGCTGCCATTCCCCCAGTGTTTTGTTGCTACGGTACTGCAGTGCAGATCAGCCTCGTAGAGAGCTCAGTCTGTGGAGGCCTTATCCCAGACACACGCACCCACCCTGCACGCACGTACACACACACACACACACACACACACACACACACACACACACACACACACACACACACACACACACCATTACATCAGCTGTGTGCAATCACCTCATTCTGACCTACCAGATGATCAGATTGGGCTGCTGAGGTGATTAACTGAGTGGACAAAAATAAACAAATAAACATTTAATATTATTAACCATTATTGGTTAATAATATGAAATGCCCTTGCTGCTCCCCAGACAGTCCCAGAATGTATCATACCTTATTATTGACCCAATCTTTGTTAGATTTTAGCATAAAATGATTTATTTATCTTCTATGCTTGTATTATTCAGATTATCGAGCCTAGATAATAAGATGTAAAAGCTTTCACTGTCACTGGCTGATCACCCCAGCCCAGGAAAACGGCTAAAGGTAATGTGTGCCTGAAAAGTTGTCCAGGGAGGGCCTGTTGCATTAGCATTAGCTATATGCAGCTGATGTTTTCTGCACGTATTGTATGTGTTTATTCTCTTTTCTACGCCATTCTTTTAGCCGTGTGAGTATGTGCTAGCATGTGGCTCATCAGCCCTTATGAAACAGAGATGGGACATAATGTTCAGTCTGACTCTGGACTAGTGTAAAACTATCAGTTGCACCAGCATTTCAATGGGTACAAATGAAACATCAGCCATGTGATACATTAGACAAGATGCCATGAATTTAAAATCACCGTACTTTGTTGTACTACGGTGTTGCACGTCTTGTGAGCTTGTACATTTGGCTTTTTCACTATTTTTTTTTAATCTTTGAAACCTTTTGCCTATAATGACATGAACCAAAATAGGTTTACCCTTTACACATTGCCTGCCAAATACGTATATTTACATCCTATCAAATCCAACGCTTCCCTGCCAAATATGTATATTTCCGTCTTTAGGTCTTTATAGTGGTTTTATGATATTCGGGGTCGTAATGCAACATACATTAGCATTGGGTTGCTATAGCTAGCCCTAAACAGGGACTGCCCATAAGTCTGACCTCCCGTTAGTCCGACCTACGTGGCTGGTTAAGACTGAGGTTAGGGTTAGCGACCAACGTGGCCGGTTAAGACTGAGGAGTGGCTGGTTAAGACTGAGGTTAGTATAGGGTTTGAGATATTGTTTGTTCGTTCGGAATTATGGGAGGTCGGAATATTGAGAGGTCGGAATAATGACATGGCACCGTGCCCTGTGGCCACTCCATAGACTTGTGTAAACAGCGATATTAAAACACTTTTCTTCTCAGAATCCTTTCTCAGAATGTGTTTGATCAAAACCAGGATGTTAGTACTAAATCTTCGCTACCTCGCTGTTACCAGTTACAATATTAAAACTTTAAAAACATAGCTTATAGGTCATTTTTCTTCCGGTTCACTGTGGGGTGAATTTGGGGGTCTTCAGAGTAAAACATCGGGCTGCAGTCGTGGCAGGGAGCGCCATCTGGCGAGGGTCAGGTCTGGCAGCCAATGTGTAAGGAAATGTTTTACTATATGTATTTGTATTTACAGTAACTCCCCTCTTTTCCTTGATGTCCCTCTGTCTGACAGGGTCAAGACACAGGTACAGTAGGTGGTGGGGAGAAGGCGGAGTCATCTAGCTACAGCCGCTCCTATACGTCGGGAGCCACGTTGGGGGCGGAGCTACGCAGGGGGAGAAGCCGAAGACTCTCTTCTAGTCTTCAGGTATTGATGGAGCAGGTTTAGGAATAAGCAGCGGGTCATCAATATGTCCGTACATGGACAAATGTATCCCTGGCAAAGACTTGCAGGGGCTCCATTTTCGTCACCGCTAAACCCCTTATCCCTAAACTTCTTTGCCTTTTTTTACTATTTTGCAAAACATTTTTGAATAGTTCAAATAGCCAGTCTACAAGCTCACAATGTGTCAATGTAGATTGGCTAGTTGAACTATTCAAAAATGTTTTTCAAAATAGTAAAAAAGGCAAAGAAGTTTAGGGATAAGGGGTTTAGCGGTGACGAAAATGAAGCCCTATGTCTTGTTATTGGCAAATGTTACATTTTGTTACATTTTAGACTTATTTTGATCATAAGACACAACATTTGAATGTCAGTCTCTAGATTTTCTTCAGAATAGGTGGTTCTCAAAAGTTTTATTTGCTAGGACCCCCTTAACTCTGAGCGTGTACAAATAATTGTGATACCCCTGACATGTGACCTGGCAGGTGCCCTGCTGGCTCCGCCCCCGAGACCGCACGCGCTCACCAGAGGTGCCGAGCAACGTATCTCGACCCACAACCCTTCCACTGCGCATACCGCCACGCATCTCCATCACACATGCAGATGCTGATGGGTATGCCACACACACACACACACACACACACACACACACACACACACACACACACACACACACACACACACACACACACACACACACACATACACACATACATGCACACGTACATACATGCACACGCATGCATGCACGCACACACAAACACACACACACACACACACACACACACACACACACACACACACACACACACACACACACACACACACACACACACACATGCACACACAATGCTCTAAGAACAGTTTGTTTGTAGCCATACCAAAAAAAGTTGCATTATACAGTGGTCTCTCCCTCCTCTATAGTTATTTTTTGCCTTGGTATTTAACAAAGAAAATTACTTCCTCAATGCTGATATGATATGGGGGGCTGTGAAGCCTCAATAATGCAGGTATAGTGGAGCAGTTATGAGAGCGTAACTTATTGGCAGTTGTAGCGAGAGTGATACATACAGGGAGTTGGGATTTGGAAGAGGGTATAAAGAGAGCCACATTCAAATACTGTGTATGCATCCTATTCTTTCTTGTTCTAGATGTGAAGTGGAAAACGGAGCGTCCCCAGCTCACACCCCCGTGGGACAGAGCCCAGGACTCACCCTACACACCTCCTTCCCTCAGGGCCAGAGACGAGAGTCTTTCCTCTACCGCTCCGACTCCGATTACGACATGTCCCCCAAGACCGTCTCGCGGAAGTCTTCCCTGGCGAGTGATGGGTAAGATACAGGGGAAGAGAGAGAGAGAGAGCATTCATGATAATATGCCTGTGTACCAATCCACAGATGGAGCATTATTATTTCATTTTTCAATTATTGCTTTGGCTCTCTTTGGCTCCATGCCCTCTCTTCCCATCTCTCTGTCTCTCAGGCACACAGCAGAGGACTTCATCGTCACACCCTTTGCTCAAGTGAGTAATACAGTCGCAGACAGTCGCATACAGTACAGTGTATACAGTATACATTACTGTGGGACCTACAGTATGACATTATACCAACTGGATGTGCTCACACATATAAATGTGTCCAATGTACAGTAACGCCTGTGATTCAAACTCTGTGGTCTCCTGAGTGTATAAAGCCATCATCTTAACTACTAAGCCAAAGGGAATTCCCTATGACCCGGGGCGAGATATTTGACTTTTACGTCATCATGCTGAGGTTGTGAGCCACTCTGCTACACTCACCCCCCTTTCGATCTCCTTCCACCGGGAGACCCAATCTGGGTCCCAGCACGTCCGGGATTCGGACCCGGGTCTCTCGCGTGGAAAGCCATCATAACCACTATAGGTTATCAGGCTGATGACCTAGTGACACCTTTGTTGTTCTTATGGTCAGTATCATGTCAGTATATTACCATGGTCAATATCATGGTCTGTAGGTCAGTATAATGTTAGTATCATGGTCATTATCATGGTCAGTATCATCTCAGTATCATGGTCATTATCTAGCTAGTTTGTGGAATCTCATCATTATAGATTTTAAATTTAATTCATAATGAGAAATAAGAACCAAGATCAACTCTCATTTTAGCAAATTTGCTCTGACACTGACTCTGTCATGGCACTCACTGTCTAATGAGTCAAGTGAATATGAAGTGAATATTATTGACTTGTGCCAGTGCATGTGTCAGTAACTGTCATTCCATGACATGTTGGGGTGCTCAATGGAAACTATGACAATGGCAGTTGCCAGTAGGCCTAATCTACTTTTTAAATTGAAACCATTTAAGACATGCTGACATTAATTCTCCTTTGAAAAACAAAGCACAAAATAGAAATATAAAAGTTCCTTTGCTGGTTTATTTTCTATATATTTTAATGAATTCAAATTAATGAATTGTGAATGAATTTAATGAATTAAATCAATTAATAGTTAGCTAAAAAGGGGCTCTCCGCAGAGTGCACGTCTCTCGCTTTATAATGTGTTATGATGATTATTGCTAGTACTTTATCTAATTAAAGATTATATAATGGATTATGCGTATGTTTATAATGCATTGAAGGTAGGCCTATAGTTACTAAAGTGGTTTTGGAGATGTGCTCTATAGAGACCCCTCCGCATGTGATTTAAAATTGGAGTTGATTGGACGTTGCTTCATCATATGACATTACTACCCTATTATGTTATACTATCTATACTAATACATCAGCAGAAGTGAGCCATATCCTATTTTAAAATTGGCTAATGCGGCCCAGACGGCTGGCGTAGACGTCGAGGCTGCTAAGCCTGACAGCGTCGTCGGGGGTTCGAGTCCCGTTCCCGACGACCTTTCCTGCCTGTCACTCCCCATCTCTCTCTCCCCATTTCCTGTCTGACTATTTACACTATGAAATAAAGGCAGGAAAAGCTCCCCTAAAAAAAAAAGAATGGTCTAATATGCAATGGTCATGTCACTATGATTTAGACATAACTATAATTTAAACAAGCCAGGCACAGATCTGACCGCTATGCACATGGTCATGTGAATATGTAACGCCCAGGATTCAAACCCGGATCTCCCGCGTGGAAAGCCAACATCTCTATAGCTATAGAATTCTCTATACTATCTATAGAGTCTATTACTCTGCCTCTGGGGAGATATTAGACTTTTAGGTCATCAGGCTGAGGTTGTGAGACACTCTGCTACACTGTAAGAGTCTGTCTTTTGTTGTACTCCCTGCATTTTATTGTATTTCCTACCACTGCGTGTTGCTTTGTAACACAGTTTGTAAAAATCGTTAAGCCTACATACATTTATTATTATTTTATTGTTATATTCTCCTATAGGTTCTGGCCAGTTTACGATCAGTGCGGAGCAACTTCACCCTTCTTGCCAATGTTTCCACGCCAGTCAAGTCAGTACCAACTTTCTATCCCCAATAGTCTGCCACTGACTCTATTAACATGTGTTAATACTTGATCTAAGTAGTTCTTACAGTGATACAGTCAAAACAAGTATTGCCAGTTTTATTATGGATGAAAAGTATTGAACCACTATTTCCTGTATCATCACAAGCAGGCATGGCATAATGCTTGAACGCTCATATAAAGTTTCAGTAATATAGCTGTGTTTTTGTATTACATTGTGGTATAGTTATCACTGTTCTTTTTGTTTGACAAATGTTTCTTATTGTGTCACATGCTGCTTATCCAAAGTCCACTTTTGTGTAGCAATACTTACTGTTATGAGAGAGGTTTATGCTTTGCTTATTTATTTCTCAATTTTATTTGTTTCTGATATATCTCTTCAATTTACGATTTACAATTACATTTAGGCATTTCGCATAAACTCTTAATCCAGAGAAATTTACAGTAAGCAAGAACAACACATGGTAATGCATCAAATGCATAGAAATAGTCATCAAGGATCACAATTTCTATGCATTTGAGTTGATGTATTATTACCTCGTGTTGTTCTTGCTTACTGTACTGTACAGTAAGTTGCTATGGACATAGGCCTTCTATGTCTTAATGAAACCACACTGTGCTATTGTGTCCCCAGAAGGTCTCCCCTGAGTGGGGTGTCTTCCACTCCCAGGACAGCCCTGTCTGAGCAGCACTACCAGCAGCTGGCCGCGGAAACCTTAGAAGAACTGGACTGGTGCCTGGACCAGTTGGAGACCATTCAAACACACCGCTCTGTCAGCGACATGGCTTCCAACAAGGTACTGTGTGCCCACCACCACCACCAGCACATATCAAACACAAAAATGAAACGGATGAATCTGATGTCATTGTGTGATATGTATTGTACGGTATAACCAAGCTTAAATCTTAAACCGTTAGACTTAGGCTACTCACATTTAACAAAGATTGCAAGCACATATTACATAATTGTCTGCACTTCCTGACTTTATTGTGTATGCCTTTTGGGAAAAAAATTTTTTGTATGTGCCAAGTGCAATATGAGCTATTGGGCAACTGCAATAGTGTATCGGATGTTTATTTGACAACAGACTATATGATGATGGCATGATGTTGCTCTAGCTGTATTTCTTTGTTGATGTGTATGTATTTGTGGAGTAACCAGCTAACCTAACCTAAGCTAACCAACCTAGCCTCGGCACCCAGGCTTTTATTTTTTTTAAATGAATGCCTGGGGAAACGAGCCACATTTCCTGGTCTAGGACGAAGTGGGAGTGAACTCCAGTGCGAAGGGGCGTCGCTCGAAATTTGGTGACGTCCGTGTTGTCTGCTGTTTTCTACCAGGGAGGGGAGGGGCGCTCAGATCGGTGAACCAATATGATTCAACACATTGCTCCCGGCGGTGCCCGCCCCTCTATACCAGAAAGCACGGTGGCTGGGCCAGGCTAAACCTAACCTAACCTGCCACAACCCAAGTATAAAATTCCAGGCTATGTTGTATTGTTCCGTTCATGTAAAGTCACTGTTGAGCTGCCAGTGGTGTAGCAGTGAGCAATGCAGCACTGGGGTCTGTCTGTAAATGTACCAGCCGTGCAGCCCTACACTGTGGTGTTCAACACCGGGCTGTCCCCCTTATCTATGTGTTGTCCCACTCTCTGCTGCAGTTCAAGAGGATGCTGAACAGGGAGCTGTCCCACCTGTCAGAGATGAGTCGCTCAGGCAACCAGGTGTCAGAATACATCTCTAGCACCTTCCTGGGTGAGTTGACTGGTATAAAGGCTACCATGCATAACATGATGTCAACATAGCTTTCTTAAGGGGCTGCCTGCTGGCCTAGCGGTCCAGGCACATACCACATGCAGGCTCTAATGCAGCCTGATGGGCACGTCACAGGTTTACAATTTACAATTTAGGCATTTAGCAGATGCTCTTAACCCATTTAGGACTAAGGCCGATTCTAAAAACGCCGTATACTGATCTAAGTTTTCAGACATTTCCAAATTTCTACATTTCATTCAAACATTTCAAACATGTTATGTTGCTAGGCTATATACTGTACATACAAGAACCCCAAAAGGTGATCCTGTCCTGAAGGGGTAAGTTTGAGTTTGGGTTTGAGTCCCGATCCCGACGACCCTTACTGCATGTGTAGCAGTGGCTCACAACCTCAGCCTAAAAGTGTAATATCTCCCCCAAGTCATAGGGAATTCCCTTTGGCTTAGTGGTTAAGATGTTGGCTTTCCACATAGGGGACCCGGGTTCAAATCCCGGCTCAGGCCAGATTTCTGTGTGAGGTCAAAAGGAGGGTGAGTGTAGCAGAGTTGCTCACAAAACCTCAGCCTGATGACCTGAAAGTCTAATATCTCCCCCGAGTCATAGGGAATTCCCTTTGGCTTTTGTGGTTAAGATGTTGGCTTTTTTGGCCCCAAAAATATATAAATAAAAACCAAAACATGGCTTTTCTATGGTGGCTGTGTGAGGCCCAATGTGCTGTGAAGTGTGAATTGACAAAAGGCCACAAGCAATTTTAGAAAATTCATGCAGAGTTTTGACTAGTAGACTGCATGTGTCATGAACTGTGGTGATTTGTTATTGTGTACCTTTATTGTGTACCCAACACGTGTTTCCTGTTGTCCTTGTACCCTTTTGTTACCTCTGTTGTTTCACCCTCCCTGTGATTACTAGTTTTCTCCACCTGTGTCCTGTTAGTCTCCGAGCCAATCCCTATGTTGATTATCACCTGTGTTTGGTTTGTCCTACTTAAACCCTCTGTTCCTTTTGTTCCCTGTATACTGCTAGAGTGTAGTGTAGATGTTGTTATGGTGTTCTGTAGTAGTTTCCAGTCCTGTGTGTATTCTTTGTTTCCTGAGTTTTGGGTGAATAAACCCCCTTGTATTCAACCTGCCCTGTGTCTGCCTTTGTCTGCGCTTGGGTCCAACACCTGCCTGTCCCAAACTGTGACAGCATGGCATTCAGAAATGTCTGCAAATTAAGAAATTGAAAATGGGTGAAGTTGTCCTTTAACACTGGACAGAGAGCCAGTGGAGTGAGGCCAAAACTTGAATAATGTGGTTGTGCTTTTCCTTTTTTGTTACTGGTGTGGAGGCGTGGGCAGCTGCATTTTAAACGCGTTGCAGGATGACTGGATCAATGACCACATACAGAGACTTACAATAATCAAGCCTTGAGGGTATATGAAAGGATGAATTACCCTCTGTCTTTTGGGGAGAGATATAATCTGAAGATGTGAAAAGCTGGTTTTGACTACAGAGCTAACCTATTTATCAAATTTGAAGGCGCTAAAAATGCCCCACAAGCAGATGTTGGAGCTTAGCAGGCCCAGGGTATCGACAGGAAAGGCTTGAGAACAGTGTTGCCAGTTTTTTGCGCCAAAAATAAACAATCTTTGAAAACAAGCCCAAAAGAAGCGAGCTCACAACATTTCCCTGACATAAAATATTTTCAGATGGGAGTCCGACTCCGTAGACAATACATTCATTAATACATATTAATTTGCGGTTGCTTGACATGAAAAGGTGTGAGGGCCACTGGTTTAAACAATTTGGAAATAAGCAACTAAACTTTAAAAACAAGCCCCAAAAAACATTACCCGCAACTATCAATATTTACAAGCAACTTTACACGTGTGTGTGTGTCTGTGTGCGTGCACTGTGCGTGCATGTTTGTGTGTGATCCCAAAAATCTCTAGACAAGCAGAATGAAGTGGAGATCCCATCTCCAACTCTGAAGGACAAGTCGATGAGTCGCATCAGTGGAGTGAGGAAGCTATCTCACAGCAACAGCCTTTCCAGCACAGTGCCTCGTTTTGGGGTAAACACAGACCAAGAGGATGAGCTGGCCAAGGTCTGTCTGTCTGTCTGTCTGTCTGTCTGTCTGTCTGTCTGTCTGTCTGTCTGTCTGTCTGTCCATGGCCCGTAGCACTTGCCCTAGCCTAGCCCCTTAGATAGCACATTATGTAGACTTAGATAGTATTTTAAACAGACTTATAGCTTGTTACGTAGACAGCTCTAGAATTGCACTTTATGTAGTCATAGCACTTTATAGTACACATGTATAATATATTATAATTATAGTATAGTATGTATAGTTTACATAGATACTCCACTGTTACGTTCTTAGTTTACGCATGATTCATGATAACTACTTTTTATATATGTGATGTATGCCATGCTTTTTGTTATTGCTTAATGTAAATCGCTCTGAATTAAGAGCGTCTGCTAAATGCCTAAATTGTCTGTCTGTCTGTCTGTCTGTCTGTCTGTCTGTCTGTCTGTCTGTCTGTCTGTCTGTCTGTCTGTCTGTCTGTCTGTCTGTCTGTCTGTCTGTCTGTCTGTCTGTCTGTCTCTCTCTCTCTCTCTCTCTCTTCTCCTCCCTCTCACTGTTTCTCATTTCTCTTCCTTTCTGACTGTTTCCCTCTCTAACACATTGTAAAATAGGCACCTTATTTGTGTGTGTGTGTGTGTGTGTGTGTGTGTGTGTGTGTGTGTGTGTGTGTGTGTGTGTGTGTGTGTGTGTGCACGCATGCGCACGTGTGTGTGTGTGTGTGTGTGTGCGTAGGAGCTGGAGGATCTGGATAAGTGGAGCTTCAATATCTTCAGGATAGCAGAGCTCTCCAACAGCAGACCTCTCAGCTGCATCATGTACTCCATATTCCAGGTAAATACAATTAGGGGTGTGTGTGTGTGTGTGTGTGTGTGTGTGTGTGTGTGTGTGTGTGTGTGTGTGTGTGTGTGTGTGTGTGTGTGTGTGTGTGTGTGTGTGAATGTCCCATTTCACAAGTTTTCAAATGCCTAAAATGTATAAAAATCGACAAGCTCACAATGAATCCTGGAGAAGCAGAGGGCTGATGACATGTTATCAAATTGTTTTTGTACAAGCGACCTACAATCTGCTGTTTAATACGTGCATAATTATAAGAAAGAGGGAAACATATCAAATATTGAAACAGAGCCATATCAAACAAATGAACACAAAGCGTGTATTCAAACAAAATAAAGTCTCAGTCTACCGCTGTCTTTTGTGCACGTTAAAAACATCACGTAGAGTATAGCAGCTGATATTAAATATGTATGACATTTGTGGGAATGGAATGTTCACGCACGTCGTATACACATTGCCAAGTGACAGTGTCAGAGTAATGGCGATGTAATCGTGTTAGACTGGCGGTGGCACCTGTAGCATTGGTGACAGGACGCAGTGTCTGTTCAGCAGCCTGTGCCTATCAGAACTGTCCCTTAGTCTGTTCCTTCAGCATTTGATCGCCTGCCTGACAGTACAGCAGCGTTGACAGATGGTGGTTGGGCTGGTAAGTGTTTTTGATCATCCACTTAGACTTGGCTACCCGTACAGCATGGGTTTTCGACAAGGACTTCCTCAGAGACACAACAAGGGGGGGCAAACGTCTTTGTGTTATAGGAACCTTTTTTTTTACATTAACCATCTGAACCCTAGCATACCTAATTTGAGGGAAATAGCAGATCGTATTCATACTCACAACGCCTAGCGCTGCGAGGCATTGTTGCTGCGAGGCATTGTCACTTGTGAGCTTGTAGATAGGTTATTATCACCAAAGACGTTTGGTGTAGGGTGAAAAAAACACACTTGTGCTTGGCTCCTTTCTTTCTTTTATGAATTTTCCTGTTCTATTTCAATTTACCGTTTCTTGTGAAGAACAAAAGTTGTTACAAGATCTATTTATATCGGCCACATGTCGTCTTACGTCGTCATTTAGTGCCCTATAAACAAACATTAAAATCCATAAACAATTTACGTCATAAGTGCTCTAAACAAAAATCCCATATAGACTTGGCTGCCATGACGTAATCGTGAAAAGCCATGAATTGGAGGGGGTAGCGCCCTTCAAAAAGAATAGACCAAATACAAGTTTTCGAAGTATAGAGGGTTTATGTGGTTAACTGTCTGAAAATACACACGCTACACAATGATAGTGCTGTGAAACAACTAAACAAGTCTATGAAGATATCTATGGAATCCACGAGAAAGTGTAATCTACAACACAATTTATTTTATACAGCATGTAGTGGGGGTCCCTGCTTCATCTCTCAGCATATGCACTGACTCATTGGCCTTCTGTGCACTTTCAGGAGCGAGAGTTGTTGAAGACGTTCCGTATCCCAGTCGACACCTTTATGACCTATGTGATGACCCTGGAGGACCATTACCATGGCAATGTAGCATACCACAACAGCCTGCATGCAGCTGATGTCACCCAGTCCACACACGTCCTTCTCTCAACGCCTGCCCTGGACGTAGGTGTACACACCCGTGTGTGCCATATACGGGCATGCTCATATATGGGCACAATGGCATCACAATGTCAATATACTATGTGTATGGCCATAAAATGAAGGAGAGAGGAGATCCGCAAACCGTTTTAAAAGCTCCCAAACTTTATTGACAACAGAGCGGAAAGACAATACAACGTTTCGGCCTCAGGGGCCTTCGTCAGGTCACCTGACTCCTCTCTCCTTTCTTAGTTACTTTTTTGGATCCTGCACCCGTTGAAATTTGTGGATGTGCGTGCACCTCTTGACCATAATATAAAAGGGACACAGGCAGACCGACAGACAGATACAGAATATACAGATATATCCATATGTGCAACGGGTACTCTGACAACAGGTACGATGGGTAGTGCACAATCGAGCGGGTCTGACTTGCTTAATTAACGACGGGCACCGGTCAGTCTTTAATTAATTCAAACGCCACGTCAAATATCAAGGGAGAAATAAATGAGTCAGTGTTAAAGTGTACTACATGGGCCAGTGTTAGTGTGTACTAAACTTACTGTAACAAACCTACCCACTTACTACAGTGTGAGTGTAGTGAGTATACGTTTAATACGTCATTAATAGTGTAGTGACTAGTACACTATGCTACACTATGTTACACTAAGTGCTAAATGCCTTGAGTGTGAATGAGAACTATCGGCTCAAGCAAGAGCAGGTGTATGAAATCACAAATTTGCGCTTTCTTTTATTCATTCTGTCACTACCCCGGTATGTACTCCACCCTCACTCTGTCACTACCCCTGTGTGTGTGCTCCACCCTCACTCTGTCACTACCCCTGTGTGTGTACTCCACCCTCACTCTGTCACTACCCCTGTGTGTGTGCTCCACCCTCACTCTGTCACTACCCCTGTGTGTGTACAGTGTACACCACCCTCACTTTGTCTCTCTAATCCCAGGCTGTGTTCACTGATCTGGAGATCCTTGCTGCTCTGTTCGCGGCAGCCATTCATGACGTAGATCATCCTGGGGTTTCCAACCAGTTCCTCATCAGTACCAGTGAGTACATGCTCGAAACACACGCACGCACGCACTCACGCACGCACGCACGCACGCACGGAAAACTCACACCACAAATACCTCAGACCTTTTCATGTCTCGGATTGACTTCATTGTCTTCCTCCTCATCTCAAATGATTCTGTCCCAGAGATTTCAATATAACAAAATAATAAAAAATGTACACGCAATAACGATTTATCGTGGACGCATTGCGGAGACAACATTGAAACATATTGTTCGACCTGTCACTCTAAAATGTTTCGTATTTCATTTATAGTGACATCAATCCTTGCCTCCTCCTTATCTTGACACTGCATTTTCAGTTCTTAGCTTTCTTACCCTTTCCCTTTTCGACACTGTGTCACAACAACATCATGTCATTCCCATGCACCTCAGACTCTGAGCTGGCCCTCATGTATAACGATGAGTCGGTCCTGGAGAACCATCACCTGGCTGTGGGCTTCAAGCTCCTGCACCAGGACAACTGTGACATCTTTCAGAACCTCACCAAGCGACAGCGCCAGAGCCTCCGCAAGCTCGTCATCGACATGGTCAGAGCCACTGTTTTTTTTTGACAGCACATTTTCAATTGGTTTTAGTCATATTTTATCTGCAATGTTTTAGTCTAGTTTTAGTCGACTGAATATCATAAGATTTTAGTCGACTAAATCTACAGTTGATTTTGTCGACAGAATTCTTTTTTCTGATTTACACTACATTTTCAGAGCGCAACCAAACATTCCCTAACAGTCTAGTCTAGTTTTTATTAGTTAACCGAATTGTCAATTTAGTCTCAGGTTTAGTCATCATAGCTTAGTTCATATTTACTTTTCGTCAGTGAAAAAAGGTAGCCGACGACCATTTTCGTCATTTTGTATTACATTTCTATTTTAGGCTTTTAGTTGAGGCTGTCACCCAGAGCAACTCCTGTAGAATTTTCTAGATAGATGTTACAACCAACATAACGGGGAACAAAGTCAGAAACAGTGCCCAGGCAATGTTACTGTGATCCTCAAAGATGATACATAGGGAAGTGCCAGTATAGGAATAATAATTTGTACCTATTTTTACTCAAGAAAAGTACTTTCCTCCTGAACTGATTCAGAGCTAATTCATCTTACAGGTATCTGTATACTTTCCACCTCTCTCAACGCTTGTTCCTGCTCTCTGTCTCCCTCTAGGTGTTGGCCACTGACATGTCAAAGCACATGACCCTGATGGCTGACCTGAAGACCATGGTGGAGACCAAGAAGGTGACAAGCTCCGGTGTATTACTGCTGGACCACTACACAGAACGCATACAGGTCAGTGTATTATTCCTGGTCCACTACACAGAACGCATACAGGTCAGTGTATTACTCCTTGTCCACTACACAGAACGCATACAGGTCAGTGTATTACTCCTGGTCCACTACACAGAATGCATACAGGTCAGTGTATTACAGTACTCCTGGTCCACTACACAGAACGCATACAGGTCAGTGTATTACTCCTGGTCCACTACACAGAACGCATACAGGTCAGTGTATTACTCCTGGTCCACTACACAGAACGCATACAGGTCAGTGTATTACTCCTGGTCCACTACACAGAACGCATACAGGTCAGTGTATTACTCCTGGTCCACTACACAGAACGCATACAGGTCAGTGTATTACTCCTGGTCCACTACACAGAACGCATACAGGTGACTGCTGTGATAAAGTTATATTGATCTTATATGCAGTAATTATTATATGCAGTCATTTTGAAAACGATTTTCAACACACCTCTGGTTCTTTCAGGATGCATACATATACATGTACAGGCAATCATCATTCTATGTTCTCTATCTATACAATGATTTTATATATTTTGTCCTAACTTTGTGATCAATGCAAATACTGTATTGGATCCCAGTACGAAACTACACCTCAGATCCGTGACACGCCACCGAGTGTATCCGCATACATTACACCCGCATACATTACACACATTTTATTGAAAGTGTATATATGTGTGTGTGTGTGTGTGTGTGTGTGTGTGTGTGTGTGTGTGTGTGTGTGTGTGTGTGTGTGTGCGTGTGTGTGTGTGTGTGTGTGTGTGTGTGTGTGTGTGTGTGTGTGTGTGTGTGTGTGTGTGTGTGTGTGTGTGTGTGTGTGTGTGTGTGTGCGCGCGTTTATGTGAGAAGGTATTAAGGAACATGGTGCACTGTGCAGACTTGAGCAACCCTACCAAGTCTCTGCTGATCTACAGACAATGGACAGAGAGAATTATGGAGGAGTTCTTCAGGCAGGGGGACAAGGAAAGGGAGAAAGGCATGGAGATCAGTGCTATGTGTGACAAGCACACAGCTTCTGTGGAGAAGAATCAGGTAACATTTGTCCCTCTGTCTCGGTCTCTCACCCCTCCCCAACCCCCACACACAGTGTTTTCTTTCATACATCCATTTCATCATGTGTCTTCTTTAATATTCACTGAAGGAGGCTACAGGAATTACCATGGGTTTATTGTGAAATCTGCCAAATAGGTTGTATAAGGAAAGGTTGACATTTTGGCTCGAGGGTGGAGGCTACATATGGGACCCCTCAAAATGTTTAGGGTTCATCCACCATGTTCAGCAAGTGTAGCAAGTGGTCACTAAAATCAGTAGGATCATTCATATATTATGGGTGGGAAGCATGAATTATGAGCTCAGCAAGTATCATGGTTGATGAATGAATGGCCAGAGATAAAAAAGTAAAACCTTTATGATCCCCACTACCTTGCCTGCCTCCTCTGCCCCCCCCCCCCCCCCCCCCCCTTCTGCTGTAGGTGGGCTTCATCGACTACATTGTCCACCCACTGTGGGAGACGTGGGGTGACCTGGTGCACCCCGACGCCCAGGAGCTGCTGGACACGCTGGAGGAGAACAGGCAGTGGTACCAGGGGGCCATGCCCCAGTCGCCCTCGCCACCGCCGGACAGACACCTGCTGCAACGCGACCGCTTCCAGTTCGACCTGACGCTGGAGGACCTGGAGCACAACAACCACAATAACACGCACCTGCTGGGCAACAACGTGGACGGTGGCAGCAGGAGGGGGAGCGTGCTCAGACGGAATGCCAACTGCGGCGACGCCGCGATGGAGGGAGACCACGCAGCGGACGAGGACTCCCGCGTGGAGGTCGAGGACGACGAGGAGAACCACAACGGACAACAGAACGGGGACGCCAGTGGTGAGGACCAGGAGGAGGAGGAGGAAGGTGGTGGAGAGGAGCAGGATGAAGACTCGACGGGGCAGGAGGCACAGGACGCAGAGGAAGGAGCAGACGAAGAGAAGGGAGACCGGGCGGTCGAGTGCGAGATCACAGGAGAGAGGACAGATGACGAGAGGGAAGGAGGGGAGGAGGAGGAAGAGAGGGAGGATGATGAGACGGGAGAGGAGAGGGAGGAGGAGGTGAATGCAGAGGAGGTGGATGGAGATGAGAGTGTAGAGCAAGAAGAGGTGGAGGAGGAGCCTGGAGAGAAGGAAGGAGGAGACACAGGAGAGAATGATGAAAATGAGCAGGGGGGAGAAGCGACTGTGATGGAGGAGGAGGAGAAAGGAGATGGAGGGGAGAGTGCAGAGAGGGAGGAGGGAGAGCAGGACGAGGCAGATGAAAATGGAGAACAGGAGGAGGGAGGAGAAGCTGAGGAGGATGAGAATTGTGACAATGAAACGGGAGAAGTGCAGGAGAATGAGGAAGACAGAGAGGAGGCAGAGGTGAAAGAGGAGGGCGAGAAAGTAGAGGATGGCAATGAGGAGGTGGAGGCTGAAGATGAGGAAGGGAAAGAGGAGGAGGATGGTTAGTCACTCATGAACAACACGAGACAACAAGAGAGAGGTTTGAAAAATGAGGCAGTCAGACTAAAGACACAATAGTTATGGAAGGGTGGAGAGAGAGGATTATGTGAGAGAGAAATGTAAGTACAGAATAACATTGTGCTAGTGGAAGACGAAGAGATGTAGATGAGGAATAAAGACGCCTCGTCCACCCATTCACCAGAGAATGCTTTTTTTCTCGGTCATACAGCATTTGTGCTGCTTATCCCAAGAGGTGCTTGGTGGGAAGTCTTTGTGTGCTGACTTATTGATGTCACCTTTACTGCTAATGAACACGTTGAGAGTTGCTGAAGATGTGAATTCCAGCGACAACAACCACAACAAAAGGAGATTTTGCATATGCCTGCCTGGACAGCCAGATGTTGCACTGTACGTATGTACGTAACTAAAACAACTCCGCGCAGGTTTTTCCCAGGAATTTTGGCCCTGGTAAAAGATGAGCCTTCATCACCTATAGCATATGTACATTCACCACTGCCATAGATATATGGGGATGAAGGGAAACAGTTTTATCAACCTTTTGTAGCACCCTAGAATCTAAAACCTCACGAACATACATTCAAACAGCATGCCAAACTTTTTTTTTTGATTTCATGGACTATTTATAGTTTACTACATTCTAATCTCGTCTCCCCTCTCACTCACACACGCACACGCACACACACACACACACACACACACACACACACACACACACACACACGTATTAACAAGACAATACAGAATTACTGTTCTGACCATTAACTCAAGATTCTTGTACAACCTTAAACTATTCTTCCATTTTTGTCGGAAAAGTAAAAAAGCAAAAAAAAAAAAAAGATTCTTGCACCTTTGGAACAAATATGATATTTCCACGTGAGAGCAGTGCTGCATCTTCAGGCTTCGGTCTAGGAACAGTTCACACACTAACCTTAAAACCATAAATGCTGGATTTCTGAGACTACTGGTCATACTCTCCAACACCACACACGTGTGAATGACAGGGCTGCTTATTCTCCTTCCGCTGGAAGCGTCCGCAACACAACTTAAGTGGTCAACTTATTAAAGCCTGATGTTATATATGCTTCAGTGAATGAGCGTCTCGTGACACGTCTGTGTCGTCAATATGAGCAATATGCTCTATTCTATGCACACAGAACAACTCTTCCTACTTCCGGGCCCCTTCCCTACTTCCCCTAGGTGTTACTGATGATACTAATTAAGGCTCTGTTCCATATAGTGTACAGTGGTTCTCAAACTTTTTTAATTTCAAGGACCCCTCTGAGAGTGTGGACCCGTAAGGGTCCATTTGGTTCCATTTTTTTGTACACTCTCAGAGTTACAGACCCGTACGGGGCCATTTGGAACACACTCAAGGACACTTTGAGACCCACTGGTGTAGCAGTGTTTCCAGTTAGCCAACACTGCACAAAAGCAGCACCCTGACTCTGTTTGACCACAATGTGTGCATAGAGCCTATTTCACCAAAGTATAAATCAGGCTTGAGTGTCGCCGTGGTTTCACGCTGGGTTATTTCCCACGTATTCCATCCACCATGATGAAGTCTGTGGAGTCATGTCATCATCATGACCGTTTCGCCACTCCCACAATGTGACTTTGATTCCAGGATGGATCATAACAAACCTACTGTATAAGAATTAAGAACACTCTAGCCAGTTGGCTACTCATCTATGAAGCAATTGTACTATGGAACCATGGTTGGGGGTGTGATGGTCTTCCACCATTCCCTTTCTTTTCTCCTTTTTTTTTTTTTAGTAAAACCTGTATTTGGCACTTTATCTAACACCCCTGTTACATATGTACATAATAAACATGTATTTTAATCTGCTGATGTCATACAATAAATGATTATTCAATGAAAATATAAATGAAGTTGACCAGTGCTGGCGCTGTTTTCACTACCTCAATTAAGTGTTAAATTAACACTTAACTGATTGACTGAGTGTCCAAATAAGAAACAGCATTTTTATTGGTGGCTGAAATTACATATACCTGTAGTATAGGCACACAGTATGTATAAAAGAATGGTCCGTTCAACAGGCAATTCATCACATATAAGTGGACATTGTGACGTTCCCACAACAAGCCTTGAGCATCATGTTTGGAAATCTGGTAATATCAATGAGCAAGCTGTTGCAAGATGTCCTACTGGAGAGCTTACAGAACATGCCTTGACCAACCCTATTCATGCAATTATCAGACTTCTGAATGATGGTTAATAGACAGGGTGCCTGGCCTGCCTGACTCAAAAGATTTAAAAACTGGTTCTTGATCTAGAGTTTCACAGGGAATCTTGGCATCAGAGCACTGGTACCGAGTTGTCTTTTATCATATTATAAAACTTCTTCACCTTATAGGTCAGGTGAGACAAAAGCCACTGGAATATTCATACATGAATGGGGCCATTTCCTGCAACATCATATACCATTGAGGCAAAGTACAAAATGCAATAATGAATACAAATAATTAAAAAAAAGAATCACCATTTGTATCTCGTATCGATCTTGATAAATGCCACATAGCCTAGCACACACAGGCAGTTGCAAATAAATACATAGGTGAACAGCTACATGGAAATATACAGGCACGCACACACACACACACACACACACACACACACACACACACACACACACACACACACACACACACACACACACACACACACACACACACACACACACACACACACACACACACACACACACACACACACACACACACACACACACACACACATGAATCAGGATCTCCATAGAGAAGCTGGATGTATGAGGTTCTTAGAAGCCCACCAAAGAGACCCAGTCAGGGAAGTTATGTAACTCTCCTGTCTCGCTAAGCTGCTGGTCTCCATGGGTTAGGGTCAGCTTGTATCGCAGACGCACCTTACACTGTAAAAAAAGGTGTACAGAGGATGGCAAAAGGATAAGTGAAGGAAAAGGAATAGGGTCAAGATTGAATGTATCACTAGGTCATTGAAGGGCGAGATCTTTGTAATCAAAAATAGTTTTTCATCAACATAAGGCTGTGTTTTGAACACAGCGATATACAGCTAGGAGACGACACTTGGGATCAAACTATGAGCATTGTCTTGGAGTTTATACATAGATTTCTTTTATTGTTTTGCTGTTGTTAACTCGGCCTGCATTTATTTCAATTTTGAGTATTTTCTCAGTTTTTTTATTCTTAATTCACTATGAAGCTTATGTTATACAAACAAAACTTGTCCTTGTATTCAACACATCGTTGGGTGAGTAACCAATAAATAAGAGCTTTTTGGGTGAACTTCCCCTTTTAGTGCTTACTATAACTCTACAGTACAGCCAAACTCACCCTCTGGGGATTGGCCAACAATAGCACCTGGGAGATGGCAGCTGGAGGGAGCAGGGGGTTATATGGAGGTAGGTGTGTTGCTGATGATGGCTGCAGTTTCACTGACATCATCTGGACAACAGGTAAACAAACCAAGGATTGATTAAGTGATTTTATTATTGGAAAGGTGCCACAAGAAAAGCAGAAAAGGACTGTTACATTTGGTCTCTCTCTCTCTCTCTCTCTCTCATATGCCCCCTCACCAGCGAACCTGGTTCCACTCGAGGTTTCTTCCCATTACAGGGGAGTTTTTCCTCACCACATACTGTACCACAAGTCAGGCTTCTCCCGGTGTCTTGAGAGAACTTGTGATCTCAATGTTTATAATAGGATTACACTATAGTTTTGATCATTTGGATGTTATTTAATGTTCTTGTTACCTTTGGAACAGCAGCTTGAAACAGGACGTCTGTCACTAGAAGGGCAGAAGTGTTGACGGTAGAGATGACCATCACGGCAACACCTGGGTGTTCTGGAGGAGGCTCTTTGGCAAAGTGAATTGAAACGTGGACCCCACCCTGGTCATGTATTGTGATTGGCTCCAACTGACCTATCAGAAGAAAGGAACAATATTAGTCACTTACCAATACTATGCCCAATATGTGCCAATACTTGTAGCACTATATGTGGCATGGTGCATGATGCCAGGTGAGACAGCTTGTTTGCATTAAAGGAGAATTCCGGAGTTTCCGTTTTCTTAACGAAGTCTGCTGTGGACATTTTAAAACACAACATCTAAAAGTAAAGCCACGAACGGCAACATGGTTTATGGCAACATGTTTATGGACGAAGCTATGAACAGACACATGTACAGACGATGCCGCTAATCCTTTTGAATCAGGGAACATACTTGGTGTGATTGTCTCCAATGGCACACAGATGCCTGTTAGGGGCTGCTGAAGGCACAAGCTCTCCTCCACTTTCACAGGAGACAGTGACATCTCCATTTCTTGTTGCTCCGTTTTAGACGGTGATCCTGACCATGTAAAAGACAGATCTTGAGCGAGTGACCTACATAGACAAAAAGACAGAGTGGGTATTGTGATGTTCAGTTTAGAATCTGAACATGAAGGTTTCCAGTTAGACCCTGGCTCCTCCTTGCAGTGTGCGTTTAATTGTCATTGGACACGATACTGAAGTTGAACCCCCATAGAGCACCGAAGTCTGACGTCACTTTCAGTAGAGGGCACCAACAAATCTCCATAGGGCGATTTTAGGTCGCTTCATATAAGAACTGTGTTTGAAAAATAAACCGACCACCCCGGCCTTTCTGTCAGGGGAGTGGCTGTGCGTCGTTAATGATGTCCATTCATATTTGATACAGCCAGTTTCTGGAGAAAATGGAATTAATGTGGCCGCAAAAGCCTTGAAACTACATATGAAGGCAATGTCGCTGCTAATATACGTCACGCCCAGCTGTCAACACATTGCGTTCCTGAGATTCCTCGTTGACATAAGCTCAGCTGGTGGTGACTCGACTCGTACTAACCACGAAACATTAAATATCAATAAAATAAAAATAAAAATAAACGTAATTGACATTCAGTTTCTGTTGTGCGACGGGCAGATGCAGCCACCCCCCCTACCCGGAAATGTAGTCGCTGGGTTGTTTGACTCGTTTCTAACGCTTATTTTGTTACTCTTTGGGTATATTTGTACATTTCCACCTTCAGTCGATGCTTCATATCCATATGAGTGAAAAGGCCGGGGTGATCGGTTTATTTTTCAATTCTTATATGAGGTCACAGTTCTTATATGAGGCGATCTAAAATCCCCCTATGGAAATTACAATGCAAATAAAAAGTACATGAACCTGTGGACTGACGCCCTCTACTGACAGTAGAGGGCAGTGACGTCAGGACTTCGGTGCTCTATTTGCTCCCGACAAGCATGGATGACTACCCCGTTGGTACATTTTAAAGCGCTTTGAATGGTTAGAAGATTAGAAAGGCACTAATATATAATTACATAATAAATGTCCGTTTACCATCCATCTTTTGGGGAGTTTGTGGAGACGGTGTTCCCTCCACATCCACGGGCTCTCAGAAAATGGTCACTCCCTTCATTTTCATGGACATTGTTCATATGGATACATCCACTGAGCTGAAAGTAAAGAAAGCTTCTGTCAAACAATCATTCAAGTTCCCGCACGACAAAAAACAAGAATGCAATTTCTTTGTGCTGGCAAGCCAGATTCCAAGTCAAATCTCACCTCCATTAATTCCTCATAGTGGGTCTTTGTTAAAACTGGAGTTTGTTTGGCTTTTGAGACCAGATTATCAAAACCTGTAATGACACGGCTACAGGTCCATCAAACACATTACGTAAGAGAACAATAGAACGAAAACAAGTGATGTAAGATGTAAGTTGATGTAAAAATTGGAGGAAACCTGATGAATACACGTTGATGACCAGTCCATTGTCATGCACGTATTACAATTTGTACACAAATAGATTTAATCAGAGGTCAGAGCACTGGTTTGCCTCTAGTGCAGAGACGTTTTGGTGTCAGCTGTAATGGTGTGCACTTATATTTACCACCCTACAGTCACCAACTCACCGCAGGATTATTAAAATGAGTGCTGGCATATCACCCTGAGCCACAGCAAGCAAGTCCCAAATGTCCCAACGAGGGAAATGACAAATGTCGGGTGATAATTAGTTTATCACATGCCTTATTTATTCACAAAGACACCTAGAAATAGTATTTTTTGCAATGTGCATTCATTAGTAAAAAATAAAAATAAATAAAAAATGCAATGTGCATTCATTTGGTAAATGCAAAAGAAATGCAACGTACATTCATTAGTAAAAAAAAACATGGTGATAAGAGTGAAAACACATGTTAAAGAGTTATAGAGGCACATATAAGAATAATATAACACTTTTAAATTCATATATTAACATTAGTGGTGTGTCCGGGGGGCAAGGCTGGTCACCCCTGACATCTGTTCACCATTCAAGACTTGAGATTTTTATATAACATCCGATGGAGGCGCATACTACGGTACCTAGATCTATGAGTCCCCGGTCAGTCGGTGAGGAGAAAGTGCCTTCCAGGTGAGAATAGATACCAGGGGTGACAGAAGAGGATGAGGTAAACGTAAGAGAGGAGTCACAGGCAGTGAAGTCAGAGGGTGAAATGGATTTCCTGTGAGGCCGTGGAGAGTCCAGTGCTGACAAGTCGATGAGGTGATAGCTCTTAATCTCTCTAGGATGTGTGGGAGCTGTAGTACAGGAGTGAGAGAGGATCATCAAACTACAACCTCGAGGAGCCAGTCAGAACCAAAATGAACACAACAAAACATGGTGCGTGCAGCATTTCATTCACAGAGACTACGAAATAATTATATGAAAGTCGGACGAGGATATGAAAGGATTGATGGGCCTACCATTGGTTTTACATTCCTCCGTTTGTTTTCCATTTGCACGTCCTTTGCCTTCTCGGCTACTGTAGTCTCTTCTCTCCACCTGGCACTTATAGGCATTCACCACCAGCGTTAATTCATCATTGGCTGCGAGGATCTGTGCCAGCGCCACATCATCATCCGTCGTGTCGCTGGCTAGGCGGAACAGACTGGGCCTCATCCTATCACAGCGCTCATACAGGGCCTGGCGTTAGGAGAGGGAGGGGTCAAATCCAAAGATATAAAATAGTATAGATACAGTAGGTCATAAGCCGCCAACTTCTGTGTTTACAGACACCTATACTTTAATGAAGAACCCAATGACACATATTGAACAAACGTGTCATGGAGGCCTCCATGGATTACTACTCTGCGCTGCTGTGAAAGGAATGTTCTATACTTTTGAATTTCTACAGTAAGGTCTCAATATATCACACAAAAACATTCCCCTCAATGTGGAGTCACATACAGTATGTTTACAAAGGAGGATAGGTTAACCTTCTTGTCTGCTGGAGGGTTATAGCACATTGAAGATTCATGGGTTGTTAAACCTTCAAATATTAATTTTGTCAACTCCAAATTAAACCCACCTTACCCTATCCCTCAACAAGAGTTTATAGCCTTGAATTAGTAGGGCCAACCCAATTAGTGTATAGATGTATTTGTTCCTACAAATACATATAAACAAATAACATGTTACCTTCAATTGTGATGAGTTTCCAGTGTGTCTGTGTTTTTTCAATAGTTCCCTAAGCTGCCTAGTGCTTGTCTCCACCTCTTCTAGAGTAGACACACGCTTTGACTCTTTTTCTGCTTTGTCTTGCTCCTGGAACACACAAACAAACACACAACATAACACACACAAAATTAGCAATACACACCACCATCATCACCACTACCGATATCCCCCCGGCCTCTACAACTCACCTCTTTCATGGTGCTTTTAATAAGTCTGTTGGCGGCTTCCAGGTCCTCTGGACGGGAGCTCTTCAACAATCTGGCTAATTGCTGAAGAACAAACAAATATTAGCACCATGAAGATAAACACGTGGTTTTTCATTTACAGTAGAGGACTTTCCATTGACCAACTTAATTTCCTATCTAAGCCTCGCCATAACCCTCTAACTTTACCCTATACCATTCGGTAGATAGATAGATAGGTAGATAGGTAGATAGGTAGATAGATAGATAGATAGATAGATAGATAGATAGATAGATAGATAGATAGATAGATAGATAGATAGATAGATAGATAGATAAGATAGATAAGATAGATAAGATAGATAAGATAGATAGATAGATAGATAGATAGATGGATAGATGCACACGTAATTGTACGATACACACCTTGGCCTTCTCCTCCTGGTCAAAGACAGATTGTGCACTTCTTTGGGGAGGGGGTGGCATCACAATAGTGTCTGACAGTTTTGGGTCCTTCTTCACCACACCTAACAAACCAAGGAGAAATACTTTTTTATTATGGAAGGAGAAACATACATAACTGTTTGTTTGTTTGTTTGTTTGTTTGATTGATTGAAGTATTTATTAACAGTTTGCAGAATGGGTACATTTCACATGAAAGCACAACTCAATACAAAGACTGTTACTGTGGACGACACACTGATAAAGCATTACACTTGTTTACAACAGGGTCCACCTTTTTCAATTCATCAGAACATTTAGAGACGTACAAATATACACTATATTTATTTCTATATTTAAAAAAAGTGTAACACTGTAAGGTGTCGGCTGTGTGTGTTCAATAACAAATGTATGGAGAAAAAAAAAGGAAATTACATACAGTATACATTTACGAAAGTATTAAATTGTGCTTGAGTGATAAGAGTGAAAACACATGTTAAAGAGGCATGGATATGAATACAGGAGCTTGGGCAGAAAATATTGTAAAACCACTGGACTAACTTACATTAAAAAACATATTAGAAAGTGCATTCAAATTGTAGCACTGGTGAGTGTTGTTTTAATTTCAAACCTTGTTTCTTTAGCATGCGGTACGCTTCCTGGAGCTTGGGTTCATCTTTGAGCCATAGAGTCCAACTGTAGAGGACTTCTATCACTTTGTCCTTGACCTTCTGAGGACTCCATTGACCCAGATACTGCTCACACAGAACCGGGTTTAACACAGAATGCTGTTATGTCATGAATCACAGAATAATTTATCTTCCAGTTGATATGAATTAGATGGATTCTATTATTCCATTTAAATAATATTTGGAGAAGACTGAACATGTCATGTACTTTATGTGTAACTAATTTCGATTGGAAATAGGGATGCACTGATGCTATAGTGGGTTACCTAACAGAAATGGTCCTTCATACTAAAATAAAGTGATCAACCATATGTAAGCTGTAAAACATCTATGCCTGGGGCAAGCAAGATGATTGGCAGCTCTTTTCACAGATAGTATCAGTATGTTAGATAATTGTAACAGAAATTATATAAATAAATAAATCATCTTAGACTACTACTACTCTTTACTCATTCTCAATCTTTCCAACACTTCAGTTGAGATATTACAACTGATAAAACCCAGCAGCTCAAATCAAAACAAAACTACACTGTATACTACTGGCTTCCAGTCTCAAATATAGATGGACAATTTCAAAGGACAATAACAATGTCAAAATCATGTCCTTTGACTTCTCCAGTGCCTTCAACACCATCCAAACACACCTACTATGCTGAAGATGTCACTCACTCAGTCTGTCTGTAGGTCTCTCTTCTTTGCGATTATATGTTGGGGGTGTGGAGGGACTATATTAATGCACCCTGAATAGGTCTGGTCTGTTATAGTATAATAACCCCACTGTGTTAACCTGAGTAGCAGCTGGCTTGCTGAATATTCCCAAAGGCCCTTGAAAGTAAACTGTGTATACCATTTTCCATACAATGCCCCTAAACGATGGAATGCCCTATTCCTAAAGACATTTGAGAAGCAGTAGCAGAGCTTTTCATTATTGTTATCTCCATTTAACCTTGGCAATAGCAAGTTGATACTAGCTTAACACACACAACAAAGGACTATTGCAGCAGTATGTGCACTGCTCACACATAACACAAATTAAAGCTGGATTCAATCCTGTGTACACAGGATCCTGTGTAAACGCTCTTCAGTGTTAATTCAACTCACATGTTTTTACATTCACAGAGTTAAATTTCACTGTGTACTGGAATGGTAAAGGGTTGGGCCTTGATGCAGTGAAATAGGTCCCTACCAAAAACCTTTTCTTTCTTTTTTCTTTGTCTTTTTCTTTTTAAGACACTAGACTTGTCTGATGTGTAGAATGACCTTCTGGCATGGGAGAAGGGAAAAGGGGCCACACCCAGTAGGTTATCTATTCTACTAAATATTGAATTGCATTGGTTCTGTCCACTGCAGTAATTCAATTATCTATACATGATTTTTAAATCGAAATCTAAACATAATTTTTCAAGTTTTAAAATAATGTACACTTTTGAGATGGATGATATTCCACCCTCAACCACAAGAGATTTAGCAATTTATTTAGCAATTATTATTATCAAAGCATAACTTTGAGGGGCCCCCAATCAAACCGTCCAGTTGCTACCCTACCAACTCCAGCATTCAGTATTTATTTTAGCCTAAATGTCTTGATATTACACTTTACATCACAACAAATATATATACTGAAGAAGTGTTTCTTAAGCATACACTCGACAATGACAAGTGAAAAGCGGAATTGAATTAAAGTAAGAAAATCATTCAAGATAATATCCTCGTCGATGATGTGATGACATAGCATAACCCATCCTTTTAGATAGGCTTGGTGTTCAATTAAAAAAAGGTGTGTGTTGTTGTAGCAAACTTCCCTTCATGTTTAAGATGCCCTTATTAATTGACCAGAGCATGTTAGAGGAGTTGAGTTAGGAGGAGAAATGTCATCAATGCACCAATCCTCATTGTCTCTGTCTGTCTGTCCCTCTATCTGTCTCTCTCTCTCCATGGGTTCATAATACATTGTAACCAAAATATCGATATCAATCAAAGTGATTGTATATGGTTACAAATTTGTTATTATCTATATTATATATCAATTATCACGCCAGCTTACTCCCCACCCCAATTACAACAACAACAACAACAATCCAAGAGAAAGAAAAAGGGTTGTTATTATTTAACTGAAAAAGTTACATAAATGTTCACCAGCAGGGGTCTCTCTTTGCCTCTGGTTTGCTATTTTTGCTATTCTGGAAAATTTCTGATATATTTTAAGTAATTAAAAACAGAATAAGACACCCCCCCCCCTCCACTATACTGACTACACACAAGTACATACTGTAGCCTACTGTACAACCTCACCTACGGCCAAGTAACTGAGCCAGGATCTATATCCAACACTTCCCTTAATCTAACCAGGATTCATTCCGCACGCACGCACGCGCGCGCGCACCCACCCACCCACCCACACACACACACACACACACACACACACACACACACACACACACACACACACACACACACACACACACACACACACACACACACACACACACACACACACACACACACACACACAATACCTATAAAACTGCAAAGCTACTTACTAAACTTTCTGTCATTATTTACACTACTGTAAAGAAGTCAACTTGAGCAGCATACGTGTATAATAGGCAATACACTGCACAATTAATTTAAGTATAGTATTAGTATATTAGTATAATGTAAATAATGGTTTATAAAAAACTATTGATGAGTAACTACAGTAGATACTAGATTAATACTCAGTATTGGACATTACCACTATAAGATGGTATCAGTGCATCCCTAACTGCGAATCACATTAGGCCATATCAAAAGATGACAAAAGACTCCTTGTATTTGTCACTGATCATCACCTATAACTACTAATGGAAATAAATTGTGAAATTGGATACGTCTGTGGTCACTTCTGGAAAGAAGAGCTTGTTAAAACATATTCCTGTCAGTCAAGAAGATCATGTTCCTGTGATTAGCATTACCTTTGGCGATAGAACTTTGATGAGCTCATTGAGAAAGCGGAACTTTATTGCCTCATGGTGGAATCTCTTACCGCAGTTGTTCATGCATGCCTCTAGAACCTATAAAACATGCATGAGAAAACCATTGTCAGAAGAAGAATTTGAATGTTGCACTGTAGTGAAAAAGAAACAAAGACAGACAGACAGACATTTCATAACACAAATAAATTAAACTGGGCAGCGGTGGCCTAAGGGTTAGAGGAGCGCCCATGTTGCCGAAAGGTTGCCGGTTCGATTCCCTGGACGGGCAGGAAAAATCTGGGTGGGGAAGTGATTGTCATCACTCACCCAACACCGCTGAAGTGCCCTTGAGCAAGGCACTGAACCCCCAACTGCTCCCCCTGGAGCTGCTTAGTGGCCAACAGTATAAGACTGTGGTTGTACTGGTCAGCTCCCAGGTTTTAATGTGAGTCTGTGTGTGTGTGTGTGTTTCTATGTGCAGGGCGTTGCTGAAAATGAGCACTTGTGCTCAGCTACTACCCTGGGTAAATAAAGGATTAAAAAAAAACCCTGCTTTATAAATTTAAAGATTCTTTGTCCCTTTTGTATACATCAAGATAACAGAGCTCATTGAAAGTCCCTGGTTAACCATGTATAAGCATCACATGATGTGGGACATTAGCCTAGAGACAAGCATGTCTTCAGGACATTTTACAGTGAAACAATACTATATTTTATTTGATCTATTCTACTGTATGGTCTGCAGGATCAGTACTGATAGATTTTTGTAATCCTGTGCCATTTCTGCCATGTTACACACATTAAGGGCGCGTTCGGAAATACCGCACCGGAGCGCACTCGCCTATTAGTTTGCATTGCACAGTGTGCTCAGTGCACTATTTCCGAACGCGCCCTAATTTACCTGTGACACAATCTGGGACATAAAACTGAATTTCATGTCCATGCAATTTTGGAGTTTAATTGTAGACAACATTGTGTATATAGAGGGTATGCGTATGAATAGAGTGAGTGAGTTTAACGTCATGTGATGCAATCAGATTTTTCTGTTTGGATGTATGAGCTATGAAAGGCCAGAACGTTGTTTTTGCCACTCAGTAGATGTTCCTGCATAATGTCTGGATATGATGATGATGATGATGATGTCACGCGCATACTCTATTGTGATAGAATATAAAAGAGGCACGAACCCTATGTAAAAGGTTTGTATAGGGGCTGGAGCATGAACCCTATGTAAAAGGTTTGTAAAGGGCCTGGAGCATGAACCCTATGTAAAAGGTTTGTAAAGGGCCTGGAGCATGAACCCTATGTAAAAGGTTTGTAAAGGGCCTGGAGCATGAACCCTATGTAAAAGGTTTGTAAAGGGCCTGGAGCATGAACCCTATGTAAAAGGTTTGTAAAGGGCCTGGAGCATGAACCCTATGTAAAAGGTTTGTAAAGGGCCTGGAGCATGAACCCTATGTAAAAGGTTTGTAAAGGGCCTGGAGCATGAACCCTATGTAAAAGGTTTGTAAAGGGCCTGGAGCATGAACCCTATGTAAAAGGTTTGTAAACTAATTATTTCCCCAAATCAAACTGATTCCGAGTTCCCCCTGCTTCATTAATTACTAGCACAGGAGGCAGGATGTCAGGAGAAGGATGGACAAAGAATTGATGCATGTGATACAAATTAGTAACAATTCTTAACAGCACGCCACCCAATAACCCCAAACAAAGACATTTTGATTTCAATGAATTGTTCTTTTCAAACCACTGGCATCAATGCAAACTTGAAAATGCAAATGAGTTTCAGTTAAATAAAAACATGGTGTTTCCAAATATTTTTTATTGCGACCGCAAGTCACATTTACTATGAAAATGTGATTTCCCATCCGTTAGTTAGTTAGTCACCCCATGCCTCCATATAATGGTCATGCCTCGTGACATCATCAGGGATCTCCATATATGGGCATATATGGAGATATACAGTGTATACAGTGTATACAAATATACAGTGTGTGTGTGTGTGTGTGTGTGTGTGTGTGTGTGTGTGTGAGTGTGTGTGTGTGTGTGTGTGTGTGTGTGTATATATATATATATTTTTTTAAACCTCAATAGAACATTAATATTTCTATATATTCTGTATAATTTATACCATAACAATTTACATATGATTTATAACAAAGATATTTGCTGGAATCAGCTATGTTATTTAATGTAAAAACACTTACAGTAAGAGCTTGCAGAGCCTCTCTCTCCTGTGGAGACTGAATCTTGTGGGCCAAGAGAAGTGTGGCTACCTGGGGTCTGAGAGGACAGAATGACTCAACAGCATGCATGGAAATACTCAGTAAAGTACAAATACCTCACAATTGTACCTACAATTGTACAGTACTTAAGTACTTACAGTACTTACTTACTTACTGTAGTTACTTTACATCACTGCTGGCAGGTTAGTATAAGCTAATGCTATACCACTATCAAAAGAAGTGCAGCTAGAAATTATGTTCTACTACACTACTATTTAATAATCGCACAGGTCATAATGTTGTAAAGAATTGAAAATGGATGAAAAATAACTAAAACAGAAGAAATTATGAAGATGATAACTACAACACTGTTATGACTGGTGGTGGATGTGAGGTTCCAGTTTTCTTAGAGGTGTGCGTGCATGCATGCATGCATGTGCATGCGTGGGTTTACTCCAGGTAGAATCACTATCAACTTAAATCTCAAATACAGTCGTGCTGATGAAATGATGCAAAGACGCATTGTGAGTCGTGACTGAGTTGATTTGGAGCAGCTACAGTATTCAATGCGTGTTTGCAACGTCATGTCACTGGCTTCCATTGACAATGAATGGTAGACTGCATCATTTAATCTGCCTGTGAGAACGCAACATGTGTCCATAAGAAGTACAGGTTTCTCTCTAATCTCTAGATTAGAAGATTTGGGAACCCTTGCTCTAGAGTCTAGAGTCAAACTTTTCAGGCCGCGACCCCCCAAAATGATCATTTGAACTGGCCAACCTGGCCACCCTGACAATCACTTGAAAATGAAATTGTAGGCATTACATTTAAGTTTGACTCTGTTCCACAGATAAATATTGTGAAAATAGCCAAACTGCAAGCTCACGTCTTGCGAGGCGTTGTGAGCTTCTAGATCGGCTATTTTCACAATGTTTGCCTTTTTGTAAGCTAAACATCTGGGGACCCACCCCCCAAAAAAGTGGTTCCCAGTTTGGGAACCACTGCTCTAGAGTTCCTCTTCATGTCTTAATATGTTCTGAGAACAATAGTCTAATCTGTGACAACATAACTGATAGCATGGAGGCTGTGAAGCAAGTCAAGCAACCATTTCTTAAGACCTATTTCACACTCCAGTTTAGGTGACCAGGTGACCACTGAAAACTACATGACATCTCACCGCTGATAAGCAACTCACCGCTCACACAAACACATGTCTCTGTTTTTACTAACCACCTTATCACCTAAAACTGGAGTATGAATAGGCCTTTAGATCGGCTCTCCTTCTGATGAACAAGCCAGTCAGTGGTTCTGTTCTGCATCCATCCACATAGAAATAGAATTCAAGCTAATTGGTGCATAATACGTGAGACATCCTGGAGATCTGATCATGTAATGCTCATGTCACAGTGCAGTTATAGCTTACCCATCAGTCTCCTGGTTGATGAGCTCGTAGAAGGCTTGGATACAGTCCCACCTGTCAACCTGGTTAGCTGGGTCTGTGGCCTTGTCTGGGACCAGGACAGGACAAGAAAAAGCATTTAACTCAGATAGTAGGCAGAAACATGCATGGGGAAGCACAGACACACATCAACAACAAAAATCTAACAACATGTAGAATAATAATCATTAGAATCATTCATCATCATCACTTTTTGAAAAGATAGTGGGAGACTGTGCTGTGGCAAGTCAGTGTCAGCCCCCAGGGGGGTCCTCCCCAATTTAGACTCCCAATGATTAGCTTAACGTGTTTGTTTTCTCACTCAACAGCAAACAAACCACAGTAGGCTATATGTGACATATCTGCACATTTCTAAAGTTACAATTTAAGCACTTTAAACTTAAAGACCTTTTAATACATTGGCCAAATTGTCAAATATTACTAGCAGCGCGCTGTGGAGGAGCCGCCGCGCAACAACTGTCTGCAAAGTTGCGTCTGAAACGAAAGCCACAACACTGTCCCGGCCACAACAGATCTCACATAAACAGTGCCTGGCGGACAACACCATACACGGCATGAAATGAGCTATGAAACTTCCTGTTACAACAACCGAAAGAACTAGGCCATTAATCATTACTGGGCTTTTTTTTCCTCCTTTTTTTTGTAAAATGTAAAATTCTAGGCTATAGCCTAATTATGAGAAGTTGAGAACAAACAATATAGACCTAGCCAATAGCCACTCAACCTTTTATTTATGCCCAAACCGGTTCACGACTAGGATAGTCTACACATTATATAGACTAGTTTGAATACGCTTCATGATAATGTGCGTAAGAGAAAAAGGGTGATCAAATCCGATCCAAAAACAAAACTTAGCGAACACACACCCCACTCGTGTGCCATTTGATTCCAGCTTCTTTACTTACTGAGCCATGATTCTAGTAATGTTCCTCCGCTTTCATAGGTCGCCATAGCTGTCGTGTCGCCAAACAAGACGCAAATGTTGTCTATTAAACTCTAGATAAGCACCGTCGCTGTCTGTCGATCTGCCTGTCTCTCCGAGAGCAGAAGTGTCAGTGTGTGGCCTGGCCTCCTGCCCAGCCCAGCTCTGCGCGTAGCGACATGTGACACACAAGCTCTGCTTAGTCAGGAGTCATGCAAACCAATTTGTGTCAAACACCGTCCCTTTTATCTACCATGTGTACAAATTAAGGAGAACGTGAAAGGGAAAGCTGTTAAAATATTATCCGTTATTGAAGGTGGTTTTTTGATGAATTGAACATGGTGGACCCTGTTGTAAACAAGTGTAATGCTTAATTGGGTCGTCCACTCACAGTTAACAGCCTTTGTATTGAGTTTGTGCTTGAAATGTACTGTAATTCTGCAAACTGTTAATAACATTTTCAATCAATCAATCAATCTGACACCGCTGGGTAAATTGGACCCCAAATGTAGGCTATTAAAGCAAAATGTCAAAGCAATAATAAATAAATATATATATATATATATATATATACACACACACACACACACACACACACACACATATATACACACATATATATATATATATACATACATACACACACATATATATACATACATATATAAAATTGCATTTTTGTGCAACTGTCATCTATTCAATGGCCTGACGAAAAACAGCTTCCTTCTATAATGCCAAATCCATCAGGCTAAAGCACTACTTTCAAAGATACTGTAGGCCTACGTTAAAAATGTAAAGTAGACCTAGTCAAGAAACTCAAATCTGTGCTCTTTTGCTGCTGTAGAGTAAAACAAAGTATTTCTGTATTTACCTTCCATTATAGTGACTCGCTGACTCCTGACCTTAAGAGAGTAGTCACAGTGACTGTACATTAGGTCAGCCTCACATGTCCCATTGAATAAAATATGAAATCAAGAGCATGGACATTATTTTAAAGTATTTTATTATAAAATCTCTGTAATAACTCAAGTATTAAATGAGAGTTGTTCACATACACCAGCTGTGTTCAAAGTGCGGCCCGCGGGCCAAATGTGGCCCTGGGTCGAATTGTATACGGCCCGCAGCTTCATACCTGCAACAGTATGCGACATTTTTACATTCAAGTTTTGTAACCTGGGCATTTCCCAGAGTATAATTTGTCAGTGTTCCTTGTATTTTTTTTTTTTTACATTGCTTGCTTGGTTACATTTGGTAATGTGATACACTTTGTTCACAGCACACACCTGACAAAAGACCATTGATATTAAACATTGATGATGATAGTTAAATAGAATCGTTTAAATCTGAATCTAAATTATGTAGTTGGCCCTTGGGTGTTTTCATATTTTCTAATATGGCCCCCTTTGAAAAATGTTTTGGACACCCCTGACATACACTCATACAGTATCAGAACTACACCAGACCGCAGCGCAGTCCACAGGGGCCATTGCCATTCTGGCTTGTGGTGGACATTTTTGTCAAAAATTCTATTTTTTCCAATAATATAACCAGAAACAAGAGCATAGCCTTAATTCTGGTGGGCTCCTAATGTGCCATAAATAGTTGTAGTAAATCAGTGTCAAACATATTCTGGAGAAAACCTGGAAACTGGCATTCAGTAATTGGGTCTTAAAATCAAAATAAGAACATTATAAAGGTGTGTAAAACAGAACATCTAACATTTGAAATTAGCCGTTCGCTAAGTCCCACCCAAGCCCGTTCTTGGCCAATACCACGTTAGCGACGGTTACTAGGTAAGGATGCTGGTCAAAATGGTTAAGCAGTGTCAATACATATATTTGCTATAGCATGTGTGGACCTCAGAAAGAGGGTTTGTTTTCTTACCTTGTTATGAGCAAACTAGTCCATTCCATGAATTATTTCGCTCCGTTGTGCAATAGTAAATATTAGAAATAAAAATAGGCTCTCATAGACTTCCATTGTAACGGGGAAACAGCTCTCAAAGTCACTCTTTTAGCACATAAGCGAACACAACAAAAGCTGATTCTGACCTTCAGGAAAACTCATGCAGTTTTATTTTTAATAAAAAATGTCAACAATGTTTTCTTGTTTTGACTAGTTTGTGTAGAAAGAAGATCCGATAGGTATGCGGACACATGACCCCTGGTGGACCGATATTCAGCTGGTCTGTGTCGATGAGAGATGCAGAAGTTTCTGGAAACGGTGTCTACTCTCTGTTGGCCCCAAAGACACCATCATCTCGGCCACGCTGGGACCTTGCTGCAGGGTAGCGGGGAGAAAGGAAACAACATTTAAATCATACGAGTACAGTATGATGAAAACAGTGAAGAGTTGCAAGCAGAAACAACTTCCTCTTTCTATACATTCTTTCTGCTGAGTCACTGAGATTAAATCACTCACTGTAGCATCACTTAAGTTTTGACTATTGCAATTTTCATTAATTAAGAGAAACATTTAAATAGAATGGGTTCTGGCCATCACTTCCCAGAGGTAGATATTGGAGTATAAGTATACAGGAAGATACTGGAACACACAGCAGTGATATATACAGTATCTTCTATAGTGTTCATTGAATATTACTATTTTTATATCGCTATAATGTACATTGTAGTTGCTAACTTCAACTTATATTTCTATTCTGCTGAATGCGTAACTTCTAAGTTGTTATTTATATTGATACATAATATTTTTTTTCCCATATACCCTAGTCATTTCAGCTCACGTTTATTTCTTTATCTCATCACAATTCCTTATTATATGAAAACAATAAAATAAACAATAAAAAAATATTATGATTCAGACTACTGGCATAACATTGACCATATTCACGTGGCCATTAATTCCGGTGTCTAGTTCAGTCCCTAGTTCACTTCAAATATTATTTAGGGGGTCTCACGCGCAGCCTGGAAGTTTGAGAAGTGGGAACCCTTTCCCTATGTATGTGACAGTTTCTACTAGAGCGGTTTGTCACTCACTCAAACGACTTCCTAGCAGCGCGCTGTGGAGGAGCCGCCGCGCAACAACTGTCTACAAAGTTGTGTCTGAAACGAAAGCCACAACACTGTCCCGGCCACAACAGCTCTCACATAAACAGTGCCTGTCAGACAACACTGCATGAAATGAGCTATGAAACTTCCTGTTACAACAACCGAAAGAAGTAGTCCATTACTGTGCTTTTTTCCTTCTTTTTTTATTATTTTTAAATATAAAATTCTAGGCTATAGCCTAATTATGAGAAGTTGAGAACAAACAATATAGACTATATAGCCAATAGCCACTCAACCATTTATTTATGCCCAAACCGGTTCACGACTAGGATAGTCTACAAATTATAGACTTTGAATACGCTTTTTCCCATACCCTATTCATTTCAGCTCACGTTTATTTCTTTATCTCATCACAATTCCTTATTATATGAAAACAATAAAATAAACAATAAAAAAATATTATGATTCAGACTACTGGCATAACATTGACCATATTCACGTGGCCATTAATTCCGGTGTGTACTGTATTGCTTAATTATTTTTGCGCCAGGTCCGTATACTGTATATACGGACCCTGCCGCTAGGGGACGCTGACCTTATCAGTCAGGTCAACGTATACTCCGTATATATAATGGTTGAGCCCCACGGCAGCTTTTAACATTGGTCCGGTTGCTATGGCAACACCCCGTCACCACCAGCTATGGGACGTAAAATCTGATCACCGTTTTCCTCGGTTACAAGCAGGATTTTTAAACCTCCATTAGTCGGAATCCAGGAGAGTTGTCCCAAAATTCGGATGTAATTTGTGCCTTTGCATGCTTCTGGCGAGAGGTAAACAGTGAGTGGTTGTGCCAATGATACTAAAGTTTTGATGATTTCATGGATTAAATAACCCCGGGCGTTCGGAGTGTTACCTGTAGACCACTGAGAGTCAGACGTAAAATCTTCATCAGGTCCCCGTATTTGGTGGTCTTTGTCTTCTTTGCCAGGCTCTTTAGATCTCTGCTGAGACGCTCCACTGACAAGCCCTCTCCTTGTTCTTCAACCAACCTGCATGCATACACACAGTGTTTATCAGCTTACGCAAATATGCAGGCGGAAAACGTCGCAGGTATCCTCAAGAACTAGCCAGAGTACTATTTGCAGAATTACTTATAATCACATACCCTAAAACCAGTGCTGCAATGTTCTGGGCATCTGAAGTGAGTGTTGTCACCTGCTGGTAGGAGAACGAAGGACGCATCCACAGGTAGGAGTAGCCTGGCGTCACCAGCTCCTCCAGAGAGGATATGTGACCCTAGCAGAAGAAGATCAGTAGATGAAATACGACGACTAGATGGAAGGGCAAAAACTGTCTCTGGACCTACAGTATCCGATTACAATACCACAGGCAGAATTTTCATAGTCCGTATCGTTTGGCTGTAATCGGCGTCCAAAGTTAGTGGACGCCGATTACAAAAAAATTACACAAATGGAATATCCAATCCACCCCAAATTTCATTCACATGTTGAGGGTGGTTTAATCAACGGAGAGCCCAAAGCTATTCCATTTTCATCCATAGGGGGCGCCGCAAATGCAGAATTTTAAAACGTTTATCGCAAAAACATGCTTTTTGGGGGATAAATCCGCTGTTTGCGTATAGCGTAGCCTACATGCACTATAGCGAGACAGGACAATTCCCTCCCAGTGATCTATTACATCGCATTAACCACACTGTACATAATTTGGTGTTCATATATTCAGAAGGGGTAAGGTCTAGCACATATCATTTTGGGGGTCCTTGACATGAAAAGGTTTGAGCACCACTAATAGCAATATACGTATTTGAGCCATGATGGAGTCTGAAAAGGTGGGTTTTCAGACTACGGCGGAAGATTGGGAGTGAGGCTGCAGTTCTGATTGTAATGGGAAGTGCATTCCATGGTTTTGGAGCCAGAAGGGAGAAGAGTTTGGGACGTGTGACATTTGTGATGATTTGATTGGCTGAGCACGGAATGTGCTGTATGATGATAAGAGCGCCCCTCACTTCACACGAGTGTGATTTTACAGAAAACTGTTGGGATTTAGAAGGTCTTTGTAGAATCTGCCTCAGGTCTTAATGGGTTAAGGCCACAATCATTAAGTTTCATGTGTCTCCATCTCCCAATGGAGAAGTAATTGCATCATTGTCCCAAGTATAATACAGATGGTGGTGCATCTAGTGTCAAATTTAGTGCACCATCTGCTTCAAATAACTTTGACACTGTAAACCAGTCGGTGACCAAGACACCAGGGTTGACCTTTCTCAAAGCAAGAGAAGGGAGACCATCTCCAAGATACCACTGCAGAGGTGTTATGCATTAGCTTTGCTACCATACATTTTGTTCCGTCAAATAAGTCCTAGATTGTAGCTTTTACCTGTAGACTTTTGGCCTATAACCAAAAAGGTCAGATGCTGCCACTGCGCCAGGCGTCATTTCAACTTTAGAATGAGGTTTGCGAAATTTCAGATTACCATCAAAAGGAATGGAGTCTGAATACTGCCCATGTCTTTACAGAAAAACATCCTCCTCATTTTCCTTAAATGCCTGTGGATTACATTCAAGTACATTCAAACAGATCTTAGGTAAACATCTCCAATATATCTAGTCAAAACATTTATAGGTGGTTTTGGATTATGAGATCCACAATGCTGAGCTTGCGCAGGAGACCCTGGGTGAAACCCGGGATGGAACAGGAAAGTTTCATAGTGGCAGTTTTAACCACACCAAACTTAACCGACTATAACCTAAATACGTAAACACATTACACAACCGTATATACCTACTGTAAACTTAACCATCTCTAACCTAACGCCTAAACACAACCATTTAAACCTTTTAACTAAACGTAGCCATCTCTAACATAATGCCTAAAAAGCTGCATTTTAAACCTTATACAGTCTAAATGAAGACAAACTGAAGTTATTATGCTTGGCTTTAAACAACCATTGTTTAATTAGAAACAATGAATGACTTGCTAGCCTGGCCTCCAGCACCACCGTTAAGGAATCTGGGAGTTATCTTCCTTTAACTTCTACATGAAACACATTTCAAGTGTTCACATTCCGTCTCAAATAGATGCAGAAAAACGAGTCCACGCATCTCATACCTGCAGGCTTGAATATTGCAATTCCTTATCAGGTTGTCCCAAATCGTTTCTAAAGACTCCATTTCTAAAGACTCAATTTCTAAAGACACTACTACTACCTGTTGCACAGATTTCATCACAATTTCTCATATGTGCAAAGTTGGTTGAAACCCACCACAACCTTTGATTTATTGCTAGGCAGAGTTTGTATAGAATCAATGCTTGCATTTGAGTCCAATTATATGTCTCAACAGAAATGGAGTTCCATGGCTGATTCCCATCATGTTCATCCAAGCACCATCACACTGTCAGTATTAAACAATGGTGGATTAGTCACAAGGGGAAGTTGACTTACTGTACCCAGCAACAGCACATACGGTACAACGAAAGGTGGAAGCAAAGCAACAAGCCTCTGGAAAGAACAGTTTGGCTGAAGATCACTGTCAGGGCGATGTAACATTCCATCCCTGGACGACACATTCCCGTTATGACAGTACCAATAACATTATTAGATAGTATATACAATAAAACGATGCAAGTTGGGAATGCCTGCCCCACCCGTTCATGTAATACCAGTTGTACCGTTATATAACCCACACATGGTCAGAGGACCCAGTGCGGTACCCACTACTAATACGACTGATCACTGATCAACTAAATGTGGAGGATCCTGATGACGATGCACATGGGAAGAAATAGTTGACCGACAGACCTGAAGGCAGATGGATGTACTGTACAGACACGGGCATTGATTGCCCTGTAAAGAATGGAGTTCTATTGTGCATGTTGGCACTTATATTGGTGCTGCGGCCAATCCGTAAAGCCGAGGGATCAGGTTTGCCTATCAGGGAAGTCGATGCCCACACACCCCGAACCAAAATACAAGACCAAATTATACAGGAGTTTGTGCTTTTTCGTTTCTAGACAACCTTTCTAACGGTTGGACAGTGCTCAGGTTATGCCCAGGAGAGACACAGACAGACGCCTCTATAGATAGACAGATGGACTGTTTTTACACCATTTATTCAGTGTCTTGGCACGTTATTGCAAATGTGTATTCTAGGATGTGTGTTATGGGTACCTTGCGAAGGTGTAGGATGCGAGTGATATAATCTTCATGGAGCACTTCTTCATCTTGGATCTCTGTTGCATAGAGATGTTGGATTTTCCCCTGGAGATCCCTCACCAACAAGAGACAATGCTCCTCGTCTTCTATTCGCTGCTGTAGGTGGATTCTAAAGCAATAGCATATATACAATACTAAGAAGAGAAGTGCCTTTATATGTTATAGTTCCAATATAAAATATATAACATCATTGTCACAGTCAAATACCCAGGTGGAGATTACTAACAACAATCAGTACAGTCAGTAACAAGGTGTTTATGTAAAATATAGATATACACTAACATTGTGTGAGATTTGCTGTGAATTTGTTTACAAATGAAAAAGCGAATAAATTAATAACACACGATTTTGAATCTACAGTTCTGTACATCATCTTCGTCTTGTACGATGAGGTTTAGATTGGGCTCATTATATTTTGTGACTCACTTGTTGAAGTCCGGTAGCTTCTCCAGGTCTAGAAGAGCAGAATGGGTTGTGATTTTTGAAGGAGTAAACTCAGAGATCAACTCATCTATCCTCCGCCCCATTCGATTTGCTACAAGGGAACATAAAAACATTACCAATACATTCCAGCACTAGAAGGCGTTTCTTTGATAGAAAAAGTCATGGTAAGCAATTTATAGTTTGAAGCCACGCAATCGTATTGGCTAATACGATCCTTACCCTGACCACCACACAAAACACATACCTACATGACTAACTTAATGACAAAAACAGATACCTAAACGAATCATAATGCCTAATTTGCAATCATTTTAACATTATATATGTAAGTTTGGTGTTGTGCGTCTGTCTAGTGTAGCATTGTAGGAATGGTAAAGTCAGTTCAGGAGCCACCACTTTATTTATAAAATCATCCATTCATGTTTTGACTACAACCCGCCATTCCATCACTCACTAGTGAAACCAGAACCACAGTTGGTGGTGATGTCCAGCAACGCCTCTGGCAGGATCCCTTTTCTCTGGAAGCTCTGGATGAATATATCCCCCTGCCTCTTGGACAGCTTGCTGCCATCTTTATTCATTAGTAGGGGGAGGTGTCCGAAGGCGGGGGGCTGCCATCCGAGTGCACGGTACATGAGGAGGTGTTTGGAGGTGGAGATCAGCCATTCGGAGCCGCGCAGAACATGGCTGATCCTCATGTGACGGTCATCCACTATGTTGGCAAGATGATACGTGGGAAATCCATCAGCTTTTATCACCACGGGGTCCCCTTCCACCTAGAAGGAGAGACAATAAGAAGGAGAGAAAGAGAAGGTTGAGGTGAAGGGAGGGGGACAGAGTTTGTGTATGACGCATAACAGGAAGTGGAACAGGGTGTGTGGATGAACGAGGGATGAAATGGGAGAATGAAGAGAGAAGAGACAATAAGAGATGAGATCATTATATTCATGTACATGAATGAATGAAGATAAAATGCCGCCAATATGAACGTGAATCCTATCGTTGTTTTGTGAGGACGACGTGTGAAATAATATGGGACACATTATTGGGGAAGTAATGGTATGTAGTGGTATGTCCCCAATACAATGATAGGATTCATTACAAATATCAGCCCAGTTATCGGACCTGGGCCACTTCATTGCGGGTCCATCCAAAGATAAGATCCTGGAAAGGTTCTGCTCCTTCCTCCAGACGAAACCGAATCACATATGGAACTCCCTTGGCTAGCTTCTCCTTCACCTGGTCAGCACGCAGGTGTCGACACCTGTTATCATACCTGGTAAAAGAGGGAGACATGTGTGAGACAGTGAGAGTGTAGGTTTCAGTATTGGGAATGAGGTGGTGTGTACAGAAGGCGGCCCGGGGCTGCCCATAGGAATGTAACTGAACTACCTGGGAGTCTGCCCAATACGCAGGGCTTCTTTTTTAAGCAGTTCTAGTCTCTGTGCGCTGCAGAAACAGTGGTAGGCATGACCACTCTCCACAAGCTGCTGGGCCGTCTGTCTGTAAAGGTCCAGTCTCTGGGACTGCAGGTATGGTCCAAATGGCCCTCCCAGACGAGGACTCTCATCTGGAGGTATACCTGAGATAGAGTAGCCAGGAAGGGGTGGAATGTAGGATGACTCAGTCAGTATCAACGATCACACAGGTCAGTGATTCTGAACCTTTTTGAGGGGCGCTATGCACAGCTTTGTGTGTACCCCATATCGATGATTTGATTGGCTGAGGGCTTAAAAAGTGAGGATAAAAAGTGAGGACAGAAAAGTGAGGACGGTCCGACGCCAAAAGGGATTGGCCGGAATGTGATGCTGTATGATGATGTATGATGATAAGAGCACCCCAGACTTACCTACCGTGCTACCGTTTCCTATGACTAGTTTTGAGTGTGAGGACGCAAATTGTGATTGGCCAGAATGAGATGATGTATGATGATAAGAGCGCCCCTCACTTTCACACAGATTAACGATTCTTATCTTCGAAACCCAAATCTATGCAGTAAAATCCTCACTGTTATTTCAACTCTGAGGGTATACAAAATGAAATCGAGCAGACCAGCGACTTGCAGCAAGGATCCAATAGGTTCCATTTATACACTCTCAGAGTCAGAGTTACCGAACTGTAACTCCTGAAGGACTCCTGCATGGGGTCCCGGGACCACAGATTGACAACCAGTGACATAGATGATAATTCAAAAGTGTCAAAGCAGACAGACAGAATACTATCCATTATCCATGTTAGTTAGTTATAGTGAACCACTGAGCTAGACAACAGGGGTGATGTCTCTTACCAGCCCACTCCAGCATGTCCTCTATGGACTCGGCTGCTCCTGGCACCAGCCGGCTCTGATCCGTGTCCTCAAGTCGCAGGATGAATGTGCCGCCATATTTCTTGGAAAATATGTAATTGTACAGAGCAGTGCGGAGTCCTCCAAGGTGTAAGAAGCCTGCAGCACAGAGCAATATTGTATGTTGTCAGGAATCAGGATGTTGTTATTATACTCATCTAGTTTGTATTCACACATCACAGCTGTCACTCGATCCTGTAGGTTTACACTCTATAACATACGACGAATTAGACCGTTCCTCACCCAGGAGTCAGCCCAGCTCCTAATCCAGACAACATCCTTGTCAAAACTTGACTATTGTAACTCCCTCCTTACTGGCCTACCGGCATGTGCACTTAAGTCTCTCCAACTGATCCAAAATGCCGCAGCTCGCTTGGTCTTCAACCAGCCAAAATTCTCACACGTCTCCCCCCTTCTCCGCTCCTTCCATTGGCTCTCGGTCGCTGCCCGCACAGAATACAAAACTCTGATGCTGGCATTCAAAGCAACCAAAGGTATGGCTCACCCATATATTGCAAGTAGGATCGAATCCTACAAACCCTCCCGTACACTCAGATCAGCCAACGCAGGAAAGCTGGAAGTACCGTCACTAAAAATGCCGGGACAATGCTCCACACGTCCCAAACTCTTCTTCCTTCTGGCTCCAAAACTATGGATTGCACTTCCCATTACAATCAGAACTGCAGCCTCACTCCCAAATCCCAATCTTCCGCCGTAGTCTGAAAACCCACCTTTTCAGACTACATCATGGCCCGTAGCACTTGCCCTAGCCCCTTAGATAGCACAATATGTAGACTTAGATAGCATTTTATACAGACTTATAGCATGTTACTTAGACAGCACTAGAATTGCATTTTATGTAGTCATAGCACTTTATAGTTGTATAGTATAGTATGTATAGTTTATATGCATAGTTTCATTATATAGATATTCTAGTAATTCCACTGTTACGTTCTTAGTTTACGCATGTTTCATGATAACTTTTATCTATTTGATGTATTGCCATGCTTTTTGTTCTTGCTTAATGTAAATCGCTCTGGATTAAGAGCCTAAATTGAATTTTGTATTCATAGGAACAACTAAACATGAACACACAAGGCTTTTAGTGGTCATATAGTGAGACATTTTGTATTTTATTGTAATGTCTAAACTGGTCTTCTAAACATACCTGTTGGACTGGGAGCAAACCTCACTCTGACCTCACTGTGTTCAGAAGAGCATCGCCTCCTAGTGGTGCTATGGACGTCTGTCCACCTCTTGCAGTGTGGTGGTGGTGGTAACCCACTGGCTGTCAGTGCATGAATCCTCTTAGCCGCCATGGAAGCATGGAAGGTCCTTCCTGCGATCATGTCAACATTAAGGCAGCATCGTTTACATGATTTTAAGACGCGACCCCCCGTACTGTTCAGCCCCAACTGCACGGCTGGCGAACAGAACATGATCATGAAACTAAACCAACGTGTGTTTTCTGCTGCAGGGGAGGAGGAGACACATCTGATCCTGCTGCTCTGTGCTCTCCACGTCAAAGTCAAGACACACAAGGTCAGCCTCGTCAAGTATCGCTCCAGACGTCACAGTGCAGTTAGAGGACTGCTGGATAATTCAAAATACTTTCAGTTTATTCCTGCAGTTGACCGTCATTGTATCTATGTTGACAACGCGTATGACGTGAGTGACGTGACGTCACACCATGACCCGGGTCTTCTTTGTACCAGAGTACAAAATGACACGAATTGAGCTTCCACACACGTCGCCCCCTACCGCCAGGAGGACTTATCTGATTCAGAAGAAATACTGGAATTCTGAATTAATATTCGGAATTGATATTTTTCAGGTAAATAATAAATTACACCAAATGGTTCCAAATAGGGCTATAGGCTACCAGGGGTCATCAATATCAAATGTGTCCGTGCCAAATACATGGTCTTGTCCGTGGGAATTTTTTGATTTTCTATTTTACACACAATTATAATTCTTATTTTGATCAAACCAAATGACAGAATGTCAAGTCTCCAGACACACAAAGCTGGCCAATCAAATCATCACAAACGTGGTACACACAAACACACAAAGCTAGGCATAGGAGGGGCATAGGAGGACTTTATACAAAGCCCTGGGGGGTCGACAATGTACAGGGTTCAATTTGTTAAAGGTTCTGCAGTTGGATAGAGGTATGTGTACTGTATGTTCAAAACTAGATGTGGCTCTTCTAGTTCTGCAGGGGCAGGGATCTGTATCAGCTTCCACAGGATGACAGTATGAAGGGACTCAATTATTTCGCTCCTATGCCACCAAAATGTGGAACGCCCTACCAACACTCATTAAGACATGCGAATCCCTTGACTCCTTCAAAACCGCTCTCAAAGGGCACCTACGGACGGCTGCAATTCGAAACTGCCCCCCGTAAAATCTGAATCCCCCCCCACCATCCACCCACCCCTTTTTCCCCTCACTGTATATGTTTCTTTTCCCTTTTTACCTCCTTTATGATGAATTCCAGTTCTTTGGCTTTATAGAAGTGTATATTTGTACGTCTCTAAATGTTTTGATGAATTGAACAAGGTGGACCCTCTTGTAAACAAAGTGTAATGCTTTATTGGGTCGTCCACTCACAGTTAACAGTCTTTGTTTTGAATTGTACTGTAATAACTGTTAATAAATATTTCAATCAATCAATCAATCAATCAATCAATCAATCAATCAATCAATCAATCAATCAATCAATCAATCAATGTGTGTGTCGCTTTCAACTATGAGGCGTTATGATGGCCGGATCTGGAATTTCCTCATCTTCCTGTGGAAGAACAGGCAATGTGGGAGTATCCTTTCTGGTGGATACTCCAAAGGAAAGGAAAGTGAAAGGAAATGGTGGCATTGTTAAATCTAATACAGTATAATGATGTTATGATTTCTCATTAATTACACACTACATTTTGGGACCAGCTTGTTATAAATCTGTGCTTTTTTGGATGAAACACAAGACCTGTGTTGCCATTTCACATGGGTAAGTCCTCCCCATATATTCATCTGTGCTACTCATCCCACAAATGCATTATCATTACAAATGGGACATTGTAAAGGGAAATGGACTAGCTTTCCAATAATATAAGATGCAATTCTACTAGTATATAATAACAGAGATATACAGTTCAGTCAGGACTTAACTCAAGAATGGATGGAATATATTGAATATAAAATGAGCAATATATTTATTATAGTTTGGCGATGAATTGAATCTGCTTTTTAGGTACTGAGATCAAGCGCATCAGTCCCACTCCCAACCATAGGGACTCTGAATCCCCCGTACCTAAACCGCAGATCCAAAACGACAGGTGGTAGCTGGGGTGGAGGAGGGTGAGCAGCAGCGCAGCAGGGTGCAGGCAGCAGAATCAATGTGCAGCAGCAAGTAAGCAAGCAGATTGAGCAGAGCAAACTTCCTGTTTAAATAGCCGGTATGAAACTGGAACTTGTGTGATTGGATGAAGTGAATCATGTGAATGAGAACGTGAGGCCATTAACGGCCGGCAGCAACTGCACTGAGTTTCCTGACTGAACTTGCTCTGCACATGTCTGTGACAGGCGCGATGCTCATTACTTTAGTTTAGGGCTTTGGATAGACACATACTGATTGGTGGTCCACAAATGACACGACTACTCAATTGTATATGTTAGAGATAGATGCTATAGATAGCATGCATGACAGATGCTAAATTTGATGTTTACCTGGTATCCTAATGACTTTGTAGAATTGAACTGTTTTCTTTGTTTCCTTGACCATTTCATGTTGTTTGTTGACTAGGATTCATACCATGTAGTCTGATCTTGGCACTTTGTCGCTCTGGATAATAATGGATTGTTAATTAAATGCAGCCTACGTATAGGCTGCATCTTCACACAACGATATATGAATCCTTTATCTGTTCAAATGGAGAACAAACCCACCCACTTAATCCACTTATTGCATTATGTTGATCCCCTCCCCGCTTTCTGCATTTTGCCTTTGTTTGTATTAAAAACATAATAGCCAACACAGACACAGAGACAATGTATTGAGAAAGGTTGCGGCATAAAACCAGTCCAACTTGATCTGTGAGTTTGAATACGCATGTAGAGCAACACACATGGAAGTGCATTCACATCTTCTCTTACATGTATGTACAGTATTTATACGTCAACCAGCACTTGACTGACCTGGCCCTTAGAATACCTTGGACCTGACCTATGAGTGACAGTCTCTTTAGTCTTTACATAAGTGTGGAATGGTATACAGAATTGAGTTGTTTCTTTCGGCCTAAGTTGCATAAATATCCCACACCCTGTTTCTTCTGAATAGAAGTTATCAATCAGATTGACCAACAAACCAAACCAAACCAAAGTAAATACTTAAGTTCAACAATTTACACATTTACAGTTTAACTTTAACACCGTAGCCACCTGCTAAATGGATGTAGGTGACAAACTTTCTTCAGTGAAAGTAACAATAAAGAATCAGTGTAGATACATTTGTTCAAATGTAATTTGGCAGAATATCTAGATGTGTTAAACTGCCTATACTTCCTAGAGAGGAACCACTGAAATTATTAACATAATGCTGTTATAACTTTTGTAATCAGGCGGCACTTTAACACTTCATATTCATATAATTGCATCGCAGTGAATAGGAAAGGCATACTTCAACCAATTGCCAAGTCGCTCAACAGAACACAATGGCAACTGTCTGGCCTAGTGGCCTCTCTCTATTCATTAACCTACTGTAGATGTCTAGTCATAGTAGATATAAATACTGCTTTACAGTGAACAAAGCCAGAAGCAATTACGTGGAGGTGTGGCCCCACTGCCCAGTTGTGCTGTACATGAATCAGTGTGTAATATTATACAACAGCTTGTTGTCTTCCCCCACTTCCCCCACTCTCTTGCTGTTGTCTCTACCTCACACACATGCTTACAGTAGAGGCGTGTCACATGCCTTGTCTTCATACTGTAGGCTAATTTATACATCATTTTTTCCCACTTTTTCTTACAAAGTACTTTAAAAAATAGTAAATACCCATAATTGACAACTTAAAATTAATTGTGTTATTACAGAAGTTGCTTTTGCTGCACCACAGAGCATCATCATCATCATTTGTGCTTTCCCACATCTCTGAGCTGGTTCCACCTGTCTCGGGTGACAGGGAGGGAGGGAGGAGGTGCAGGGAGGGAGGCACAGAGATAGACAGAGAGACAGAGCGATCCCTTACACATGATACCGTTCACACAGCAAGACAGGACATACTACTCTTAGGATATACGCCTCTGAAGGATTTTAGGTAAGCTTTGATTTCTTCATTGTGCCTTTAGTACAGTAGGCTCCGATGTTACCTAATTGCCATTTCAGAAACTCACCTTGTCATTGGATTTAGATTGGGTGTTCATTTATTTGTTTGCTGTAGGCTTGTAGGTATGTATTCTTTAGCCTATTTTACAAGCTACATGATATTGCTGTACGATAAATGTGCAGTATTGGGATTGGGAACTTCTAGGCTTAAATGTTATATAAAAATACTGTGTGGATTTCTGTTATGGAACATTTTTGCCTGCTCCTGGTGCTATATGCTCCAGTTTGCTGTTTACCTCTAGCAACAACTTGCCGGTTGATTTCAGATCTCAGAATTGCACAGATGAACTGGCTTTTTATATTAAAATATACATTTATAGAATTTATAGAGTAATATGAAGGGAAGACACATTGGGGTGTGTTTCATCCTACAAACACCGATGGTCACTTTGTAACAATCTGGCCTTAAAATTAAGTGTGTAATTAATGAGTATGATAATCATAATGTATTAGAAAATGTGATGATTGAACCATCATCATATCTCCTTTAGAATGCAGTGTTACACACAGAAAACATATTTACAGTGTTAATCTTCTTTTAATTTAACTTTCAGTGTATAAGAAGTGTCAAGTTTATACATTCTGCGAGTTAAATTAACAGTATAAGCATCTACACAGCAAAGGGAAAGAAATCAAATGTACCTGTAAAGGTCTATTTAGTTTTATACTTTTATACTCTTGGAGTTAATTATTAACAATGTTTACCCACTTCTGCATTCAATGATGAGACGATGAATTAACTTATAATAGGTTTCATAATGAATGCTCAATCAGAAATTATTTATTCCATATCAGAAATAGCATTTGTCACCTTTTATAGATGTATACTTGCAGAGATGTGGTTTTTTTTTTTTACCCTTTTCACATATTATTTAGAAAGACAATACTTGTTGCTTGACCACAAATGTTAAGAATGTTATTTAAATAGAATTTTGTTTAGACAGCCGCTATGTTTACCTGGTATGAAGCACACAAGTTTGCACTTTACTTATGTGACCATTTACCCTGTCAATTGACTACGGTTCAATCCATTTACTCTGATCTCACACTTGGAGTTGCATGGCTCCGGATAAAAGTATCTGGAAGAAGAAAAAAAAAGACAGACAGTTTCATCCACTCATCTAGTGCCATCCAATGCCTCTACTTAAGTGGCATTATGACTGGAATATAGTGCCTAGAGTCTATTCCAATCATCATGTCACTTAAGTAGGCTAAATAAAGAAGGAAATTTCCATCCTAGAATGTGTCACCACAGTGATTCAGAAAAGCCAGTTATTCAAGTCAAAGTTACAAATTAATTTATGTGCGTGCGTGCGTGTGTGTTTGAATTTATGAATTTGCTTTATTGGATTGAAAACTACCAGAAAACTGCAGGAGTGCTACATGATTCTGAGTGATTCTGTTATCTTTCTGTTTTATTTTAACTAAATTTCGTCTTTATAATCAGGATAGCATTGCCTTGTTGAAATGTGCTAACTTGCCTTAAAGATATAAGAAACTAGATAAAGTGCCCCTCGGGGCACAGGTCTCCACCAGGGCAGTTCAGGTTGTGGCCTCCTGTTGGCGCTATAATAGGCCAATGTGAAAAGGGTGCCATTTCTTCTTAGCCTTGGATGGCAATTGGATGATTTGAGGCATTTTGTTGGTAGCGCTATAACAGGTGAAAAGGGTGGGATATATTCCTTAGCCTAGTAGGAAAGTCTGTGAAAGATTTCACGTAAATTGCACGCTGCGTTCATGATTTGAGGCTTTTTGTTCAAAACAGGCCAATCCAGCAAACTTTGAAAGCCAATGTTAGCCAATTAGGATGGGATATGAAATATCGAACAGATCCGGCTTGAACACATAGTATAAATTATCTGCAGCCTCTGGAGTAGTTTTGAGAGTTCTATTAATGAGTTTAATATTTGTTTTAAATAATTTGATTGGGTGCGAGGAAGCTGACTGAGTGCTGTGTATCCTCAGTCTTAACCGGCCACATATAAGTCCCCTAACCTCATATCAGTCTTTAAGTCAGTTACACGCTGTTTTGTTTTCGTCATGGCTCAGGAGGTAGAGCAGGTCGTCCAATGATCTCTGGGTCGGCGGTTCGAATTTCGGCTCCTCCTGTCCACATGTCGAAGTGTCCTTGTGCAAGACACAGAACCCTACATTGCCTCCAATGAGTTGGTCGGTGTGAGCTTGCCACCATTGGTGTGTGAATGTGGGAAGTGAGGATGCTGGCGTCGACTGTTCGCCGCTTCACCTCCCAATGTATGAATGAATGAACCATTGTAAAGCGCTTTGAGCACTTGGAAAAGCGCTATAAAAATACAATTCATTATAATTTCCCTTCTGCATTTTCTAGTCGCCTACAGTATGGCATGTGGATGTGTCAATATTGCCTGCATTGCATGGTCCAGATAAGAACATACTGGTGATTATCGTTCATTCGAAGCTTGTCAGTGGCGTGCACAGACATTTAGAGGGGCAGGTGCTCAAGTTAAAAAAGGGCACCTTGTGCAGCGCGTGGAACCGGCCGGTTGCCTTAATCCATTTTGGGCGGGAACCCCTTTTGGTGTTAGCATTATGTTATGCTTTAGCTATTGAAAAATAGCAGATCTACAAGCTCATAGCGCGCCACCGAGTGGCGCGCTACGAGCTTGTAGGTCTGCTATTTTTTTTTCTTTTCAAAAGGGCACATTGCCAAAAGGGCACCCCCTAGTGTCTATCTGTGCACGCCACTGAAGCTTGTGGACTGATATAACAGATTGTATCTATTACTGTATATAATATTAATGAGAAATCAAGTAATCGAGATACAATAGCATGCACAATGATTCATTAAATGAATTTGTGAATATGTTCAGTCCATTTGTCTCCTTGTTGTGGTGTGTAGATGAAAGGTAGGGCAGCATTCTTTCAACTGATGCATCTATCATCACATAACCTTTTCACAGATAAAGCTACAGTACCATCTTTAAAATGTCTCTCACTGACCAGACACACCTTGATGCTTATCTGCCCAAAGCTCTGCAACATGAACCAATCCCTATTCTGGTCATGTCTAAGGACGGTGAACACAAAAATGAGTCGAACATATAACACAGTGGTTTTCAACCAATGGTCCAGGGACAAGTGGTCCCCAGCTAAATGTAGAGTTGGTAACCAAATGGACCCTTATAGATGAGGGCACGGTCACACCACACTTTTATTCTACCTCTGAGGGCGGATTCTGCCAATGCATCTCCATTCCCATTGAAATGCATTGGCAGAATCCGCCCTCAGAGGTAGAATAAAAGTCTTTGTGTCCGTGCCCTGAGAGTGTAGTAAAATGAAACCAAATGGTCACGTAAGGGTCCATTTGGTTTCATTTTACACTCTCAAGAATTGATCATTTGCCTGTTATCTCTTCTAATCCAATACCACAACAATTATGAAAACCACTGATTTAGCAGGTTTATTTAGCAATCAGTGACATTGCTACAGGCCGGGGTCAACTCTGATTTATATCATGGAACAGTGTGAATCCACCCAACATTCAACAAAAGGATGGCACAAAAAACAATGGAAACCAAAGAAGAAATGTATAGGCGCAATATAGGCCTGCCCTGTAGGCTATTTGTTGACAGCTCAACCTGTTATGTTCTGTTCTGTTTCCCTCACCAGCAACGTTTCCCTCGAGAGTTCTCAGGCCTCATGAGAGCTTTAGTGTCATTATGAGATCACGCTACCTCTTTCTACTGATCTATATCCTGGCCATCTGCAGAGGTAAGGACATCTCAGCTCGTTAACCTAGATACAAGGTTTTATTTTCTGATTCACACTATTTTAAAATAATACTTTTTAGCCAAGCATTTGAAAGATTTGCCATTATGCTACAACATTTCTTTATTTGCTAAATACACACATACAGAGGTGAAACTACAATACATTCTGACATTATATACAAAGTAAAATTAATTCATCAAACGTATTGTCTGGCTATAGCCTTGCTAATCAGAAATCAACCTGATCCATAGCCTTGCTAATCATATCTATTTCATCTTCTTTCCACAGAGACATTGAGCATAGAAAGGTAAGAGCTCTATAGGCCTAATTGAAGTTAATCACTGGTTTGGACAATACATGATTAAACATTTATTGAGAGTAGTATTGTTCTAGTAGCTGTGTGAATGAATGCCCTTTCCTTTCTTTTCAAATGCTTATCTCTTATGTAATCCAATGGAGAAGAAATGGAACCTGCATTACACAAGATTCCTGTGCTCGGGTGAGTGAAATTCTCTCACAAGTACATTCTGCTCTTAAACAAGAACAGCATGCAAGCACACACTCATGTGTTATATATGTGTCTCTGCACACGCACGCACGTGCACACACACACACACACACACACACACACACACACACACACACACACACACACACACACACACACACACACACACACACACACACACACACACACACACACACACACACACACACACACACACACACACATTTAACAATTGATTTATGTCCGCACAGAGGAAATTGCATACAAGGACATAAATAGTTCAGGTGCAGCAAAATCAAGGAATATGTCGCGATACAACAAGAATGTCATGTCACCCACACACACACACACGCACGCACGCACGCGCACACACACACACACACACACACACACACACACACACACATGCATTGCATATGGTGCAGAACTTTGTTTCCCTTAGTATTTTGACTCAATTGTTGAGTGATTATAGGATTATGCAGTCCTTTGATCTTATCAACCCAAAACATCATCTTTTTGGGGAAGCCTAGTAATCATTTCCCCCAACTTCCACGGAAATCTGCCCATCGATCTCAAGTTACAATATCTTGCTAACACACACACAAGAACAAACAGCGACTACAATACCCTACCACTACCACGCAGAGTAACACAAGTGCTGTGGTTTAGGGGAATTCGTACACAGATCTGGCCCTTTCTTGACCTATTGAACAATGACTTAAACATGATGACATCATCCAGGGATACCGGTAGTTTATGTGGATATGGGCACATTGTCTTGTTCAAAACCTTTAGCTCTATAGTGGAACAAAACACAATTGAGTGGGAATGTTGAAGCATACGGAAAGACAGAATTCCTTTCATTGTCAATAGAGGCATCTCATAAATGACAACACAGACTAGTCTAGGTTCTCTGGTATGGGCACAAATAACAGGGTATGTCAAGAGAAGGAGATTTATTTGATAGTTGTTGTAATTAATATAAAACCTCTACAGTTTGACAAACTGATTTGATAGTAGGTAGGCTACTGTCACTGACGGCTATAGTAAAATCACCTGCCCTTGTTCTACAATGACTAAGCAGTATAGCTAAACTGGTCAAGTCACATACCAACAGCATTGCGATCTCTAAATTGAGAAAAACATTTACATCTTTCTTTTGCTGTTTGCAAACCAGGTTCTTAAGTAGGCTATGCCAGAATGACAAGATAGTAATAAAGCTGACCATTTTTATCTTGATGGAACATTCTTTTTACTCAATTTGTTGTAGACCCTCAGTGAATTGAAGTTTCTGAACACTAGTCACCCAATTGTTGAAATTTGTAGTCCAATCTGACGTCAGAATAGATGCCACCATATTTATGTTTTTTTTTTAACACTTTTGTAGCTCACTTATAGGTACTGTATAAACCATTTCCATATCATCGGTATTTATATCGTTTTTTCTCTTGTCACCAACCCTATAGGTCTCTGATCCAACCTCACACTTCCTACATTGCGTGGGACTGCCATCAACAGACACGGGAAAAGATCACATGATGCGGCTGAAAGGAATCATCGATGCTGCCTTGGACATCTACACCTTCATGGTACATTGCCATTAACAATACCAAAGGGAGGTTCTAGACTAGAAAAGCAATAGGAAGGAAGGAATGTAATGTTACAATGCATTCCAATGTGATATTGTGTCACCAAAATTACTTTGTCAATGACTTTGAGGACAGGACATTCGTCACAGAGTGACACCATTACAGTTTAGTTGTTTTGTTAACCCATTAAAACCTGGAAATGATCTATTAAACCATTATCTTATACTTTTCAAAATATGTTCAAAAATAGAAGATCTGCTATTTTTGAAAACTCTTTGAAAATTCAGGGGATCCCTGGAACAAAATATTTTGAGATGGGGTGGGCGGCCAACGACATACATTTTTGGGGGTCCATGACTGAATAGGCCTCGGGTCTGCTTAACGTGTCAATCTGTCATGTGGATTTGTTAGTGTGTGTTATTTACATGCATACAACTGGAACACACCATTATTAATTATTATTACTACTTATATCTCCAGAGATCCAGCGTGGCTGGAGTGCCAATTCTGTCCCTGGCGGGAGAAGTGGAATTCACGCCAGGGGCTGAAGCCTTCCAGGACCAGGCCCTGGTCCAAATGTGGCTGGAGATCAAAATGAAACCTCTGCTCAACTCTATCAACAAGCAATTTCTGACCTGCCTCAGCACCAAGAACTTCAGCTGTGAAACCTACCAGACTGTGTATGTTTTTAATTCAGTTCAAACTTTATTTCAGACTATGTGTCCATATCACATATCATATTACAACATACACAAACAATAAACAAGATAAATTAAAAAAAGAAAAAGAAAAAACATAAATTCAGTCCAACCTACAGCTAGCCCACATCATATGCTCACCGTCTGTAGAGGCTGTTGCGCCAATGTCTCTAAATCATGGGAGAGTACTGATTAGAACTCATTCACAGGGTTGATTAAAATCACAATAACACAGTCCTAAACTAAACGACAAATGAATTTGTACATCAAATTTCTTAAAAGGGTTTGACAGGTAGGCACCCCCAAGTTAACATTCTTGGTACCATCTTGGTCATCTTGGTACTCTCAGCAACCGCAAAGTATCATTGTATGCAATTTTTTGCACGCTGCATGCTAACCCTGTAGTTGCACCACAGGTGAGCAGTATGCAATGGTGTGCTTTAAAAAGTGAAACCTTGACATCAAGAGGACAACATGTCCTTTTCTTTCTGTCTCCATAGCTTACCAACTATACTGCTCTCCTGCTACAGTACATTTTGCATAGTCTGCAGACATATCTGTCTTCTAACCTCTTTGAACTTTGAATCTGCAGGGTGAAGGAGTTTAGCCATTACTTCTCGGAGATGGATCCGGCCAGGCAAAAGTGGATCTACACATTCTTTATGTATCCCTTCCTGGCGAGAGAGGGACTTTACGGTACAACTTCATGCCAATTCGTTTTATATAGCTGAACATCATACATCACTGTGTTCAATTGCAAAATATTACACCTGAAGATAAGCTAACAATGTACTACTAACGTTAATCAAAAATGTGTTGTCTTCCAATGTGTGTGTGTGTGTGTGTGTGTGTGTGTGTGTGTGTGTGTGTGTGTGTGTGTGTGTGTGTGTGTGTGTGTGCGTGTGCGTGTGTGTGTGATTTCATGGTATCATGCATGCATATGCGTAGGTTGTGTACATCCAGGGCAGAACAGTGAGGAGTGGCTGATGAAGAACTTTGGTTCCTTCAAAGCCCTTGCTCGTATGGAGGACTTCTCAGCACTCAACATGGTCTTCAGTGGGGTGAGTTCACATCACTGCATCCATGTGACTCCATTATGGGCTTTTACTAACATTGGGAAGGACAGGTTTTTTTTTTAAAAAACCTCTGTCCTATTTGTAGACCATTTGGGTGGGTAAAAAAGACTGTCATTATTCCACGATCAGTGTCCTCCTGGTGTAAAGAAGACACAAAAACAAAACAAAGACAAAACAGTAAAATGTCAACGGAATAGATTGAATTACCGGTTTGCACCTCCGGACGCAAAGCGTAACATCCGGGGGGCAACAGATAAATTGGACAAATTCCAAAAATGTTTACATGCATCCACCCTTCATTTGTGATCCAAGTGGTGAAGACGATGATTACTTTTAATTGAAAGTCTTGTATAATATATTACATTTAGAAGTAACTTTCCCAACACTGTCTATGAACATATTGACCTTCCCTCTCTGTGTGTTTTCTGGGCTGCAGTTGGAGGTTCTTCACCTGCTGTCTCCAGAACAAAAGGCGGAGCTGCTACTGAGGCCTGAGGTTGCAGGCCTGGACAACGGGACCCTCAGCCTGGTCTTCCACAGCTTGATGACTGGGGTTCCTGGGCCCACCCCCACCTCCACCCCCGGATACACTTACCCCCCAATGCCTCCATATAACCCCTACTCACCACCATCCCCACCACCACCACAGAACAGCTTCAGAGAGGTTAGCTTTAGATATTGTACATCATATCAATAAACCCATTACCAGATTCTTGATTTTATAACCTAACCTGCTGTCTTTATAACCTTTAAACAATATTATGTTGTTATTTTTTTCTTTTTGAGGGACGTTCTATGTCCAGCTTTGAGGGTTTGTGTAAACACAAACATTGTCCTACTGCCTAACAAACCCTCCAGCTTTGAGGGTTTGTGTAAACACAAACATTGTCCTACTGCCTAACACAAACATGCCATTGACAATGAATGGCCAGTTTTGAGTGTTTGTGCAAATACAAACATTGAATGCCATTGGCCCGTTTTGAGTTTCTTAAAGTTGTAAAGTCGTATGATTTGTCACGCACGTTACCGCAGTGAAATTTGGTCTCCGCATCTGACCCATCTCTTGGAGCGGTGAGCCGCAGCCAAGGAGCGGTGAGCTGGAGCCATGCCGCACTCTGGAATCATTTTGATTAGTTTATTTGACCCCCAATCCAACCCATTGATGCTGAGTGCCAAGCAGGGAGGCATTGGGTCCCATTTTTACAGTCTGGTATGACCCAGCCGGGGATCGAACCCTGACCACCCGGACACCCCCCGGACACTCTAACCACAAGGCCACTGTCTAGCCTAGTGTTTGTATAATGAGTTGTATGGCTGGATGAGATGATGTATGATGATGTATGATGATAAAAGTGCCCCTCACTTCACACGGGTGTGATTTTTGTAATCACTTGCAGGTGGTGAATGGGTTGATGGGAGCTTTCAGACCAGTTGGGAGCCTCGTCAGTGAGTTTGTGTCTCTCACACGTGAGGTACATACAGCGAACATACATTTATGTTATACAGATATGAGAAGCCATTTACTTTTTTGACTTGTTTGTTTATTTTAATTATTCATCTGCTAACCTGACATGACTTCCTATCTATCTGTTGTTCTCCAGAGAAATGTATCTGAGATAAGAAGCACGACTCTGACCCAGACCCTGCTGAACTGGACCCTAGCTGAGCTGGCAGGCATGTACAAGCCACACAATACATCCATAGCCCCACCAATGGAAGAGTTTGACGTGACAAATGTGGAGGATTGGTACAACCGCGTTGTAATGCCACTATTACGGAGATTCTTACCCCACGGGCAACTCCCTGACCAAATCAAGGATGCCTTCCACCAAGTGTTGTAAGTACAATTAAGTATTTTCTTTCATAGATGCAGTACAGCCTCCATATCTTTCCAATTATGCTGTGAAGGCTAATCTTGACCAAAGTCCCAGAGTTTCCTGGGTTAGCAGAACTAGTTAGACTACAAAGACCACAAAATAATGTAAATCAACAAAAAGGCAACACACACACACGCGCGCGCATGCACGTGCACGCGCGCGCGCGCACACACGCACGCGCATGCATGCGCGCACACACACACACACACACACACACACACACACACACACACACACACACACACACACACACACACACACACACACACACATATATGGATTAACTCAAAATTTTAGTTTCTTTGAATATTACAAGCGAGATAGATGATTTTGGAGTAAATGATAGCAAAGGTCACCCTCTGGTGGCCATTCAGAATTATGGCAAGTTATGTCCTTTGTAAGTCCCTTGTTTTGTCTACTGTCCACTACCTATGCTGATTATTGTGCTTGCTTGTTGAACAGCTATTTGGACATGGACAATGACACCACTGAGGTCCAGGACATTTGCAGCATCACCCTCGAAGAAAGATCATGTGGCGTGAGAAGGCTTTACCATTTTTTTCCGCAGAATGAAACAAAAATGTTTTAATTTAATTTAAATATATTATTAGTTACACAAAGGATTCCAGATTCTATTCTAGATGATAGGAAAGTCTTGCCCGGCATACATCCATTATCCTTCTCCCCATCTCTTCTACCAGCTTACCAACGCAGTGGAGAATGTGGCTCGCGTCATGCACTGCGTTGCCCGCAGCAACCTCATTTTGTCAGAGGAGACGATAATGAGAATGATCGATGAGCTGACCGAAAGGCTCATCCTACTGGTCACTGAGTTCTCCACAGTGGTAAGCCTCAGGCGGTCACTGGTGGTCCAATTCGCCTCATAAGTTCCCTTTCAGAGGCAAGAATCTATATTTTATGACTCTGCTTTTTCCCCCTCATTTTAGAACTTCGGTGAGCTTGCGTCCCACTTCAGAGAAGTGTTTGCTCAGGTGGAGTCTCCGTCCCTGACCCAGGAGAACCTGGAGGACCCAGACTTCATCAAGATGTGGTTCCAGATCAAACTGCTGCCTCTGATGCCTACAGCTCCTACAAGCCTCCTCTCCTGCCTCAGCCACAAGAACTTCACCTGTCCTGTTTACCAAGCCCTGTGAGTTAGTCGTCCCTTTTAAAGGGAATACTATATCTCCTCTAGAACATAAGTGTTTACTGTTTCCTAAACATTTTTAGCTCAAGACCCTAAAGATACATTTTTTGACTTACCAAATGTAACTTACTTTCTGTACTTTCGATGAATTGAGTATAAAAGGACCCCAATGGAAGCAAACCAATAGGCTTTCTTGGATTCATCCTTTTGGCATTTGGTATTGTGCTATACTTCCCTGTGTGTGTCCATCCAAACTGTTAATATAGTATTCAATCAATCAAACCGGGAACCAAACATAAAAAATACATCATGAATGATATATTATACATCTTTTGAAAATGTATTTATGAAAATCTTCTGAAAATCTTTTTTTTCCTTCTGAAAATCGGTTGATTGTGTGACTCCAAAAAAAACAAGCGGGATATTTACTTTACTCTAATCCATAAAACGTCTTGACCCTTATTTTTGGAAAATAACTTCTCTAGAGAATAATAACACATTTATTTGCATTGCCCGGTCCAGAGTAAAAGAGCTGAGTCATCATATGCGTGGCATGGATCCCGATCACAAGCACAGCCCAGTGATCTACACACACTTCATCCATTCCTTCTTGCTACATCACAACACGTCCGGTAAGTGAACTGAGTAGTCATAGCTATAGAGACATGAGAACAGGCTCAGAGGCCCTTTATTCACCATTTATCTGCACTGCAAATGTACAGGAATTTGTGTTGGTTTCAGAGTACTTTTTGAGTAAAACATTACTCAATTCAAATACTATACTTTATAGCCTACATTGACTTGTGTATTCATCTTCAGATCCTCAGTGTGTCTCCTCAGCCAGTCATAGTGCGGAATGGCTGGAGAAGAACTTTGGATTCTTCTCCATGTTCGCCCCCATCACAGACTTCTATGACCTCAACCGTAACTTCTCTGGAGTGAGTGTGGAAAATCTCAACATTTTTACTGGAAATTAAAAGATTTGATTGTTTGTACTTAACACAAAAAATGCTGTAACTTAATAACCTTTCAACTTGGCCTATATTTTGGGCATGTCATCACAGACAGGAACACAAGATTTGCGAGTGTGACATTATAATTCAATTTCGTATTCAGTGGTTAAATCTCATATCCTGCCCTCTCCTATTATGATCTGTCTGTCTGTCTCTCTCTTGTCTTAAACGTGTCCAGCTGGAGGTTCTTCATCTTCTGACTCCGAGGCAGACTGCAGAGCTGCTGCTGTTGCCTCTTCCTACTCCTCCAGAGAAAGACGTTGTCGTCCATGCAGTGTTTGACCATCTGACACAGTCTCCAGGAGACTTTCCTGAGTTCCTGCACCACCTGCTTCTACTCGCTAGAGAGGTAACCTCATCCTCATCTGTAGAGCAATCTTACGATAGCTTCAAAGAAGATATACAGCTTTGGCCTGGGCCGTGGCTCAGCGGTCCAAGCACCCTGGCTGGTAGCCCAGTCTGGCAGTGCGCTGCGGGTTCGACTCCCGATCCCGATGGCCTTTACTGCATGTCACCCCCCCCCCCCATCTCTCTCCCCATTTCCTGTCAGTAGGCTGAAAATAATATATAGGCGAAAGCCACAAACAAACATTTAAAAATAGATATAGGCCTACAGCAAAATAATAATAATTATTATTATTATTACTATTATTATTATTATTATTATTATTATTATTATTATTATTATTATTATTATTATTATTATTATTATTATTATTATTATTATGGACTTGCATGAATGTTAATATTATAACATTTTATTTTGTAGGTTATGCCACCCTGTGATGTCTACCAAGTCATGTGAGTGTGTTGTGATGCTGTTATATGGCTGTACATAAACCTATAGTTTTTTTAGAACTGTTATACAATTTACAATTTAGGCATTTAGCAGACGCTCTTAATCCAGAGTGATTTACATTAAGCAAGAACAAAAAATCATGGGAATACATCACATAAAAAAGCATTTATCATGCATACCGTAAGCTAAGAACGTAACAGTGGAATATCTATATAATGAAACTATACATATAAACTATACATATATACTATACTATGCTATACATATGTACTATGATGTGCTATGACTACATACAATGCAATTATACTGCTGTCTACATAACATGCTATAAGTCTGTCTTACCATGAATGTTGATGTGTATTCTGTGGTGGTAGTTGTTGAATTCATGTCACTTTATTGTGTATCAGTGTGGAGCGTCTGTACGAGGTCATACCGTATGTACCACCAGAGATAGAACCAGCCATCTGGGCCAGCATAGATGACCTGAGACATTCTGCACCACAGGGTTAGCAACACGCACACACGCACGCACGCACACGCTCATGCACGCACGCCCGGCATTTTTGCATAATATGCATGCATGCCTGCCTGGCATTTTTGCATAATATGCCTGCATGTCATGCCGGCATGCATGCATATTATGCAAAAATGCCGGGCAACCACCACCACCACCACACATAACCGCACAAATTAAAATAAGTCATGTACACATGTACGCGTTTACCATTTACCATTTTACACAAGAGCAAGAACATTTTATGTTGTTCATGTTCACTCTAGGCTACTATAGGCCTATCTCACAGCCCGCTTTCCACGCCCACTTCCGGTAAATAGTGGTGTCTTTAACATTAGCATTTACACGTTTTTTTCTCTGGAGAATCTAAGTACATTTTCTAATGTAAAAATGTGACAGACCAATATTATTATGAAGCAAACAAGATGGTAAATCAGCTCGAACAGATAGAACAAACCTTACCTTGAGAAAACAAAAGTTGTAGACTTCTTAAATTACCTCTGTTAACATGTAGCGTCTATGGAGTGACGTCACGCTATCACCACTAACCCCGAAAGGGGGCGTATTAAGGGGGGCGGGGAAATTCTGTGAGATAGGCTTATTCAAGAGAACTTTTAAACTTTAAAGGAATGTTTCACCCCAAAAATTACTTATTTTCCATTAATTACACAACCAATGAAGCCTTGAATAAGGAGATTGTTTTGTTTTTAACTCATTCCTATTCTAAGCAGATAATTTGATGACCGGCTGTGTTTCCGGTAGGAGACTCAAACTCTTTGAGTCTTCAAGGCATCGAAAATAAGTAATTTTTTGGTGAATTACTCCTTTAATTTATTGCCGTTTTCTAAACTTCTTCTGTGTTGATTGGTTGACAGGTTGCTTGACAGCCAATTTCACGGTGAGATTTCATTTAATACTCTCTACTACTACTACTACTACTACTAATACTACTACTACTACTACTACTGTAATTGCTAACATGGTTATTGCTATTTGATTATCTTTATAAATTGTCTAACCTGTCATCCACAGTGCCCAATGACTCACTTCAATGGTAAGAGCACTTACATAAATATTATAACACATAAATGAGCTACTTGTTCCTTAATTCATACAGGAGCCTTATTTACTTGTTTCATTTTGCCCTTAATTTAACAGGCAGTACAATCTGCAGTGGAGTTTACATGTAAGTCATTCTCCTGTATTGAGCATTTTCTATAATATATCAGTGTTGACCCTGTTGAAATATTTACTTGTTTATTAATTAATTTGTATTTTTATGTATTTCACATCTATTTACAGCAATGAACTGCAGCATTACTTGGACACATCTGGTCCCATGGATTTACCCTGCAATTTTACCCTTGAGCAATATGCATGTGCAGAGGTAATACTTCCTTGTTTTTGTATCTATTTCGATCACAATTTGCAAGGACGTATCGGCATAATCCTCATGAGTAGATTTTAAGCACTAAATGGTAAATGGTAAATGGTGCATTTATATAGCGCCTTTATCCAAGGCGCTTTACATAGATTGTGCATTACATTCACCCATTCACACACACATTCATACACCGATGGCAGCGGAAACCATGCAAGGTCCCAACTAGCACATCGGGAGCAATTAGGGGTTCAGTGTCTTGCTCAAGGACACTTCGACGGTAACTCTGGGGGAGCCCGGGTTCGAACTGGCAACCTTGCGGTTCCCATCCAGGCACTCTACCCCTGAGCCACCGCCGCCCCTTTCTTAACTGGCTAAATAACCATATTATGCCTCATACTGTAGGCTACATAAAAAACAGAAGGTAATTCTTACAGACTGAGTGCATTAAGTGTGACAGGTGTTTGATTAATGTCCTCTTTCTTTTTCTCCCTTTGTCTTGTCTGCCTCTCTCTCACTCACACTGTAGTTAAAGAATGTCACAGCGAATCAACTGGTGTCTCTTCTGCAATGTCATCTGCCTGGTATGAGCAGAGCGTCTAAAGTCACATGGAAGATGCTGCTCACCAAGCTGTCCTCTGTCTTGGACCCAGCTTTGGATATAATTGCTAAAAAGGTACGTGGATAGACTTGTTTCAAAGTCCAACATGTCAACAATCTTTCAGCTGAAAATCCTCAATCTTTTCAAGTTCCAAGTCTCATATTTGTATGTGGTTAATGTGGATAGAATAACTCAACATCAAGTGATCAATGAATTATTAGCCTCGGGAAACCCAGACATTTTTATTTCCAGGAAGAAAAAGAAAAAACGTAATAATAATAGACTTTCATTTGTATTTGTATTTGTATTTTTTTTTTTACAATGGCCAGAGCCTGTCGTGTTTCTGAGTGGCCACCAGAGGGCACCACGAGCATTGATCTTTGTTATCTCTTCATCAGTTTTAGGGAGAAACCTTCTGAATAACTCTAAATAATCACCTGTTCAATTGTCTTTCTCTTAGTCCCTGACCTTTATTGGTCCATCAGCCTCTGTGGTTCTGGATGTGATTGGAGAGATGAGATTGTCGATTCTGACTGATGAACAGTTGAGCGACAGTGAATTCATCAGGAAGTGGTTCTCTGGACGTTTGAGAGGGTTCCTGCCATCTGCATCAGGAATGTTTCTATACTGTCTCAGCAACAGGAACCTCAGCTGTGACACATACCAGCAAATGTAAGCACAAAGCTGGAGAATATTAACATTATATTAGCCTGTCACACATTCTTCACATCTGTGTAACTCTATGACATCTATGCATTTTGCGTATGTTGTCGAAGAGCTTTGGTCACTGTAACATGTTACTCTCACAATCTTTATATTGAATAATTGTTTTTCTAGTTTTAGTATTTCTCATTCTGTGTGCTCTTTGGTCCACAGTTTGAAGGAGTTTAGCCATCAGTTTGACAACATTACCTCACATCAGCAGTATTTGGTCCTGAAGCAACTAATCCTCCCTTTCCTGTCCCGACCACAGTCAGGTACAGTACTGACTACAATTTCTCAAAAACTGGCTCTCATTTCCAAATCTGTTTGAGTGGAATCTGTTAAATAGTATTATACAGTATCTTGTGTTTCCACTTTCCAGACATCTTTATATTTGAAGGCCTTAATGTTTCATTCTGATCCCCTCCAGACCGAGGCTGTGTGTCCAACAGCAGTGTTTACTGGTTGGAGAACAACTTTGGGCCATTCTCAGTCCTTGTGTCTGTCAGAGAATTCCTGAATCTCAACCCGGGCTTCTCCCCTGTAAGACCTTAGTGCTGCTTCTTACAAAAATTGATGAATTATTGATGAATATATGTTACTATCAAATAAAATCCAGTTGCTGTTATATTAATGTTTTCCTTTATGTTATTTCTGTCCAGCTGGAGGCTCTAAGGCTCCTGTCTCCAATGCAGAGTGCAGAACTTGTGGTGTTGCCGCTCGCTGAGAAAGACTTTATCATCAATGCAGTGTTTGACTACATGACTGAGTCTCCAAAGGAGAGAGGATTGGCTGAGTTTGTGATCCACCTTGTTATGTTCTCTGGAACGGTAAGAACTATAGTATGAAGTAATAATAATAGAAACTGTATAACTAACTATTCACATTTGGTTTAACATGACAACCTCTTTTTGTCATTTTGTAGGGAAACATTTCCTGCTCGTCATTCCAAATAATGTGAGTTCATATTTATCTATCTGATTTGTCTGATGAAGACCACTATGGTGTAAGGAACCGTAATACATCTTTTAAGCTTTGGAGCTTACTTCAGTGTGTGGACCTTTTATTTTTTCTTCATATTTAATTATCTATATCATGGATAAATGATATTAACTTCAACTTTTTTGCTTTCAGTTTCACCAGACTGGACCAGGCCATGCCTACTCTTCCTTCAAGTGTAGCATCACTGATCACATACAACAAGCTGGCATTACTTCAGCAAGTTCCACCAGGTAATATCTTCTATTTACATGACTTAAAGTGACGTTCTCATTTTGCTGTTGTTCATATTTACATGTAATTAGCAGTGATTGTTTTCTAATCGTGTTTGCTATTAACAAAAACGATGTGCTCTTGTCTTTTCCTAGGCTGCATCACATACAGTGGAGCCGTAAGTACCTGGAATTATATTCAGAGATTAAAGTTTAACCAGAGTATTGACTGAATGTCTGCAAATTCACAACCATTTCACACTTTTTCTTCCCCAAGTGCAACATTACTCAAACAAATGGTAAGTGTGTTGTGTTCTTGATTTTTTGATTTTTTATCATTTTGTTAATCAATTCATTCATTCTTTTGATTCATTATGATTATTTTATTTTCTCTAATATTTTCACAGAAACTGACATTTGTGTTGGAGTTAACAAGTGAGTTTCCTGAATCAAATAAGTTTAACCCATTATCATCATCTCACTTTCCATTTTTATTTTCTTTATAAAGTATTATTTTGTTGCAATGTAATCATGATTTATCTTCTTTTCCATTCCTCTACCCTAGCACTGCACTACAGCACCTCCTCAACAGTGGACAGATGAATGGACGTTTTTGCAACTATGGCATTAAAGAATACGCTTGTGCTTCAGTAAGCCAGTCCCACTAACGTCTTTAAGATTTAACTCAACAACACCTTTTACCATATTGACTTCTTTAAACGTTTCCTGAATTTTGTTCTGTTCTACTCTGTCTATTATCTCCACATAGGTGTTCATGTTGACAGCACAGGATCTGGCAGCAGTGATGAAGTGTAACTCCACTGGTTCCAGACCAGTCTGGAAGCTGTTCCTCTCCAAGACCTCTGGGGTGTTGGATGCAGCTCTGGATCTTCTTGCCAACACGGTACGAAAATGAGTTCTAACCAGACACTGTAAATAAACTCAAATTAAACTACTAAGTGTCATACGAATCACTGAAATTAATGAAAATGGCAGTTAGATAACAAAAGTTAGATAACAAAAATGCTTCATAAAGCATATACTGCAGACCAACAAACAGTTACATGTACAGTTTATTGTTAAAATGTTGTAAATGCCCTAATGCAAACAAACAAACAAAATGTAAAAAAAAAAATGAATTGTCGAGAATTGGCCAAATACTTTTCAAAAGTCAAGCACTGCACTGGTCGACAAGTTGTCAAGTTGAGAACTTTTTTTAATGAATTGGCCGAAGATATTTTAATAAATGATATCTATTACAGAGCCAGAAATCGTATTATTCCATTCTGCAAATGTCCTCATATATTGTCATTCATATTTAAATATAATACTATTGATCCATGTCTTTCCCCTAGTCCATGACCATGACTGGTCCATCAGCGTCTGTGGTTCTGGATGTGATTGGAGAGCTAAGAGTGTCGATGCTGACTGATGAACAGTTGGGGGACAGTGATGTCATCAGGAAGTGGTTCTCTGGACGTTTGAGAGCATTCCTGCCATCTGCATCAGGAAGGTTTCTACAATGCCTCAGCAGCAGGAACCTCAGCTGTCACACATACCAGCAAGTGTAAGTGTTGACCTGGAGACCTTTTACATACTTTTATTACATCACTTGGTTGAATGCTTGATTCTGATTGGTCAATCGCTGAATTCAGCAGTGTGTTATTTCTTGATAACAGAACGTTCCACTCTATAACAGACCGCTGCCTAATCAAACCCTCTGAGCACCAGCTGCGCGGCTGCGCCCCACTTGATTTACTGCTGTCTCCAACATGACAGCCATGTAAACAAACACACACACTGTGACACACAAATGTTTTTGAAAACATTTGAGCTAGAAATAGACTAGCAGTACCCGAATACTTTTTTTGTTGTGTTTGGGATACATTTATTAATTTATGTTAGGTAGCCATGTAATAAGCGGGATAATATCTGGCTAGGTGGTCATTGTCGGGATATAATTCACCTTCAGGGTGATTAACCTTAAACTCCCTGTCGGTGAATTATCTCCCGACAATGACCACCTAGCCAGTTATTATCCCTTACATACCCTTTCAAAGGGAAAGGGGCATACCATTAAAGCTCGGTCCTTGCGTAGCAGGCCTGGGTTTCAATCCGACCCGAGGTCCTTTGCTGCATGCCCCATGTCTCGCTCCTGCCAGTTTCACTACAGCTATCAATACAAGCTTTAGATGCCCCTCAAAATATCTTAATAATAATAATAATATTATATTTCTTATTAGTGTGTTTTGTTCAAGAGGTTGAGTCCCCAAAACTAAAGTATCTCCCACAATGTTGTTTTTGAGGGGCACTATCCCGTCCAATGCATGGCTTTTGAAGATTATGTCATATGGCAGCCAAGTCTAGGGGATTTTTTATGTTTGGTAAATGGTGCATTTACAGTATATAGCGCCTTAATCTGAGGCGCTCTACCTAGATTGTGCATTACATTCACCCATTCACGCACACATTTATACACCGATGGAGGAGGAAACCATGCAGGGCACCAACCAGCGCATCAGGAGCAATTAGGGGTTCAGAGTCTTGCTAAAGGACACTTAAACGCTGGCTCTGGGGGAGCCCGGGTTCGAGCTGGTAACCTTGCGGTTGCCATCCGGCCACTCTACCCCTGAGCCACCGCCGCCCCTGAGGCTGTTTAGACTAGAGCACTTATGATGAAAATTGTTTTCCAGCCATGTCTAGGGACTTTAATGTTTGTTTAGGGCACTAAATGACGACATAAGACATCATGTGGCTGATATAAATACACTTCACACAAGTGTGATTTTATTCCCCCCTAGAGTAATAAGTCATCTACTGTATAATAAAGTTGAATTGATTGAAAACAATTATTTCTCATTCTGTTTTGTATTTGATTCACAGATTGCAGGAGTTTAGCCATCAGTTTGACAGCATGACCTCACATCAGCAGCATTTGGTCCTGATGGAACTAATCCGGCCTTTCCTGTCCCGACCACATTCAGGTACTGACTAGTCTCTCGAAACAGACTGTTGACCTCGTCAAATTCAAAGGAAAAGAGGGCGCTGTTTTTCCTTTTTGACGATGGGTTCTCACTCAGATTGGGTACAGAGTTGCTAGCTACTCTATCTCAGTTTGGTTCTCATTTCCAAATCTATTTCACATTCTATTAGAAAGGAATCTTTTTATTTTTTATTAGAAAATGTATCGACTTTCTAGACATCTTTCTTTTTGAAAGCCTTAATGTTTCATTCTGATCTGTCCCCTCCAGACCAAGGCTGTGTGTCCAACAGCAGTGTTTACTGGTTGCAGAACAACTTTGGTCCATTCTCAGTCCTTGTGTCTGTCAGAGAATTCCTGAATCTCAACCCGCGCTTCTCCCCTGTAAGCTACCACTTATCAATTACTGATGAATTATTAGAACCAAGACCTATTACTTTATTTTCCTTTGCTTTATTACCATCAAATAAACATCAGATGGTGGTGATAATGTTTTTCTTCATGTAATTTCTGTGCAGCTGGAGGCTGTAAGGCTCCTGTCTCCAAAGCAGAGTGCAGAACTTGTGGTGTTGCCTCTCGCTGAGAAAGACGTTGTCATCAACGCAGTGTTTGACTACCTGACTGCATCTCCAAATGAGATGGCTGAGTTTGTGTCCCATCTTGTTATGTTCTCTGGGAAGGTAAAAACTATGAATTTATATAAATAGAAACAGTAACTTTAAATCTTTGTTTTGAATAATTGACCAACTCTTTTTTTATAATTTTTAAGGAAAACATTTCCTGCTCGTCATTCAACATAATGTAAGTTTATATTCATGTATATCATGGTTTGTGAAGATCAGGTAGAAATAATTTAATTCATTATTATTGGCTGATAATAACCCTGACTTGTTGGGTCTCAGTTTCACCAGACTGGACCAGGCCATGCCTACTCTTCCTCCGAGTGTAGCATCAAACATCACATACAACAAGCTAACTTTACTTCATTATGTTCCACCAGGTGAGATCTTCCATCTACATGACTTAAAGTGATGTTTCACTGCTATTGTTGACGTTTACATATTATTAGCAATGGTTGTTCTGTTTTCCCATGGTGTGTTTAAATACATTTAAACTTGTCTTTCCTTAGGCTGCACCATATACAGTGGTACTCAAGTGGTAAGTACTTGAAATTGTATTCATGCTTTAGTTTTAAACCCTAACTAGAGTAGGCATATTGACTGTCAGCAAATTCACAACCATTTCCCCCTTTTTTCCCTAGTGCAACGTTACTCGAGTAAATGGTAAGTTTAAATTGTTTTTAATTAATTTTCATCAAACATTTATTGTGATTTTTATCATCATCATTAATTAATTTACTCTCATGTTTTCACAGAAACCGACATTTGTATTGGAGTTAACAGGTGAATTTCCCAGATCAAAGATTCCGATCTATTATTCATTTTTTCTTTTCCTTAAAAAATCATCATTTTGTTGTAATGTAATAAATGTTTGATTTTCTTTTCCATTCTTCTACCAAAGCAATGCACTACAGCTCCTCCTCAACAATGGACAGATGAGTGGAGGTTTTTGTGGCCATGGCATTGAAGAATACGCTTGTGCTTCAGTAAGCCACTACAGTCTTTCATATTTAAAACAACAGAACTTTTTCTCGTCTCCACTTTTTAAACATTTCCTAATTTTTCTGTATTTCGTTCTGTTCTACTCTGTCCATTATCTCCATCCAGGTGTCCATGTTGACAGCACAGGATCTGGCAGCAGTGATGAAGTGTAACTCCACTGGTTCCAGACGAGTCTGGAAGCTGTTCCTCTCCAAGGCCTCTGGGGTGTTGGATGCAGCTCTGGATCTTCTTGCCAACATGGTACAAAAACTAGATCTAGCCAGACACTAAAATAAACTGAAATTCAACTGCTAAGTCTTATGGCGAACATAGAATTGCCAATCACCGAAACTAAGTCAACTAAAAGGCAAATGAAGATAGATAACAGAATTGCATCAATTAGCAGACCTCAGATCTACAAATAATTTGTTTATGTTTCGTAATTAGAAAATTCACCAATGCAAAACAAGAAGAACATAATCTCAGTAGCTAGAATTTATGTCCACAAAAGTGAAACAGTCCAACACAATTTAAAATAAAAGATCTCTACAATAGAGCCAGGACATCTGCTCACATGTAATGCATGTTTAAATGAAATATTTACCTGTGTAATCTTTCTCCTAGTCCATGACCATGACTGGTCCATCAGCGTCTGCTGTTCTGGATGTGATTGGAGAGATGAGAGTGTCGATGCTGACTGATGAACAGTTGAGGGACAGTGATGTCATCAGGAAGTGGTTCTCTGGACGTTTGAGAGCGTTCCTTCCATCTGCATCAGCAGGGTTTCTATACTGTCTCAGCAGCAGGAACTTCAGCTGTGACACATACCAGCAAGTGTAAGTGTTGAGCTGGAGACATGTTCATACATTTTTACGCTACCCTTTCACTGAACTTTTACAGCTATTGTAATTCTATCAACACTACAGTATATGCATGTATTTCACATTTAATATCCCTTACCTGTGTTGTTGAAAAGCTTAGGTCTCCATAAACTTAGGTCAAATTATTTGAAATGCTGTTATTTCTCGACAGTAATAAGTCATCTATGAAGTTGAATTGAAAAGCAAATTCTCATTCTGTTTTGTATTTGATTCACAGATTGCAGGAGTTTAGCCATCAGTTTGACAACATGACATACCAGCAGCAGCATTTGGTCCTGAAGGAACTAATCCTTCCTTTCCTGTCCCGACCACAGTCAGGTACTACAATGTCTCTTTTTTGTATCCAGTCTATTTCAGATTACATTTGAATGTAGTACTTTACTGGAAATTCCATCGACACCTAGAATTTAGTAATTGATATTTCAAGACATCTTACTTTTGATTTTGAATGTCTTAATGTTTCATTCTGATCTGTCCCCTCCAGACCGAGGCTGTGTGTCCAACAGCAGTGTTGACTGGTTGGAGAACAACTTTGGTCCATTCTCAGTCCTTGTGTCTGTCAGAGAATTCCTGAATCTCAACTCAGGCTTCTCCCCTGTAAGTTACTACTGATTAATTATAATTGCCAAGAAATATACAGTATAGTATAAATACAAATACACACACATTCACGCAGATATACTGTGTAGATAGATGTACATGATATAGATATGGTATAGATATACCATAAAATAAATTCCAGGTGGTGGTGATAATGTCATTCTTGTCATTTCTGTCCAGGTGGAGGCTGTAAGGCTCCTGTCTCCAAAGCAGAGTGCAGAACTTGTGGTGTTGCCTCTCGTTGAGAAAGACGTTATCATCAACGCAGTGTTTGACTACATGACTGAGTCTCCAAAGGAGAGAGGATTGGCTGAGTTTGTGTCCCATCTTGTTATGTTCTCTGGAATGGTAAAGAAACAAAAAACAAAATCAACAACTATAAAGTAAATATTTTTGAAACTGTAACTGCACAATTGGTTTCAAATTACAACCTCTGTTTCTCTTTTCTTTTTTCCCCAGGGAAACATTTCCTGTTCATCATTCAACATAATGTAAGTTTAATCATACTATATTATTGTTTTTGAAGACAATCTTGTGCAGTAGAAATACTTTTCTTTGTTATTATTATTCACTGATGTATAACCCCAATGTGTTGGGTCTCAGTTTCACCAGACTGGACCAGGCCATGCCTACTATTCCTCTGAGTATAGCATCCTCCATCACATACAACAAGCTGACATTACATCATCACGTTCCACTAGGTGAGATCTTCTATAAACATGACTTAAAGTGATGTTTCACAATGCTGTTATTGATGTTTTATATGTAATATTTATATTTTAATATTTAACAATGGTCTTTTTGTTGTTTTGTGTTTCTAAATACAAAATGTGTCTTTTTCTTAGGCTGCACCATATACAGTGGAAAGGTAAGTACTTGAAATTATATTTAGGTAAACTCTAACCAGAGTATTGACTGTCAGCATTATTAACATCAATTTCACCCCTTTCCTTCCCAAGTGCACCGTTACTCGAGCAAATGGTAAGCATATATAAAATAAAATGAAACTTTATCAGATATTGATTAATTTTAAATTATTCATCATCATGATTTAATTTATCTAAATCTTGTGTTTTACAGAAACAGACATTTGTATTGGAGTTAACAGGTGAGTTCCCTGAATCAAAGAATCCAACAACTCACCTTTATTTTATTTTTTTCTTATAAAGAATAATTTTGTTGTAATATAAGAAATGTTTGATGTTCTTTTCCTTTCCTTTACCAAAGTTCTGCACTACAGCTCCTCCTCAACAACGGACAGATGAGTGAAGACTTTTGCAACTACGACATTAAAGAATACGCTTGTGCTTCAGTAAGCCACTAAAGACTCAACAGCACCTTTCATAATCTCTACATGTCCTATATTTATTTCTCTTCCAATTCCAACCCGTCCATTATCTCCACCTAGGTGTCCATGTTGACAGCACAGGATCTGGCAGCAGTAATGAAGTGTAACTCCACTGGTTCCAGACCAGTGTGGAAGCTGTTCCTCTCCAAGGCCTCTGGGGTGTTGAATGCAGCTCTGGATCTTCTTGCCAACACGGTACAAAAACTAGCTCTAACCAGACACTGGAATAAGCTGAAATTAAACTGCTAAGTGTTGGCAAAGATAGTCACCACTCACCAATCACTGAAAAAATTTAAATAAAGCAGATGCCAACAACAAATAAACAAGGACAGACATATAACATTTGTAAACACAGTATACCCTTACCTAGGAAGCTCAAGGAGAAACAGGGAAATTATATAAAGTGGCCAATAAAAAACAAATATAAAAATGAATCAACGGAATTTGCTAATAAACTAATATAAAAGTAGAGCACAACAACATTTACTATACCTACATCAAAGCAGGAGCAGTTTCTGGAAAGTGTGCCCATAATCCTTTCTATTATTTGTCCACATAAAGTCCACCAAGGTTTGGAATGCAAATTCTCTGATTGTAGAGTGAACATTCTCGTCCACTATTCTATACACTAAATGTAATGCACATTTAAATTAAATATTGTAATCCTTCCCCTAGTCTATGACCATGACTGGTCCATCAGCATCTGCGGTTCTGGATGTGATTGGAGAGCTAAGAGTGTCGATTCTGACTGATGAACAGTTGAGGGACAGTGATGTCATCAGGCTGTGGTTCTCTGGACGTTTGAGAGCGTTCCTGCCATCTGCATCAGCAGGGTTTCTATACTGTCTCAGCAGCAGGAACTTCAGCTGTGACACATACCAGCAAGTGTAAGTGTTGAGCTGGAGATATGTACCCTTTGACTGAATTATCATGCCTACTGTAAATCTATCATCTTTTTATATCGATGTATTTCATATTTAATCTCCCACAATGATGTGTTTGGTTGAAAAGCATAGGTATTCATAAAGTTAAGTCGTACTCACAATGATTAGAATTTCTTTCTTTTTTCTCATGAGTAATAAGTCATATAGTGAAGTTGAATTTAGTCCAAAGTAATGGGTAGTGCCATCTGGGAATCCATCTGCAAAACAAAGGGCAACAGCGCCCTCTTCGTGAGTCAACAGTAGTCTACACAAAGTTACATATTGTAGCTTTAAGTCAAACACAATTATTGTTTGCTCATCTGTCTATCCTAATCAATCATTCAGAGAGATTAATTAAAGCAATTATTTCTATTCTGTCTCGTGTTTTCTTCACAGATTGCAGGAGTTCAGTCATCAGTTTGACCACATGAACTCACAGCAGCAGCGTTTGGTCCTGATGGAACTAATCCTCCCATTCCTGTCACAGTCAGGTAACTATTCAATATCTCAATAACAGATTGTATGGGAAATGTATTGACTGTATTCACAGACACCTTTCAGTTTGAATATGTTTCATTCTGATCTGTCCCCTCCAGGCCAAGGCTGTGTGTCCAACAGCAGTGTTTACTGGTTGCAGAACAACTTTGGGTCATTCTCAGGTCTTGTTTCTGTCAGAAAATTCCTGGATCTCAACCCAGGCTTCTCCCCGGTAAGACCTCATACTGTAGCTGCCACATATAACACAAAATAATTATTAGAGCTATTAATGAATGAATGAATGAATGAATAAAATCCAGCAGTGAGTTATTATTTTTTTCTTTCTGTTCAGGTGGAGGCTGTAGGGCTCCTGACTCCAATGCAGAGTGCAGAACTTGTGGTGCTGCCTCTTGCTCAGAAAGACGTCATCAACGCAGTGTTTGACTACCTGACTGCATCTCCAAAGGAAAGAGGATTGGCTGAGTTTGTGTCCCACCTTGTTATGTTCTCTGGCAAGGTAAAAACTATAAAGTAAAGATAACAGAAACACTAACTGTTCACATTTGTTCTGAAATGATAACATCTTTTTGTAACTTTTCAGAAAAACATTTCCTGCTCATCATACCAAATAATGTAAGCGTATATCCGTCAATCCGTCAATATATTTTGGTTTTTGAAGACTTGATAAATGGGATTCCATTAATTATTATTAGCTGAAGTTAACCAGGACTTGTTGATTCTCAGTTTCACCAGACTGGACCAGGCCTTGCCTACTCTTCCTCTAAATGTAGCATCATCCATCACATACAACAAGCTGGCTCTATTTCAGAAAGTTCCACCAGGTGAGATTTTCTATCTAAAGGAAGTCATGTGATATTTAACTTAGCTGTTACATTACATTTTTTGTTTTAAGTGTGAACCAAGGCCTTACAGTATCTGCACTTTATTTCTTAGGCTGCATCATATACAGTGGAGAGGTATTTGCCCTAATTTATTTTCAAGTTTTAAACATTAAGTACAGTATTAGTTGAATGTCATCAAATCACAGCTATTTTCTCTGTTTCTCCCCCAAGTGCAACTTTATTCCAGCAAGTGGTAAGTGTTGTATACTTTTCTTGACCTAGTATTTTGTGAAACATTGTCATCAAATATGGCAAGCCAAATGTATTTGAAAATGCAGATTTCATACACAAAGGCAATATCAATATTCTTTACATAAGTCATAAAAAGGCATTTAAAGAATAAACATATATGAAGAAATTTCCTCCAGGGCCCCCTTTTCTAAATTTCGACTGGTCCCTTAGAACTTATTTGCTGTCCGAGAAGCCATGCCTTCCCACATCCCTTTGAACAGAAATTCTTTCCATTCCCAGATAAAAGTTGTAGTAATTAATTTTCAATCCTTTAATAATTTGTTTGATCTGTTTTCACAGAAGCAGACATTTGTCTTGGAGTTAACAGGTGAATCTTTTGAAGCATCACATCTCAGATCTATCTATTTAATAAATAATCATGTTGTTGTAATGTAGGACATGATTGAACTTTTTTTCCTTTCTTTTACCAAAGCACTGCACTACAGCTCCTCCTCAACAGTGGACAGATGAATGGACGTTTTTGTGAATATGTCATTGAAGAATACGCTTGTGCTTCAGTAAGCCACTAAAGTCCCTCATATTTTAAACAACAAAATAACTTTTCTCATCTTGACTTCTTTAAACATTTCTTTCTGTTCTGCTCTGTCTATTATCTCCATCCAGGTGTCCATGTTGACAGCACAGGATCTGGCAGCAGTGATGACGTGTAACCAGTCCCCCAGCTCCACTGGTTCCAGACATGCCTGGAAGCTGTTCCTCTCCAAGTCCTTTGGCGTGTTGGATGCAGCTCTGGATCTTCTTGCCAACACGGTATTATAATTTGCTCTAACCAGACATTGAAATAAACTCAAATGTAACTGCTACATTGCATAAGGAATTGATACACAATGACCAAACACTGAAAGCAATTTCGTTAAACATCATATTGACACGTGTTATCCTTCGTTTAGTCTGAGACCGTGACTGGTCCATCAGCGTCTGTGGTTCTGGATGTGATTGGAGAGATGAGAGTGTCGATGCTGACTGATGAACAGTTGAGGGACAGTGATGTCATCAGGAAGTGGTTCTCTGGACGTTTGAGAGGGTTCCTGCCATCTGCATCAGGATGGTTTCTACAATGCCTCAACAGCAGGAACCTCAGCTGTCACACATACCAGCAAGTGTAAGTATTGAGCTGTAGGCTACCAGTAAGACACCCTGAGGGCGAGAAGCACGCATCCACCTGGGTGATGGCAGACAGCAGACTGCCAGGGCGAGCACTGGCGCTTTGGCATGGGGCATCAGATCAACATATGGAATGAATTCTGTACTAGCCATATATGGAGCGTGTCTTGAGTGTACAGGGTTTGATGAGGTCAGATCAACATATGGAATGTCAGAACAGGAAGGACGTGTGGGGAAGTATCAACATGGAGATCTAAGGGTTTGAGGTCAGTCGCAGAGTTGCTGGCCGGCTCCATATACAGTATGCAGATCTAGGTGATGATCCAGTCTTCTCCATGTATGGTTATCCAGGGTTAGATGAGGTCAGTGTCGTGATCTTCATACTGTATATGGAGAGGCAGTAGGCACCATATATAGAGATCTTCATGATGTCACGTGATGTCACGAGGCGTGACCATGTATGGAGACGTGATGTCACAAGGCGTGACCATATATGGAGACGTGATGTCACGAGGCATGACCATATATGGAGGCATGGGTGCATGACGGACAGGAGATGCACGGTCACAATTCATCATTATAACCCAATCACATTAATATGTGCAAATGTATTTCACTAATATTGATTTGATATATAATTTTGTTTGATTGAAAAGTTTAAGTCCCCATAAGGTTAAGTCACAATTATAACTTTCCTCTAGAATAATTAGTCCTTCATAGAGAAGATTTTTTCTCATTGGGTTTTGCTTTATCCACAGTTTGACGGAGTTTAGCCATCAGTTTGACAACATGACCTCACATCAGCAGCATTTGGTCCTGAATGAACTAATCGTCCCGTTCCTGTCAGGTACTGACTAACTACAATATCTCAATAGCTGAGTCTATACTTGGTTCTGCTCTCCTGGGCTCTTTTCACTGGATAATTAACTATTGACTGACATTTCCGTAAGCCTTTTGTTTGAAAGCCTTAATGTTTCACTCTAATCTGTCTCCTCCAGGCCAAAGCTGTGTGTCCAACAGCAGTGTTTGGTTGCAGAACAACTTTGGTCCATTCTCAGTTCTTGTGCCTGTCAGAGTATTCTGGAATCTCAACCCGTACTTCTCCCCTGTAAGACTTTAGAACTGATACACACACATAACATCTAACAATTATTAGACCTACATGTAATATGTCATTACTTTGTTACTGTAATATAAAATCCAGTGAAGGTGTTAATATTTGTCTATGTTTTTCCCCCTGGTCCAGCTGGAGACTGTAGGGCTCCTGTCTCCAAAGCAGAGTGCAGAACTTGTGGTGTTGAATCTGGATGAGAAAGATGCTGTCATCAACGCAGTGTTTGACTACCTGATTGCATCTCCAAATAAGAGGGGATTGACCGAGTTTGTGTCCCACCTTGTTGTGCTCTCTGAAACGGTAAAAACTATAGAATAATAATGAGAGAAACCTGTGTACTGTATGATTGTTTTGAAATGACAACCTTTTTTTTATCATTTGTCAGGGAAACATTTCCTGCTCATCATACAAAATAGTGTAAGTTTATATTGATATTTTTGTTTTGTTACATTTTTTGAAGACCTGGTCAAAGTTATTTCATTCATTATTATTGGCTAATGTTAACCACAAAGTTGTGGGGTCTCAGTTTCACCAGACTGGACCAGGTCTCGCATACTCTTCCTCAGAGTGTAGAGTACAACGTCACATACAACAAGCTATCTTTACTTCAGCACGTTCCACCAGGTGAGATCTTCTATCTGCTGTTATGTTTTCACTTCATTTGCAATGGTCATTTTGTTTAGCCATGGTGTTTATTTTTATTTTTATAATTGAACCAGATCCTTATTATATCCAATTTTATTTTATTAGGCTGCACCATATACACCGCAGAGGTAAGTACCTTCATTTGAATTTAATCATTAAATGTTAAGCAGAGTGGTGGCTCGATCATTGTCTGCTAATTCACAACAATTTCAATCTTTTTCTCCCCAATTCACAACAATTTCAATCCTTTTCTCCCCAAGTGCAATGTTACTCCTACAAATGGTAAGTATTATATAATCTTCTTGACTTATTCATGTTAAATATCTCGTTAAATATTTTGTAATCATTAATCCATTTACTCCTTTGTCTTTTCAGAAACACACATTTGTGTTGGAGTAAATAGGTAAGTTTTCTGAGGCCAATGCTTCTGATCAGATTTATTTTATGAAGAATCATTTTGTAAGACATTTTCTTTTCCATTCTTCTAAAGCACTGCACTACAGCTCCACCTCAACAGTGGGCAGATGAGTGGACGCTCTTGCGACTACAGTATTCAAGAATACGCCTGTGCCAATTATTCAGTAAGCCAATAATTGTCTCAAGTCAACTCAACAGTTTCTCATCTTGACTTCTTTCAAACTTCGCTGTATTTATTTCTGTTCTACTCTGTCCATTATCTCCATCCAGCTGTCCATGTTGACAGCACAGGATCTTGCAGCAGTTGTAAAATGTTCCCAGTCCTCCAACTCCACTGGTTCCAGACGAGTCTGGAAGCTGTTCCTCACCAAGACCTCTATGGTGTTGGATGCAGCTCTGGATCTTCTTTCCAATAGCAACACGGTACGATATTTTGTTTTAACTAGACTATATAAAAAAATAAATCTGCTACTTACTGTATGTTGAGGAAAGAATAAATGATCACTCAAATTCACTAGGTATTGAATATCCGTGGTTCATTGTTAAAATTGTAAATATGCTAAACACATGTCCATCAAGCACTGTGAAATTGTTAAATAGTAAGTGTGATGATACGTTCGACATACCGATAACATGAGAAATTATGTTCTAACTTTACTGGCTCGTTCAATAATCAATGAGCCCATATGTGGAAAAAGAAATAAAGATGGTTCTGGGTTTTAATTTGAAATTTGGTTCTTTCCTTGGCATGTCACCTATTTCATATTCTGGGATATTGCCTTGCTTAGAACTATAGGTTCATGTAGGCCTATAGCATTGTTTTCTTAACTGGCCAGGAGTTGCTATTAAACTACAGAAAATGAAACTACTCTCCCATCAAGTTATGAACTCGAAACCTATTATAATACCATTTATAATAGAGCGCTGAAGTCCTGACGTCACTCGCTCATCCCCTGGTTCATGCAAGTAATTTCTCTATGGAGAATAACATGGGGACATCTTGAAATCGTCTCATATAAGCATTGTGGTCCAAAAATAAACAAGCTGTCTCTGCGATATTGTCAGGGAAGTTTCTCTGTATTGTTTACGACCGTCAGTCACTCATATTTGTTTATAGCGAAAATCAAACTAATTCAGCAGCAATGACATTAGCGTTTTCTCACAGTCAGTTGATTCTACATATCCATATGAGTGAAACGGCAGGGATGACATGTTTATTTTTCAAACACAGTTCTTATATGAGGCGATCTAAAATCCCCCTATGGGGATTACAATGCAAATAAAAAAGTACATGAACCTGTGGACTTGTGCCCCCTCCCTACCGATATTGACGTCAGACTTCGGTGCTCTATACTTAACCACTACTTCATACTCCTGTCCTTATCTCTAAAATAAAATATGTACTAAAATAAATCTTATGATACACATTTGTGAAGAATTCTGCTTGCAACTCCCCGTTCCTTGTAGATGTTTGACCCCAGCAACCCTGCAACAACGCTGGTTCTGGATTCCATTGGAGAGATCCGAGTGGACACCTTCAGCTCAGACAACTTTGAGAAACCTGCGTTCATTGATCTGTGGTTTGGGCGCAGGCTCAGCCCATTCCTGCCGGCTGTGTCCAATGATTTCCTGTCCTGTCTCACCACCAAAGACCTAAATTGCCTCTCCTACCAAACCCTGTAAGTGTCATAGCCCCCAACACTGTAACAGTTCCCATCACATAACCTGTGAGCTTCACTGTTGTCTTGTACCATGGTGCTCCACTCACAGTATGTACATCAGACCTGTTCTTTGCAACGGCAACGGCTGATGTGCTACGGGTGTTCATAGTTGAGCTGCGTGGTTCATTTTCATGGTCTTGTGTAGTAATTTGTTGATGATTGATACAGTGTATTTATTGAATAATTGCAGACAGAAGTCATTGCGGACAGAGTGACCTACGTACATATACACATACAGTACATACATACATTCATTCATTACAATACAGTATTTTCCCATCAGTTCACTGATAAACTGAATGTGAAATAATGACCTCAACTCCTCCCTGTCGAACACAGTGTTGAGGTCTTGAGTGAGCACCAGTCAAAGATGGCGCCCTCCGAACGGCTCACTGTGTACCTGTACTTCATCAAGGCCTTCCTCACCAGTAACACAACCACAGGTTTGGACTCCACTTCCATTCATCCTGACTGTACATTAATGGCACAAGCTTGATGACTGCCTATTCTCCTACATCGGTGATGTGAACATCTTCGTTTCAATGAGTCCATTTGGTATCTAACTATATCAATCATCCCTAGTCTCCACGTTGCAACTACACGTTGCAACCCAGTGACCTACATTCATTATGTCATTAAACACTAGCCAAGGGCATGCGGCATAGTGTCTTTAGTTATCAAGCTACAATACAAGTGCATCACTCTCCCAATAGATAGAGGTAATTGCAACAATGTCCAAAGTGCAGCCAAGATGGCGGACGTACAGTTGTCTCTATGGCCGTCCGCTTCAAATAGTTTTACTGATATTGTCAAACAGTAGGCATCCTGCCCAACGCCAACATCTAAATGTCTCAATGGAACAATAAGGACACCGCCTCCAACCAACCACCAATGCAGATGTACTAATTGTTGTATAACATACTCTACCAGCTGTATTCATTAAAACAACCAGACTATAGCTTTTAAAATAATAATGATTTTGAAATAAAAAATAAATAAATATCCACATTGATGTATTATGCACCTCCTGGTCCAGATCCAAGCTGTAGTTCACAATATCCAGCCAGTGGAGAATGGCTGCAGAAGAACATTGGAGCCTTCTCTGCTGTTGTCCCATTCCGTGACCTAAGGATGCTCTACCCTAACTTCTCACCGGTAATGTTTAATGTTGGAATAGAATCGAATTTGTTTCCCATCTTAAAATCTCTATTGTATGCTGCTCATTTTAAATCTCTTTACACGGTTTGTGTGTGTGTGTGTGTGTGTGTGTGTGTGTGTGTGCGTGCGTGCGCTGTATACTTGCAGATGGACGCCCTGTCCCAGCTCACAGTGACGCAGCTAGCAGAGGCCTCTTCCACACCTGGTCTGCTCACGTCATCTTCTCAGGTCACCATGGTGATGAACCACGTTCCCAACAAACACCTCACAGCGTTCTTCGATAACTTCTCGCCTGCCATCACGGTGAGAGTGGGGGACATTTCAACATTAAAGCGCCTTTTCCAGTAATAACTTAAGTACATTTAGTGAGGTTTCAAGGTACATTAGGCTATGTCAACCTTTCAATGCTATACTGTACTATACTTCTACTTTTCAGAATTTGAAAATGTGTTACTTTGCAGATTTGGATTAACAATACAAAACATGCATATTAACCAATTACTCACTAAATCTCCATTTCTCTCATACCCCTTTGTTTGGTTTCTGACGTATCTCACGCCTTCCTGTTCTTATATTATTATCTTTTTCTGCAGGGTCATGAGAGTTCGTTCCCCGCCGATGTGAGGTCTGCCATGTTACAAGTGGTGTTTGACCGCGCCAACCTCTCTCAGCCCTCTGTGGACGACAGCATTGTGCTAGTGTGGCTCCACGACCGCCTCCGTCCGCTTCTGGTCGGCCTCTCACAGCACCATGTCGCTGATTACTTCAGCATAGTGGCAGGGAGGAGCTGTGCCATGAAGCAGCAAGCGTAAGTGGAGAAACTTTACCTCTTCTGTTCCTATAGGCCGCTGTTTCCTTCATTTTGTTTTGAATTAATATTATTTCAAAACATTTACAATTTCTTTTAATGAATTTAAAACAAAACTCAACGATTTTTTTGTTTTTGTTTTTTCAGTAATTTTAGGAAGAAATAAAAGAAAAATCAAAGAAATTCCATAAATTAGAAAACAAATGTTTAAGAAGTAGTGAAACAATTAAGCTCTTAACGTGTTAAGAAGCTTGTAGATCTGCTATTTTCACTAGTTTGTGTCACAGGCAAATTCCAATCTCTCTTTTGGGTCACAGGCTAAAAGGTTTTGGAACCATTGCTATACTGTAGGTCACAGGTGATTGTCCTTTAGCTGACATTGTTTGGGTGGGAAACATTGGGTGAGACAGTGGGTGAGTGATCATGGGTGGGGGGCAGAGATCAAACGTTGTTTTACGTTCTAAAGTATTATATTATCTTGTAATATTATACCTTAATATCATATATCCTGGTTGACACCCTTTTATTGTTGTTGACCTGCAAAATAGTGGCACGTACTGTAACAACGTGTTTACAATTTGACCTTTCAGTATGCCTTCTCTTTTTGTGACTCAGAGTTACCGTCCTGAATGCGACGCTGTCAACGCTCGGCGACGCCACACAGACAGAGATAGACAGCCACATCATTCAGTCTCTCCAAGGTAAAGGTCAAGGACGACCGCAAAGTAAACACTGTGGCTGCATGAATGGATGACAGGTCAGACAGCATTCTGACTGACTGTACGTCTCCCCCTGTTCTAGGATCAACTCCTCTCCACTGCTATGGTGACAACTACAACCACAGCTTCTATGGCTTCCTGGAGAGATCGTTCATGGGATTCCAGTTCCCCAACCTGACCACGTTCATCTCGCTCATGCCCGGCAACAGGATGCATCAGGTGTGTGTGTGTGTGTGTGTGTGTGTAACGCAGCGCTGCTCTTGAAAACAATTCAAAACATACACTGAACTCAGTGCCCCTATGAGAAAAATGGCTGGCGTGTGAATAATGTTCACGTTTGCGTTATGCTACTGTAACTGTGTCTTCAGCTGCTGAACTCCATGCCACCTTCAGAACTTGGCAGTTTCCTCCGTCGCCCTGGTATTGTTGACGATGAGGAACAACTCTGCCAGATCTACCAGAACTACATTCAGACTGCTGTGTTCCTGGATAACGTACGCACTACGCAACCACAGAGCAGACACTGATGTGTACTATACAGTATACTTGATACTGTATACAGTGGTTATAACTTATAACATTTTCATGTCAATGTATATATTTTTGTGGACATTTTTAAAGTCGTTGCTTCTGGGGGGGCCCTGAAACAAAATAGTTTCAGATGGCGGTCAGCGGCCAAATGCATATAATTTTGGGTGTCCTTGACATGAAAGAGTTTGAGAACAACTGGATAGAAACATATGTTTTTCAGAAAACTGTTAGGATTTAGAAGACATTTGTTGTAATAAGCCTCAGGTCTTAATGGGTTAAGAACCACTGAACGTGAGTGAGAAATGTGCACACACAAACACAAATATGTACAGTATGAACAGACACCATGATGATATACACGTACTGTATTGTATGCTGACTGCAGGAGAGACTTCCTGTGGCTGTGCGGCGTCCCACGCTGCCTTGCGTCTGGCCCCTGGCTCTCAACAGCAGTGACAGGTCACAGGTCAACGCCTGGTTCGATCGCAGTCTCACCGACTACCTGGTCTTCCTCGACAAGAACTTGCTCACCTCCAACACCACACACGCCGCCACCTGTCTGTCCTTCCAAAAACTGTAAGTCGACTTTAATATTATTATTTTTTCTCACTTTCTGTACTCCAGATCTGCGCACATCTAGTGTCTCTTTCTGTGATGAGCAGTTATATTATTACTATTACTGTAGATTTGACAGTATTATTTTATATACGTCATGATGATTTTTACTTCATCTTCGTCTCATTCTTAGTGTTTCAGTACTGGGCAGACACAACTACAGCACCGCAGACTTTGTAGAGATGGATGTGTACGGCGTCATCAGGGCCTACCTAGTCTCAGGTCAGTTTTTCATTGTTATTTGTTTTAGTTGTTGTTGTTTTGTTAAATTTTGTATAAGTTGAGATTCAAGAAAATGTATTTGTCACATAAATTTAAATATCGAAATATTTTACTGTGTTTGCAGCAACGGCGCCCAAGTGTTACGATGCCAACGATCCGGAACTGAACTCTACCGCCTGGTTCGCTCAGTACATAGGCCCCTTCATGCCTTTCCTCACACTACAGGACCTCAATACTTTCGGTTCAATACAGGTATTGCTCAGTAGGAAGGAAACTTAATGTGTATACAGTATGCCTGTACAGTATGCATATCATCGCTTTTGGGTGAAAACCTTGTATGTCGGGGGCATGGTGGCACAGTTGGTAGTGCTGTCGCCTCACAGCTAGAAGGTCCTGGGTTCGATTCCCGCTCGGGACGCTGTGGGTGCTGGCGGCGTGTTTCCTCCTCCGCGTCATCAGTGCCCATACCCGAGGCGGGGTTGGCGAAAGGGCCTTTCTGTGTGGAGTTTGCATGTTCTACCCGTGTCCCATAGGGTAGGTACCCTCACAAAAAAACATGCAGTAATCCTGGTCTCTAAACTGCCTCCCCCTGGCCAGCCGGGGCGCCTGATGGAGGGGAAAGGAACTGGTTGGAATAACGTGTTCCTTCCACGCGCTACGTCCAACCAGGGAAACTCCCCCCTGTCAGGTGTAAAGGAGCAACTTGGACACTCAGGCATGAAGGAAGCATGAGTTCAAGTCCGTTGCTCTCCCCATCCATCCATCCATCCATCCATCTTCAAACGCTTATCCGTAGTCGGGTCGCGGGGGCAACAGCTCCACCAGAGTGCTCCAGACTTCCCTCTCCAGAGCAACATTAGTGACTTCCTCCTGGGGGATTCCGAGACGTTCCAAGGCCAGTGAGTCGATGCATTTCCTCCAACTGCGCCTTGGTCTGCCCCGGGGTCTCCTCCCAGTGGGACGTGCGTCCCTAGGGAGGCGCCCGAGAGGCATCCTAACCAGATGCCCGAACCACCTCATCTGACTCCTTTCCAGACGAAGGAGCAGCGGTTTTACTCCGAGTCTCTCTCGTGTGACTGAACTTCTCACCCTATCTCTAAGGGAGATGCCAGCCACCCGTCGAAGAAAACTCATTTCGGCCGCTTGTATTCGCGACCTTATTCTTTCGGTCATGACCCACACTTCATGACCATAGGTGAGAGTAGGAACGAAGATTGCTCGGTAGACAGAGAGCTTTGCCTTCTGGCTCAACTCTCTTTTCGTCACAACAGTGCTCTCCCCAGGTCCTCCATATATGGGGACTAGGTTGGCGGAGGGTGTGTAGAGCCCAGGATCACATTAGATAATTGACACAGGGGTGAAAAATGGGTTACAAAATCGTGGGATAAAAATTATAAAAAAAGTCCAAATACACATGTCCAAAACTGTCTATTTTTCAGGAAATGGGAAATAGGAACCTGTGTTCAATACTTTTGTTTAAATATTTATAGAACGCACAGGCAGACTTACCGTAATCACTGTCAGCCATGCCTCCCTATTTTGGGCAAGGCAGAGACAGATCTACAACGTCACACGCACCGTGATGCAACATTTTGTGAGCTTACAGATCTGCTATTTATGCTACCTTTGCGTGACACTCATACGACAAAATAGGGCATTTCTTTATTAAACACTTAAAAAGTTGAAATGAAGAGATACAAGGTTTTCTGCTTGACAGTGACAACAGATGTACTTTATGCATGTAGAAGTCGAATAGATGGATGAGAAATGCATATAATTTTGAGGGATAGTGGACATCCTAACTCTTGTGTGTTCATGTCCTGTCTATAGGTCATCCAGGTGTTCACTGTAAACCAGCAGAACATTGCTCTGCTCAACCACTCAGTCCTGGATTCTAACTTCACCGCCTACTACACGGAACTGATCTACCTGCAGGACCCCAACTTCAACCCCATGCTGTAAGTCTGAACCTGTAACACAGGGTTTGATTTGCTGGGCTATCCCCCACTCTGATCATTAATTTTGATCGCCGATGCCGATATGTTCTTTTTAATCCCTGCTTCAGGACAGAATTAATCAAGTACATTTTATTTATTCCATATTGTCTGATATGTTTGAGAGTTATGTTACTGATATCGCAATTTTAAATTCAAGATTTAGCTTCACCGCATTAACCATGGCATGAATGGCATCTCTATTTTAGCCAAATTTCCCAAATCTTTAAAAATAGTTTTGTTTGGTTTTTGTTTTATTCCAAAATAGAGAAAATACGGTAGGTACAAACCATGGTGGCATGGCAAGAACAGCTATTTTATTTGTTGTACCACAGAGTACATATCCCCCAATATATATATTTTTTCTACAAATCAAACCCTGCGCCTAAATGTGTCAGCTCACTGCCGATCTCCACTCCCTGCTTCCAGGCTTCCTCTGTTGTGTCGATGCCTGGCCCCTCATGCAGCGTTCAGTCAGCTGACCACCTCCCAGAGCATGGTCATTCTGTACAACCTGACCACACACTGCCCAGACCTCAACCCAGAGGTAACACACTCATTCACACATTCATGCTGTCCAGTATTTTATTTATTTATTTACATTATTACTGGAGTATTTCCAGTGTTCAGTACTTATACTCCACTACATGAGGCAAATCATAATACTTTTTCCTCAACTACAGTTATTTGAAAACTGGTTGGTTACTTTGAACATTTAGATTATTATTACAAATACACTACCCACTTCAGGATACAGTACATTTCGGCCATTTGAAAACTACAAGCTCACAATGTATTGTGAGCTTGTAGATGTGCAATTTCTATGCAATTTTTATACATTTTATGCATTTGAAAACTTGTGAAATGGGACATCCTGCATAATGATTACTTTCTACTTTTGGTACTTTAAGTACATTTTGATTAAGTAAATGTATAATTCCTGACTTTTACTATAATAGTATTTCTACATTGCAGTATTGATAATTTTACTTAAGTAAATAATTTGAGTACTTTTTCCACCACTGCTGACGGGTTGTATTTAACTCGTACCTCTCCCATCTGCTGTAGATTTCCGCTGCTTTGGCAGCCAACAGTGGTAGCAACCTTAATGCAAACTACATCAATGCCCTCGGCAGTCAGAGCATGGGCTTATCCACCGGCCAACTGGCCGGCGCGAATGCGGCACAGATCCATGCCGCGCTTGGAACGCTCAGCACTGTAAGCGGCTGGAATCTGGGCCAGGCCATGGCAATCATCAACTCCTTGATGACTTCAGGAATGATTCAGGTCTGTTTATGTTTTTGCGTGTGTGTGTGTGTGTGTGTGTGTGTGTGTGTGTGTGTGTGTGTGTGTGTGTGTGTGTGTGTGTGTGTGTGTGTGTGTGTGTGTGTGTGTGTGTGTGTGTGCGTGTGTGTGTGTGTGTGTGTGTGTGCGTGCGTGCGTGCGTGCGTGCGTGCGTGCGTGCGTGCGTGTGTGTGTGTGTGTGTGTGTGTGTGTGTTTTTTCCTGGATTCACAGAAAGAAAATGGAAAACAAGGTCTCTCACCACTTCAAAGATGTATTTATCGAATGCAAAGTCCTTAAGAAAAGCAGTTTCCTCCTGGTCTGTTGTATGGAGGGCGACTAATCCTCCTTCCAGTCTTTGGAGAGGACAAACGTCTATGATGTGCTCCATACAGTAGTTTGTTCAAAGTGTGAAAGATAAAGATGTTTGTGTCAAAGATAAAGATGTACTGTATCAGTCATGCTCTCATGCGCGTGGTATCTCCGTGCTTCCATCCGCAGGTCAATAGTTCCTCATCGCTGGTCACTCTGGGTTCTCTGGTGGTGGGCCTTCCCTCGTCTACCTTCACTGGCATCAGCACCTCTCAGCTGCTGACCGCCTCCCAGAATCCCGCGTTTATGTCACACTTGATGACCGCGCCACAAGTCATCAAGCAGACCGTGGTCACCCAGGTATGAGAGTTACATGTGCTACTGGAAGTATGCTGATTTAGATCAGTGGTTTTCAACCCATTTATTGGGCATTTGAGCCATGGAGTAGTTGGACCACCATTTGATGAGATTTAGCCAACTATTTTGTTGTAGTTGGGTACGATTTTGTCCACTCTTGAGAGTATAAAATGTAACACTCTCTGAATTTTTTTAATGGGACATGCTGCACAATTCAATTGTGCAGAATGTCCCATTTAATTAGTCCATTTACTTTTGGTACTCTAAGTACATTTTGAAGCCAATACCTTTGTACTTTTACTCAAGTAAATGTTGAAATCAGGACTTTTACTTGTAACAGAGTATTTCTATATTGCAGTATTGATACTTTTACTTAAGTAAAAACCTTGAGTACTTTTTCCACCACTGAATATAACATTATATAACTATTATTATATAACATTATATCACGCCAGATCATCTCGATGAACAGCAACAGTGCGAACATCATCCAGAACGTTCCTGATGACCTGGCTGGAGAGATCCCTCGCGCTCTGCTGCTGGGCTTGACCACCTCCACTTCCACTGTCACCATGCTCAACCGGAAGAAATGGAAATACGAGCAGGTAGGGAACGCAACGCAACACACATGCACTTCATGTACACATAGAGTAAACACACACACACACACACACACACACACACACACACACACACACACACACACACACACACACACACACACACACACACACACACACACACACACACACACACACACACACACACACACACACACACACACACACACACACACACACACACACACTTGCATGGTTATACACACAGAAGCACTCACGCGCACACACACAGATCTATGTTCAAACAAGCTGCTCAATCTGCTAATTTTCTTTTTCCAGGCAGTAATGTTCTTTGACACGGTAGCTACTGGATATGAAAGCAGTCCAGATAAGTAAGTTGTGTGAAACCTTTTTTTTCAATAATTTCCAAGGTGGCCAAAGTGATGGATGTGGCATTTGGTATGGGTGCAGGGCACTGCAGGCATAATGTTCCGACATACCAAGAGTTCCGACAGTCATTAGTCCGACACCCTATTCAAACATTAACCTAACCCTAACCGCATGCGGGATACAGCGCAGGTCGTGGATGCAACGCATGTCAGGAGCAACGGGTGATTTGCATGTCAGACTTTTGGTATGTCGGATAAACGTGTGCACGCCATTTGGTAGTCTAACGGGTAATGTGTGTGTGTGTGTGTGTGTGTGTGTGTGTGTGTGTGTGTGTGTGTGTGTGTGTGTGTGTGTGTGTGTGTGTGTGTGTGTGTGTGTGTGTGTGTGTGTGTGTGTGTGTGTGTGTGTGTGTGTGTGTGTGTGTGTGTGTGTGTGTGTGTGTGTGTGTGTGTGTGTGTGTGTGTGTGTGTGTGTGTGTGTGTGTGTGTGTGTGTGTGTGTGTGTGTGTGTGGTGAATAGTTTGACATCCTACGTGCTCCAAGGGTTCACGTGCACCAGAGTGACATCAATGACAAAAATCCTCATCAAGAAGCTGATCAAAACCTGCCGGAGGAAGAAGAAGAATAAGAGGAGGAAGGTCACACTGAAGGAGACGCAGGTGAGTGTGTGTGTGTGTGTGTGTGTGTGCGTGCGTGCGTGCGTCAATGCGTGCGTGCGTCAATGCATGCGTCAAACGTTCACGCTTTTTTGAATGTAGCAAATCAAGAGAGAGAGAGATTTGGGGGGGGGGGGGGGGGGGGGGGGAGTTGGCAGAGAGAGACTGAAAGCGAGAGATTCATGAAGTTGGGAGTTATACTGTACGTGACTGTACTGCTTGCCTCACCAACAGCTGACCTGCATGTACAACTACATCAAAGGAGATACAGATGTCACCGACTTCAGCCTCTACCCTGAAGATGTGCTCCTCTATTATGAGTAAGTACAGTAGGAATGACTTCAGCCTCTACCCTGAAGATGTGCTCCTCTATTATGAGTAAGTACAGTAGGAATGACTTCAGCCTCTACCCTGAAGATGTGCTCCTCTATTATGAGTAAGTACTTCAGCCTCTACCCTGAAGATGTGCTCCTCTATTATGAGTAAGTACAGTAGGAATGATACTCACCGCTGATACTGGCTTAACCCATTGAGACCTGGGGCCGCTTCTAAGAAAGCCTTCAGTCAGTAGTTCTTTCAAGATTCTTAAAAAATAACAGATGTACAAGCTGCTATTTTTTGCCAATGCTAACATCTAAAATGGCACAGGTGCTTTCTTGGTTTTAATGATGGTTTTAAGGTGGAACATACAGGGTTAAGAGGAGGTGACAGGACTCCAACATTGTGGAATGACAAACTGTAGGATTTATACTTTGTACTGCCAAATCTGTGTTCTTTTAAACATCTGTTTAAAAAGCTTTTTTAGTTAATCATTTTATAGTATTTAAATAGCTAATTTATTTCTAGTTTTATATTATGGTATTTCCATTGCTGTTAAGAAATTGCTACCTAAATAACATTATAGATTATGTTTGGTAAATAGACCAGCCATCTTGTAAATGGAAATACAAGTGCAAGGCTTCGCTTATGGGCTAAGATGATTATTTATTTATTTATATTGTGATATTGCAATTATGGTTATTTCAAAACAAATTTTAAGTGTTCCCTGCCTCTTCCCATGCAGCTACTCTAAGGTGCCACAGGCAAACTGCAGAGACTATTTCCAAGAGCTGGCCGATGCAGATTTCTCTGTCTTCTCCGGTGCTCTCAGCTACAAACGTACTGATCTGTTCACAAATGCCAAGTCCTGCCTGGTGAGTGGAAAGTAACCAGTAAGCACATACAGTTGGAGGCCATCGATATTGTCCTTTTCTTTTTGCTGAGGTTTGCGTGATCTGCGCAAAACCCCTTTTGGTGTTTTAAACATTATGTTATAATTTAGCTATTGAAAAATAGCAGATCTACAAGCTCTACAAGCTCGTAGCGCGCCACCGAGTGGCGCGCTACGAGCTTGTAGGTCTGCTATTTTTGAAAAATCGTGAAAATATTTATTTCAGAAAACTGGAGGATTTAGAAGATTTTTTTTTAATTTTGAGGTCAGGCCTAAATGGGTCAAATGATAAGGGACAATATCGGTGGCACCCAACTGTACACATTCAACTATTACAATAATGACTGTCAAATCCACTGACATTGGGTCGTCAGGGACAACATACTGTACAGAAGATCTTTAAAAACTAGCACATTATAACAGTTAGACAGGACAATATGGATAGCTGAGTTATAATCCAATTTCAATTATGTGATACTATAGTTCTGATGCCATTATTTTCATGTATTGATCTAAAGTCCCCCAGGGGTCTAAACTCTATATTAGGTCGTCGCTTGCTTGTACACAAAATCTCTTTTATGAATATAGCCCATCTATGATCTTGTAGATCTGATATTGTCATAGTTTTAATGCGATTAAGTCTATTTGTAATTTTTTCCCCTCTTAGGCTATAACAACCACAAGCTTGACAGAGGATAACATATCAGTTTTGGGGAACATGCTCTGCAATGTTGATGCGTCTTATATTACGAATTCTCACCCATCCATCCTGGAGAAACTGAAAAACTGCCCAGACTTCACTGATGCTCAAGTGACTGCCATGGAAACTCTCCTGTATTCAGGCACAACGTCGTACGGGTAAGCAATGACAACAAGCACAGTTCAGTAACAGTTATTTGCTAGATATTTCAGCAGAACAGAAAAGGTTCTGGTAAATTCGGGTTGCGCACGCTTATCCGACACACCGTAGAACCGACATGCGGAAACAACGATTGGATTAAGGTTGGTGAACATGCGCTGTTCCGTGCTTGCGGTTATGGTTAGGTTAGGGTTTGAGGTAGGTTGTCGTTCTAATGACAGCATGTCGAAACTAAAGCCTGTACCCGTAAATTGAGGGATTGGGGTTGACCGAGTGGTTGCGACCCCATTCCCAAAACATACAGCTCCTCCCAGCTGCAGTCATGTGTCCTATTAGAACAGTGGTTCTCAACCATAATCATATTTGAACTGAGGACCCCCAAAATATTCATATTTGAACTGAGGACCCGCAAAAAGTCATATCTCAAATGGGGACCCCCCCCCCCCACCCTGACAAGGAACATTTTGTTTTAACTCTTGTTCCACAGATAGCAGATCTACAAGATTGTAAATGTGTATATTTTCACATTTTTTTCATCTTTCTTAATTATATTATTTGACAATTTGGCCAATGTTTGACTAGTTTCAATTACTTTTGATGCAGTTATGGTATTTTTTCTTGAGGTACTGACAATATGAATGTTGATGATCCCCATTGTTTAATGAGTTTGTGTGATTACGGTATTTTTCTTTTGTTTTTGAATGACAACTGAAATATGAAATTTGTTTTTGTGTATCCAGAGATCCTGCAACATGGGGTATAAACACTTTGTTCGACCTGGGCATTCTGCCACTGTACTTCACAACAACCTTCTACGATAAGTTTGATAGAGTGAGTAATAGATTCATTGGCTTGGCTCTGGTAACATCATTTCCACTTTTCTGTTGCTTCAAACGTTTGGTCATGTCTGTTTGTCTGTCACTTTTATTGAGTTGGCCGATTCATTTTCCCGATCAGAAAATCAAGCGGACTTTCCTGAAGACATTCATTAAAGTCCTTAGGACGGCTGGAGTGGCCAGGAGCAAGAAGAAGAGACTGAGAAAAGCCATCAGGTCGTCCATAAGGAACAGAAGGACCACACGATCCACCAGTAAGCTGCAGCTCCCATTTCTGCCTGCTGTCATCTCGCAGCAGTGTTGATTTTGACAGCAAATTTAGATTTAGTTTAGTCATAGTCTTTTCAATATGACTAAACTTAGTTTTAGTCATATTTTAGTCAACTGAAAAGTTTTAGTCTAGTTTTAGTCGACTAAATAGACCATAAAACATATGTCATAAATTGCACATGGGAAACCCTTAGGTTTCCATGGGGTCCCGGTTGGACCCCATGGGAACCAAAGGTCAGCGACCTCACCTCAGCTGACGTTGACCACTTTGAAGCTAACGTCCCTGTTTTGGGCTTGTCATCATACAGGGAAACATAAACTGTTAAAGAACAAAACATAGCAGATCTGCAAGATTACACCTGTATGAGCTTGTTGCTATGTATTAACATTTTGAAAAAAAGAACTACTGGTTTAGAAGGCATAATTTGTGGAATTGGCTTCAGTTCTTAATGGGTTTAAAGGGATATTTTACTTTGAAAATAACTTTTGGTCATTTTATAATCTACTTAGGCATCTACTTATGTGAACACTGCAGACAGTTTTTAAGTTGCTCGATTCAGTATTTAGATATTTGATAATCATATTAGCTGCCTTTGATTACTTTAACATTTTTATTTCATTTATTTTTTATGGATCGTTGTTCTTCTCATTCTCCACCGCCCCAAAAAATATATAATAAAAAGATTATAAAAAAATGAATGAAAAAAGTAATCAATAAAAGAGGGGCACTTAGGACAATATGAGTCACCAGAACCATGGACGGGTGTTTTAGATGAATCTAACATCACATGGTTAAGATGGATTTTGAAGTTACATTTGTGTTTGTATAGGAAGGAAGGGGGCGGGGAAGCTAAAATGAATACCAAATATCTAAATGCTGAATCGAGCAACTTAAAAACAATTCAGGGTGTTCACATAAGCCTGAGAAGACGATGAAATGACCAATGTTTTTTTTTTAAAGTGAAATATCCCTTTAACCCATTTAGACCTGAGGACGATTCTACAAATGCCTTCTAAATCCTGACAGTTTTCTGAAAAACCCATGTTTCTATGTACACCTTTTTCATGTCAAGGACCTCAGAATTATCTGTATTTGGCTGCGGACCCCCATTTGAAAATATGTTGTTCCAGCGACCCCCCAGAAGCAAAGATTTGAGTTAAAAACGTTCGCTGTGAAAGAAATATATATTCAAAGATTTGTGCCACATTTTCACGATAAAAAAAAATAGCAGACCTACAAGCTCGTTGCCGCGCTAGCCTATGAGCTTGTAGATCTGCTATTTTCCAATAGCTAAAGTATAACATAATGCTTAAAACACCAAAGTGATTAACACCCACGATGTGTAACACGCTGTCCTTCCCTGCCTCTCCTGCACAGCCACTGAATGCACGGTGGGACAAATCACACAGGCGACGATCAGCGCGGAAACCTTCCCCTTCGACTACGACGACGAGACACAGTTCGACTCTTGCCTGAGCGCACAGACCGTGAAACACAACCTGGCCGCCATCTTGGACAAAGTGGACGAAGACGAGTATACCAGCATTGTTCTCACCAAGCTGCGAGAGGTGGGTCACATGATGGGTCACTGAATATGAAGCAACATCTCCAAATGGACCAATTAACCACTTTCCAACCTACTGTGTGCATGTCATTATGTGAAACAGTGGTCATCAATTGGTATTTTCTTGTGCATCTGGCTTATTTCATCCAGTCCAGTTAAATAATAACTTCATGTATGTAATGAAGACATTTAAAAAGTCTGTTTCCAATGTATGTTGCATGTGATGCTGTTAGATATATTTAATATTTTATGACCACATTACCACCTAGATAAAAAGTCTTGTAAATCTAGTGTTGCGACCGCAAGTCTCACTTTTGCGACCGCAGGTCTCACTTTTGCGACCGCAGGTCGCATTTACTATGAAAATGTCCCGTCAGTTAGTTAGTTAGTTAGTCACCCCCAGGCATGACCATATATAGTCATGCCTCGTGACATAACGTAATGTCATCAATATTAAGCCCATTTATGGAGATCCCTGATGTCATCAATATTAGCCAGCAACTCTACATCTGACCTCAAACCTCAAACCCTTAGATATCCATTTAAGGAGCTGACCTGTTCTGACATTCCATATGTTGATCCTTCCCCATCCATCCTTCCTCTTTGATGTCTCCCTTTTGACTGATACCTGTCCATTTAAACTCTTGACGGGCCTGCCCCAAAGTTATTTCTGCAGCTGCGCCCGGCAGCCCGCAAAAACTATGTTCTTAACAGGCCCAGCCCTACCTGGGCCCTCATCAAACCCTGTACACTCAGACACTGCCCCAGCTGCCACCCTTAGATCTCCAAATATGGAGCTGACCTGTTCTGACATTCCATATATGTTGATCTGACCTCATCAAACCCTGTACACTCAAGACACGCTCCATATATGGCCTGTACAGAATTCATTCCATTTGTTGATCTGACCCCCCAAGCACCAGTGCTCACCCAGCAGTCTGCTGTCACCAAGGCGGATGCGTGCACGCAACCTCAGGCGTCTTACTGCCTGGTATATACTGGTATCGCAATTAAAGTGATTCCAGTTGCATTTCTAATTTGGTGCTGTCTATGTATACCCACAACGACAGGCCTATGCCAATGAGTCCATCCCAGAAGAAGCGATACAGGTGCTGGGGCCTGCGTCACGCAATGCCACTAGTGAAGACATCAACCTGTGGAACATCGCAAAGATTGACACACTGTGTTCTTTAATGGACGAATCAGACGGGGAGTGGGATCCAGCTTCGGTAAGGATACAAATGTTAAAATACAGGGGAAGGGGGGGCGGCAGTGGCTCAAGAGGTAAAGTGGCAGCTTGGGAAATGTACGTTTTCTGGACCCCCCTGTGTTTGTGTCGAAGTATCCTTCAGCAAGACACTGAACCCCTAACTGCTTCCGTTGAACAGGTTGTGGTGCCTTGCATGGTTTCCTTTGCTGTCGGTGTGTGAATGTGTGCGTGAATGGGTGAATGTAATGCACATGTACACTGTAAATCGCTTTGGACTAAAGGCATTAATACAAATACACATACATACATGGGCGGGGGGGGGGTTATTAATATAGCAAATCAACATGGCATGGGTAATACAGCTATGATTGAGTCTGTCTGTCTGTCTGTCTGTCTGTCTGTCTGACAGACAGACAGACAGACAGACTGCTTCTGAGAGAACAAACATACTGTAGTGTGTTGTGTGTGTATTTGTAAATAGGTTTTTGCATGTGTGCTTGTAATTGTCTACAGTACATATTATGTATGGCACTATTTATTGATTTTATTGATTTATTAATTTACTGATTGATTGATTGATTGATTGTCACCATCAAGGCCAAGGCCATCATTACCAAGTATCTGACTACTGCGGGCAACAGTCTTGGCAGTGCAGAGATCAGCTGTGTCAAGGGACCCAACCTGTGTTCCCTGAATGCCAGTGTCCTACAGACCATCTCAGAGTCCACCCTCAGGTGAGGCGTGTTGGGGAGGGTGCCAGACAGTGGTATCGTACTATCGTTTACCTCATCAATTATTATTTAAAAAATCACACCCGTGTGAAGTGAGAGGCACTCTTATCATTATACATCATCATACATCATCTCATGAACAACTGCATTTATGTGATTGGTTGGTTAAATTTATTTGGAAGACATTTGAACTAATTTCTCCTTTCATTGTCAATGGCAAATATTGAGACGTGTGGGGACAAAAGCTGTATATAGGAGGGGCTAGCGCCCCTCAAAAAAGCAAAGAAAGAAAAACAAATAATAATAATAATAATAATAATTATTATTATTATTATTATTATTATTATTATTATTATTATTATTAATATTATTATTATTCACGCATTTTCGCAAATAAAGACAATCGTAAAAAAAGAAAAAAGCATACAAACGACATCGTACAACAAATTATAAAAGAGTGTGTGATTCCATGACATATTATCCAAAAGTCTTGTAAGATGCTGCATTTTAGAGACTTGAATAAAATAGATTTGTGGTAGCAAATGTGGTGGCACTGTTTTGAGATGTGTGCTGTGTGTTTCCTGGTGTTTCCAGTAATGCCACTATGCTGGTAGTGTCCAGCTGTACGCTGGAGAAAAAGAAAGTGCTGTTTAACATCGCAGAAAAAGCCTTCTCTGGACTCACTACAAGCCGGCGAAGGCGCAGCACTTCAATCATCAGCACTAACAGCTTCCAGAATACACAGCCATTTTTGGGTAAGCAAGCATTCATGTATACACATATACATGCTGTAGTGCAGCGGCTCTCAAACATTTCCATGTCAAGGCCCCCCAAGTTTTCGGATTCGTCTATGGTTCTCAAACTTTTCAGGCTGAGACCTCCAAAAATAATCATATTTGAAGTAGGGGAGCTAAATATTGTAGGTAATACTGTAGGTTCGGTCATCTATACTGTAAGTGGGGAAATAAAGAGAGTGAAACCCATGATCTGAATAGTCTTATTCTTATACATTCTCTCATTGGAATAACTTCTAGCTTTTTAAATATGAGCTTGTACATTTGCTATTTTCGGTGTCTGACACTGCATGGTTCACAACAACTAACTACTGTACATCAGGCATATCTCCAATCCTAACCCCTAATCCTAATTCTCACCCTAGCCAACCCCCCCTGTTATGCTACATTACTAGTAGTACAAGCGCATGCACGCATGCACACACACACACAATTCTGAGATGGATAAAATTCTGTATTTTCTTTATGACACTGTAGGAGGTGCAACCCTTGCTTATGTGCAAAGTTTGTCCCGATCCAATATCAACATGGACATGGATACCTTCACCAATCTGGACACGGACGTTGTACAGGTTAGTGGTGTTTGCATGTGCGTGCGTTAATGCGTGTGTGATACATGATAATAACACATCTAACACCTTACTCCATGCTTTTCCTCAGAACCTGAGTGTATCAGATGTCAGCGGTCTTCTGGGTTCCAACTTGGCAGAGTTGAAGTCGTATGAAAACAATTCGGTGGTGAGCAGCTGGATCAGCAGTCGATTACAGTCAGATTTGGACACACTCGGCATCGGAGTGACGGGAGGCAGGGCAACACCAGCAACAGCAGCACCAACAACTGCAGCACCGGCAACTGCAACTGCAGCACCGGCAACTGCAACTGCAGCACCGGCAACTGCAACTGCAGCACCGGCAACTGCAGAACCGGCAACTGCAGCACCGACAACTGCAGCACCGGCAACTTCAACTGCAGCACCGGCAACTGCAGCACCGGCAACTGCAGCACCGGCAACTGCAACTGCAGCACCGGCAACTGCAGCACCGGCAACTGCAACTGCAGCACCGGCAACTGCAGCACCGGCAACTGCAACTGCAGCACCGGCAACTGCAGCACCGTCAACTGTAGCACCGGCAACTGTAGCACCGGCAACTGCAACTGCAGCACCGGCAACTGCAGCACCGGCAACTGTAGCACCGTCAACTGTAGCACCGGCAACTGCAGCACCAGCGACAGCAGCACCAGCAACTGCAGCTCCGGCAACTGCAGCACCAACGACAGCAGCTCCGGCAACAGCAGCTCCAGCAACTGCAGCACCAGCAACAGCAGCACCAACAACTGCAGCACCAGCAACAACTGCAGCACCAGCAACAACTGCAGCACCAGCAACAACTGCAGCAACAACGGCTGCAGGGACTGTCACCACAGGTACTGTAACTGGCCATACCGTGAAAGAGTGTTGAAACTAGTGTACAAATGGACCCTGAGAGTGGTGGAAAAAGTATTACATTTTGTTTTACTTAAGTAAAAGTATCAATACTGCATTGTAGAAATGTCAGATTACTTCAGTAACCTCAGTTAGATAAGTGACTCGAAGAAGAGAGTCATTTGGGTTCCAGCCACCAGGTGGCGGACACACAGAACATTACATGTTCTCACGAACAATTCATTGGATCGTGACACTGTCGCTCAAGGTGAGGTCATTGACCCAGCCCCCAAGGTATATAACGGGGGTTCCCGCCTTGCTGCGTCATTCCTATCAATACAACCACTTTTCTGCTTCTTGATAAACAGAAGGGTAATTATAGTGACTCTCTTCTTTGAGAACTAACTGAGGTTACTGAAGTAACCCGAAGTTAGCTTAAGTCCCTCTCGAAGAGAGTCATTTGGGGAGCATACCACTCCCGTATGATCACTGTCAGCTGATAGGACCCGATCCACGGTCCCCCTTCTCAGGAGATGCACGCACAAGTACGCAACCGTGCAGACGTACCGTGCAGACGTACCGTGTGCACCCACCCGTAAGGGAGACAAGCATAAGGGCTAACCTAGTCTCGTGTTGCCAGACTGTTGCCTCTCTATCATGAGTAAAATATAAAGCGGAAGTGGAGCCTCCTCCCCACTTCCGTTTTGTCTTTACAGTCGCGCACATTTATCCTAATATAAATAGAAATCATCTAAGCATATATTGCTTGTTGCTTAGCAGGAAAGGAAATTTAAACAAAAAGCTCTAAAGATATTTTAAAATATATTTTTGTGAACGGAAATGGCAGCTTCCTTACTCGGATTTTGGGAGGAGTAGTTCCAGACTATATAGCATTCAGAGATTGTGGAATAGTTGTCTGGATAAGCGAGACTAGGGCTAACCAGGTGGCACTCAACGTGCAGTAACTCCCAGGACCGCCTGGCCCAGGTTCGTAGTTGCTACGTCGAGGTTATAGTACGTGACAAAGGTCAACAGGGATGACCAACTTGCCGCCGCACATACATCCAGGTTGGGAACGCCCTTCACAAGGGTCTAGGATGCAGACACACCTTTGGTAGAGTGAGCGCGTAGCCCCTCGTGGGGCTCAACTCCACCCTTGGCGTAAGCCAACTGTATGGCCTCCACAATCCATTGTGAAAGTCTCACCTTTGAACGACAAAGAGCTGATCACTATGTCTGAAGGGAGCAGTTCTGGCTTTGGACAGTCTCAGAGCCCTGACTGGGCAGAGGCAGTTCAACCTCCTGTTTCACTGAAGAGAACGGAGGTGAGTCGAACGCTGCCAAATCCACTGGAGTGCACCCGGAAGGAAAGGTCTTAGGCAAGAACGACAGGTTCGGCCTGAGCGTCACCCTAGTGTCATTACCACTAAACCTCATGCAGTTTGCGTTAACGAGAGCGCATACATGTCACTAACACATTTAGCTGTCGTCAGTGCGACAGTCTTCAACAACAGAAACTTCAAATCCACTCTCCCCAGTGGTTCGAAAAGGTCAGTTCCCAGGGCGGGACAAACGACCTGGCGACCGGTCTAAGGCGGACCACGCCGTTCACTCACTGGCGGATCAGTAAGTGTTCACTCACTGGTCTGTTATTCATACCCACATGGTAGGCTGAAATCGCCGCCAGATTAACCTTCATGGAGGAAAGGCTAGAACCCTGTCTAGGAACTCCTGTAGGAAGGTCAGAATATGCCTCACCGAAGCCTGAAATGGGAGGACCCCTCAGGCCTGGTCGAGCATCAAAGTTCAAACACATGCCAAGCTGTGATAGATCGCCGTCTGGTAGAGGCTGCCCTAGCGCCCAGAATCGTCAAAATGGCGTTTGGGAGAAGACGAGTTGTCTCTAACGACGCCTCCTCATGGGCCAAACCCAAAGGTCTAGGTCCTGAGGGTGCGGGTGGAAGATCTCGCCCCTGGCCTGGCTCCGCAAGGGGAGCTGCCACGGCCGGTCGTAAAGGAGGGGAGATATGCCCTGTCTCCAGGAACCCCAGACCGGAGCTTCTAGTAGTACCTCCGAACCTAAGTCCTCACCCTGGCTAGAACATGGAAGAGCAGTTCTAGCAGTGGAAACGCGTAAAGCAGACCCAGAGACCATTGATCCAGTCCAGGCCTAGGGGTGACGAGCCTGTCAGGGAGAAGAACGATCAGTGTTTCTTGTTCTTCTCCAAGGTGAACAGGTCTGCTACCGGCGTCCCGAACATGCTCCAGATTTGGTCCAACACATCAGGGTGCAGGGACCAGTCACTGTAGCGGAGCGGACCCCTGAGGTCTATGACAAGCTCTAGAGCAGACGGCTGTCACATCAGGTCAGGAGCTTGTGTGCTAAAGAACATAACCGCGGGGACCTTAGTCCCCCCCTGTCTGTTGATGTAGCACATCATTGTGGTGTTGTCGGTATGAACCAGGACATGATGACCCTTGAGGAACGGTTCGAACCCTCACAGCGTGAGGAGGACCACCAAGAGTTCCAGTTAATGTGGGCGGACCACAGGGCTCCGTCCCACACCACTCTGGCCGACCTGCCCTCGTGGGTGGCCTCCCACCCTGATAGGCTGGCGTCCGTGGTGGGTAGTCCCGAAGGGACCCTTCTGTCTGTTAGACCACCATTGCAGGGCCAGCGTGCAGTTCGGAGACACTCTCACGCATTGCCGTGTTAGCTTGGTGGGTAGCCGCAGAGACCTCAGCCACCGCTGGAAAGGTCTCATGTGCAGCCTGCTTAGGCGTACCAAGGAAACGTGGGCTCCATCATGCTCTTGGCATGGTTTATGGTGAAACCCAGAGAGGACACATGGGACACCACTAAGGCTGTGTTCTGTGTCAGTTTTTGTGCTGAGTCTGCACACAGCAGCCAGTCGTCGCCACTCAGAGGCCTCATCGCCGCAGGGGGCGAGGGTGGCCTCTGTACATCAGACGAACACCCTGGGACTCAGGGACATCCCGAAGGGAAGAACTGTGTACTCGTACACCTTTCCCTGGAACCTGAACCGCAGGAAATGTGAAAGATGTGAAAATAGGCGACATTTAAGTCCATGGACGTGAACCAATCGCCTAGCCGTATGGAACGTACCAGGGACTTGGCCGTCAGCATCTTGAACTGAAAAGATTTGAGGTGTCTGTTGAGTGCTCGGAGTTCCAGGATAGGACCCGCTACTTTCTTTCTTACCAAGAAGTATATAGGAATAGAACCCGCTGTGACTTTGGCTCAGGGGCACGTCTCTGATGGCCTTCTTCTCCAGTAGAGACGCGATCTCTTGTTGGAGAACCTGACCCGCCTTTCCCCATGTGTCGGTGAAGATAATGTCTCTGAACGCGGGGGGTTTCATAGCGAACTGGATCCGCCTGTATCCGTTCGCTAGGGCGCGGACAATCCAGGGAGATGCTCCGCACACTTCCCACTGAGCTATGCGTCTGGCTAGGGAGTTCACCTCTGTTAGGGGAGCCCACCTCCACGTGGGGGTTGTGCCCTCTAGAGGATCAGAATTTGTTTGGCATGACCCATCTCCCCAGTAGTGTTTAAAATTTACAATTTAGGCATTTGGCAGATACTCTTAATCCAGAGCAATTTACAGTAAGCAAGGACAAAAACATGGCAATACATCAACTACATCAAAAATTGTTATTATGAATCATACATAAGCTGGAATATCTATATAATGAAACTATACACTAGAGTGCTTTATCTACTTAAAATGCTATCCAAGTTACTTAAGTTTAGCCTTTATATATGCCTGTAAGGTCGCTGAGGCTAGAGCAAGTGCGTGAGTCTGCAGTTCTAATTGCAATGGGAAGTGCATTCCATAGTTTTGGAGTCAGAAGGGAGAAGAGTTTGGGACGTGTGGAGCGTTGTCCAGGTGTTTTTAGTGAAGGTACTTCCAGCTTCCCTGCATTGGCTGATCTGAGTGTGCGGGAGGGTTTGTAGGGTCCGATCAGACTTGCAAGATATTGGAGTGCCATACCTTTGGTTGCTTTGAAGGCCAGCATCAAGTTTTGTACTCTGGGCGGGCCGCAACCGGGAGCCAATGGAGGGAGCAGAGGAGGGGGGAGACATGTGAGAATTTTGTCTGGTTGAATACCAAGCGAGCTGCGGCATTTTCCATCATTTGGAGAGGCATGGAGTGTGCATGCCGGTAGGCCAGTAAGGAGGGAGTTACAATCGTCAAGTTTTGACATGACTGATGTCTGGATAAGGAGCTGGGCTGACTCCTGGGTGAGGAAGGGTCTAATTTGTTGAATGTTATAGAGTGTAAACCTACAGGATCGACTCTAATGTGTGCTTTGAATGAGAGCTGAATGTCCAGGACAACACCAAGGTTCTTGGCTGTTGGAACCGAAGTTACCAAGTCGTTGTCTATGGAAATAGTTAGCTCCTGCATGGGGCAGGACTTAACTGGGAAGAAGAGAAGCTCAGTCTTGTCTGGGTTCAGCTTGATGAGGTGAGAAGACATCCACTGTCAGGCATGTAGTGATGCGCTCTTCCTTCCCCAGAGGGGGGGAAGGATAGAAACAGTTGAGTGTCATCGGCACAGCAGTGATACGATAGATTGTGAGCAGAGATGACAGTGCCAAGAGATGTAGTGTACAGGGAGAAAAGGAGGTGAACAAGTACAGATCCCTGTGGGACCCCAGTTAGGAGGGTTCAGGGGGATGAAAGCAAACCTTGCCAAGAAACCTGGTAGGTCCGGTCAGTTAGGTAGGAGGAGAACCACTTTAGTGCTGTCCCGGTGATCCCTAGAACAGCTCAGCAGGGGTGCCCACACTTTTTGACTTGAGAGCTACTTTCAAAATGACCAGCTCAACAAGATCTACCCAATGAAAACATTATAATACCATTGCTGAAAATGGCTTTGGAATAGCGGTGCTGGCATTATATTTAAGACAAATGCATTTGGAATGGGAAAGGGGATAAATGGAATAGGTAGGCCTAGAGTTTTTTTGTATTTCATTTGTAATCTACCGACATTTGTGCACAGCAACAGTCTTGAAAACAAAGTATTGCATTATAGGGTTGAGCTGACAGGCCCTTTTTTATGTCAGTCAATCAATCAAGTCAACTTAATTCAAGTGGCAGATGCCAAAAATAGTTTTAAATATGATTTATGGGCATGTCATGTGATCTACCTGCACAGCCTTTGTGATCTACTGGTAGATCGCGATCTACCTTTTGGGCACCCCTGAGCTAGGGTGTCTCGGAGCAGCTGTGTCAAATGCTGCTGATAGGTCTAGAAGAATCAGGACTGCAGAGTGAGAGGCAGCCTGGGCAGCATGTAATTCTTCTGTGACTGCAAGGAGTGCAGTTTCCGTGGAGTTGGCTGGTTTGAATCTGCAGGTTGTTCTGTGAGAGATGGAGAAAAAGCTGGTTAGAGACAACACGTTCAAGAGTTTTGGAAAAAAAAGAAAGGAGTGATACCGGTCTGTAGTTCTTGACTTCTGAGGGGTCAAGAGTTGGTTTCTTGAGGAGCAGCGTTACTCTGGCTGACTTGAAAGCAGACAGGACCCAGGCTGACTCTGGCTGACTTGAAGGCAGATGGGACCCAGCTGCCACAAGGCCTTGACCCAGTCCCACTGCGTCGGGGAGCCTTTGGCCTACCCCTAGCAATGGGCTCATGTCCCCCCAACAGTGATGTTGTTGTTTTTTGGTTTTGGGCAATGCACCGGCAACTGCAGCACCAGCAACTGCATCACCAGGAACCGCAGCACCAACAACCGCAGCACCGGCAACTGCAGCATCAACAAGCTTCGGCTTCAGCCCAAACCTTTTCAGTCAAAATGTAACTTTGTAACCCTCATTCTGAATGTTCAACTGTATTGTTTAAAAATGACTGAGTTAAATAAACCAACTCAATCAACAACTGCATCACCAGGAACCGCAGCATCAGGAACCGCAGCACCGGCAACTGCATCACCAGGAACCGCAGCATCAGGAACCGCAGAACCAACAACCGCAGCACCAGCAACTGCAGCACCAGCAACTGCATCACCAGGAACCGCAGAACCAACAACCGCAGCACCAGCAACTGCATCACCAGGAACCGCAGCACCAGCAACTGCAGCACCAACAACTGCAGCACCGGCAACTGCAGCACCAACAACTGCAGCACCAACAACTGCAGCACCGGCAACTGCAGCACCAACAACTGCAGCACCAACAACTGCAACACCAACAACTGCAGCACCAACAACTGCAGCACCAACAACTGCAGCACCAACAACTGCAACACCAACAACTGCAGCACCAACAACTGCAACACCAACAACTGCAGCACAAACAACTGCAGCACCAACAACTGCAGCACCAACAACAACTGCAGCACCAACAACTGCAGCACCGGCAACTGCAGCACCAACAACTGCAGCACCAACAACTGCAGCACCGGCAACTGCAGCACCAACAACTGCAGCACCAACAACTGCAGCACCAACAACTGCAGCACCAGCAACTGCAGCACCAGCAACTGCAGCACCAACAACTGCAGCACCGACAACTGCAGCACCAACAACTGCAACACCAACAACTGCAGCACCAACAACTGCAACACCAACAACTGCAGCACCAACAACTGCAGCACCGGCAACTGCAGCACCAACAACAACTGCAGCACCGGCAACTGCAGCACCAACAACTGCAGCACCAACAACTGCAGCACCAACAACTGCAGCACCAACAACTGCAGCACAAATAACAACTGCAGCACCAACAGCAACTGCAGCACCAACAACTGCAGCACAAATAACAACTGCAGCACCAACAACTGCAGCACCAACAGCAACTGCAGCACCAACAACTGCAGCACAAATAACAACTGCAGCACCAACAACAACTGCAGCACCAACAACAACTGCAGCACCAACAACAACTGCAGCACCAGCAACTGCAGCACCAACAACTGCAGCACCAATAACAACTGCAGCACCAACAACAACTGCAGCAGCACTAACAACAACTGCAGCAGCACCAACAACAACTGCAGCACCAACAACTGCAGCACCAACCACAACTGCAGCACCGGCAACTGCAGCACCAACAACTGTAGCACCAACAACTGCAGCACCAACAACAACTGCAGCAACTGCATCACCAACAACAGCAGCACCAACAACCGCAGCACCAACAACAGCAGCACCAACAACTGCAGCACCAACAACAACTGCAGCCCCGGCAACTGCAGCACCAACAACTGCAGCCCCGGCAACTGCAGCACCAACAACCGCAGCACAAACAACAGCAGCACCAACAACTGCAGCACCAGCAACAACTGCAGCCCCGGCAACAACTGCAGCACCAACAACTGCAGCACCAGCAACAACTGCAGCCCCGGCAACAACTGCAGCACCAACAACTGCAGCACCAACAACTGCAGCACCAGCAACTGCAGCACCAACAACTGCAGCACCAACAACTGCAGCACCAACAACTGGAGCACCAACAACTGCAGTACCGGCAACCACGGCACCAACAAGAGCAGCACCAGCAACTGCAGTACCGGCAACTGTAGCACCAACAACTGCAGCACCAGCAACAACTGCAGCACCAGCAACAACTGCAGCACCAACAACTGGAGCACCGGCAACTGCAGCACCAACAACTGCAGCACCAACAACTGCAGCACCAACAACTGCAGCACCAACAACTGCAGCACCAATAATTGCAGCACCAACAACTGCAGTACCAACAACTGCAGCACCAGCTACAACTGCAGCACCAACAACTGCAGCACCACCAACAACCGCAGCACCAGCAACAACTGCAGCACCGGCAACTGCAGCACCAACAACTGCAGCACCAACAACTGCAGCACCGGCAACTGCAGCACCAACAACTGCATTACCAACAACTGCAGCACCAACAACTGCAGTACCGGCAACTTCAGCACCAACAACTGCAGCACCAACAACTGCAGCACCAACAACTGCAGCACCAATAACAACTGCAGCACCAGCAACTGCAGCACCAGCAACTGCAGCACCAACAACTGCAGCACCGGCAACTGCAGCACCAACAACTGCAGCACCAACAACTGCAGCACCGGCAACTGCAGCACCAACAACTGCAGCACCAACAACTGCAGCACCAACAACTGCAGCACCAACAACTGCAGCACCGGCAACTGCAGCACCAACAACTGCAGCACCAACAACTGCAGCACCAACAACTGCAACACCAACAACTGCAGCACCAACAACTGCAGCACCAACAACTGCATCACCAACAACTGCAGCACCAGCAGCAACGGCTGCAGGGGATTCCACCACAGGTACTGTAACTGAGGTTACTAAAGTAACCCAGAGTTCATTTAACTTCATTTCTGAGAAGTGTAGAGCATTTGGGTAGAGCATAAACCCCCGTATCACTAACACTAGTTGAAAAGACAAGCACGAAGGACTACCGAGCCCCCGACTTAGTAGCCCTGTACCCTTCCCGAGGAGCTGACGGCCTCAACCTCACCGAACTGTGTCACACACTTAGGGAAAACGTCAACCGTGTAGGAGACTGAATCCAGTGCTATGCCTATGAAATCTATCGACTGAGTGGGCACCATCACGTGATTCACTGTGAAGCCCAGAGAGAACACCACCTGAGTCGTGTGCTGCAACGCCTCTTGTGCTGAGTCCGCAGACAGCAGCCAGTCGTTGATGTAGCTAGCCACACAGAGGCTTCGCTGCCGTAGGGGCGCAAGTGCAGCCTCTGTGCATTTGACGAACACTCAGGCACTGAGTCAGAGGATTCTCCATCACTGGGGGAGAGCTCACCCGTGTCCACTAGTCCCTAGTGGACCAGAACATTTTTCGGCATGACCCGTCTTGCCAGTGGTGTTTAAGACCGCCACAGGGCATTGGTTCCGTCCCACTGCTTCGGAGAGCCCCGGGGCTGCTCCCAACATTACGGGCTCATTCTGTCCTGTCCCACTGCTTCGGAGAGCCCTGGGGTTGCTCCTACCAGTTGGTTCATGTCCCCCCGACATTGGTGGTGGGTGTTGTTTTTTAGTTTTTCTTTTTGGCAGTGCCTTTTTTGAAAATAATGTGCATTGGTGCAAACAACAGTAGACGGAGGCGTGTGCCTGGGCACATTCCCACTCTCTGTGGCCTGTGCCAGGAGCCTCCGATGCTTCAGGGGGGGATTCAGATGTTACGGGGGCCAGTTTCGAATTGCAGCCATCCGTAGGTGCCCTTTGAGAGCGGTTTTGAAGGAGTCAAGGGATTTGCATGTCTTAATGACTGTTGGTAGGGCGTTCCACATTTTGGTGGCATAGGAGCGAAAAGAATTTAGTCACTTGTTTGTGCCGAATCTGGGTTGTACATGGTTCGTTGCACTCCCTCTGGTGTTGTGGGTGTGGACTTCGTTAACATTAAGGAAGTATCTAGACAGGTACATGGGTATCTTGGTGGTGTATCGAATCTTGTGGACCAGACCCATTGCAAGATGCTGTACTCTGTCGTCGACCCTAAGCCATTCCAGCCTGTCAAAGTGGGCAGGGGTGAGGTGGGTTCGGGGGGTGAGGCCAAGTAGAAGCCTGACCAGTTTGTTTTGGGAGGTCTGGAGCCTAGTTTTAAGGGCCTTAGAGGTGCTGTGGTACCAGGAGGTGCATGCATAGTCAAAGAAACCTTGTACGAGGGCTCCTGTTAAGGTCTTCAAGGTGTTTTTGTTGACCAGTGAGGAGATCCTGTAAAGGAATCTTGTTCTTTGGTTGACTTTTTTGATTACGTTGGTGGCCATTTTATCACCGGAAAGATTAGCTTCCAGGATGGAACCTAGGTAGGTAATTTCATCTTTACGTGTGATAACATTGTCACCCACTCTAACCAAGAAGCCATTTGCCTTGCTGAGATTACTATTAGAGCCAAAGAGAATGGATTCAGTTTTTCCCAGGTGTAAAGATAGCTTGTTATCAGCGAGCCAGGTGCAGATTCTACCGAGTTCAGAGCTGAGGGCCTTTTCAACCTGCAGTTTGTTCCTGTCCGAGACTAGCAGTGCTGAGTCATCTGCGAACAGGAACAAGTTGCAGTCACAAGCTGAAGTCATGTCGTTAACATATATTAGGAACAGTAAAGGCCCTAGTATGCTTCCTTGTGGAACGCCACAGCTCCCTGGGAGGGGGGGGACAGTGTTCCATTCACCTCCACCATCTGTTCCCTCCTTATCCTTCTTGTGCACAAGGACGGGGTCCTTAGTCAGAGTGTTGACGTGGGAGGACGTTGGGTTAAGGAGGAAGGCGGCTATGACTCTGTCGATGGCCGGTATCCCGTTAAGGCCCACCTCGGCAGTGGTACCTGTCACTAGTACACTAAGCATTAACCCTAGGCTTATGAGATGGTTAACCATAAAGCCCTTCACGGAGCACATGAGGCAGCTGTCAGCTCCTTAGTTAGGGGTTCCTGGCTACCACACAGATGGTCTAGTTAGCCCTTATGTTTGTATCCCTTACGGTAGGGTGCACACGCTATGTCTGCATGGTTGCGTACGTGTGCGTGCGTCTTCTGAGAAGGGGGACCGTGGATCGGGTCTTATCAGCCGACGGTGTTCATGCGGGAGTGGTATGCTCCCCAAATGCGGGTTACTTCAGTAACCTCAGTTAGATAAGTGACTCGAAGAGGAGGGTCACTATAACTACCCTTCTGCTTATCAAGACGCAGAAAAGTGGTTGATAGGAATGACACTGCAAGGTGGGACCCCACGTTATATATCTGGGGGGCTGGGTCAATGACCTCACCTTGAGCGACAGTGTCACAATCCAATGAATTGTTCGTAATGTTCTGTGCGTCTGCGCCACCTCGTGGCTAGACCCCAAATGACCCTCTTCTTCAAGTCACTTATCTAACTAAGGTTACTGAAGTAACCTGAAGTTTCTACAATGTAGTATAATAAAATGTAGTACTTTTCCACCACTCTCTGAGAGTAGGGTCCATTTGCAGTCCAGTATTCAAAATGTACTTGAGTAAACATACAAAAGTATTGTTATCAACAATGCCAAACGTATACTCATAATGCAGAAGGTCCCGTAACCGTTGCACAAGTTATCATATGATATAGGAAAAAAAAAAAAAAACATTTGAAAAGATTTTCAAAAGATGTTTGGGCTGAAGTGCTTAATGTATAGTACTATAGAGCGTCGCAGTCCCGCCCCCTCGAGAGACCCGGAAAAGAAATCGCCGTTCATTATTCTCATAGACATTTCGTAAAGTATTTATTTAAAGACGGTTACGCCGCGGACAAAGCCAACTCGAGTCGTGACAACTCATGACAACACAAACAATATTTTGGACCAAACAAATAATTAGAAAGAAGAAAAACAACAAAAAAAGTGTTGTAACCTGCCGTTTTTTTCTTCTTTCTAATTATTTGTTTGGTCCAAAATATTGTTTGTGTTGTCATGAGTTGTCACGACTCGAGTTGGCTTTGTCCGCGGCGTAACCGTCTTTAAATAAATACTTTACGAAATGTCTATGAGAATAATGAACGGCGATTTCTTTTCCGGGTCTCTCGAGGGGGCGGGACTGCGACGCTCTATAGAGCGTCGCAGTCTCGCCCCCTTTCATGACGACGCCAGGCCCAGGAAATGATTCCCAATGCATTTTTCCCATAGGCATTTCAAAAAGTATTTATTTAAAGACGGTTACACCGCGGACAAAGCCAACTCGAGTCGTGACAAATCATGACAATAAACACAATATTTTGGACCAAACAAATAATTACAAAGAAGAAAAACAACAAAAAAAGTGTTGTAAGTTGTAACCTGCCGTTTTTTTTCTTCTTTCTAATTCTTTGTTCGGCCCAAATTTTTTTGTTTGTTGTCATGATTTGTCACAACTCGAGTTGGCTTTGTACGAGGCTTAAAAGGTCTTTAAATAAATACTCTTTGAAAAGTCTATGAGGAAAATAAACGGGGAATCATTTCCTGGGCCCTGGTAGGGGGCGGGACTGCAACGCTCTATAGTACTATACATAGTACTAAAAATGTTTCAAATTGTAGTACAATATTTGTCTCTGAGATGTTTGCTACTATTACATATGCGTGTGTGTGTGTGTGTGTGTGTGTGTGTGTGTGTGTGTGTGTGTGTGTGTGTGTGTGTGTGTGTGTGTGTGTGTGATTTAGGCAGCGGAGGGGCTCACGTCAGAGCAGACGGAAGGCTCTCCTTGCTTGTGGCCTTTGCCCTCATCATCGCTTCACGGCACATTCTGCACTGATGGAACAGCATTCGGCTACAGAATTCAGGATCCAGAGAGAAATATAAATGAATTTATTGTAATTATTTGGGATGTATTTATCTCTAAGGGGAACAATACATTTTGAAGTTACAATTCAAACATCAGAAATTAATGTCTTATGATTTATTCACTGCCTGTCTTATACTGCCTAATTTAAGATATCTTATACTTCACACAGTTATACAATGGATCTTTTCGTACCTCATCTTGCACTCGTGCTTTTGTATGTCAGTTGTTTTGTCTTGGTGGTTGAAATGTTTCTGAGGATTTTAATTAACAATTAACTGTACAAATCTGTGTTTTGGAAAACCTATGTATTGTTGGATAGAAATCTTGTATCTCCATATTTCCATTTTCTTGTTTTTGGCAAATTAATGCCTAGTTTAGAAGAGTGTTGTGCAAAATCTACAATCTCACAACATGTCGCATCGTGAGGCTATTTTAGAAAGACATTTTTAGGCAACAAAGTCTTATGCACACCTGTATGCTCTGAGGCGGGTGCGTAGGCAGGGCTCAATGTATTCAGAAAAAAGCACATAAAGTGCACAAAGACCCGCACACCATCTGCACTTGCAATACGAACTTTATTGGCAACGTTTCGGTCAAAGATGCCTGAAGAAGGTCTTTGACCAAAACGTTGCCAATAAAGTTCGTATTGCAAGTGCAGACGGTGTGCGGGTCTTTGTGCACTTTATGTGCTTTTTTCAGAAAGACATTTTTGTAAGTGTAAGTGGTTAAGTCTGTCTGTGGGTTTTTAAATATTTAACAGAAAAGTGAAAGTTTTGGACATACAAGGTTTCCAACCAACAACAGCAACAATATCCTATTTGAGCTAGCACCTATTTATAAGTAGCTTTAAGGCTAATATATATGTACCTGGAGTTGTACTATTTTGTTACTAAAACCATATATTGCTGCACAGTCAGTTATTTGTATTGTGGTGTCAATGGTATGCTTTACCTTTACAGTTCATTGTAATATTTCAGGCTCAGCATGGACAGAGAGGTACAATATGGGCCAGGCCAGGGCTTAGCAAACCAAAATTATATATTTAAAGTGTGCCATTGTTCTAATTATAGACCCACAACAATGTAGGCTTTAGTTACAAGCAGCTGCAGCACACCATCATTTAGGTTGACATAATTAACTGACAAATTCAACAAGTCATTTGCACAAACCGGCAGCTGTGTTGGTTTAACTTTTAACTCATCTGAGGCTGATTCTACAAATGCCCTCTAAATCAGTAGTTCTCACACTTTCAAGATTTTTCCAAAATACTCAAAACATAGCAGATGCACAAGCTTGCAGCACGTGACACGCTTGTTAAATAAAGTTACACCACATTATTATTAAAAATAAAAAAAGTTCAACCACTTTGGCTGTTGCCAAAGCAACACCTAAACATTGTAACAAGGACACAAAATAGCTACGGTGAATGACCTCTCCAACTAGTTAGAATCAGCTTAATTAGGTTATGCCGATTTATCCAATTCAACACTGGTGCATTCATCTCCCAGGATGAGAAGCCTGCTGCCTCTACTTTTTCAGAGCATAACAGTGTGGTGTAGTTCAGTGCATGGTTCTCAACCTTGTCTGGGTGCAGGGCAGGCCCACTTCACTTGTAAATCTTGAACATGTTTGCGGCCCACCCATCTGACCATGGGCCGCAGACACTATTTAAAATATATATATTAATGTTATATTATCATTACAATTAAATCTTAACATTTCGCAAATTAGTTGACTGGCTCATTTGCAATATACTCATGGCCCACTGCATGGGCCCCAGCCCATAGGTTGAGAATCACTGGTGTAGTTCAATTCCAAAAAGAACACTTCATCAGAGCTATAAGCGTTTATACACGCCCAGCACAGTCTTGCAGGCAGGACAGATGTGTTTGGCATTTTTTAGACGGTCCACACAGAAGGGGATGAGGCAGCAACCTAGAACAAACCTGGAGGAAGGAGGGAAGACCCTGGTCAGTTATTTAAGTGTAGGGTCTATACGAAATTCTAAAGAAATTCTTAGTTGGCAATAATCAGGAATTTGTTGACTAATTGATTCGACATGGTGTCCCTACTTTGGGCATGTCATAGGCAAAAATATTTTCAGACACAAATTGAAAATAGCTATAAGCTTATGCCCATTTTGAGCTTGTAGATCGGCTATACACACACACCATGCAACACCCTTGTACGACAAGTATGAAATGGGGATAAGTGGTTAATTGACAAATGTGTATAATTGTGTTTTCCACATGCAGTCATGTGGAGACAAGCTTTTTCAGGTTGGTGAGGTTGAGAACGGAACATCCTAATGTTGATTTCACAGTGGCTACTGCCGGGTTATAACTAGAGTTTACGAGATTTGTGAAAATGTATTTATTATTTGAAATAATTGCATGGAAAAATGTTCCAATAATATAACTCCAACCCAGGATGTACACTTAATGTATGTCCTGTGGTCCTGAAAATAAATTTACAATCAATACTAACAATAACAGCAACCATAAATACTACAAATGAAAGTGCCTCACTAGCCTGTAGGTTTTTCTATACTGCCTGACAGACTGCCTGACAGTCAGAGACAGGTCATTCCAAAGAGAATACCTGTGTATATGAAAGAACTCTTGCCACAACCTTTGACTGTTGTTATCACACTTTTTTGGTTGGCTCTGGTTTCATAATGATGTGAAATCAACTTAGCATTGCTCCTAAGGTAGTCAGGGGCATTACATTATGATCCACCCTAAAGAAAGCACAATCTAATGATGTTGTTTTGTACCGTCTGTAACCTATCCTTTTTAGTTAATACACTTTAATATTGAAATGTGTAGTATTTCTATACAACCTCAGAGCCTGTCCAACATTAATTACAAATTTGAATAAATCATTCTATTGATGGGTCAACAAGAGAGCAGATAGTATTATTTCACCAACACAAAGTGATACACGCTCACACCATTTTAATTTCCAGCTCAAAGGCAGGGGTGCACTATAGGAGCTGATTAATAGTTCCCTCAGCACATACCCAAAGACCATGAGGCCTCCGCAGAACAGGTAGGTCAGCAAACCGGAGGTGAACTCAACCTTAGAGAGAACAGTCTGGTGGCAGTTGTGGCAGGTAACCTGAACAGGATTATCTCTCAGTTGGCCGATGGTCGCTGAGAACAAATAGATGATGGCATAATTTACACTTTGTTGTATGTCATACAACAAAAAAAGAATGTATTGTGTCTTAATCCAAAGGGAGACATGAGGAAGAGACAATGGGAACTAAATAAATACATATATATAACATTGTACACCATTTCCAGTACAGGAGAGATCTACAGTAAGAGTTGTTCTAATAGTGTAGTTAAAGAAATTAGGCCAACTCACCAATCACCACTTGAGGATTTGCCATTGTGCCTGTGATAAGATATGTAGTTAAATACACAATGCAAACATACAAATTCATGTTCACTGATGCATACAGGCAACAGCAAGTGCAACAGCTAATTAACCTTGGCAGTTCAGCACATTTCCACAGTATTTCTACACTGTAGAAACCACTCTAGTACCTTACATTTTATTAAGAAAATAGCTGCTCAGAAACGGGTCCATGACATTGACAAGTTAAAGCAAAGAGATGTCAGGTGTCTGGAGGCAGCAAGCGATTGAGATGAAATTTCATGGATTTAGTATTTGTAGTTGTAGAAGTAGTTGTTTTTCATTATTTTTTTCATTCATTGATATTTTCTGAATATTCCATTATTGTTCATCACTCCATATACTTAAAGTAGCTATTATTCTTCATAATATATATTTTTTAAAGTTATATGCCTAAACTGTAGTTTTAGCGTGACTGAGACAACAAACAATGCTGTATAACTGCTTGTAGCCCACATCAAGTCGCCTTTGGACTGGACCCCAGCCCAAAATGAGTTTGACGCCAATGCCCTACTGTATAATCTACAGTGAGCTTGTAGTCGTAGTTTTAGTCGACAAAATGTCAACTAGTCGTGTCTAAATGTCATATTAACATACTCTGTCATAGGACAAAATAAGTTTTACAGCTTTAAAAACGTTCCAAAATAGCTTATCTACAAGTGATGCACATTTTTTGTTATTCAGCGTATGATGAAGTATATAAGACAAAAAGGGGTATTTCACTAAGACTTCTGGGTTCATTTTCACATCTATTTCAGACTTTTGTGTGCAACCCGGTTTTTAAATTGCTTGATACAATATGTAGATATTAATTTGATAATACACTCCCCTCCTAAGCACATTAAAACGTTCAACTCCACGTTAACCGTTAGTTCTCATGACTGATATTGTCCTTAAAATGCATGAGGGGACCAGTTTCTATTACATACTTTTTTTCTTTTCTTTCCCCCCCTTTTCTAACAAAAAAAGGGAATAAAAACACATTCCCTAATCCAAATAATAGGACCAAATAAGGACCAAATAATTCAACATAATGCCTGGTACTTACAAGCTTTGGGGTAGCAACCTTGAGTTCCTCTCGAATGGATCTACAAGCAGCCAAGACAAACCAAAGGAGGGAGGAGAGATTTCCCATTTGGCCATCATGCCATTCTGGAGGGTACCACCTTCCCTTACATCCTTGTGTCCTCCTCTCCACAGTGACTGGCATTGTTTGTATGGGAAATGCCTTCAAATGTAACTTTTTACAATCACTTGCACACAGAACATACAGTAGTGAATTAGTGTAAAATAAAATCTGGGAAAGTGAGTGAACAAAGCAGCCATCAGCCACCAGCCAGAGCAATGCTCAGCAGGAGTATGTGTTAAATTAGTCATATCTTAAACACTTTGTGAGGAGTGAGGAGGAACACGCAAAACATGAAACAATTGTCTTTAATGGAATGAAGCCTCGGAATCAATGGCTCTATTCAGTATTCAGCTGCAGCATCTATGCAGAATCCTCAAACAATGGACAAAAAGCCTACAGTTTTCTGTCTCCTAAAACTATTGTAAGCATATAACATGAACCTGAATCATGAAATTCTTTAACTTTGAATCCATCATTTGTCTTGGCAATGTATTCACCTGCTTGAATGTGAAACTTTGAAACATTGAAACTTTTCTTTGGTCAATATACTTACTACAGGGAGCAAATTCATACAAGTAATTAACGCTTAATGAACTTATACAATTTACAATTTAGGCATTAATCATTCTTCATGAATGTATCATGAATTCATCATTAATGGTGAAGTAACTATGACTTAACCAAAGCTAATATATTGTTAATGGCCACATGTGGTCATATGACGATGGTCTGTCTATGGTGGTTGTTCCAAAATGTCCATGTGTGGGGGGACCCTAATGATGTTTTAACTTAGGTTACGTTATACTAGTGACTTCACCGTTCATTAACAGGATTAATGATGAGAATATAGCTGCACAGTGAGAATAAAGAATGACATAATAGACTTCTTTTGGTGAGCCAACTTATAGAATAGTTGAAAAGGGTAATGCTGAATTCCAGACAATCTGTTTATTCAATCTGAAATAAACAGCACATGAAATAAACAGTACATGTTCCAAATGTGCATGCCAAATTAGATTCTGCTCCTAACTTTTGGCACACTCGCACTCTCCCACACACTCTTGCACACATGCACGCACTCACTCTCGCACTCACTCTCGCACGCACTCTCGCACGCACGCACGCACTCACGCACGCACGCACGCACGCACGCACGCACGCACGCACGCACGCACGCACACACACACACACACACACACACACACAGATCGGAATCTGATTTGTTTAAATAAGTCTAAATCCAGACAGGTCACATACAAGTCACATGGAATCAGATTTTTTCCAATGTAACTTGAGACACATTCAGAGGTGGTTTCAAATCTGATTCTACTCTAATTTCAGAGGAGATCTGTCTCTGTCTGAATGCAACAACCTGATCTAAATCGGATTCCATGTGACTTGTATGTGACTTGTTTGCGTTTAAACTTATTTAAACAAATCAGATTCCAATCTGGATGTGGCACAGATCTGATTCAAGCTAGATTTGGCTGCCAGTCTGAACACACAGATCGGATCTGGTCACTTGCAAACGGCAGTGTGAAAGGTCGGGCCAGAAGATCGGATATGAGAAGAAAAAAAAACAGATTTGAATCGGAATTGACTTGATAGATGTGACTGCAGTCTAAATCAGGCCTAAATGGGGCCTTCAACCAAAGAACAAGATTCCTATACAGGATCTCCTCACTGGTCAACAAAAACACCTTGAAGGCCCTCACAGGTAGCCTGGCTAATAAGCCAGACCGAATCAGCCGTTGGCAAAATTAGCCAGGCTACCTCACAGGAGTCCTTGTACAAGGTTTCTTCGACTATGCATGCACCTCCTGGTACCACAGCACCTCTAACTGTACGTTTTAACAGCGGGCGACAGCCAGACGAATTTTCCGGAAGTGCATATTTGACGACAGCATCTTGCAATGGGTCTGGTCCACAAGATTCGCTACACCACCAAGATACCCATGTACCTGTCTAAATACTTCCTTAATGGCCCGGACGGTTAGCTCAACCGTCTGGGCACCTAGGCTGCTGAGCCAGCCAGACGGCGTGCCGTGGGTTCGACTCCCGATCCCGTCTGCCTTTGCTGCGTGTCTTCCCCCCATCTCTCTCCCCATTTCCTGTCAATCTACTTTCAACATATCAATATCAAAAATATATCTTTAAATACATCCTTAATGTCAACAAAGTCCACACCCACAACACCAGAGGGAGTTCAACAAACCATGTGCAACCCAGATTCGGCACAAACAAGGGACTAAATTAATTTCGCTCCTATGCCACCAAAATGTGGAACGCCCTACCAACAGTCATTAAGACATGCGAATCCCTTGACTCCTTCAAAACTGCTCTCAAAGGGCACCTACGGACGGCTGCAATTCGAAACTGGCCCCCGTAAAATCTGAATCCCCCACCCACCCCTTTTCCCCCTCACTGTACGCCCTATTATCTTTTCCCTTTTTACCTCCTCTATGATGATTTCCTGTTTTGACTATATAGAAGTGTATATTCGTACGTCTCTAAATGTTTTGATGAATTGAAAATGGTGGGCCCTATTGTAAACAAGTATAATGCTTTATGGTGTCGTCCACTCACATTTAACAGTTTTTGTATTGAGTTGTACTGTAATTCTGCAAACTGTCAATCAATCAATCAATCAATCAATCAATCAATCAATCAATCAATCAATCAATCAATCAATCTTATTTAAGCAAATCGGATTCCAATCTGGATGTGGCACAGATCTGATTCAGGCTAGATTTGGCTGCCAGTGTAAATGGGGCCTACCGGTATAAAGACTACAGTAGCACAACATCCAAACAAAATAAAAAACATAGCGGGTTGGAGTGTAAAGCCAGTAGACATAAGAGCTGGTGTTCTCTAGACTCTACTGTATGTTCAATTAAAAGGTGATTACCATAGAGTTTTCAACCAGTGGTCCGGGAACCACCAGTGGTACTTGAGGGGTTCCAGGTAGTCCCTGCAGCTAAATGATGGAGAGTAAGAGTTAATTAGTAACCACATGGACCCTCATAGATCTTAAGGGTCCATTTGGTTTCATTTTACACTCTCAAGAGTTAAATTATTGTTAAACACCCGAATTACTTAATTTACAAGAAGTCTACACAATTATAGAATGTAGAATAATTGTTGTTTTGATCGTTTGCCTGTTGGTACTGTCTGTTGGAGTTAAAAGTAGAATAGCCTGCCCTATTTCTAAATTATAGTGAAAGGCATGTGCTTGCAAAAAACAAAAAAAACAAAAAAATAAAAAAGGATCTATGTCGAATATCCACCATAGAGGTATCCATGCTTCCGGGTAACTCACTATTATTATTATTATTATTATTATTATTATTATGCTCGTTCATGTGCTGCTCGTTCACAGGCTTCTCATATCGTAGGCGTGGTCTACTCTTCATAGAGGAGTCCGGCCAATGAGGAGAGCATCTCTCTGCCCGCGTGACAGGCTGTTACGTGTGTGTGCGTGCGTGCGTGGGGGCTTTCCAAAGCAGTGCGCGCAGGTATGGCGGCCACCACGACCAGTTGTACACTTGTATGTTTTTGTCTGCGATTAGTGCGATAACGTTCATTTGGCGATTTGTAAAGCTCTAGCGATGGTCTACACGAAGCATACTTTACTTTAGGTAGATGTGCTCCTCCAGCTCCAGCTTGTCTCCGCACAAGAGCAATTCCTATTAAGGTAAGCATTATTATCTGTTGATGAGGGCGAATGACGTTGTCTTGCACTTTCGTTATTACCTTAACCAAGTGAGCACTACGCCACGCCCAGCTTCAACCAAGAGGGCAACTTTATAAATTATACTAATCTACAGTATTGAATTAAAGTAGTGGTTCTCAAGCTTTTTAATTTCAAGGGACCTCCATAACTGAGTCTGAGACAGTCTCTCCAACTGGACCCACAAGGGTCCAAAGGGTCCGTTTATTTGGTCCCTCCCAAGGAACCCTGAGTGGACCCCACTTTGAGAACCACTGTACTAAAGGGATTATGTACCTCTTCATCGGATTCGGAATTGTGTTGCTAGGGAACAGCTTGTGTCCAAATCTATTTCCTCCTGTGTCAGCGAGCTAACCTTACTGATATTCAAACACTGCAACAGGAAATGAACTTGGATCCATCCATGTTGAATGTGTGTTGTCAAGTGTAAAAAGTACAGGTCCCCTAGCAGGTCCCTGTCTATTTAGGTTATCTGTGGTAACTATTTAGGAACCTTGTCTTTTGTATTAATGTTGGAATAGCAAGCAACACTCCGTCTGAGTAAAAGGCAGGTATATAACTTAGCCAGAATTAAATATAGAATTTGACATAACAATGCAGTGGTAGTGTGTAAAGAAGGCTTTCACCTAGAGCTCCATATATATATGGAGACAACAGAGATATAAGAGTGGTTGTTGCCCTTGAGAGTTGGAGAGGCTAGTAGCAACTTCTATGCCTGTCGCGAGAGACTCCAAAGCCTTCCCTACGAGACAGGATATTTGGCCTTACAACCCAGATATTCTCAGCAATATTTGGCCTCACAACCCAGATATCGGAGATTTCGACATCCCGGTTAAGTTCTCACCGGACCACTGCGGCGGGTCCTAACCCATACAACCAGCTCTATTTTGAGTAGTATTTTATATAGTGTCTTGAATAAATATAACCTCTATAAATTAGTAGACTATAAATCCCTCTCCATTCCTCTTTCTCTAATCACAGTTTCCTTATATGTTTTCACCTGCAGATCTGAAATGTTCAGATCATCAGATCAGATGCATCATCGACAGATGGAGAGAGATTCACCCAGTGACCGTCCAGGATTTATAGTTGGTGAATTAACTAATGACCACTCAGAAGAATCCTCTCTGACCACCCATGTCGGGAGCACCATCATCTCAGACCACGAGTTCTCGTGCCACTGTTGCTATGACATACTCGTAAACCCCACAACTTTGAACTGTGGTCATAACTTCTGCCGTCACTGTCTGGCTCTATGGTGGGAGTCTTCACGCAAGAATGAGTGTCCTGAGTGCCGAGAGAAGTGGGAGGGATTCCCAAAAGTCAACATACTCCTGAGGTACGCCATGATCAGCCAGGTTTACCGTACTCTGAGTTTTGGCCCTAGAAAATAATATCAAAATCAGAATCGGTTGATCAAGGAATTTCACATACAAGGAATTTGACTTGCTGCATTTCTCTCAGACACATACTGTAGAGAAGCAGATAGAGAAAAAAAAACATACAATGTAAGTGTATGGTATAAATGGCAAGTAAAAATATAAGGAATGTTATTGTGTGTCTACTGTGTATCCATATGAGCAGAGTATGAATAAACTGAATAGTATTCGATGTATATAGTGCAGTGAATGAGACATGTACAAGGCATGTACAGCATCATACATGATAATATACAAAAGGCCTCAATATCCTCTCCATGGACTTTGTCAATGTCAGATTTAGTTAAGATAAATTGTATTAAATCAGTTGACTCAAAAGCATTCTCATTCATGACTTAACATATGTTGGCCTCTAGTTCATATAGTCTTTTCTTCCTTCCAGGGATGCAGCAGACAAATTGTTCAGTGAGATTGTGCAAAGGAGGAGAGCAGAGATTCAGGCTGACCCCAAGATCTCTCACAGTTTGCTGGCGTTCCAGAGGTGAATTATATAATGGGATTTTTAGAAATAGTATTGATGAATTTTATACACTGACCAAACTGGGGAGGGGAGAGAGAGAAATGAAATGAAATGAAATGAAATGAAATGAAATCTATATTTACCCAGGGTATCTGGGCTAAGCTCAAGAACTTGTTTCCAGCCAGGCCCTGCTCATAGAACACATTTCATCGTAGTGGTTCAATGCCTTGTTCAAGGGCACTTCAGCGGTGGTAATTTTTAACCGTGTCGGACGGCTGATTCGAACTAGGAACCTTCCGGTATCAAGACCGCGCCGCTATCCGTTCGGCCACCGCTGCCACAGAGCACCCCCCCCACCCCCCCCGTGACCCAAAAGAGAAATTATGTTTGCCTGGTACCCAAACGAGTGAAACTAGCCACATTGTGAGCTTGTAGATGGCTACTTCGCTAGCCCCTCCTACATTTTAGTTACCGTCCACAAACTTCGTCTTAAACAAACATTAAATTCCCAGTGACAATAAATGGAGAATTCTATGTCATAGTGTCTGAGCAAATAGACATAGTGTCTATTTTACGTCATGATGATGTACAATGATAAGAGAGCCCCTCACTTCACACGGGTGTGATTTAAAAGTTATAATAATAATAATTTAAAAAAGGTACGCAACCCAAAAATGCGTCCCGACCCATTGTTTGGGAAACAGTGGTTTAGATAATCTGTATAATTTCAGGTATGGCGACACTTTAGGAAGACCGAGGACCAACCAGCACAGAGGAGCTGGCTTCTTCTTCTCCGGAGTACTCACTGCACTTACCTGTGTGGCTGTAAGTGTACACAGACTAAACATTAAACACGCCTTCACCTTTTCAATCAACAATTTATTCGAATTGCTTTATTATATAAACAGTTAAAGGTCCATACCAGTGTCATGCATGCCTGTTCACAGCTTTGGCCATAATTATATTGTACATAAACATTAACCATTTTCCTCTTAGTAGCTTTATCTTTAGACTTCATACATTTTGTTTCAAGATATTTTTATTCTGGAACCGTATTACAATGAGTGAAAATGGGACATGAAACAGGAGAGGCTGTCTGCGCATGGGAATCGAACATTAGATCCTATTTGTGGTACAGTATGAGCCTTAACCACTAGGCCATCGGTGCCCATAAATCAATCATTTCTTCGGGGACTATTTTGGAATCAATTTGTGCTTTTAACCCTAATTTAGACTTCTAAATCCTGACCTAAGTTTTCTGGAAAACTTCAAATATTTATTCAACAATGACAAAGAATATATAGTAGAAAAATGCCACACCACCGGTATGGTCCTTTAAATTCAAGAAATGTTTACCATGGGTAAATGTTACATACTGTATGTGCAATTTTGAAACATGTGGTACATACTACGTAGGACAGATTAAAACCAGTGCTAGCGCTCACCAAAACAAATACTTGGAAAGAATCATGGCTGCACAGAGTTTGACAGAAAGTCACTCATGTAACAGTATTTATTTGAAACTAAGTCTTGACAGAGGTAAAGAGGATAAGCCAAGCTATCCATAGTGGGGCAATATTGGTGTTTATCGTTATTTAATACAGATAGTATTTTTCTGTTTCATGAATGGTGCTGTTATTAATGGAAGGAATTACAACTTAAAGGGGCATTCCACTCATTTTCAACATTTTACTATGTCATTAATATACCTTAGAGCTGTTGTGTAGAAATAATGAAAAAGTCCCCCTATTCTGTGTTTACTAGAACTGGAGGTCTGAAAAAAAATCATTAACATGGTGAATCACATCTCGATGATGTCATCAAGATGTGATTCACCATGTTAATGATTTTTTTGTTAATGATTTTTCTATGAAACACAGAATGGGGGCGACCTCTAAGGTATATTAATGACATGGTAAAATGTTGAAAATGAGTTTAAAGCTATAAGCAATAATATGTCAAAATTTGAATGACTTATTTTTATTTTATTTTTTGGTATTCAGACAGCCAGCAATGGGTAGAACGCTTCCAAAAAAATAGTCTCTGTGACACATCTATGGGCCGCAATCTGTATTCAAAGATTTTCCTAGAAGCTTTGTCATTGCGACCAGGTTTTTTTTCGACCAATGACAAAGCTTCTAGAAACATCTTTGAATGCAGATTGCGGCCCCTAGATGTGTCACAGAGACTACATTTTTTTGGGAGCGTTCTACCCATTGCTGGCTGTCTGAATACCAAAAAAAGAAAAAAGGTCATTAAAACTTTGACATATTATTTCTTATAGCAGCTTTAAAGGTTACTTTAAGTTGCTTGCAGCTAGGTTGGTAAAACTTCTGCTTTATACCAGTTTTCCATAGACTTGGTGCTTTTGTGGTCTGCACCATAAATCATAATACAGTTTCTGTCGCTCATCCCAGTGTTGATTTTGACAGCACATTTTTAGTTATGTTTAGTCTTTTGATTAAGATTTCATCTAGTTTTAGTCATATATTATTATTTATCTGAAATGTCTTAGTCTTACTCTAGTTTTAGTCGACTAAATATCATACAGTACGATTTTAGATCTGCTATTTTCAGAGCGCAACACCCGGGGCAATCAAACATAAAATGATTTCTCCTACTGGATCTCTTCTCCACTAGTCCCTCCCTAACATTTTAGTCTGGTTTTTATTTGTTGACAAAATTGTCAATATATTTAGTCTTAGTTTTAGTCATCATAGCTTAGTTTTTGAGTGGTGCAACCACTCCAAGGAACAGCAATGTCCGTGTTAAACTGTTAACCTATGTGTGTGTTAACCTATGTGTGTGACTATGAGTAGCAGTAGGGGCAAAAGTGTCGCTGTTGTGCCAGAAACACAGAGAGAGAGAGATAGTGCTGCACTGTTGCCTGCTAATGAGAGACTGATAGAGAGAGAGAGGGGGGGGGGGGGGGGGGGGGCAGGGGGAGAGGGGAGTTGCACCACTCAGTTCACACGGGTGTGATTTTTATTTAGTCAGTGAAAAAAAGGTAGTCAACGAACATGTTTTGTCATAGTTTAGTCGACGACATGAACACACTGACTCATCCTTCCTCTTTGTAGTACTTTTGGTGTAAAATCTAAATGAAAGCCTACTGTATCAGCTGTTCTCTTGTTCTTAATAATTTGAGGTTTACATGAAACAAGGGAGATAATTATTATATTTTGTCTCCATGTTTGTTTTCCTTTCATAGTGAGTTTTATCATCAAAAATAAAATTCTTGCACCGGTATGTATGGAAGTTAAATTTACTTTTTTTTTAAATTAAATATAACACTGGTCTCTAACTGATGGTACTGTCAATGGAGAACATAGGGGTGTGGCCTATGTTTATTTTGTTCATGTGGCAGTAGGGAGCAACGTCTCTATGTGCCTTGCACTGTGGCAGTTAAATTTGTGTGCTGCCGTTTGCATGAGATTGTAAATAGATTACGGCATTGTGTTTGAATGGCATAACCTGACACTCACCCCGAATTTACATTACATTTCAACACGTTTCTGGAAAGGGGACATGATACCGATGTAGTTTCAAGGCCATAAATCCCATGCGTGGAAACATAAATATCAAAGGGCTACTGTATCCCACTAAACATTAGTTATCACTTTTAAGCACTGTGCTATCTGTCTTGTTCTGCCTTGGGTCTTTTGACCCGAGTAAAGAGATTGTCATTGTTGATGATTAATCTTTCACAGTATTCAAAACAGCCATTACACTATAATCTTATGCATCCTTAACTTTTGTTTTTAAAGCTAGATTAAAATACAATAATATACTTGCATTAATCTTTCTCCTCAATAAATGTCTAATCCTGTCTCTAACCTCATCTAATTAAGCTTCATTTCTGAGGTCCCTGTATTTGTTTATACTGGTAATGTGTTGTCATGGCTTGACTTGTTTAATGGAAAAATGAACTCACTCTTCCATGAAAGCAAAATCATTCATATTACGTCTTGAAAACAATAATTGACTCCTTGAAGAATAAAAGCCTAACTCTTTGTAAGATTAAAGTACCATCCAGCAAACATTACATTTTGTAATGTACTGTATGGGTCGCGTACAGGAATAGAGTGTATGCGTGTGACATCATCATCATACCTGGAAGTTATGCGGGAATGCCTACTGAGTGGCGAAAAACTACTTTCTGGCCTTGACAGCCCATACATCCAAACAGAAAAGTCCTATTTGATTGCATTAAATGACTAGACTTTTCACACAGCGGCCATTTTGTCGTTTGGGAATATGGTGAATAGAACGCAGTCCTTCAAACAAGACCGACTTCCATTATGGGAAAGTACATTAGTACTTAAAGAAAGATAACATTTATAGATAGATGTATAGATTTTGTATTTATTTTTTGAAACAAGCATAATGGCAATATCAAGAAGCAGCATTACTAACAAATAGAGGTTCCATTAGGAATTACTTTTCCCATTTTTGGACCCATGCAGTAGAAACCATCCATTGCTGCCATGCAATTAGATTTTGTGTATGTGTTTGTTATTAGGTGATGCTGTTGGTGTATCATTGGAGCAGTGGTGAGGGTGAGCAGCATGACCTGCTGATCAGTAAACCTGTGACCCGTTGGACCACAGAGGAAGTCCTGTCTTGGCTTGAACACTTGGGGCCCTGGGCTCAGCTTTACAGAGAACCCTTCCGGCAAGAGAATGTCAATGGACGGTAAGAACTAATGTAATATAAACAGAGTTCATTTGTTTCAGATTCTCATTATACTGTAGGTATGCCTGAGAAATTTACAGTTACAGTAGATATACATACGGTACTGTCCCTGTTTACTCACTGAGTGAAAGTAAACAGGCATAACTATCAATTCTACTTGGTGGTTAAATGGCTAACCTGTAGGAAAGTACAAGCTTCTTTTAATTTATTATTTGATGTGTGTCTGTGTAAGTATGTACTCTTTCTTATATTGTATTATTTATTCAATCAAGTACTGTATGTTTAATAATATACAAACATTTCTACATGAAACAGTCTTTTGGTTTTACTGCAGTTGTTTTTTTCCTGTGCTCAGGTTACTACTGATGTTGGGGGAGAAGGAACTATCCAGCCCTAATTTCAACATAGAGAATGAGGCTCACAGACAGGCCATTCTGTTTGAACTAGACAGAGTTAAAACCCTGGGACTCAAACCACCACATAATCTCTGGGAATACAAGGTACTTTATAATATATCCCTCTATCTTCTATGCAGTGATTCCCAACCTTTCTTTGCATACATGGAGCCCACATGTATGTATGCGTGTCCGAGCACGGAAAGCTGCAACACGGTAACTCTGTCATTTCTCGACCGTTTCGGACGCGGGAAGGTTCGCCGGAACAGGGCCGGACCCCTGGGCGTGTTCCCTGGGGTCTGGATGTTCCGGAGACCCCCACACGGTAACTCTGTCATTTCAAGATATTTTCCAAAAATAATCAAAGTACAGTACAGAGCACAGTATACTACAGTACAGAGAACAGTACAGTAACTATAACAATACATGTATAATTGCACCACTCACTTCACACAGGTGTGATGTTTTTAAGAACCTTTTGAAACCCCTTGAAAACATTTAGAGTATTGTTTTTTAACGATATAATATAATTAAATTACCAAAATAGGGATGCTAGTTTGAAAGGGGATGAAAGCAAGTTATTTTGCGTAGACGTGTTTGGATGTATCTTTTGGCATCTCCCAAGGAGGGCCCAGACAACAGGTTGGGAAACACTGTAGATAAGAACAGTATAATCTACTGCTGTATATAAAACTACGGATCAGTAGACACTTTCTGCATAAGAAATGTAATTATTTTCTTTGTATTATTATTATTATTATTATTATTATTATTAAAAGCCAGTACTATACAATATTGACAGACATATATAGTTGGTAGTTGGAGTGGCTAGCACCACTCAAACATATTGAAATTGTTCTGTTTGTTTCTCCCCGCTAGGCCGTTAATGCAGGGAAATCTCTGTTCTTGCTGTATGCTCTGAAGAACTCTCCTCGACTCACTCTCTTCTACCTGTACCTGTTTGACTATTCGGAAACCTTCCTCCCCTTCATGCACACGTGCTGTCCAGCTGTCTCACACACCGACCAACCAATGGAGAACAGCCTCCCATTCCTCACACAGGTACTATTTTATGATGTGTTCTCAAATTTTCTTATACTAGTGTAACCCTGCTACGATTTGTTTCCCCAGCTAAGTACCCCATTCACCAGCACAAAATATGATTCCTGATACTGATACATTTTTGGTTGTTCTCCAATCTCCAACCTTTCCGATTTTGACTTTCATATTCAGAAATTCCCTCAGGGTGTTAAAAATGGTCTATCAAAAATGAATTATTGAAAATATATGGCATATACAAGATTTCTCAAATGTGATAGTTTCCAGATTATTTAGACTTTTTCTGAGTACCCCTAAAAGTACCCCCCCCCCCCCCCCTTTGAGAAATATTGCTATATAGACTGCTATAGATTCAGATTTTGTTTTTGTTTGTTATTGCTTGAAAGTCAAGCAATGTTTGTCTTTCCTTATTTGATCAATTCTGTCTTTAATTTAATTTTAATGCTCTTTGTAATTTGCCAGTTGGAACCCACCTGGCACCAATGGGCAGAGTTTCTGGTGAAGTACTTACTGCTCCCATACCAGCTGATAGCAGAATTTGCTTGGGATTGGCTAGCGGTCCACTACTGGTCGTCTCGATTTATCATCGTTAATGCCATGCTGCTGTCTGTGCTTGAAGTTTGTGCCCTGTGGAGACTCTGGAGAGGAGCGAGGATAAGGTATGCACACACTCTGCTTTCTACTCTGAGACACCTGCGCACACACTTAACACTCAACACAATGACATTTACACTCACATACTCGTACTGTAAATGTACTTAACCTAGAATTTCTACTCCCACCAGGACACTGCCAAGCAGGATGTGGAGCCACTTGTGGAAGATCTCATCGCAGGGCTTTGCCTTTGCCCTTTTTTGGCCTCTCATCCCCCAGTTTGTGTGCAATTGTCTGTTTTACTGGGCTCTCTACTTCAACCCCATTATTAATATAGACCTGGTGGTGCAGCAGCTGCTCTACCCAGAGACACAGTTGCAGTGGAATGCACATTAAGTCTGCATCCCAGTTGATGACGTTGTTGTTGCCAAAATAAATGGCCAGAAATGCAGTTTCTGTGGAGGACAGGTATTTACATTTAGCAGTGGCCCAAAGGGCATAACCCTCATACAAGATAAGATAAAATAATATTTATTGATCTCTGGAGGGATTTGGGATATGAGAGTGGCTCTACCTTTTGTTTCATGTCTCTCTGCTAGACCATTGAAAGTGGAACAATAGAAGAAGCTAAGCTAAATCAAAACACAGATTTAAAACAAAATTATAAATCATTGCCAGAAATAAGCCCTCTACTACCACCCTGATATCGGTGCATAATTCCTTTCACAGGTCACGTTGAAATGTTACGTCAAGTAAGAATGCTTCAAGTAGAAGAAACAGGTTTTTGAGAAAGATTAGTGAAATAAGTAGAGAGCTTTATAGAATTGTGATTATTTAAGTGACTGCTAAATGTTTTTTTTACTTTTCACTCTTCACTAGGTCACTGGGAGCAGAATCTGTTTGCAATATACATTAAAATACAAATTTCCTTTACATTTTTCAGAAATACTTGGCATGGGGGGCATAAGGCTTTAGCAGTCACATTTTCAATGCCAACGTAAAGAGGTAGTTCACCCAAAAAATTACTTATTTAATGAATTATTACCGGCAGACTCGATGGAGACGTTCAGTCTCCACCAGTCATCAAATTATTGGCAATGCAACAAAAAACATCTCTGTGAATTCAAGGCTCCATAGGGTGAGTAATCGATAGAAAATATAATTTTGGGGGTGAACTATCTCTTTAATTTGCGGTTGAAGAAATATCACATAATATAAAACCTTTCTGTGTAATTTTTGCAGTGCTTCATTCTTGGAGGTGCTGATTTCTGTGGAATGAGAATTTTGGTGCTAGACACCAGACCTTCAGCTTCTGAAGTTTGGTAGCATCTTTGTGTAATATGTCAGGATGTACATGGTTTTGCATCCTGTTGTGAACCTAGGGCCTTAGAACACGAATAATGCACTCTTTGGTGAGCAATGTAAAATAAGTTAATTGTACAGTTCTATTGTTTACATAAACAAGAGGTATGGCACTTATCTTTTGAAATAAGACTTTTCTGCCATTGAAAAGCAATTCAGAGAATTATACTTATTTCTTTCTTCTTCTTTTTTAATGATTTTATGGAAAACTCATTTGTCCAGCGTGGCACCGTTAAGCAATGAGAGCAAGCTTGTATGGCCCTGAAAAATGTAATTTACTTTTTTTTAATTGTTCAAAACATTGCTGGCATTATTTTTCCATATGGTGTTTTAGTTGAGTTGATCAAAAGCATTTTACGTTATTTTGCACTTGAAGTACTACACTGTGATTATGCTCTGCATAGGAGTTCTTATTGTTCAGAATGACTTAAATATAAATAAAGTTTTTTTTTTAAAGAATTAGATAATTGATACATTGATTGTGTATTTGTTAAAATGTTGAGCAAATATTGCTAAACAAAGAAGACAAGACACAAGTCTTGAGAATATCACATATGGATGTCTCACTCACAGCTAGAAAAGTGAAATGGACAACTGAAAAGGTTCCCCCGGGTTGGGAACCGGTTCAGTTCTTTTTGGTTCTTATATTGCGTTCACACGGGGCAGATTAAACGATGCAGTCTACCATTCATTGTCAATGGAAGCCAGTGACATGACGTTGCAAAGGCGCAACGATGCATGTAGCTGCTTCAAATCAACTCTCAGCGTGTCTTTGCATCGTTTAATCTGCCTGTGTGAACGCACCATCAGTCCATGAGCCAGCTCCAAAATTGGAACATAGGGTCAATATAAGTACATAATATATGGTAACCCTTCCACAGGAGTAGCTTTTTCATATGTATCACATTTTATTTTCGCCTACGTGATGCGTGAATAGGTAAAAATGTAATTAATAAGTAATAAACCATGAAACTTCCCCAGTTGATTACTTGGGGCGGCAGTGGCTCAGGGGTAGAGTGACCGGATGGGAGCAAGGTTCCCAGTTCGAACCTGGGCTCCCCCAGAGTTAGTGTCGAAGTGTCCTTGAGCAAGACACTGAACCCCAAATTGCACCCGATGTGCCCTCTGGCATTGGTGTGTGTGAATCATGGGTGAATGTAATGCACAATCTCTGAAAATATTCAAAAAATATGAAAAAGCTACTATACTGTGGAAGGGTTATCAATATATTAATTACTTAATATTGATCCTATAACCAAAATGAACTGAAGGGGCCACAGTGAATACAAATTTCAATCAATAACCTTTCCTATTAGCTGAGAGCACAACTGTGTGTGTGTGTGTGTGTGTGTGTGTGTGTGTGTGTGTGTGTGTGTGTGTGTGTGTGTGTGTGTGTGTGTGTGTGTGTGTGTGTGTGTGTGTGTGTGTGTGTGTGTGTGTGTGTGTGTGTGTGTGTGTGTGTGTGTGTGTGTGTGTCCAAAATAGGACTGCACCTGACTCATTTCTTTTCTTAGTCGTTAAACTGGTTATTCTACCGTTTTCTTTCTAATAGGCCATAAGAACATCGAGTTTCGAACGGAGAACGAGCGCCATCTACTGCTAACAAAACTATACAGCACTGACGAAACCTTGAGGTAGGGAGGGAGTAGGGACTGTCTGAAACACACATCTTGGTACAAAACGCATAATCATTGTTTGACTAAACTAACCAGTAACCACAGACTTCGTAAATATTAACTTGGACGGCTATGACAGCTTTCACAGTTTAGTTTCAGTCCGAACATTTATAGTTAACAATATGCCGTTGCCTCAACGGCCACAACAACGGCGTTTACACAACCGACACTCATGTGACTGCCCCTTGCGTCATTATTGCGGAAGTGTTAAGTCTACGTGGGGAAGAAAGGTTGGCCTGGCCGTGTTTTGAAAACCTGATTCATAAACAGCTCCTCCAATGTCCAATCCTGAATAACTCGTTTATCGCGCCGTCTTCTCTTCCCCACCCCACCCAGTCAGACAAATGGACGTGTTCCTCACCTCCCGGGGAGTATAAATGGGAAGCAGCCGGACCGCAGACCTGTAATGCTGCGCCGGGTGCGGCAGTCCTTACGGCAGGTGCTGGTTCTGATGGCCCGGAGACCTGGTCTAGTCTGTGGGGCCATCGTGCTCAGCGTTCTCCTCATACTAGCTGTCATGTTCACGTGCAGGTAAACTGGAATGTAATAAACAACTCAAACTGCAGTTTAAACCCGGGCTTTATTGCTCCTTAGCTTGGCTTTGTTTACTTGGGCTGTATTTGTTGTTGTAGCATAACTTTGTGTGCTATCATTTAATTTCATATGGTATGGATATGGTCCAGGTGCGTGCATATGTAGCTCTGGTCCATAGCCTTACTGCTTTGATTCTGCAAGCAGTAAGGCTATATGGACCAGAGCTAGTGCATATGGTATTTCGTATGAGGATTAGTTTGTATTGGGTTTGTAATTACATATAATAACAGTAGTACTTCAAGACATCTTACCTGTTAGACATAATGCTGAAATTAATACATATTCCCTTTTCAACTTATGTTTCTTGTTAGTGTTGAGGAAATTAAGCAGGCATGATATGATAATCCGCCAAAGACTAATGAAACCGGTGTAATGTCCTTGTATTCTCTCTACTCAGCCTAGTATCTAAGCTATACAACCTTCATAGTTCATACATAAGCTATGTCTTAATTCAAAGTCTGACACCTTGTTTTCCCATTATCCTTCAAATTCTGTTTCTAGTCGTGCTAAGAATGTAGTGGCAGCGGCACGTCCTCCTGTGCGGTTCTTCTCTGTTGAAGCACCAGTGGTGGACTTATACTTGGGCCAGTTGGACCAGGTATAATGCATACACAATATGCAAACATTTAATAAGGCAATTATCAGAGGTATCTACATACTGTAATGGAAACGCTGGTGGATCTCAACACTTACAACATGTCACATCTATTTAACTATTGTGCCTCCTGTAAGAGTACTTTATTCAACAACATTCTTATCTTGTGAATAACCTATAAGATCTGTCAACAGGTTGAACGTCTGCGGGGGTTGGCAGAAGTGTCTCTCATCTTCTTCTATGCTCCCTGGTGTGCTCACTCTATGGCTGCACGACAGGAAGTGCAGCAGGTGGCCAAGAGGTTGGCCAAACAGGTGATGCCTACCCGAGAACACATTACTAGATGCTTTTAATTTAACATGGGACAGGACTTTCATGGACTCGTGCCGTGATGACTATATATCATTGTGTCCTCCAATAGTCCCTGTACACCAGCTACTGCATGTATGAATAATCATAAGTTATACTGGTACAAAACATTTATAGTGGTACAACAACGGCGGTCTATGGCTTTGCAACATGTAGGTCATGAAAAGTGTTGCAACTGCATCTGACCTTCATCTCAGTTGTGTGAGACCTTGGATTAAATGTTGAGTCTTAGTACAGGGCCAGTCATCCTTGACTTTTTATAGTACAAATTCCTTTGTTTATACTGTGTGTAACATAAAATAACTTTAATAGAATAATAGAACAGAATAATTTAAGATGACAAAACATGTTTACAGAGGAAAATGGCAGTGACTCCCTACCTGTGTTAATGACAAACAAATAAACTGGCAATGTCAACGTTGCATGATCTGTGTTTTTGAAAAAGCGTAACAGTTGAAACCCACAGGTGCAGTTTGTGGCTGTGAACTGCTGGTGGAGTCAGGGAAAGTGTCGGAAGCAGAATCGCTTGTATGAGTACCCAGTGATCCACCTGTTCTACAGAAGGTACGTATGTATTGTGGCTAGTACGCTTCAATATGAACAGTTTAAATTATTATTTTTTAAATTGTGTAGGGCAAATGTGAGGGAAAATGAAAGTTTGATATGTTGCAGTGCAACCCAGCAATGTAATGTAAACAAATTGCGAACCATTAGGATAATTACCTCTACTAACATTAAGTACATGTGTACCTTCTTTTATTCTTCCCTTCGTTACTATTACATGACCCAGGCTGTTACGTAAGCTCTATGAAAACACGAATTTGTTTGTCGTCTACAATAGTTCGCTGGCTAGCTTATTTGTAGAGTTCTATTTCACAATCGCAAAAGGTTATAAGGTGAAAGTTGAATCAAGAGTCAATATAACACTTTGAGTAGATATATTTAGGAACATGCACCAACTATAATGGTGGAGTCCTCAGCTACAGTATAATGGACAACATATGCAAAACGGCATCAGAGGTTTCTCCCTAGTGCAGTGGTTCCCTAGTGCTGCCTGAAAATGCCATAGTTAGTTAATATTCATGATGTATTTTGTAACTGTGGGTCTATACTCTAGGTTTGGGCCTATAGAATACAAGGGTCCGTTTATGGCTGCCTATGTGGAGAGTTTTGTCCTCCGAGTCATCACACCACTCACCTACCTGCCATCACAAGCCATGCTGCAAGATTTCCTCTCCTACCACGAGGTAGCTTTCTGGGGTTAGAGCCAAATGAAGGAAGGGGTTAGTAAACAGGGGTGCTACATAGAGGGGAATGGGTTTAAAGGAGTGCTCCTCACATGTATGCTATGCATGCTGGTTGATGAAATGTTAAACTATATGAAGTGTTCCTTTTTTGAGACCCCTCATTCACAAAATGAGTTGGCTGAACTGGCTACATTTATTGATATCTCTACTGTAGTGTCTTCTTTAAGTTGCAGTATAAATATTGTTACACATGATATATTCAACATCTGACCAAAGTTCCATTGCAACTTTTATGGTTGCAAAAACAAATCACACCTGTGTGAAGTGAGGGGCGCTCTTATCATCGTACATGCTCATCATGACGTAAAATTGACACTGTCTATTTGCTCAGACACTATGACGTAAAATTGGACAAAATGTGTACACGGTGCACACACACCAAAAGCTGGATATAGTAAAAATAATAAATAATATTATAAATAAATAAAATAACAGAGTTGTCCTTTAATGTCATCTTGTCTCTGCTGTGTCCCTAGCCAAGAGTGGTTGGTTTCTTTCAGTTCAACTCCTCTCCTCAGCCACCAGGGTACATCACATATCTGTCATCTGCCCTGCAAGCACTGAAGAGAGGTAAGCTCAGTGAAGTTAAGAGTAGCCGGCACTAATATACAAGTCAGTGTAACCACTTCTATCTGTAATAATTAAAGGGAGTCAAAAGTGTAGACTCTACACCTTTGACTCCCTTGTAGAGTGTGGAAGGTGAAAATGTTTTTCATTGCACAACTTTAAGCACACTAGACGTGAACTTTTTTCTTCTTCAGATTTTCGAGGGGTGGTGCGTTTTGGGGTCGTGACCAATAGGCAGGTGGCAGAGGCCATCTCCGTCACTGAGGATGAGACGGTCTACCTCCACAGAAGATTCAACGCTTCCTTGGTAAATGGTATCGTCAGGCTGCAATAGACCAATTATTTGTTTACAAACATTGAGACTGGATGCACGGGTGACTGTTTCAATGTAATCAATTCGCATCAGATCCCCAAACCTGATGTTTTGGGGAGCACTAGTTTCAGTCCATTAAACCCTCTTCAGTGTTTGCTAGTGAGGCGCACCCTAGCGAGACATATACTTCATCGCGCAACAGTATTGCACACCAAGACGGCTAGTCTCAGCCGTGCACGTGACGCGCGACACCTTCACTGGACGGAGCCTAAATTAGGCTTGATGGGCTGCAGCTGCGCATGCACGAACATCTCTGCTGCCGTGATCATAGGGCGCTCCCTCCAATCTGATGATAGAGACTGTACTGTAGGTGTGGCATTTGCATGCATACTGGTGCTTATCAGTGTGACGTTGTTTGTTAATGCGCCATATGGAAACATAAAAGCGTTAGTTGCATGTTCAGTAGTACTAGAAAAGAAAAAAATATATATAGCATTTGTCCTAGCCTCGATGACCCTGAAGGCTTATGCAAAGGCTACAATGTCATTTAGATAGCATGTTATGCCGACAGATGCCAGGTAATTGTTGACCTGGAATCCTATAGTGTGTACAGTATGTACACTTAATAGATCTTTTTGATATTCTACTGTTAGACTGATCCTAGATTGCACTATTTCTATGCATTTGATGTATTACCTTGTGTTGACCTTGCTTACTGTAAATCGCTCTGGATCTGTTAAATGCCTAAATTGTATATACCTGTACACTATATATTTTTTATTTCTCAGATTTTCCCTCGCTGGGAACGCAACTTCACCTCAGAGGGAATCAGTAGCTGGGTGTTTGAAAACAGAGAGACCATCCTCCACTGGCTGCAGCCACCAGGAACAAAGTCGCACCTCCTGGAGCAGGAACTAACCAAAGGCCCTGCACTGCTGCTGTTTCTACCACACAATCCACTTGGGTCCAAACCCGACCCGACAATGACGCAGGTCAGTGAAGATCTTTGACTGCAGCACGTGATAATTTGACAAATGTGCTGCTAGCTTTAAAATAGAGTATTTTACCATACCTTTTAAAAAAAATGTGCAGTAAGTGATAAAAACTTGGCACTTCCATGCTTTCCTCTGCACTTTGTTCCCCCTCATTTCATAGATTGCCGACATCGCTGTTCGTTATCATTCCTGTTTCGAGTCCTACCACTACAGTGTGGACAGCGGCGGTGCCTCTATGTGCTGCCGGTCAGTGCTTCTTCCTCGCTCCAGCACCGGCGTGTGTGAGCTGTGCCTTGTCTTGTCCCGGCCTGGCGCGGCCCACCCAGAGACACGCTGCTCTTTCCCGTCGGCGGCTCAGGAAGGAAACATGTTTCATTCTTACCTCAGAAGCTGCTGTCTCCACCGACCACCTGCCTCCATGTCTCCAATCACTGCAGCTTCAGTTGCCTGTAGCAACTTCCTAATTAGCTACTACAGCCTATTTGGGCTATACAGTGCCTGCTGCAGAAGGATACAACCTCAACTCAATGACACTCCCTCACAAGTCAAAGAAGGGCTACACTCTCAGGGACAACCCCTTGCACCACCTCGCTCCTCCACACTTCTATCTGTTCCGTACCGGGAAGGGGGTGGAGTCACAGGGCTGCGGTGTCGAACCAATAAAACACTACGGTTCTTTTTGCTTGATGTTGACTTGAACTGGCCTCTGGCCATGCGCCTCGGCGCACCGAGCAACAGAAATGCTTCCCAACATGCGGAGCGAGATAAGGAGAGCAGTGACTGGTCGTTTGCCACCATTGTAAACCTTAAGGACGAGGTACATTATGTTCTCCACCAGAATCCAGCCGCCACGCTCAGAGAGTCCCTGGGTAAGAATGGGAGGCAGTTTTTAGGTTTTGTAGATTCTGCAAAATGCATCATTCAGTGAAATTAGGCATTGGTAATTTTAGTGCATGAAGGGAAATCATGACGAGTTTAACCCCATGAACGCTAGCACCCCTATTCTGGAGCAAACATTCAGAGAAAATAGCAGATCTATAAGCTTGTGAGCTTGTAGACGGGATATGTTCGGCAAAGAGATTTGATTGATTGTTGAGGGGAAAAGGGAGGGGGACTAGTACTCCAGTAGTATATAGATTTCAACTTCAAGTGCTTAATAGAAAACATTCTCTAGCGTTATTCCTAACTAGAATGTTATGCAACATGTCACTGCCACTTGAGATACTCCTACTTACGTGTGCGTGTGTGCGTGTGCGTGTGCGTGTGTGTGTTACAGAGGCCTTTATCTGGAACTTCAGTGTTCCATACAGCCCCTTGCAGAGACACCTGGTGGGACAGGGGGATGACGGCAAGGAGGCGGACGTCAGGCCTCTCATCACAGAACTCACCACCACTACATTCATCCCCTCTGTCATGGAACTGGACAAGGTAAAATGTCAACTGTCTGCACATTGTGCTTTGCCGAGCTCAACTGTGTTCTGGTTTGGCATGTCATTGTAGGTCATGTTTAGCTTGTATATCGGCTATTTTCGCCTCACGACACCGTAATAAGACAAGCAATACTTCTGATTTAAGAGGTTCATTGCGTGTGTTTGTGTGCGTCCCACTAGTTAAAAATGCAACAATTTGGTGTTGAGAGAGCAGAAGTGGAGAGGAACAGGAAGTGGGCGGACCAATACTGTATGAGAAAATCAACATGTTGGATACTGATGATGATAAAAAAATCACACCCGTGCGAAGTGAGTGGTGCAACTCCGTGTGGGGGGCCCCGGAAGTTCCAGACCCACAGGAACGTGCCCAGGGTGCCGGCCCTGTTCCGGCAGGCCGCCCCGCGTCCGAAACAGTCCAGAAATGACATGTGTGGGGGGGGGGGGGGGGTCCCCGGAACATCCAGACCCCGAGGAACGCGCTCAGGGGGCCGGCCCGGTTCCGTCCAGCCGCCCTGCGTACGGAATGGGGGAGAAATTACAGTTGCTGTGTGGGAGTCCCCAGGAGGTCCCTCTACTGCACTGTACTGTACCTGTTACTGTACTGTCACCCGAAATTGTGTGTGTGTGTGTGTGTGTGTGTGTGTGTGTGTGTGTGTGTGTGTGTGTGTGTGTGTGTGTGTGTGTGTGTGTGTGTGTGTGTGTGTGTGTGTGTGTGTGTGTGTGTGTGTGTGTGTGTGTGTGTGTGTGTGTGTGTGTGTGTGTGTGTGTGTGTGTGTGTGTGTGTGTGTGTGTGTGTGTGTGTGTGTGTGTGTGCAGGGACACACAGCTGTCTATAGGAGTGGTTGCACCACTCAAAAGAAACATCTGTGCACATTTGGCTATAGATTTCTACCAGTAGGGGCACCATTGAGCCACATCTAGGGCATGAAAAATCATTTGGCATAACATAACTGGTAAAATTACGTATGACCAGGAAGTAATTTAATTGGTGTGTTGTCCCCATTCAAGGATGTGCTACTCTTCTACTATACCCAATGGTGTGGATTCTGCTCTGCGCTCAACCACATCATCATTCAGTTGGCCAGATTATTCCAGGGCAACAGTACTGTCACAATTGCCAGGTAGGGCATGTTTGTTATTTGTGTGTAAGATTGTTGATGGATTTGTTTCTATGCATTTCTGTGACTGAGAAATGTTGTTGTGAGGGTCTGTTGTCATTGTATTTCTTATCGCAATGCTGGTTATGTAATGAAATGCAATCAACGACTACTCCTTTTTAATATTTTAATGTGCTGTCACTTTTTTCAGGGTGAATGTTGCCCGTAATGACCTTCCATGGGAGTTTATGGTGGATCACGTTCCCTCCATTCTCATCTTTCCTAGATTCAGGTGAATCAATTGTTTTATTTTGTATTTGTTTCACTGTAATATATTGTTGTCAGTACATGTGTGGGTGATGAAAAGCTAGTGATCATTCTCATAGGTGTAAATGGTAACACATCCCTATGTTCTCCCACTCTCCAAGGAAACATCAGAGCGTGAAATTCCCCCATGACACGCCCATCACACTACCTAACTTGTTACACTTCATCCTGAAGCACTCGGGCCCCACCCACCACGCGGACGGCGCAACGAATGCTTCCAGTGAGGGGGGCGAACCGGGGCGCAGCGCCCTCCTCCGATCAGAGTTCCTGGCGCTCCAAGGCGAGGTCCAAGCGCTGCATCTCGCTCGCGAGCGTCTCTCCCAACAGCTGGCTCAGCTTTGGCACGACAACCGGCAGCTGACCCTCGACGCGCGCTCGTTGGAGGCCCAGAACGCGGCGCTGCAGCACGAGAGGCAAACCTTGGAGGAGCAGCACCGAGAGAAGAGCCGTCAGCTCGGGGAGGCGGTGAGGAGACTGCAAGAGCTGGCGGACACCTCTGAGAGCCTGTTGAATGAGAACATCCTGCTCAGGGTTCTACTGAGGGCGCTGAAGGACAGGACCGAGGCCATGGGGGAGGAGGTTGAAGGGAAGGAGGGAGAACAGAAGAGAAGCCATATGGCCTCGTGACCAGCAGTCTGCAGAAAATCTTTAGAGCATAAATGAGGGTAGCCTATGGGAAATTATGAAGATAATCCTTTGGAGGGTAGAGATGAATGATTAAACGTGTTGAGGTGTGGCGAACGACACAAACTCGACACAAGCCGAGGAACAAAGAGACCTCATAGCAGGCAAGGCAGTTATTGTCATGTTTGCAGAACTGACAATGCTACAGAGGAAATATTTAATGGAAGGGGGAGAAATGCAACAGGAACTGTCCCCAAGATCATGAGAGAAACATGTGGGTGGAATGGGTTTAGGACGGGCTTTAAGGAACAAGGGGTTTAGTATTAAATAAAACTCAAATAAAAAGGAGGCTGCTGTCCAGGCTTAGAATTTAGAACAGCTGTTTTGGAATACTTGTGCCAACTGTCCAGTCAAAGGGCTCTGAATAGGAATACTTGGTGAATCACAAGACCAGCGAGTGGCCGGTGAGTGTGCGACCATCGTTGTTATTGCTCCAACAGAGACTGCACTTAACTTTCATATTGTCCTGAAAGTATGCATTCATCGACTACCCTACAAGCTTAGGGCAGGTGCACATGATTTCTGTCCTCAATCCTGTGTTTTTAGATTGATGTATGATAGGACGTAGGTGTATGGATAAAGGATAATGAATGAAGCTGAGTTATATTTGATAATACAAATAAACATGCAGCACCTGTCCCTGACGTATAGGTGGGCCTTTGAAGACTTGAACTGATTAGAGACATTTTTTCGAAGGAGATAATCGTTTCCTAGAGAATGCTTTTGTTTTGTTGTTAAATTAATCTATTTTTACATCTAAAAATCACTAATCACCGTTTTTATGGAATATTCAGGTATAAGATGCTGCAATTGTTTACATGTGAAATTTTGCACTTGTTTTTACTGATTAAAAACATGCAATTTGATCTTATGTTTCTCCTGAGTTTTGTGAATGTTGACATCAATGTATGTTTTACTGACTAGTGACTACTTGATTTTGTTTTGTAAATCTTTCCATTTGTATCTCAAACTGAGATACAAATGGAAATATTGCAAGATTTCAAATCCAATCTACAGATCATATCAACCATCAGCATTTGAGCCACGGACCACCATTTGATGATTTACAGTAGCGTCTCAGAACCAAAACTTAGTATATTTTGTTATTGTTAGATAAGATTATATCCACATTTCGATGCTGCTTTTGGAAGGGACTGTCTTGGGACCAAAACTTACAAGAATATATTATGAACCAGAACCACTTAAAGGGGAATACCACTCATTTTCAACAATTTGTCATTAATATACCTTAGAGCTGGAAATAATAAGTCCTTCCTTAATTTCATTCCTAGCAGTGATAAATGTGACGGCTGAAATCAATCTGGCACGCCCCATGAAATCAAGCCTCGCCCTTACATGAACAACTGCAATACAACCAAACAACGTATGGAAATCATAGATACAAAAGCCAATAAAAAAGTTTCCCCCGCTTGCCTTGCTGCTCAGCGATTTTAATTGCTTGTATGTAAAGTTGGAAATATCTCTTTTTCTTTTTTGTATGTATTATGTATACATACAGTTTTATATTAACATTTTAGGAGTGAATACATATGTTTAGATGCCTGTGACACTGACGTAACTCGAGAACCGTTTGACTCACCGACTTCACATTCGACACACGCGATCCACACCCCCGCAGGGAGTGCAGTGCCCGGTATAGAGTCGGACCCACGTGTGTAATTTCCAGCCTCTGCCTCAATCAGCCAATTGAAGCTCAACCAATCAGGCTCTGCCAGTGGGCCGAATTGATCATATATATATATAATATATATAAGAAAGCTAGATGACTCGCCCGCGCTGCTGGCCAATGGAGAGCGACGTCGTTACGTGGCGGCCATCTTACATCGGGCAGCATAACATTGTGTCTATGGGCAATGTACTTTTAAATAACCATAACTTTCTCAATTCACAACCGATTTTCTAATGGTTTGGTTTGTTATAAACGTTAGAGACGTCCGCATATGCTTTTATATGACGTTCATATAAAAGAATAACATTAAGCAGATAAGCATCCTGAATCATAGGCTATAGCCACGTTAACGTTTGTAATAAACCAACCCGTTTGTAAATCTGTCAAGATTTGAGCGAGTTATGACTATTTTTGTTTGAGCTGCCATAGAACATACTAACTGTACTGTAGGCGATATTTGTTTTCATAGGCGACCATTTCCAAACTCGTAGCCCCGAGGCAAGATGGCCGCCGGGTGAACTACGTCACAGACTCCGCCTTGAGCCATCTAGCCTTTATATGTCTATGGAATTGATTGCCAAGTACACAGTGTCTTCAGACACAGGCACACAGGCACATACACAGATCTCCATGTGGGACACCGGCTGACAGTTTATGACAACGTATATCATTAGGTTCCCAAGTTGCATCGTTCCCAAGTAGGCCGCACGACCGACTGTGACGGGCACGTACAGGTCTAGTATATACAAACACATTTATATTTATAACACATTTGGTGTGTACACAGCTTTGTGCACTGTTCGGTTGGCCAAGTCATATAGGGAGTATGAAATGTGGAGTATGCGGAAGTGGCGTTTACGCCTGTACTCCTCCCAGGCATGGGGGGAGTATATGTTTTGCACTCTGTCTGTGTGTGTGTCCATTTGTCTGTGCAGGGACGGCTCCAGGGGGGGCTAAGCCCCTGGCTTAACTAAGCCCCCCCTCAAAACAAGCTCAATTGACTGACTTCTATGTAAACCAAGATTCATTGGTCCCCCCTCTAAATAGCCAGCCCCCCCATAGCACCCCCAGTCACAATTTTCTGGAGCCGTCTGTGTACAGCTAATCTCCGGCACCGTTGGCCAACTTGGCCCGTTTGATGCCAAACTGTACACACACATTCCTAGGAACCTCTGCCCCAAATTTTTCACATCTGCCTTTTATAGTCCTGTCAGGAGGCCGACTTTTGTAAAACACATTTTTGATAAATAACTCCTTCAGATTCTGTCCAAAAATCCTGCAAATCAGTACACATGTACAGTATCTTTATAGTGATGTGATCAAGATGGATTCATATTCCATCCTAATTGGCTATTGGCTTCCAAAGTTTGCAGGATTGGCCAATTGGTTTTGAACAAAATGCCTCAAATCATAAACGCAGAGTGCAATTTGCGTGAAATTTTGCATGCACATTCCTACTAGGGAGGAATAAATCCCATCATTTTCACATTGGCCTGTTATAGCGCCACCAGCAGGTGGACTTTTTCTGAACAAAATGCCCCAAATCAGACTAGTCATTGGTTAGACATGGGTTAAGGTTATGGGTTAAGGTTAGGTTTAGGTGTGCTGCCCCGTGGGAGGTTAGGTTTAGGGTGAGGGTTTGAGATAGGTTGTAGTTGTAGGACTAATGACTGGTCTAACCAATGACTAGTCTAAACCAAAAACTGTCTAAACTAAGTACTGCACCCCACAAATCATGACTTTGAAGTTTGAATGTCGAATTGCCATCACAGGCGAAAGACGAAATGGCACCCTTTTCACATTGGCACCACCAGGAGGCCACAAAAACCTACCTGACCTGCTGGAGACCTGTGCTCCAAGGGAGCACTTTTTCTAGTTTAAAATAAAATTGTACATGGCTTGCCCTAAAATGTGTATGCTTTTTCTTTAGTCAGTTATAAAAAAAACCTGTGACTTTTTATAAATGTTACTACAGCCATGGCAAACTTCAATAAAACAAACTTCAGAAAACAACAAAAACGATTAGGGGGGCCTGGTAGCTCAAGGTAGTTTACCAACCACATGATGTGTGTTGCCTTCATGGGTTTGAATAATCCAAGGTCCAAGCACAGAAGATGAGGAAGATGGTGATGAAGACACAGAAAAAAACATAATTTGGCTGTTTAATTCACAACCCTACATGTAGTGAAACATTACATTTGTCACAAAATTATGAATTCATGCGTTGGAGGCTTTGGTGGTCGTAATGTCCAAGAATATCTTTTGCCAAGAAATTATAACTGATAGAAGCCTTGAAATAACAAATAGTAGCATACAGTAGATGAACAAAATAGGCAATTTCAATACAATATTAAAAAAGGAAAAACTTGAGGAAGGACTGGTTATCTTATCTACCAAAATGTTCCTTTTAAAGAAAGAGGTGATTCAGTGTATGATACGTTTTTATCACTTTCTTGGATGTACTTTGCAGGTCCTGGTATTCCCTGTACCACAGAAGAGAGTAATGCAGTTTGGTGCATTTTGCTCTCTCAACTTCCCTTATAATTACAAACAATATCTGCCATAATCTACTGATTTAAACACAATGCTAATCTAAGAAGGTAAGTGGGTTAAATTATGAAATGACTTTCAGAATATGAAAACATGCTTGTATAAATTGCTATATGGTTGGAACATTTGAAACAGATGGCAAAAAAAGAATGGGTATACATAATGGCATACATAGCATCACCCATAGCTTTGTATATTCCTGTTTTGAAGCAGCAGAGAGATCGACAAGTGACAGTCACCATCTTTGATAGGGAGGTCGCCATCATGGATCTTTGCAGCCAAGCCAAGTGTCCATATTTAGATAAGCTGGTGGGGGGTATACACACTATGCCAGTATGCCTCCATCCTGATAGTTTATTATCATTCATTCCTGTCAATGATATGGTAGCCACTACCGCCCTAAAGCATACTATATTGTCTATTTTACTCTAAATGGGACCATCATTTACAAACACTATGCTTTGGTGAAGAAGATAAGTAGGCCTATTTAGAACATTTTCAGAAAGAAAATGTTTATTGAGGTAATACATTATATGAGAAGTACAATTATCTTCCCATAAACTTCTATACAATCACACTTCTGAGCAATCAGTGGAGCATATCCCCTGTTGGAAATTAAATAGTATAGGCCAACAGGTTTAAGACTGATGTTGGCTTCATTTGTCAGACTGGAAGCCTCCGCTTGTTTTGACCTCTATGCACCTGCACCATGGGAGATGTGAATTTCCGCACACTTTCTTACAAAATCACACCCAGACTGTGGTATTTTTGTCTGTTTAAACGTAAAACGCTTACAGCAGTCAAAATGTTGAAAATTCAAGAAAAAACTAGTCAACAAACAGTTTGTGTGTATTGTGAAATATGTTGGTGATATTTGATCGAAGACTGAGCAAAGAAATGGTTTACAGTTGTACTGTACAATATATAATTAAAAAACATATAATCTCAAAATTGTAGGGAATAAAGATCCACTCTTTTCCAGTTTAGTCCAGAACTCCAGATATGCCATTTGCACGTTTTTTTGGTCATTTGGAACTGTAACTGTTCCAGTTCATGGGACAGAGATCCTGCAGAAGAATAATCCTAACAAATGTATACAAGCAATTGACCAGACCAGTTGTAGAATGTGGAAAGGTTATCATTTGTGGCGGACCCTGGTGGCAGAATATCCCAGGACTGGGCCTAGACTGGACCTATTTGGCATCCCAACAGGTGCATCAAGACTACCAGACTGGTATAGATACTATTGAGCAAAGAATAATAAACATACCTGTATTGCTGCTTTAATAGAACTTGGAAAAGATGACTGGAGCGACATGTTGCTTAAGGTCATCACCTCTCTCCCAGACTCAATGATTGCTCAATCGATGACACCAGGCTGACGAATCTTCCACTCCACATTGAAGCCCTTTGAGTTGTTAGGATCAGGACCACGGGGCTGTCTCACAATAACGAGGCGGGGACCGTTGGCATTGTCCAGGGTGGTGCTCTTGACTCGATTCACCAGCCGATCAGGACGCGGGGTCGCCACCAGCCGATCGGGACGTGGGTTCGCACATGGCCGATCTGGATGTAGGGTTGCCACCAGCTTCACTCTGTTGTCTTCATATGCAACCACTCCCTCCTCAGCGTCCTTTTCCTTTCCCTTGCTGGGACTAGCATTCTTGGTGGAGGCTGCGGCCACTTCCTTCTCCGCTGCACCTGCAGAGCAGTCCTCTGACTGTGTGTGAAAAGACACAGTTCCCTTAGGCAGCTTCTTGATGCGCACTGCGTGGTTCCTTTGAGCGGACATAGTGTCGGGTACGACGGTGAACTCCACTTCATCTGAGATGTGCAGCTGACTGTCTTCCAGGACCTGGCTAAAGTGAAAGAACATCCTGGCATCCCGATTCACGCATGTGACAAAACCAAAGCCTTCTCGCATAGCGGCGACCACACCCATTTCACGACTTTCCTTGGTGAAGCTGAAGGTGTCAGGGAGGATTTCAATGTTGGTGGCTCTCTCCAACTTGTCTCTGCGGTCGATGGAAATGTTGAACTGGACATGGTCACCTTCCAGGAGGGTCACCTTGGACATCGTGTCTCTCTGCCCGAACTGCAGGTCCTTGTCAGTGGAGACAATTCTGGCAGTGATGCGGCCTGGTAGTGGGTCGTTCTGGTTCTTGCTCAGAACTTTGGGGATAACCTTTGTGACAATGCCCTCAAACTGCTTGTCGCTGACGTCGTCAAACACTACTGTTCCCTGGGGGAGCAGCCGCACGTCAATGGCCACCTCTTTACCCTGTCTTTCTTCGATGGTGAACTCCACATCATCTCCCTCCTGCAAAGTCTCCAGATCACCTTTGAATTCACTGTAATGAAAGAATATTTCCTTAACGACGTCTGCCCTCTGGATAAACCCAAAGGCATCCTTGGTGGCAACCACCACACCCTGGCACCCCATTTGCTTCTTCTTCGCCAGGTAATTGTTAACAATGATCTGTTTGATGGTCTCCATGTTGAAAGCTGACTTTGAGAACTGTAAGTCAGAGTATGAATTGTCCAGGTAGCGGTTCGTACAATGTTCGTTAAAAATTATCGTGCGTTTCTCTTTTCTTTTCCTTTTCTTTTTTCATGCAAAAACATCAGACCACACAGGCCTAAATACAGTGGAAGGCTGTAGCTTGTTTTTGTTTTTAAAATTAGTTTTAAGTATTTTTGGGAACAAACATTTGAATCTGTGTGGTGCGCTTGAAGTATAGTGGTTCACCACCAGACTTATATAGGTATGCACAGCTGCAGGCTTATATTGATGATGTATGCCTTCCCATATATGGTGTTTTGCGCTACGTTAACATTCTGCAGAAATAGCGGATCTACAAGCTCACATGCATTGCATCGCGTCTGCATGGTGTCGAGGTAAAAACGTAGGGGACCAAGTAGCCTATATTTAAGTGGTTATAATTAATTAGCACTTAAAAAGATCCCTGGCTAATAATGACAAATATGCCTTAATACATTTTAATTGCCTTAAACTAAAATAAAAAAATAAAAACACCTTAAATATTTTATTTATCATCAACTTGCAATAGGATTTGACCCTATTGAGTGAAAGATATGGGGGGTCAGATCAACATGTCAGAACAGGTCAGCTCCATATATTATGGAGATCTAAGGGTACAAGCGGGGGCAGTGTCTTGAGTGTACAGGGTTTGATGAGGGCCCAGGTAGGGCCGGGCCTTAATTTTCAGGCCTGTTGAGAACTCTAGTTTTCGCCGGCTGCACTAATAACTTTGGGGCGGGCCCGTCTAGAGTTTGAATGGACAGGTATCAGTCAAACGGGAGAGATCGAGTTGCTGGCCGGCTCCTATATGCAGATCTATAGACGATGATCCAGTGAGGTCAGTGTTGTGATCTTCATATATGGAGATGGCCATATATGGTGGCGTGACGTGTCACGAGACGTGATGTCACGAGGCATGTCCATATATGGAGGCGTGATGTCATGAGGCGTGACCATATATGGAGGCATGACCGCCCAACCAAGTAATAGTAAACTGCGATCTACTGTCGCAATTCAGCGAAAATAAAGTAACACAAGAATGAAAGCATGTATTTTCTAATCTGTTGGGTACTGGTCAGATGAAATTCTATGGAATCTTCTGAACATCGTAGACACTCAGTGGGTGCAGGTTATTATAGGAGCATTTGGAAGTGGGCAAGGCAATAAGGCATCATCAAAGATTCAAAGTATCTGATCAGCTTTCAGAATAGGTCAACCTGGACAGTCACTATCAGACAGAGTTACAAAAACTCCGTTCACTTATATGGGGCCAGTCCAATGGCGTTGTTGTGGGTATCAGATCTTCTCCACAGCGGCTCTTCTACATAGACTTAAAACTAGGCTCCAGACTTCCCAAAACAAACTGGTCAGGCTCCTACTCACCCCCCGAACCCACCTCACCCCTGCCCACTTTGACAGACTGGGATGGCTTAGGGTCAACGACAGAGTACAGCATCTTGCAATGGGTCTGGTCCACAAGATTCGATACTCCACCAAGATACCCATGTACCTGTCTAGATACTTCCTTAATGTTAACGAAGTCCACACCCACAACACCAGAGGAAGTGCAACGAACCATGTACAACCCAGATTCGGCACAAACAAGGGACTAAATTATTTTCGCTCCTATGCCACCAAAATGTGGAACGCCCTACCAACAGTCATTAAGACATGCGAATCCCTTGACTCCTTCAAAAGCGCTCTCAAAGGGCACCTACGGACGGCTGCAATTCGAAACTGGCCCCAGTAAAAATCTGAATCCCCCCCCCCCTTTTTTCCCCTCACTGTATATGTTTCTTTTCCCTTTTTACCTCTATGATGAATTCCTGTTCTGTTCTTTGACTATATAGAAGTGTCTATTTGTACGTCTCTAAATGTTTTGATGAATTGAACATGATGGACCCTCTTGTAAACAAGTGTAATGCTTAATTGGGTCGTCCACTCACAGTTAACAGTCTTTGTATTGAGTTTGTGCTTGAAATGTACTGTAATTCTGCAAACTGTTAATAAATATTTCAATCAATCAAAAAAACTTCTATTGAAAATGGGGACAACAAATTGGGACAAGTCCTGGACCGGAAGTAGGCAGAAATGCATTGGCAACAGCCAACAGCCCAGCTTTAACGATCTTATTCTTAAATCCCTTTGTTTTAGATTGTTTTGTAGTAAACGTACAACATAAACATTACAGAGACTTTAGTTGTTATTGTACAATACTTTAAAACAGTTGGCATGTTGCACACATGCCTAAAATTGCTCTTATTTACGCCGCCCTCGTTGAAAACAATGTATTTCAAACTCCTGCAGCTTGTCCCCCTTTCAGGCTGCATGAACAGCGCTCGCCTCGAGCGCTCGGTTTCTGCCCCCTCAATATCATAACTCTTCTATTAGATGGCTCTGGACACTATGTAAGCATATGTATAGAGAGTGGTATAAATATTATATATGACTGTAGTCGAGTCAGGTATAAAGTTATGTAGGAGTTAACCATGTAGTAACTAAATCCAGAGTGTGGCAGTAATGCAACACAAAGGACGCAGGCTGCCGTTAAACCGCAAAGAAGAAAAATAAGTGGCCCAGCCCAGAAGAAGAAGATAAAGCCAAATTATGCTTCGCCGCAAGGCGGTGTGTTTTGCGCCGAAATTAGCAGACCTGCAAGCTCACAACGCGTCCCGTTAACGTCGCGTTGTGAGCTTGTAGATCTGCTACTTTCAGCGCAAGACACCGCCGTGCGACGAAATGGAGTCATAGCCATTACTATTACGCACTACTAGCCTACCAGACCAGTCAGTACTTTCTTGCTCTGCTTCATATCCAACATAAAACTTAATTTAACGTATTCGTACTTTGCTTCTTGTGGGTTATTAATGGTACAACAAAGAGCCATCGAACACGCGGCAACCGTTACAAATGCTTGAGGTAGTAGACCGTATTCAAGTTCTGTCAAGATAGCTGCACGTCGACTACATTAACGTTCATATTATTATTGCATACATTGCAGCTAGTTGTAAATAAAGCTAACTAGCGACTGCAGATTTACCAAACTATTAGAGAAAAGTGTTTAGCGATAACATTGACTTAATTTGCTCTGCTTAAGTTAACGTTATAATTGCTTTATTGTGTGAATAACGGATTTTATATCAAATGTATTAATGCCACATAATTGGTTAGCTAACGTTAGCTAAATAGCTAATGTGTTGTCCTAAACCTATAACCAGTGCTGGCTGCATTCAAGAGAGAACTCTGAATGTTGTTTAAAGCCTCCCATAGATTTTGACCATGAATGTAGTCTTTTAAAGATCTTTCCGAAATGTTGTCAACAAATCTGGTAGTGAATGGGAGGCTATATGGTTTTATAGTTAAATAGGGACTTAATTAGACCCTGTTTAACGAAACGAAACTAGTCTGTTTAGTTTCGTTTCGTTTTTTCGTTTTTTTCCTCATGTTTTAATAGTAAGACCTTGTAAACTATGGTCTTAATATTGACATAGATTCTTAAATAGTTTAATATGATAGATGGTTATAATAACCATATTAAAGGGGTATTTCACTTTGAAAGACTTCTTGACATGTTAACATCTACCCAGGGTTTGTGTGCACCCAGTCCAGTTTTTAAGTTGCTTGATTCAATATTTGTTATTAATATTGTCACTATGACAAACTCACAAACTCCACTTTCTTTCTAATGCGTGATATCCTTTAAAATTGATTAATATAATATAAATATTAAAGTGAAATACCTCTTTAAAATAGCCACACTTTTTTTTGCTTCATTGTTTGTCCTTTTATTTTCCCTCAAACTGTCCAGGTTAGAGCTCTACTTGTGCTTCAAATGAAGACGAGGCAATTTCAAAGCTGCATGTCAACACAACTGCCCAGCGGACACTAAAGCGTAGTGACTGAATGTTCAAACTGTGGAGAAAATCTTTGACTTTGAGGAAGTGCATAGCCTGTGCAGACAGTCTAAAGTCCCATGTATGTCAATGTTTTCAGGAATCAGGAGGCCTGCAGCCATTTAGTCACCCTCTCTGTTAACTGGTCTATTCTAATAGATGTACCTACAGGAGAGCCACATACTTGTGTAACACCCGGGAATCGAACCCTGGTCTCCTGTGTGGAAAGCCAACTTCTTATCCACTAGCCTAGGGGAATTCCCTCTTGGCCAGGGGACATTGGGTTTTGGTCATCAGGCAGAGGCTTTGAGGTACTATTGCTACAGTAACTTATATACTCTGGAGACATACTCCTGCATTCTTAGTGGAGCTTCTCCCAACCCGGTAGACGTGACTGTAAATCCCCTCATAAACAGTAAACACTGAAGAAAAACTCATGCTATGCCTGTGAGAACACCATCGTCCAGAAAGAGAACATGAAAGCCCATGAAAGGTCAAATGCAGGCGAGCAGTACCAATGTTCTGACTATGGCAAAGACTTCTCTGCGAGGGCTAACCTAATGGCTGACCCACAGCCCCACCCAGAGTGCTGTGCTCAGGACCAGAATGCAGGCGATGAGCAAAGTACAACTTTGCATGAAGAACCTGAGGATCAAAATGGAAAGATGGCATCTGGTCACCGAGTAGGTCAACATGAAATTACTACTGTACTACATTATGAGGATTCTATATTAATTTAAAATCAGCTTCTATATTTCCTTTATGGTAGTGGTTCTTTAACCAGTTCACAATTGTGGCTCCAATGTTTTGACCCCTGAACCCACAGACCTTGTTGTGTCAACTAGAAACAATGTGAGCTTCAATCACTTTTATTGGTTCAGGAATGAACTTTGTTTTGAAAACAGATGAAAACTAGAAAAATTTGCTCCTCGGAGCACAGGTCTCCACCAGGCCAGTTAGTAGAAGTCAATCTTAGGCAATCAGGATGAAATTTGAAAAATTCCGTCTTGATGACATGAGTAGAGATGTGTGCCGCATTTCAAAATCTATAGGAGTAACAGCAAAGAATGTGTTTAACAAAAAACGACCTCCTGGCAACAGGCTGATGCAAAATCTTTGGGGAAAACGTTCTGCTCTGGCCTCCAGGAAGTGTTTCACGTCGATCTGGCCAACGGTACCGGAGATTAGCTGTACACAGAGGGATGGACACACACACACACACACACACACACACACGGACAGGGGCCTTCGGCCTGGCGGAGACAATACATTTGTCTTAGAATGCAGAATATTAGGGTACTAAACACTGTTATTTTGTGATACGCTACCATTATGCATTTATAACCATTCCCATGATAGCTTTCTAAAAAAAGTTATGAATTAGCCAGTGGTGGAGTCCTGAATAGGCTCTGTGCATGTTCCCTTTCCCAGAGGGTGGCATTCTCGTTCCACAAATGTTGCTATCCAAACATCACGCATACAGTATCAGTTCATTATCTCTATTATTTAGTCATGCCATATTAGCCTGATTGCCTAAGATACTACCTGGCCTGGTGGAGACCTGTGCTACTGTGATATTGGTCCCATTATTGCTACATTGATGGTGTAACAGGCATCCTTTTGCTTGGCACTCCAAAAACACCAAAATGTAGATTTGAAGCTATATCTCTTTCAACAGCAACAGGGCTGGACTGGTCCCTAATACACCACTTTTACCAAAATACATCCTACCATGTTCTGATATTTACCGTAATGAAGACGTTTTTTGGACCACTGGCCCGGCCATTCACACACCGGGCATATGCCCGCTGTGTCAAAAGGCCAGCCCACCACTGAACAGCAAAATCTGCATGTGAAATTATGTTTTTATTTTCCCTTTTTTAAACAAAGCCTGATTGGGTTGATGTAATCTTCAACTATAAATGTAAACCACAGTCATTGCAGTTTATTTCCAACAAATGCTGAACCTGGTGTTTGATACCAACTTCTTATGCAATTAGGGTTCTGGCGAATTAAAACGGATGATTCCTCAAGATGTGAAGATTGTGCCAGAAAATGTGAAGGATGAAACACTCCACCTGACTGTCAAGCTGCAACAGGAAGAGGAGCAGCAAGAGGAGACAGAAGAAGTCATTTTGATCAACTCTGATGGTGAAACGGTTGATTGGGATCCTAGTAAGTAGGAAAAACATCAAAACACTGCATATTCAAATTTTCATTTGAATATGCATTCAAATATGCAATATTCATCAAAGTGGGCCAAGAAATTATTTTGGAGGAATTTCGGATGGCTGGCCATTCTGTGATGATAGCCACAAACGCTTGATTTTGTCAAAACTGCCATAAATCAGCAAAACTTATTTCAAATGAGATTTTTTTCACAGCAAATGTGAAATGTGAAAACTACTTAGAAAGGGAGAAAGATTCTTCAAACATATAATGTCCAAATTACCATGTTTTTGCCAGGGTAGGCCTAAGCACTATTTATATTTTACATTGACAGAAAACTTGGAAATAACATAATATAAAATATCAGATCATGTTATGGCCCACGCCATAAACATTGTCCTTCTTTCACTCCAGAATGGGTTTGTGTATTTCAGAATCAGAAACGAAATGTATGGCCAAATGTATCTACCTTAGAATCTATACTAAAAGAATGCAGAACTATATAGCCCGCAAAGTCAAAAACTAGGCCTAAGTGGTAGGTACACTACACAGCATTTTGTAAGACTTCTGTATTTCATGTCAGTACTGTCTGTGAAGTATCTCATTCTCTGCATTACTTTATTTTGATAGGCTGCTGTGATAACACAGAAGATGCTCAAACAACACAAACCACTACTAGCAAGGTAACACCTTTTTTAAATGCTTTTTTAAATGATAGCCCAAAGGGGAATTCCACTCATGTTCAACATTTTACTATGTCATTAATATACCTTAGAGCTGTTGTGTGGAAATAATAAAGAAAACTCCCTCCAGACCTAGGTTCAAGGAAACACAGATTGGGGGGACTTTTTTATTATTTCCACACAACAGCTCTAAGGTATATTAATGACTGTAAATGAGAGAGACTGAAAATGTTGAAAATGAGTGGAATTCCCCTTAAGTAATTCTTCAAATGAAAGTAGTACTTTGACTAAACTTTCTCACTCCGATGTTATCACTTTAACTCTGCAGTTATTAATTCTCTGGGTAAGGCCCAGCCCCCCGTCCCCCCCGTGTGGCTGTTGTGATGCAATAAGATATGTGGTATATGTGATAATTTTTGACTCCAGGGTGACAGCATTCCCTCAGTGTCTTATCTGGAATGTGCTTTCCAGAGGGTGAGCAGCAGTCCAACCCTCATGATGGAAGTCACAACTGAGGGTGAAACGGCAGAGGGAGGAGAGAAAGAAGAGCGAGTAGTAAAGATAACAGTCTCTCCAAAATACCATGGTAAATTAAGTCACGATAGCAGTGGTTAGAATTAACACTTGTTAGGTCTAAATAACACTTTGTTGTGTAAAGCTGGCCGTGGCTCACCAAAAACAACAGATTTCCAACCTACAACAGAAGTTAAATAGATTGGGCTCTAGATGTATTGGTTTGCTGATGTCTTTGCCCCACTGTTAACAGGAAAGAGACGTGGCAGGAGAAAGAAGGCTCCGGCAGAAATAGTGGTGTCTCTGGACACCACAGAGGAAGAAAAAAGAATTAGTCCGTATCCCGGTGAGAAAAGTATTATGTTAGAGAGACCCAAGCAGTGACAAGGGTAAATGGAAGAGTCTGTGAAAACATTCTAATTTTTCTTTGTCACTCAGGGAGGAGAAGAAAGAGGACGGTAACGGCACCAGTGATTCCAGTAGAAGATAAAATTGTTAATGCCCACCTCAATCCTGGTGAGTGTGCCTTTTTACGCTTAAAAAACCCATCTGACCATTGTTCTGTTTTTTAAATGTATAATTGTATTAATTGAAACTCACATACTACCGCGTAGTTAAAAGGTATTCCCGAAGAAAGAGGGCATTTCCTACTGCAGTGGCATCATCACAGGGTGAAATGGACTCAAACGCTGTCCCACCCGCTCCCGGTAAGAGCATAGAAAAAGTGCATAGTACTGACATTACAGCCTTAGTTGTGTTATTTGTGTTTTAATTTGTAATATTTCTATCAACCAGCAAAGCGACCTTACAGGAAGAGGGTTACCACTCCATCTAAAGCACTGGATATGGATGGCACATCTTCTGAATCCATTCCTGGTAAGTGCCGATAAACTGCTTCACGAGCACATACAATAAGTCAAGGATAATACCTGTCTGATTGTATACAGAGGTGACCATTTACTGTAAGCCCTGTTGTATACATTGGCCGTTATGTCATATGATGGTGTCATGTGGTGCAAATAACCAATCTACATGCTCACAAAGTGACATGAGGAGAGAGTGTAGATTTTACTATTTTGGAAACGTATAGCTCACCTATGCTTAAAATAGTGATTCCAATTTTAAAGTGGTTAAATAATTTGAATGGATGCTGTTTCTTTGAACAATAGATGATGCAGCAAATACCAATACCCCTTAGTTCCGACATACTATTGGTCCTGTCCTATTGGACTGTCATTAGACCGACACCCTACCCAAAACCCTAACCCTAACAGCAAGCATGGACCAACGCATGTCGGACCTTTGTGTCGGATCTGCGTGTGCCTCCCAGGGGAGGGACGTTTCTTCCCAGTAATAATAATTTGCAATGCATTGATCTTAAAGATGGTGATTCAATAAAGCGACAGATGTAACATCAATCGCTTATGTACCTATATCTGTGCGTATATGTAACAATATGACTTAAGACAGACTTGATGTTTGCTGTATCATTTGTATTGTCTGTATTCCACTAATATTGAATAAATCAGTTCCTCCAGTTAAATTTGAGAATTCCGTGTATTTTTAAACATAATTCCGTTTTGAAATCAATTGATTGTTTAAAATGTATCACTGTGCAAAAATTAGGCATTGCATGAGCATCGTTTCTTAATAGTAATTGAATTTAACCGTTGTGAGGTTTAAAGATTTAAATCCCTACATAGTATGCATCCAAATGGTTTCAAGTAATGGTCAAATTGCACTGCACACATTACCATGGCCACTTGCTTTCAGACAGTGGTCAGTCATGGACACTCCAGCATGTTGAATTGTGTTCTCTTGGCATGTTTTAATATAAGTTGTTCCCAATGTTTATTCAGTTCATTCTTTTTGTTAACACAGGAAAGAGGCGCTACAGAAAGAGAAAATCTCACACAGATGGAGAAACAGAAAATAATACAGGTATTAACCTTTCTGGTAGTTGTAGCAGAGGAAATCACTCAGTGTTATTTAAAATGTAGTACAAAGCAAATATTGTATGTGATATATTTTTTTTTTTTTTGCATTATCTTGCTTTCTGTATTATTCAAAAATGCATTATAATTACAAGCTACGTCTGTGTTAAATAACAAAATAATTAAGTCCACACTGTTCTCTTTTCTTTCTCTGAGCAGCCAATAGACGCCCTGGCAGAAAGAAAGTCCCTGTACCAATAGAAATACCACCTGAGCTCCTGAAGAAGCCCCGGGAGAAGTTAGAGTACCACTGTTCAGTGTGTGGCAAAGACTTTCCTAATGGATACAAACTAGAGAGGCATGAATTGACACACACAGGAGAGAAACCTTACCGCTGTTCAGTCTGTGCCAGGGGTTTCAACCAGAAGGGAAATCTTAAAACGCATTATAAAGTTCACACAGGTGAGACAATATCTCCACAGTGCAACTCATTATCACATTGCCAGTTACAATGTTGTACATTACATTACTCCAATATTTTCATAGAATTCTAAGAGTTCAGGGAAATTATTTGAATATTTTAAAATTAATAATTGCCATAATCACATAATACATAGACTGTGTGCAGATATTTTTTTAGTTTATTGCATTACATTGCATAAACTTTTATAAGTGAAGACAGAGAAAAGAAAGCATAATTTGTTCTCCTGTTTCTTCATGTAGGCGGTAAAGGCATCAAGGATTGGTCTGGTGACGTTGGTCCCATGACAGGGGGACTCCCTGATGCTGAATATGTGGAGAAGTCACCATCACCGTCCAGAAATGAGTCATCTCTACGTTGCCTGGAATGTGGAAAAGAGTGTGAAAACCTCTCAGCCTTACAAGCACATCACATCACGATGCATACACAGACAACAGCTGACACACATGAGGTTGATCCCAGTGCACTAATGCTGTATGCCTGCCGTTACTGTGGGATTCAGTTCAGTAAAAAAGAGCAGCTGGAGGAGCACACGAAAAGCCATGTCAAAGAGAAACCCTACCCCTGCCCTGACTGTGGTAAGAGGTTTATCACCGAGAGTTACGTGCAAGTGCACCAGCGCCTCCATACTGGGGAGAAGCCCTTCCTTTGCTCCCATTGTGGTAAAGGATACCACACAGCTTCATCCCTCAAGCTGCATGAGATGCAGCATTCAGGAGACAGACCATTTGCTTGCACCCTTTGTTCGAAGAGGTTTCGCATTAATTCCTATCTGTTGGCTCATTACCAGACCCATATTAAGGATAGACCTTTCCTATGTAGTGTTTGTGGGAAGGGTTATGCCAGAGCTGAGGAACTTAAGGTGCACCACAGGCTTCACACAGGAGAGAGACCCTATCAGTGTGCTGTGTGTGGGAAGAAGTTCAGTTACCGCCAGGGCCTGAGACAACATCAACGCACTCATGCTGGAAGGCGTGTGGGTCCCACGAAACAGCTTGGTAGACCCAAGCAACAGGCCAGGCAGGAAGACTCCCAAGAATGACACAATATACAGTGCAATGGTTTTGTAAACTGTGGTTTAAAAAAAAAAACTATTATGCTGGGGCTATTAATCTAGTCCACTTTTCTTTTGCATTTATTTCTTCCTTATCGTCTTTTGAAGCGTTGTCAATTCATGTAGTTAAAAGTTAAAAAGTTACTAAAGTGTATTATTTTACCATAATACATAAATAAATACAGAAATGCACATTGTTGGGTGGAAAGATTCAGTTGTAACATGACTGAAGCTTCTCTAGACGAATGAGTGGAACATGAGTGGAGCAAGTATTTTGCCTTTGGATTCATAGAGGACTGTATATAGCCAGCCACTTCCCCAGTTTATGCCTGTTCACTGTCTAGTGAAGTTACATGTAAATCTGTCTGAAGTAAATACTTATGTCTGTCTTCTAGGAATGTGATGACATAGGAATAGGGTTGGAATCTTCTGCTATCACGATTTGATTCTGATTCTTGTTTTTTTTTGTAATCAAAACAATTAGCGATTCGATTCCGATTCTTGGGGTCATGATTCTTTTTTTAAAGGAGGAAAAACTTTAACCAGTTTGGGAAATTGTGAAATTCGAATTCAAATCGATTTTTTCCCACACCCCTACATAGGAATGTGATGTTTTGGGGTTGTGTCTGAGTATAAGGCAAGGGGCAGTGGAGGAAGGGATATAAAGAAAAACTGCTATTACATAACTACGATGCAACCAGAGTCGACGATGGGTTGTATGGAGTCAAACGTTTGGGGGTCAAAAAGTAGTGTGGCATGTTGTCATCGCTAGGACAAACCTATATACAGTACATTGTAGTATGCAGACATACGACACAGACAGGGTTGAAAACATGATCTCCTGGTGAAGAACAAAAAGATTACTCAAACATTTTAGTGGTTTATTGTCTTTCCATTAAAATACAATTATTTAAAAAAAGAGGGCATACCTCTCATTTTGTTTTCAAGTCAAACAATGAGTAAAACAGGGTTGAATCCTTCATTACAGTCCATGTACCATTTGAGACCTTTGTGTACTGTAAAAAAAAAAATAGATCAGAATGAGATATGTGTCTTAAACTAATACCCACATTTCTATGTTGTGAAGTTAATAATTTAGAAGTCCATTATGTTCAATTTTGAGTGCCTTTATACCTTGCATGGCAAATTATATTCACTGTTGCCAAGTATGCACATTACCATTGTTATGTTAAAACAATACTGAATGAAATAGAAGAGTTTCTAATAAAATGGTGTTGCTTTCTCCCTCCCAATATGTGCAATTCTTTACATGATTAAAGTTTGGTCAGGGAGAGACACATTGCTTTTATTAAATTCCAATTGGCTTTTTAATACTTGTTATTAACTTTAAGTGATACTAAAACAAAAACATTTGTTTTGATTCATAAGGGCTCTTGAATACATTTGCTGTCTGCAAACAGGTCAAGAAGAACAGAAAGCACACGAGTAGTCTTAGCTGTGACTGCGATGCAACATGTTTAATCCGCTGTGTGAATTTATTCCACTAGGTGGCGGTATGCGCTTAAATTACCAGACGCAAGTCAAGGTAGAAGAACCCAGAACTGAAGAACCGGGGCCGTGCTCTGGCAACTACTTCATTAGCATAGGCGCTAATAGGACAGTATCGATTGGCTTGCTCGACTACACAATCAAACAAACCAATTTGACCATTCCAAGGGATATTGTTACGTTGAACTTTAGCAGATCATGCTATTGCTAACCCAGGGATTTGAATCCATGAATGTGGTGAGTGTGTAATGTATTGTAAACCTCTTGAGGAGGCTCAATCAGTGCAACATACTGTAACTAACTAGCTAACTGGCTAACAACAACAAACAGTAATGATTTATTTATTTTAGTCGATCGTATAGTAAAAGTTCTCGTCTTGTTATGATTACATCTGAAATCTGATGGTAACAGAGACCAATAAGGGGGGCTTTATTTGAACACCGTGGATGTCACATATTACACATTCTATAAAGTGTTATTACACTTTTCACCGTCCTTTTCAAAACACCCCTTTCTCATTACATATCCATATAAATTTAGCCTATAACCTGTTTAACACGTTTATTATAAAGTGCTTCAAGAAGAAGTAATCTTTCTCTACATTGAAACCTATAACTGATGCAGTTTTAATTAAATTAATCTATTTTAAAATTATGTTCTGGACATATTTTTATTATTTTATTCCCACTCTGTTTTGATGTCACATCACACACAACAACTAACCTTCCCATATCAATGGAACAATGGAAGAAAATTATGATATGAACTAGTTAACTAGTCTGTAACAGAGTAAGTTGTGTAATTTTACAATTAATTAGCTGTGTCATTTTGATGGCATGCAAGAAAATTAGGCTGCCAATGTCTCATCTAATTTTTATGGTTCTTTTTGAGAATATTAACATTTAGCGTGGTTTATATTTGATTATGTGCTGTGTTGTGCATCAAAAAGCAGATCTGCGAGCTCAGACGAATGCGTTGACGGTTTATTTTTATTTATGTTGCATGCAGGATCACACTGGAAATAAGTGTTTCATTACTCTATATCCAGGGTATATCCAGGGTTTAAGTTATATTGTGATTACAAAATCAAATCAGATCAAATACACAGAAACAGTATCTTAACACCTTACCACGTCCAACAAGTGTAGATTATCTTTGAATCGTTGCGAAAATGAACAGGTCGGACTATTATAATAGTTTTACTAAATCACTTTTATTTCTTCTTTTAGGAATGAAGGGAGTCGGACAGCATTAGAACAACCTAAACTGTACTGGGAGGACCAGACCGGCCACCAAGATATATTACTATCAAAGATGCAACAAACCACCTGATACTCTCATTATGCTGTGTCAGCATGAGAATAGCCTCGGTACCCAGGTTTTTATTTTCGTCCGCATGAGAAGGATCACTATGGAAGAATAAGTCCTCACAATTGTGTCCAGAGGAAATAGATTTGCGTGTCGAAACGCATTCATCTAATCTGTGATGCGTTTGGCAAACATATTTTATCAAATAATATCTTGCTTAATAATTCAACAACAAAGACCACTGTGATGACCAACATGCAAGAGGGAGAGGATTTAGTGTCTGGTTTGATCAACTCAGATGGGGAGTTTGTTGATTGGGATCTTGCCAGTCTTGGTGAGTTGAAGCTTGATTTTGTTCATTGCTTAAAAATCAAAGAGACTGAACTTATTTTCCTTACTGACACACAATGTTTTACACTCCATATTGTTTTCTCTATAGGCGATCAGAAACCCTTCTCTGATGACAAGGTGCCACATCAGAATGCATCAGAAAAAAATAAACCACACCACGAAAACCAGACCAATGTCAAACATAGCTGTAAATTGTGTGGGAAAAAGTTTGGTAGTATAAGTAGACTTAGTCGACATAAGAAGAATCACAGAGGAGTCAAAACCTTTGAGTGTGTCCACTGTGGGAAACGGTTTGCCCATCGAAATGCCCTGAAAGTTCACCTGGCAATCCACACTAAACGGAGACCCTCACCGTGCCCTGTGAGTGGTAATCTGGGCAGTGCAAGATCTCATAACAACACACACACCAAAAAACCCACTGGCACAACCAGTGGGGTGGAGGAAGGCGATGAAGCAGCCAGTGATTTTATCAACTCGGATGGAGAGGAAGTTGAATGGGAGCCTTCCACTTATGGTGAGTGGAAATGGTAGAAATGTCTTCACATATCTATTTGACAGTTTACTTGGTAGCTATACTTGCCCAAATAAACTTTTTGTCAGGATGATTTTGCCCTTTGATATAATATGCTTAACACCTTAGAGTTACATCGTTGGCTTTACTGTTTTTGAGACCAACCAGTTTCCATGCCAAGGAAACAGTTGGCCTAATGCTTACATGAATGTATCATGTAGCTGACCGTAGATTCTATGACAGTAACCAAGTTGTAGAATCTGTATTTTAAAACACTTTTGACAGTTTCTCTATCATTACTCTAATTTGGCCTTTTCCTTTCCATCTTCTAGCTGTTGACGTGAACTGGACGGGTCATCAACAGGCTGACGCTGGCAGTACGCGGCGTCTTCGCTCTGATGTCAGTGGGAATGACTTTGATTCTCAGAGCTCCTTGTCTCGAAATGAGAGGGACCACACTAAAGACAGGCCTTACCAGTGTGTCAGGTGTGGACTGAGATTCAGATTCCGCCATAATCTGAAGAAACATGTAAGAAATCACTTGAGAAAGAAGATATTAACGCGCACGCGGTGCAAGACGATGGCTCTGCGGGAGACACACGGCAGAACCTCGTTAGGAGAAAACAAGGAAAGGGCTGAATTAAAAGAGGAGGGAAGAACGCCAACCCAAGGTCTCTTCGTGGCAATCTTTTTCATTTTTACTTGAGCAAATCAAATGACGGGGATGAACATTGTGTTTATCATCCAGTTTATCCTGGTTTACACTACTTGCATGTGAATGTGCATGTGGATTCTAGGTACACTTTCCCTTGAAGTTAGTACTGTATTTGATAATATGGGAAACCTTGTTGAGCATACTTGAAAGAGAACAGGCAAACCATTAGCATTACATTTCCGAAAGAAAGAAAGAAAGAGAGAGAGAGGAAAAAATAATAGATAAGACTCTATTTTAAGATAAGAATCTAATTTCATTTTGTTTACTGCTGCAGAAAATATTGCAATGCACACACAAGCGTGGTGTAGATCCTCACAACAATGAAAGGTAGCTAAGAGAAGCAGATTTTCAAGGTGGTGCCATCATGTATTGATATGATAGTATTATTGGATTCATTTGACTATGATCAACCATTTCGCTATTTTTTTAATTGCAGTATTTTTGGCAAGTGACTTGTTCTAACAAAGCCTTAGGTATAGAGGAGAAAAAGACCAAAAAGCAAACAGGATGCCACGTCTTGGCAAGCTGGTGTTGTTGAACGTATGCATACCTTCTCTAACGCTTATATCGTTATGTGCAGGAGAGGCTTCAGATGCAGAAACGTCTGACGATGAGTGTACCACGTCACCAGCGAAGCCTGAACACACTCGAAGATTGAGACCCAGGAAGCGTCGAAGGAAAGATGATTCTGGGGAGCTCTTCAGTTGCGAGGACTGTGATAAGAAGTTTCGGAGCGTATACACCAGAGATCGGCATTTGAGGGAGAAGCACGACAAAAACCTTCGTCATAAGTGTTCGGACTGCGAGAAGACGTTCAGAGCTAATCGAAGCCTGATGGTTCACCGGCGCATCTATCATCCATCTCCAGTTGTCCCGGTCGAACCTCAGGAGCAGTCCAGGGTTCCGAAGAAGCACCTCTGTTCAGCGTGCGGAAAGGAATTCCCCACCAGTGCGTCTCTAAGTAGACATCTGATCATTCACTCAGGAAAGAGGCCATACAAGTGTCCTGTGTGTGGAAGGGGTTTCACGCAGATTGGAAACCTAAAAACACACCAGAAAGTCCACAAAGGTGAGAGTCTTTTCTTGAGGTTGGTCGGTCTGTCTGTCTGTCTGTACTGTCTGAAGAAATGGTCTAGTGTTCTAGTTTGTACTTTAGTTAAAAGTGGAGATAAAATGAGGGACTTGCAAATGCTGCTTCAATTTAAGCTTCAATGATGAACTAGACATCAATTAGAAAACATCATATATTATTTTCTATAATCACTGTAATAATAATAAATATATAAAGGCGCAATATCAACAATATTGTTTTATTTTAAAAATAAGATTGTCTTCATTTCCTGAAAAAATATATTTTTAATTTCCTGAAAAATGAACATTTTGGAGTTAGCTGGTTTCTGCCTGACAGCAGAGATATGTTGATTCTACATAAATACTTATTTAGCTACATATTGCTCATTGTGTCTTTCATGCAGGGGTGAAACCCACCAATGTCACAGTGAATAAGAAGAGTTCTGCTACACCCGAAGAGGCTCCGCTATCAGTGGGAGTCTGTATCTGTCATTTGTGTTGGACACAGTTTTCCGAGAAAAAGCTATTGGAAGAACACATGAAACTGGTCCATGAGTCAAAGAAACCATACGCCTGCACAGAATGCAGCAGGAGATTTACACATGTCCAGAAACTGAAAGAACATCAAGCTGGGCACGAGGGCGTGAAACCTCATCAGTGCACACAGTGTGAGAAAGGTTTCCAAACGCCACAGGGACTTGAGAACCACATGAGAGATCACACCGGAGAGAAGCCTTTCCCGTGCACTATATGTGGAAAACGGTTCAAGCAAGCATCGACTTTGAGAGCACATTACATAACCCATTCTGGAGACAGGCCTTATCTCTGCTCCATATGTGGGAAAAGTTACACCAGGGCCGAGGAGCTAAAGGTCCACTTAAGAGTTCACACCGGAGAGAAGCCGTACCAGTGTGATGAATGTGGTAAGAGTTTCTACTATAGGCAGGGCTTCAACAACCATAAGAAGACTCATAACGCCAAGCCCATTGGGCCCACGAGGCAGCTAGGCAGGCCTAGACAGCAAGGCAGTACCAGGAAGGCAAGGAAGCCCAAGAGGATCCCACGGAGACGCCTACATGATTCTGATGGAGAAGAAGATCTGACCTGGGAGCCTCCTAATCTTGGTAGGTGCTAGCTTTTTGACACAAGTTTTTTTTGTTTTTTTTAAATCGGTCAGATTTGACCCGAACACTATTTTATTTGTCATGCACATCAACTCTGGTGAACAGGTGCGCCACAAACAGAACATCTCTCTGATGTCTGTTAGATCTCATAAGGATGTTTGCAAATCCTTTTGGGATCTACAATAAACAGAGCGGGTAAACAGTGTGCAGACTCTATTTGCATTTGTACCATGCTCATAACAAATATGTGCAGTGAAATGTTAGTGGCATGCCATGTAATACCAGATTGTGCTAACATTGTCCAACATATAGAAAGCCAAGACAGAGACAAGACATTAGTCAACACGCAACAGCAACTATTTACCACCTTTTCTATAGTTTTAAGTATTAGTGTAGGAAATGTTTTTCTTGTCTATGTAGACTTAGGTTGACTTAGATTGTTGGCTGGTTGCCAGGAGGAGAAGAGGGCCTTTCAGCCAAGCAATGATTTATTGGAAAGTTGACCAGTGCATGGATGAGTGACACACACAGCCCAGTGGAATTCAATGCAGACAAGTAGCCATGGCTCCTAAGTCACATTTTCTTTACATTCTTGGATCTTCAAGAGAAAATTACTGTAAAACACTGAGTTCCTATTATCACTTTCGGTCTTCAATTGGCCACTTGATGCCAGCATTTACAAGTTGTTGCCAATATAATGAATTATGATTTATGGTCAGATATTGGCTTTTGGAGCTAAGGTTGACCCAAAATGTTATCAGGCGTCCAAGAGTGACATAGATACACAAATGTCAGAATCGATAAAAAAAAACCTCTCAAGTCTTGGTTCAAGGTTAGCTTGTCACAGGATATTGCAGTTGGTCCTGCATCTGTGAACAAAACAACTAAAGATGGAATAGGTGTGTTTTTATGATACTTGGTGGGAATGATCAGCCGAAGAGATAATTCACTTTTAGGTTAAAGTAAAAGGTCACGGCGATCAGGAGAAAAGTTAGTTTCTACAATAGATGTTAACAATTTAGGCATTTAGCAGACAATTTAGGCATTTAGCAGACGCTCTTAATCCAGAGCGACTTACTTTAAGCAATAACAAAAAAGCATGGCATACATCACATACATAAAAAGTAGTTATCATGAAACATGGATAAGCTAAGAGTGTAACAGTGGAGTATCTATATAATGAAACTATATAAACTATGCATACTATACTATATTATACTATTATACTTACATAAAATGCAATTCTAGTGCTGTCTATGTAACATGCTATAAGTCTGTATAAAATGCTATCTAAGTCTACATAAAGTGCTATCTAAGGGGCTAGGGCAAGTGCTACGGGCCATGGTGGAGTCTGAAAAGGTGGGTTTTCAGACTACGGCGGAAGATTGGGATTTGGGAGTGAGGCTGCAGTTCTGACTGCAATGGGAAGTGCATAACACAGGCAGGGTTTGCAACAAGTGTATTATTATTCTTTTTTAATTTATGTAATCTGATTTGTTGATGCAGGAGATAGTCCTAACCATCGCCCTGGTAGCCAGGAAAATCATACTGCACCTGACCACAGCCAGGTGAGGGAAATGGCATCACACAGTGGATACTGTTATAGTAGTACAGTGTGATACGTTTATACTAGTAAACCTACACACATACTGCCAAGTCCTTGCATCGGAATATCGTCATTAACGTGTTTATTTCTAGATGTCTCAGTGGAGCTATGATCAATACACATCATTCAATCCCTGGGGACAACATCCAAACGCATCTTACTGGAAAGGAACGGAGGGCCACCAGCAATACTATGGCCCAGGAGAGCCTAGCATGAGTTTTAGTGCCCTGCTGAGGAGTACAACAGTAAGCAACGCTTGTGGCATTCATTGTTCTTGGTTTACATTTGAGGTTGAGAATACATAACAGTATCTTTTTGTGCTTCACTTGCTAAGGAATAGCATAAAAAAATGACTTGAAAAGAATCTCAAAATAATTCACTTATGCTATAGCATTAATACATCTGCAGCTTTATTCTTTTGTGGCGAAAAATACATACCACATCACAATGGTTTGAAACTATAGGATAGAATTGTTTGGCCATAACTACTGCAGTAGTCTAATTACTTTTTAATAATATTGAAGAACAGACAAGATGAATTAGTACAAGAAAGATAACTTAATATCTGTCATTGAAATTAAAAATACTATGTCAGTGTCCTGGCCACTTTATGGAAAAAATGTAAGTACCGGTAATATCTGTTATGATAAAAGAATAATACAACACAGTGTTCTATTTTAGGATGAAGAGCAGCAGGTCCAGGATAATTGCATAGCATGGCGTTCTGGGATTCCCCTTGTACCGCCACCTTCAGAACATGGGCTGGAACCCTCGAACTCACTTAACACCACATCACAGAAACCAGACTCCAGCACGAGGACCTCAGAGATAGATGAAGAAGAGCATGAAGAGAGCACCACAACACAGGACCAGGACCAACAGAAATCACCCTTAGGTGACCTTTTGGAAGTCCAGAAGTCATAATTAGGATTTCTGTGATGTAGAACAATAGATAAGAGCTTATATACCTGTACACATCCAAATATAACCATCTGGGCTGGTGCTGAACTGAATGTAGGAATTGCAACATTCAGCGTTTGCACACTGCAGGTGCATAATAATTCGCATAATTTAATTCACTGATCTGACACAGGAGTTTAATCAAAGTGTTTTTTTTACGAAAAGTCAGCTCATTCGGTCACCGACTTAGAAGTCTTATGAGCAATACATTCTGGCTGAATGGGGATTGGGGGGTCATTTTTAATTGCAAGTTATTCTGACATACATATGATTATATAGGAACAATGAGGAATTGTATATTACACATTGTTAAAATGAACTCCAAAGAGACATTGGTTTTCAACGTCATAGAATAAGAAGTAATAACTTTAAACACCCTCTTGTGTAATATTGCATTTATAGACCAATATTTCTTTTTTATTCTACAGAATATAAACTCATCATACAACAGAATATGTAGACATACTGTGGCCTCTCTTAGCTATACTGAACAGGTCAAATGTCCATGTAGGATGAGTCACATTAACATTCCTTTCTTTAAATGTCAACTGTCACTCAGTGGTGCATCGAATTAAATCATGTAAAGGGAGCCCTGCACAGTTCAAAGGATAACTCTGATAGTTTATGAACATGAGCTATTCATACAAAGTTCAAATGCATTTTTGTTTCTTTCACTTATCATAATGATGCTTTTTTAGCTTAGCCACAGTTGAACTGTATTATGGCCAACTAGATTGGTCATTCCCTAAAATGTATAATCTTAGAGAATCAGCCTGAACGTGAGGTTGTGATGATAACATGATGACAAGTAACCCTCTGAAAGAGCATAATGCTTACACAATCAGTTTGTTCATGCAGAATAAATTAATTTATCATTATTTATCCTGTAGGTGAAGCTTGTTGTGAGAAGACAGCTGTTCCAAAAACACACAAGGAAGCTGAAGAAAAACAGCCTGAGGAGCCAAAACAATTCCAGGGGACACGCAAGCCAAAGAAAACCTATGATTGTCCAACGTGTGGAAAAGTGTTTTCTAATAACACAGGCCTAGGACGACACCTGGTAATCCACACTGGAAAGAGACCTTTCAACTGCTCCTTATGTGGGAAAGGATTCACCCAAAGTGGGAATCTCAAAACACACATGAAAGTGCACAAAGGTCAGTATAGAATGTTTAAAATGTATCTTATGTAGGAAGACACTCTACTTGTAGTTATTAGACACTCCATGCCCAGTTTTACATCTCATCATCTAGTGTAGCACTATGGCTGACATTTTCAGAACACTGCTATACAAGCTAAACATTTATAAAGCCAAGCGACAAAATACCAGGTGCTGGACAGAAGAACTAAATAGAGTCCGACCACTGGACATTCATGCTCCTATGAATTACATTACCACCAAAGATGATGTGTTGAGCATCTGAGGAAGAAAAAGCCACCTGAACCAGTGTAGTGGTAGAACAGTGGAGAAAACCCCTAACAAACCTATACTGACTGCTTTGAAAACCAATTTGTATATACCATCCCAGTATGAAGGACTGCCTTTTGTATTGGTTCAGCAATGTGGTTTATTTTGAAGTTTTGCAGGGGTTTGCATTGTACACCAATTGGTTCCTGAAACGGGCACATCCATCCATCCATCCGCTTATCCGTAGTCGGGTTGGGGGGGCAACAGCTCCACCAGAGAACTCCAGACCTCTCCACAGCAACATTAGTAACTTCATTCTGGGGGATCCCGAGGCGATCCAAGGCCATTTGGAGATATAATCCTCCCATCTCATCCTCGGCCTGGCCAGAGGTCTCCTTCCAGTGGGGTGTGCATCGAGGAGCTCCCTAGGGAGACCCTCGAGAGGCATCCTAACCAGATGCCTGAACCACCTAAGCTGGCTCCTTTTCAAGCAAAGAAGCAGCGACTCTACTCTGAGTCTCTCAAGCGTAACTGAACTTCTCACCCTATCTCTAAGGGAGATGCCAGCTACCCACCTGAGAAAACTCATTTCAGCCACTTGTATCCGCAACCTTATTCTTTCGATCATGACCATAGGTGAGAGTAGGAACGAAGATCGCTCGGTAGACAGAGAGCTTTGCCTTCTGGCTAAGTTATCTTATCTTATCTGTCACAACAGTGTGGGGTACAGCACCAGCAAACGTTGCCACTGATTGTTTGCATACAACACTGTTTTGTTTTGGGGTTTGTTTGGGGGCAGGAGGTGGCATTCAACAGTTTTAAGCACCCACGGGCAGAAACATAATCGGTGCTCATGGTTCAGGTACTGCACCAAGTGTGCCTAGAAGTGCAATTGTTTCAGGGGTTCCACTTGGTATGTTCTTAAAATACAAAAACTGTGTTTCCATTACAGGAGAGGTACCCATTGATGCAGCAGTTGAGGAGAGCATTCCTGAACCTGAAGAACCTGCCATAACTTTCCATGTGTGTGGAGATTGTGGGATGGACTTCCCTGAAAAGAAACAGCTTGAGGAACACCAAAAGGTCCATGACAAACCATACGCCTGTCCACACTGTGACAAGAGGTTCAAAAATGAATATTACTTTAAAATACATAAGCGCCTTCACACCGGGGACACGCCTTTCCTTTGTTCCGAGTGCGGGAAGAGTTGTGTCACACTAGATGTCCTTAAAAAACACGAATTGACACACACCGGAGAAAAGAAATTCCACTGCGATCAATGTGGACGGGCGTTCATGCAATCGGCCCACTTGTATGTGCACCTGAAAACGCACACTGGTGAGAGGCCTCACCTGTGCTCCATCTGTGGTAAGAGTTACTCCAAAGCCTGTGATCTCAAAGTTCACCTACGAGTTCACACTGGGGAGAAGCCGTACACGTGTGAGACATGTGGGAAATGCTTCTATTACTCTCAAGGTTATCGAGCACATCTAAAGACTCACGAGAAGAAACCAAAACGACAGACGAAAACATTAGGTAGACCAAAACAAAAATCATTAACAGATGAGACGGATGATTAATGTTGTATATTACTTTACCTGTCTTATTTTGTGAAATTGTATGCATTTTAATATTTTTTTAGTATCGATTGATTGTGATGTTTTCTATCATCCTCGTGTAATTCATCATTAAGAGTATATGGAAATGAAAACAAAAAACAACAATATTAAAAAATAATACAATATTGTGAAATAATTTATTTTTCATTTTGTTCATTTGTGGGTTGCCTTTTCAATTTAGCTCACGATTAATACACTCTAAAAAATGGTGCAAATGATTTTTGCAATAAATAAAAAATAAATATATATACATTTCTATATACCGTAGTATCAGTTTTATAATTTCTATATTTTCTGATATGGACATTTATGTAAGCGTCTTTTGTGCCTTTTGGTCAGCCCTTCAATTGGAATTTTACTGTGGTATATTCAACAACGTTTTGGTTTCTTGTTTGTATTTACGTCACAGTTATTACTGTAAAACACTTGTATTTTTGACCCATGGATGCTATTCCGATTCCCTTTATTACTATTTATTTGTTGGGGCTGTTAAGTGACCTTGCATTGTTTTGTGTCTTTTCATTTCAGAAATGTAATGGGTATTATACATACTAGGCCAGTGGTTCTCAACCTGTGGATCGGGACCCCCAGGACGGTCCTCTCATGATTTTGGGTGACAGTGTAGTGGCAATTTAAGGGAAAAATATATATGAAAAAAGGACCATAGGCCTACTGTATCAAAAGTAATCAACAAACTACTATTTAAAAACTGGTCAAGCATTGGCCAAATTGACATAATATAAGGAAGAGGCACAAACCTACAGCCAGCGAGCTCGCAACGCTTTGCGTTGCCAGGTGTTGTGAGCTTGTAGATCGACTATTTTCACAATATCTGTGGAACCGAGTCAAACAAAATGCAATGCCTCAACTCTACATTCCAAGAGCTTGTCAGGCTTGCCAGTTTATGGCCTGAAAAGTTTGAGAACCTATGCACTAGATTTTGGGGCTAATGGACCAAACTGACAAAAAAAATATATAGTCTTGAATCTGAGTGTCCTCCTGAGTCCTGACTGTTCAGCCCAAAATGTGGTGTATGTACTGTAGATCTGTTCATTACAATATACACTTTGATTGTATCTGTAGTCCAATGTCATATTGATCACTGGTTTATGCTTGGTTCTGCCAGCTGCAATAAAATAAAATGTTTAAAATACTGTATTGCTGAAGCAACTTCAGCTTCAGTTTAATTCATTTTCTGGAGATGGTGCCTGGCCTGCAGTAATATTAAGTTTCTCTAGTTTCCCTGGATTATATGAATATTATAGTTTGAGCTGCTTTAAGGGGTTTATCTACTTGAAACAGTTCTGTATATTGATTTGGCATGCTTGCATCTGTGATTGAGAATTTGTTTGCTGAACACTTTATTTGCCGATGGGATTCTCATTGGCTGAACAGATTGGAAACGAGTATGGCAGCGGTGGCCGAACGGATAGCGGCGCGGTCTAGATACCGGAAGGTTCCCAGTTCGAACCAGCCGTCCGACACGTTAAAATTACCACCGCTGAAATGCCCTTGAACAAGGCATCAACCACTACGATGAAATGTGTTCTATGAGCAGGGCCTGGCTGGAAACAAGTTCTTGAGCTTAGCCCAGATACCCTGGGTAAATATAGATTTCATTTCATTTCATTTCATTTCATTTCATTTCAATAAAGTTTTGCTTTTATTTTGATAGAAAATCAAATGAACCGGAAGCTGTTACACTAATGGCAGCAGTAGGGCTAGCGGCTAAAGGGCTAGTTATGTGCAACAGCCTACGGTAGTTATTTAGTTTAAGTCACTAGCTGATAAAACACACACTTTGCTTGATGATAATGAGCACAAACGTGACAAAGCAGCAAAATATATTACCAAATCTGTGTTGGTTAACTATCGAGCGAATACTCTGTATCTAAAGGGAAATCCATGCCGAGGTTTGTCAAAGACCTATTGTCTCTTGTTAGACATTAGCTAGCTTACATAGCCACTAGTCGAATGAGATGTTTTTGCAGAGATGCTAGAAACGTTACTGTAATATCACTGGGACATGATGGGATGCGGTTGTGCACTTCTATTTGTAGTGTTTTGCTTGGATTGCAGCATCAATGGCTAAGGATGCTGTCAAATATGTCCTAGTCTAGGTAAGCTATTATAACCATGTTAGGACCCTGTATAGCTGTTAAAATGGTGCTGAGCAGCAATGAGATATGTAGTACATCCCTGTGTTGTTAATGAATGAGACTTGTAAGGTCATATTGGCGTGGCAGTGTGTTTCTTTCAACAACTTTATATTATGGGTTTCCCAGGATCACCAGTTCTAGCTTCTACCTTAGCCGACAGGGATGTTGATGCATGGTGCACAGTATAGCAGAAGTTATTTGTTGCAGTAAGCTAACGTTGTAGGCTATACCTATGCGTGATTGTGAAGGGCTTTATGGAACATATTTCAATATCAAAGCCACCGGAAAAAAATGTCATCATATCAAGCAAAACGGCTGTCTTTGAAACACAAGTCATTTTTAGAGAAATGTACAATTACTGGGTTGTTGGCAGTGGACTCAAACGGTGCATGCATATTGTTTGCTGTCTTTGAATGTAAAGGGATACAACTCAAAGTATGTGTACATGATCCCAGAGGACAGTGACAGTCCCTTCGGAACATCATGTACTGACTGGACTGTCACCATCTTTATTACATCTCAGTTTCAATTTCCACCGATGGTTTGCTATGATGTTTCAGTTGTTGTTAATTAGGATTATATTATGTCATAAACATGAATTCAAACTTCAAAGCAAATATGGGTGGAAAATTATTTAAATAAATAAAATAAGGAAGATGCTGAAAGTGTTTTTGCCAGCTGCTTGAAAATATCTTGGACTACATTTGCTACTACCTCTAGTAGCGACCGTAGTGGACACTTTTTCATGATTGGTTGCCTCGTCTCTAGTCTGCCTCAGAGTAGTATAAAAGAGAGTAATGACACTCCCGTTGACTCTCATTGTAACAATGGAATGCGGAAGTGCTCATTCTATCTCAATGGAATAGTTCCAGCCATAGGAGCAATGTTTGGAACTATCGCCCATAGGCACCCGCTTTGCGGCGAGATCAAATCGTGTCACCACTCTCTTACTACATTACTCTGGTCTGCCTCTAAGCCATAAAACTCATAACCCATAGTCTGAACAGCGTAAAACCCCATACTCTGAACTCTGTGTGCCTCAACAGTGACACTTTAGGTTACCCAGTGGTATTGCAGCTGTTTTTACTCTAAACGGACATACATAGGGACATACATAGGTAGTTGGGTACACACAGAGAGACACATATGGCCAGTTATTGGACGGTATGCACCGCTCAAAAAACAACGGCAAGAGGGGCAACAGAAGGTGGCGGTAGTGTCGGTAGTGCTGTCGCCTCACAGCTAGAAGGTCATGGGTTCGATTCCCGCTGGGTGCGTGTTCTCTCCTCCGCGTTATCAGTGCCCATACCCGAGGCGGGGTTGGCGAAAGGGCCTTTCTGTGTGGAGTTTGCATGTTCTCCCCGTGTCCCCTAGGGTAGGTACCCTCACAAAAAAATGCAGTAATCCTGGTCTCTAAACTACCTCCCCTTGGCCAGCCGGGGCGCCTGATGGAGGGGAAAGGAACTGGTCGGAATAACGTGTTCCTTCCACACGTTACGTCTGGCCGGGGAAACTCCCCCCTGTCAGGTGAAAAGAAGCGGCTTGGACTCATCATGCATAGAAGGAAGCATGAGGTCAGTCTGCTGCCCCCCCCCCCAGGTTGGCAGAGGAAGTGTAGTGCCCAGGATTACATTCGATAATTCAATTCAATTTTTATTACAGACTCACGGTCCAGATCACATACAGAGGAACAAAAGACAGTAAATAATAAAACAAATTAAAAATTAATTATTTGACATAATTATTGACACTGGGTGAAAAAAGGGTTGCAAAATCGTGGGATAGAAAATTAACAAAACAAAACAACAGCCCAAGCACAGATTAAAACTCAAATATGCATAGAGGGACATTTTCTGGCTGCAAAAATAAATTATATATATTTGCTATAACCGTTTATTAAAGGGACATTTCACCACTGGAAGAAACTCCAGTCACGCAATGTTACTTTATTTGTAGTAGATAACAGTAGCACATGTCCACTATGGTGTAAGGAACCTTAAATAAAACTTTTAAGCCTTGGAGTTTACTTCAGTGTGCGGGCCCTCTCAGCTATTGGTGTTGATTTTCGTCTTACACAAACATTAAATTGACAATGAATGGAGAATTTACGTCATATGTGGACGAGCAAATAGACTATTTTTGTCCTACATTTACGTCATGTGTCTGAGCAAATGATGATGTATTGTACGATGATAATAGCGCCCCTCACTTCACACCGGTGTGATTTTTTATTTCTTCTATCTTTAGCCTCGGCCCGGCACTTGGCGTTTAGTTAGTGGATGTGCGTGCTCTATTGTTTTTTTCAGGATTACTACAATGACCATAATGCTTTGGTGCACTCACCCCACCTTGTGGAGAGGGGCAGGGCTGTCTTACTGAGACAACATGTAGTCCACGCTGGCAAGACCTACGCTGTAGAGTGCATTGCTGGAATTTGGCGGAAGTAGCTCGGTTTTGGCCAAAGTACTGCTCAAGGAAATGACGTTGACGCTTCACAAATCTGGTTACTTTCTCCGTGTATGAAACGTGTTGTGATTGGTCGGAAAATATCGTATCCGGGGGAAATGTTCCGGCCTGACATTTCCGGCTATGCACTCTCTGCCTTAGGTTGTGACGAGGCCTTTCTCTTTGCAGATGAGTTAGGCTGATAGCACTATCACAGACACGGATACTAAAATATCTAAAAACACTTATTATTACCCACATAAAAAAAACAGGAAAGTGTTTCTTGTCTCCCAAACATCATTAAAATAAGATCTCGTTGCAAAAGGGGTGAAGTGTCCCTTTAAACTGTTCCTATTACTTCATCTGGTTTTGCCTTTGGGGTAAAGTTGTTTTATTTCTATTCATCAGGAGTCATAGAAAACAAGATAATGTCAGGTTTTTGAACAGTTGAATGCAACCCACAGTGTTTACATCACTTGAATGATACTCGGGATACCGGCTTTAAGCAGGCCGTCTGTTTATTTGATACAACCCCAGCATTCCTATTCTGGGGGGAACATTTGCCAAAAATAGCAGACCTACAACTCAGTGTGTTGTGTTGCAATGCTTTGTGAGTGAGTGAGCTAGTATCCGACTATTTTTTGCAAAGAGATTTGGTATAGAGGAGAAAAGAGTGCACAATGTATACAAGCAACTAATGTCCATGGGCAACTTTGATGATGGAGAGGGCCATTATTTCCACACTCACTCCAGAGGGCCACATTGTATACTGTCGGGCAGAAACCTCTTATCTCCGTATTTTACTTTTGTTTTGGTAAAATAATGCCCTACTTCATCATTCTATGTCACACAAAAGTAGCAAAAATAGCCACTGCGACGCGTTTGGAGTTGGTAGATCTGCTATTTTTGCTATATTTGAATTGGAATCCTGAATTATTTTTAATTGAAATCCTGAAAAGTAAAATTTGTATTTGATTTCAAATGCATTTAATTATACTTATTTTAATGTTCTGAACTTAAATACAAATAAATTGGACAAGACAATAGAATTGTAATACTAGTCATTAAGCTACTAATATAATAGTAGTAGACTGAAGTAATTAAAGTGGGTTATGTTTGCATATTTGGAATTGTAACAGCTGAAATCAATAATATATCAGTATTCCGAAATTAACCTGCGGGTCGCATTAAGTGAAGGTGGGGGCCCCCGGGTCGCCAGTTGCCCATGTATGGTATAGGGTTTTGTGGTTAATGGATCCTGGAAAATTCTGTCTGTACTTGTGGTTTGGGATCAGGTCACGGTTAACTATAAAGTGGAAATATTGCTTCCTTCCCATGATGATGCACAGATAACTTTCTTTTGCTTGGTCTTATAGTCATATTTGCGTTTTGTTCACCTACCACCGTGTCTGTGTGTAACCCCACAAGGTTGTTCATCATCTAAAAGATGGGCTCTGAAAATCCATTGGACTTCAGCCAAGCTCTGATACTGGTCGAGGATGAACAGCAAGAAATAGGAGGCCTGATCAATTCTGATGGAGAAGAAGTATCGTTTTCTGAGATCAGTATGTATTTGAAGTTTAACAGTAGAATGCTTTGTTTCCTGTATTTTTCTGTATTGGCTTGTGTATCACATTATTTATGTGTAATAGAGAGTGGTATTGAGATTGGAATGATAAAGCTGAATCATTTGCTATTCCATAAAAAGACCTAATGCAAAATAAACTGAGATCCACAGAAATCAAAGCACACATGTACCCAAATATATTTGACAACTGGGATATAAGGCCAACTAATAATAAGATTCAGGGATTGATTATTGAGGGGAAAAAAGGTTTCCCTATGGTTTACTTTTTTTTTTTTGTTGCTATTTCTTCAAATAGGAGATTGTGAGGAGGACACTGGGTTTGTGGACACTCTGCCATCAGAGCCATTGGATCTAAGTGAGAATGGAAAGGCAGAGCCCATATACGGCTGCGCAGTGTGTGGCAAAGTATTCCTCAATGGCTCCAAGCTACAGCGCCACCTACGGACTCACTCGGGAGAGAAGCCCTACCCTTGCTCCATGTGTGAGAAGAGATTTCCAGAGAAGGGCCAACTCATGATTCACGAAAGGGTTCATACAGGAGAGAAGCCGTTTCCTTGCACTGACTGTGAGAAGAAGTTTGCTAGCCAGGGGGAGCTGAGGCTACACAAACGGACACATACTGGCGAGAGGCCATATCACTGCACTATGTGTGGAAAGAGATTCTCCCGTCATTGGCACTTGAAAACACATCTAGAGGCGATGCATGCAGCAATTGTTGCTGGCTTTGCGAGGAAAAAGTTTCCTTGTTCTGACTGTGATAAGAAATGTAACTCTGCAGCAGAGCTAAGGGATCACCAGAGAACACATACTGGAGAAAGGCCATACCAATGCTCTTACTGTGACAAAAGGTTTGCCTTGACCGGCACACTAGTGAGACACGAACGCCTCCACACAGGCATCACACCCTACCGCTGCGCTGACTGTGGGAAGACGTTCGCACAACAGTGGACCTTAACCACACACATGCGGACACACACCGGGGAGAAACCGTATGCCTGCACACATTGCGAAAGAGCTTTCATTGCCCCGGGGGAGCTAAGGAGACACATGAGGATTCACACTGGGGAAAAACCATACACCTGCACTGACTGTGGCAGAAACTTCTCTCTGGCAGGAACTCTGAGGAACCACAAGCGGTCATGTACTCATGTGAGGAACGGATCAGACACAGACACCATCCTTATTCAAGTTACTAGTGGTGAATCATCACACCAGGGGCTGATAGCCAACATTAGCTGTGAGGTAAGCGCAAACCAACGTTTTGATATTATTTAGATATATGCTGGGTTTGATGTTGTATACCTGCAATTATTTTTTCTTAGCACTGCTTTGGATCTTGCAATGTGTAAATCACTCTGGATTAATGTGTCTGCTAAACCAGTGTTTCTCAAACCTTTTCATGTTAAGCATCACCATCAGATTCGTGCCAGGGACTCTGTTTCAAAAATATAAAACAATGTCCACTTTTTTTAAATATTATTTCAGCTCCAACACGTGACTGTGTGTGTACCATTAGTCTTAGTCCATCATTACATCATCATGGTAAAAGGCACCGCTCACTTCACATGGGTGTGACTTCTTTTTTGAGGGGCGCTAGCCCCTCCTATATTCAGCTATTAGTGTAGATTTTTCTCTTACACAAATGACAATGAATGGAGAATTTACGTCATATGTGGACGAGCAAATCGGCAATTTTTGTCCTACACAAAGATTCAATTCAATAAGAGCGCCCCTCACTTCACACGGGTGTGATTTTTAAATAGCATAAGCAAGTTTATGGCCCCTACAGACTAGGAGTTTTAAAGTTGTAGGCGAGTCATCAGATAGTTATGTATTTCACACTACAGTCTTTTTTTTTTAATCAACTGTCATATCTGTGTGGCTTTCACACTAAACGATTGATAGCCGACTGGGCATCACACACTGCAAGAGTTCACCAAGATGCGATCCAGACCCGATACATATAGGCTACATAATTTGTTTTTTTTATTCCAATTCATTTTGACATCTCACGCACATGCTGCATGCCATGATACAAGCGTGAGACCGACACAGGACGCCCCCCTATATATTATCATCTGATCATATCTATCGATACAGTTGACAGACAGACAGTCTCAGCGAGCACAGCTGTCCTGTTCTCTCATTGGCTGTATAATATGGCCTTCTCGGGACGCGGTCGCAACCCATTTCATACTGTAGGATGTCCAGTCGGCGAGAGAGCCAAATATCAAACCTGCTAGATATTCGGAAACGGTCGGGATGGCATCGGCGATCGCTTTTATCGGCGCTATATCTTCTCGCAGAGCCTTTCACACACAGCGAGCAAAACCTCGGCGATCAAAGCCCGATCAAAGCCCGATCTTGCGTCAGATCGGGAGTTTTGTCAGCGAACGCCAAAAATGGTCCCCGACAGCATAATCGGAGCAAATATGTGCATTGTGTACGAGCCATTACAACGTGTCACATCAGCTATTTTCAAATTGCCTAGGGTTAAGGTGATGTGGTGCTATTCGGCCCCCTCTGCCCCTCAAAGACTCCTGGGCGTCCCCGGAACCCCACTTTGACATCCACTGTGCAAAAGTACTAAAATACTAAATTGTTTTACTTTTTGGTTTTCACTGTCGACGGCCATAGCTCAAACTAGAAATGCTGTGAGTATCCAGTAGCTCTAGTCAAGGTGATCTATTACTGAACTCTTGCTTCCTGCTCTGATCTGTATTTACAGGCTTCTGCTAGCCAGACTACGGTGGAGGAAGTTGAAGCCAACTCCTCAGAGGGTCCTGATTGTAGCCAGGCCCAGTATGGAAGTGAGCTTGGTGTACCAGAGGATGTAGTGGATCAAAGTGGTTCCAGTCCTCAACATATGAATGTTATACTTGTGAAAGAGGAAGAAGAGGAGGAACCCTTATGTGGTACATAAAGCATGACGTGACCTTTCCTATTGTGAAACATTACTTACTTTACTGTCATTTTAGTGAAATATAACTAATATATTTTCCTCTAATCGTAATTATTATTTTCCTCACAGTAAATGTGTCCGATACATCTGCTAGTGAGGATAACTCCGTGGTGGGAAGTCAGCACCAGGAGAGCAGTACAGAATTTGAAGTTATGGTGAAAGATGAGGAAGAGGAAGCTGCTGATGGTAAGCGAATGTATTATAGGAATATAAATGACAATTGTCATCAAAGTGATCCTCAAGATAAACCAAGACATTTGTGAATGATACCTAGTATGTATACAATATCATATCCTATAATAAATAATAAAATACCCTGGATTACATACTTCCGATTGGCCGAGAGTGACAGATGGAATACACCTTACTGTTCTAATTCATTCATGTAGTAATTAATGAGTAATGACACCTTGTGGCAAAAATATGTTACTGTTGCTACAATGACAGAATGGATCAATAAGAATCATGGACTACTTTTGTAATCATTTCAACATTTTTGGGCAATTATGGAGGAATCTTTGGAAGTTGGTGTAAGTGGGATAATGCACTGTAAGCAAGTCAATCATGAGAACAATAGCACTTCATGGAGGCTTTTGTGTGTGTATTAAACTTGATTTAATGTTTTACCTGTCATATTTCTGTTTGTGACTCATCAGGGTATGATCCTGATCACATCATTATTGCTGAGGAGGAAAGTCCTCCTGTGTCACACCAGCCGAAAACGAAGAATAAGACCACAAAGAAGTCCTACTGCTGTGGGCTGTGTGGAAGAGACTGCCATAAGATGTCTGCTCTGCAAATACACATGAGAATACACTCCGGAGAGAAGCCTTTTCAGTGTGCTGTTTGCGGGAAGCAGTTTACCCAGAAAAGTCAGCTCAAAGGCCATCAAAAAATTCACACTGGAGAGACCAATATCTCAAAGAGTTCCTACTGCTGTGGGCTGTGTGGAAGAGACTGTCATAAGCTGTCTGCTCTGCAAATACACATGAGAATTCACTCAGGAGAGAAGCCGTTTCAGTGTAATGTTTGTGGGAAGCAGTTTACTCAGAAAGGCCAGCTCAAAGGCCACCAGAAAGTTCACACTGGAGAGCGGCCATTTTCCTGTCCTGACTGTGGCAAGAGTTTTGCTCATTCCGGGGCGATGAACAGGCACCGCCTCACACATACAGGAGAAAAGCCCTACCACTGCTCTGTATGTGACAGGAGTTTCAACCAGTCTGGTCGCTTGAGGGAACACGAGAAGGTTCATTTTGGAGAGAAGTATGACTGTCCCGAGTGCGGGAAGAGTTTCACCAGACCATCAAGTCTGAAGAACCATTTTAGGCTTCACACTGGAGAGAGACCATACTGCTGTAATATATGTGGTAGGGGTTTCAGTCGCTCTCAGAGCCTGAGGCTTCACAAGCGTAAGCATGGGCAGGGTCAGATTGATGACGAGTCGTTATTTAGTGTGAAGACTGAAGACGACTCTTCCCAGAATGACGATTCGCCTGCTGATGACACCTGTGTTGCTGAGCAGAACGAAGGCGACTCTTCAAAGAATGACAACGATTCTCCAGTTGATGACTGCTGTGTTGCAGAGCATGATGAAGACGACTCTTCACAGAATGACGATGATTCTCCAGATGACGATGACTACTGTGTTGGAGAGCTGAATGAAGATGAAACTTCAAAGAATGACAATGATTGTCATGTTGATGACACCTGTGTTGGGGAGCAGAATGAAGATGACTACTCTTCACAGGATGACAGTGATTCTCTTGTTGATGACTGTGTTGCAGAGCAGAATGACTAATTACGTATTAGTCAGTGTATGAACCACAGACATATAAATAGAAGTTTTATATCAAATATCAAAGACACAGTTTGTAAAATTTTAGGTGTTAAAAAAATATATATATACAGAGAAAGGGACCAGTCCAGGAAGTGCCTCAACATAATGCCCATCCTAGACCACTGAATGCCATTTTGGCTCTACACTGTTAAAATGAAACTATAGGTCAGCCATGCAAACAAAAGCTTTAAGCCCACAACAACAAAGTCCAGATAAACATCCATCTGAGGCACATCCCTAAAAAATTAGAAACTGTGTCTTTTCTTAAATCATTATTAATGTATGAAAGGCCACGTGAGATCTCTTGACTTGTTATGCACTCCATGTTACAGTAGTAACGAGGTGGACCAGGGATTCAAAGGTTTCTGGTTCGATCCTCAGCTTGAACAGGAGTGTGTGCTCCAGGTGGCTGGAGGATGGCTAATTCACATTTACACTGACCTCACTGAAGGAAATGCATACAGCATAGGACTGTATCTACTGTAGGAGGGGTATGCAACATGTTGATTGACAATTAAGTGATTCTTCTTTAGCAACAAGTCACACAAATATTAAGATTTGTCGTAGTGCAAATAACTCATTTCAAGGCCGAATATAAATTGTATCCATGCAGTACTTTACATTCAAACTTTGTTATGTGGATATTTGATGGAAATATTAAGGGATTATAATGATTATTAGATGGAAGAATAATGTCTGAGAGTAGTCTAGGAAACAAGTAAAACTGTAATTGTTATGTCTAGCCATGCAAATGTCGGCTGCCAGTGGTAAATGAATGTTAAGTCAGAGGACCATCAGCATTTTGGAAGAAATAATATTAAGAAAAGTTGTATTGATTGGTATTTTTAACTAATATGCAACATGTCACTGTTTGTCTTATGATTCCCAGTCATGTAGCATTATCAGCAGCTCGATTCTACGGTTTGTCTGCAATTAAAACTGAACCAAACCGTGCCTTCAAGTTTCATCTGGTTCCTAGACAAGTCTTATGGCCAAATACAAATCTGAATATTGTAAAACAAAAAACAGGTATTATCCTGATTAAGCTATGTCACAAACAACGGTAGCCTTTATAAGCATTGTTGATGGGTAATTTTACTAACTGCCCATTGTTGCTCATGTCTTATTGTCTGGAATATGTGCTATACACTGATCTAAAAAAATAAAATAATATTATGGAAATCACTTACTAGTTGAATGATTCTTGAAACTGATTAAACAGATAAACACAGACTGTAAAATGTTTGGATTGGGTTATAATTCGTTCAAATAGCTTGTATCTGAAGCCAGGGTAATTGATGAAACATCTGTAACGTTTATAGCCAGACAAGGACATTAATTATGCAACGTCTTAATTCCCTGCTATGGTGCGTTCACTGCGTTGCATACACTTCGCTATTTGGAGAATTGGAGGTTTACCACCCTTGATTGATTGATTGAAATATTTATTAACAGTTTGCAGAATTACAGTACATTTCAAGCACAAACTCAATACAAAGACTGTTAACTGTGAGGGTAACAAGACAACTCGCCCTTTTTGCACCTCCAAGTGAGTTGTCCGGACATCTCACCCCGAAAGTCCGGACAACTCACCAGACATCTCGGTTTCGGGGGTGAGATGTCTTCACTTCCAGGGTGAGTTGTCTGACTGAATATGTACCCTTTGAGCTCTTTTATATACTTTACTGAATATTTCACAAGAATACTTCACTGAATAGTGTGTGTGTGTGTGTGTGTGTGTGTGTGTGTGTGTGTGTGTGTGTGTGTGTGTGTGTGTGTGTGTGTGTGTGTGTGTGTGTGTGTGTGTGTGTGTGTCACACAAACATTCTAAGTATCAACCATTACTTGGAAGTAAAACTGTGTTGGCAACTTGGCCATAGATATGTTAATATTAACTGGACCCCTCCTAATTTGTTTACTCAAGATAGTTAGAACCGAAATTGAATTACTGTAATGGGTGCCACGGAAAGTACAGACAACTCACCCCACAATGTCAGAAAGTGAAGACAACTCACTGGGGTGAGTTGTCCGGACTTTCGGGGTGAGCTGTCCGTCTTTTCCCTTTACCAACTCGCCCAACTTGCCCCAGCGGAAAGTACAGACAACTCACCCGCCATGTCAGAAAGTGACAAGAGGGTCCACCATGTTCAATTCATCAAGTCTAGTCTTGTATAGTTTCATTAAACCCAATGGTCGTCGACAACTCTTACCTCACGTTCGTTAAGTTAAATTAAAGAAACGGTCAAAATGCCTCACGAATAGTATTTTCAATCGAAACGCACAAAAGCCGAACTGAACATCGTCGAGTTTACGAGTTCTCCCGAAGACAACTGCTGGATCAACAAACTCATGTAGACGGGCTAGCAAGTAGCCGTACATTGCGGTAAACAAACAAATCATGCTTAGCCGACCAGTGACAGCCGTTCAAGCCCATGTCAGTGGAACATTCTGCTCGTCTGTCTATTCTCCATCTCCAACCTCGTATTAATGAAGACATAAGCGGGACATTGACGTTGTTCGTGCGGAAGGTAAACAACGCATTCGTGGTGTCCTTGCTTTGGTAGCTATAATTATAATACCGTATAGCTGTCCTGCTAAAGACAGATTTTATAACCGAACTTTATATTATAACTGTCACTTAACGACTCGAAAAGTAATTTAATTGTGTATTACTTGGGAAGTCATTGAATTGCTTTTAGCTAGCACAAAGCACTTCTCTGGGGGTGCATGGTGAACTTTGCATTTAAGCTAACAACACACAGCCAGAATACAGTCTATAAGTTTGTATGTGAACCAAATGCACAGTGCCATTTCCAAAATAGCCCCATATGTGCCCTCTCCCTACGCTCATTCTGTAGCTCATCTCGGAGCTACAGAATGAGCGTAGGGAGAGGGCACATATGGGGCTACAGAATGAGCGTAGGGAGAGGGCACATATGGGGCTAGTTTCCAAAAATGAATTAGCAGTGGAGACATGCATGTTCACATTCACAATTGACAATTCACTCAGTTCTTTATGGGACTTAACTAAACTAATGCAAATAGGATAAATACTTAGTGGAAAAACTGTTTTGGGTTTGTAACGTTGTTTATGCTTGTAAACTATTTTGATAAGAAAGTTACATATTTTCCATCTACAAATCAGTCATTGAGAATGCATGCGTGGCTAGTTGGATACTTGTTTTTAACTTTAGGCATCTGCATCCCTTATTGGTATTTGGTTACTCAGGAACTGCACCTTAATGCAGAAGAAGATATTGAAGACCAAGAACTGCAGACCTCTACATGAAAACACATTCTTATATATTTCCTCTAAGTGTGTTTGATTTGAAGTTGTATCAATAGACAACGTCCTGGCTTATAGAATATTACACAAATAGTGGCATTTGGCTCCAATCCATCAATGTTTTGAACGTATAAATTAGGGTTATTATTTAATAGGGTTTATAACTTGCACTCAAATGTTCTTTCAGACACAATCATGGCCTCATACAAGCGCCTGAACCCAGAGGACGTACAGTTTTACAATGCTGCAGCAGTGTCAGAGGATCCTGCTCCTGTCCAAGAGGTAGTTATGGTAAGCTAACTGCAGATAGATACTTTGATTGATTTATTAACAGTTTGCAGAATTACAGTACATTTCAAGTACAACTCAATACAACAACTGTTAACTGTGAGTGGACAACACCATAAAGCATTACACTTGTTTACAATAGGGCCCACCATTTTCAATTCATCAAAACAATTAGACGTACGAATATACACAACTATATAGTCAAAACAGGAAATCATACTGTATTATGTCTACACTGGTTCTCAACATGGGTGACTGGGTCTCACAAATAAAACATGTATCAAACTGGGGGTCCTTAATACATAGTCTGGACTCCTGAATTAAACACAGATACGTAACTGAATGTGGGCTAATGTGTGGAAAAGACAAACAATAATATACAATAATATGCAACACATCATATACAGTAAACAATTTCTGGTGATAAGCTTAGAGCTTTTACAGGGGACATGCAGTTACAAATTGCAGACACCCATAAGTGCTCTTTTAGAGCGGTTTTGAAGGAGGAAGGAGTCACACGTTTTTATGACTGTTGGTAGGGTATTTCACATTTTGGTGGCATATCAGTAGAATGCATTTAACCCCTTGTTTGAGCCGAATCTGGGTTGAACGATATTGGTGGTTCTCCCTCTGGTGTCGTGCTTGTGTGCGCCTTTAACGTTATTGAAGCAGTTTGACTTCACTGTGTGTACTCTACTGTATAATGTGTATATACAATTATGCAGTATATATTTGTATAGGCCTACTGTATCTGACTTTATGTCTCTGTTTTCAAGGTGACGGAGCCAGACGAATGTGAGCAGGCCTTGCTTCCTCGCAGGGCACCCTGCTCTACGACCACAGCCCTCCTGGTGCTGGGCTCTCTGCTGCTGCTTCTCTGTGGAGCCTGGCTCCTTGCCACCATGTTCTGGCTGCACTCTCCCTCCATCCTCCAGCCACACCGGCCCCCGCCGCATGCCCCCGCATGGAAACAACACTCTGAAGGATGGACGGAGTTGGAACGTGCTGCTGCACCACCTGGTCATGATTCGGAGGCGTGCGGTTCTACCTCTGAAGCCTGGAGGTTTGACTGTTACCCGGAGAAAGGGGTAGTCGTGACCAGAGAATTGTGTGAAGCCAGGAACTGCTGCTTCATCCAAGCCTCGGGTAAGAAGAACGGTGTTCCTTGGTGCTTCTACCCCCCAGAGTTTCCCTCTTACTCAGTGGTGTCTACGGATGACACTGCTCTGGGAGAGAAAGGCAGCCTGGTGAAAGAGGTTAAGACCTACTACCCTGGGGACATCCTCACTCTAGATCTGGAGATACGCCACGAGACGGAGACAAGGCTACGGGTCAGGGTGAGTAGAGCATTCAGATGGCCAGACACATTGATACAACTCCTTCCAGACCATACAGTACGTGTCAAACTAGTCAGTGGCAGTCCAATCTGGCCCGAGGGATGATTTTTGGGAAGTACACACAACCGCTAGTTGTGTATACTTGAAAATAATTGGACTGCAGTTAACTAGTACTCACCCACTGTGTGAATCTAGTCAACCCCACTATGTCCAAGGCCTCGACAAGGCTGTAGAAAATGTTGTTTGCCGTTGTGGTGTTTGTCATGGGTACCATTTCTGCAAACTCATCACAAATAAATATTCCCAATGAAGCTATATTGGCCACATTGGTGCTCATGTTGGTTGCAATAAAGAAGGTTTCAAATGGTATAATAATGGAAACAGTGTGGGGCTCCCAGAACAGTCAAATAGTTGTATGGCGTGGGCCGAGGCTCTGCCACTGTTTAGTGCATTGTCTAACAAACTGACGACTTCTCTGTTTGTATTTTTCCATATTTAGATTACAGATCCCTCAAATTCACGGTTCGAAGTACCAATTTCTGTCCCCAATGCCACAAATAAAGCAAAAAATCCAGCCTACACCGTAGAGCTATCCAAGGAACCTTTTGGTCTTATTGTCAAGAGGACATCTACAGGAGCTATACTGTAAGTTTGGTTATGCTTACGTCAGTGTCTAGATTTATAATTACATTTCGCCCCACACACTTTAGACTTTCTGATCTTTTGTTTATATTGACTGGTGAGCAGTGCCATCTTGGTGTTTGCTTTGAGTAATGGGTATTCTGGTTGGTTAGAGATTGTATGATAATATAATTATAGGTCTACCTATTTCGTCCCAGCTGCTTCTCTATGGGAGCGGTTAGGGGTCTTCAACGTTTTTCAGGCCAAGGACCCCTTAGCTGAGAGCGAGATGAAGTACGGACTACATAGTACATATTGTATAAATTGTGTTGCAGATTAAACTTTTTCTATAGATTCCATAGATAGCTTCATAGACTTGTGCTATTTGACAACACTATCAAGTATCAACCGTGTCAGGACATTTAACCACTCTTAAACCAGCAATACTTAGTACATCTGAGCTTTCACTCTGTACTTCTACTTTTCCCTCTACACCAAGCCTCTTTGCCAAAAATAGATGATCTACAAACAAGCTCACAATGCCTCACATTGTGAGGCGTTGCAATGTTGTAGCTCTGCTATTTTTGTTTAAGTTCTCCTAAGAATAGGTATGCTGAGGTTCAACTAGTAAAGGTAAAAAAAATAATAATAATAATCCTATAATACAAATATTTGGAGGCCCCTATAGTAACTTTTGAGAACCCCCTAGGGGTCTCGGACCCATGTTGAAGACTGTTGGTTTAGTGTCTTGCACTTTATTTGCACTATACTGTATCAGTTACATACATCCCAGTCTCCTACGGCCGTTCACTATGTTGACTTGTACTTTATTATATATTTTTGTTATCTATGTTACAATTGTGGATGTATACAGTGTTGTTTTTTATCATTATAGTACTAAAAGTTTCCCTTCCCTTTCTCCTGTTTTCTTCCCAGTCTGGACACGACCGTAGCGCCGCTCTTCTATGCGGATCAGTTCCTTCAGTTCTCCAGTTCCTTGCCTAGCCAGTATGTCTATGGCCTGGGTGAGCACCGCTCCTCCTTTCTTCATGATGTCCACTGGAACACCCTCACTATGTGGGCAAGAGATGTGCCTCCCATGGTAATGTTAGCACAAGCTCACCTAATTATCTAGTTATAATAGACCTTTTTCATGGTAGCCTAGCCATATTGACATAAATAGTTGTGTAATGTTACTGGTGTTGCCAATGATAATTACATCAATGTTTTTATCATTGATATCTTAATGTTTTGCCAATTATTTGGGGGCCCACTTGCAATACCCTCAAGGCCCACAGGTTGGCTGATTTACATTCTACATTTGGGTCTGCTGAAACAGCCAAATATATTTTTTATTACAGTGTGGCTTTGAAAGAGGCTAGCCTCTAGCATCTGCCCTTGGCATCTCAATTTTTCTTTTTCTTTTCTTTTTCAAATAAATAATAATAGCAGAACTACAACAAAAAGGCCTATTGCATTGCTAACTACATTATAATACTAACTTTTTTAAAACATAATGCTTTGAAAAGGTTGTCTTCAAACTCACATTAGCGATGTCTCCCTCTCTGCCATTTAGGAAATGACTAACTTATATGGATCACATCCTTTCTATCTGGCCATGGAAGAGGGGGGGAATGCACATGGCTTCTTCCTCCTAAACAGCAACGCTTTGGGTTAGTGTGCTAATTTGAATTCAGTCTTATGTTAGTATTTGGTATGTAGAGTAGACATGCCATATGGAAGGTCAGTTATTGAAAATAGCCAGAAGTCCTGTTTTAATGACCAACACCATAGTCATGTGGATTTTATTGATGCTTATAATAACTCAACAGCTCTACCTGCTGGTCACAGGTGGAGCTGTAATTCTCTAAGTTGTGCAAAAGTAAAGTCATTTAGTTAATTCCAGTGTCCAATACAACAAACTCAAACACTCATTGCATCCTATACCCATAATCTACATGCAGTTAACTTTATTATTTAAGTCCAGGTTCATTATACCCCCAAGCTGTTTGACTTCTTTATAAATATGTATTTTTTAAATGTATAATATTTTTTTTTCTATATATTTTGCCAGATGTTTCCCTCCAGCCTGCCCCAGCCATCACATGGCGTACGATTGGTGGTATCCTAGACTTTTATGTTTTCCTGGGTCCTGATCCTGCTTCAGTAATTGGACAGTACCTTGACGTTGTGGGTCAGTATGTCAGGAACCTCTAATGTACGATAATGTTAGAAACTAACAAAAAGACAGCTTTATAGTTTTGCATTGCTTCTCATCTAATAAAGTGGAAGCATGAAAATACTGTATATTGGCAAAAGACACACCAAAAATTATAAAATCAAGACATGGTTTCAAACACTGACAAAGGATTTCTTAAAATAACGTGTAAAGATGGGATTTAAAAGAAAAGAAGCTACATACATTGTGACAATGGGCAGTCTGGTAGCCCTGATGGCAAGGCTAGATCTCTCTTGGTCACTAGTCAGGACCTGGGAACAACCAGGAAGGCCCCTCGCAAAGACCTTAGGGTGCCTTCGCTCATAGGGGGACAAAAGATTGACATTATTCTTCTAGAATCAAACTAAACACTACCGTAGCTGTAATGTATTCTTTTGAGTTCATGGCTATTTCTTTCTAGGTTCTGTCCTGCTCTTATAATGACACCCACTCCCTGTCTCTCACTATTCAATAATTTCCTATTCTGTCTTCTCCTCACTTGTCCTTCCCACACAGGCTACCCTACAATGCCAGTCTATTGGGCGCTAGGTTACCATCTCTGTCGCTGGGGTTACAACTCTAGCAATGCCACTTGGGAGGTAGTCAAGAAACTGAGAAATGATGGCATACCCCAGGTGAGTTAATACATTTAGGCATGTTTATTTGTATGGTGCATTTCAACAACAACAATGCAATTCAATCATTAAGCAAAGGAAACACGTTATAACAGGGGGAGACGGATCCAGTATGAACTCCTCTTTCCAAATTGCACTTGCTCCAGCACCTTTTAAACGGGCTGACATTTTGCCCAAATATGACGATGACTGTCATCATAGTACTGGCAACAACCCTGATATGATGTGTCTGTACTCTGTAGTGTAACAATGGTAGGCATAATGAAAGAAATGGGATCTTGAAATTTGTCTACTGACATTTGCTATTGTCACTATTCGTTGAGTGGTTAACTATAGACATGCATGATTCTTGATGAAGCCGGTCAATTTGACATATGACTTGTCTCTGCTACGAAAACTGTGACTATGGGAGTATAATAATGATTAGAAGAGTTAGCTGCAACAATAAGATTGTCTCGCTAATAAGTATGCATGAGAACAGGAGTGTTCTTGCTGAAGCAACCGTGTGTGTGTGTGTGTGTGTGTGTGTGTGTGTGTGTGTGTGTGTGTGTGTGTGTGTGTGTGTGTGTGTGTGTGTGTGTGTGTGTGTGTGTGTGTGTGTGTGTGTGTGTGTGTGTGTGTGTGTGTGTGTGTGTGTGTGTGTGTGTGTGGTAGGATGTACAGTGGAACGACATAGACTACATGGAGCATTTCCTGGACTTCACCTATGACCCTGTCAGTTTCTCCACACTGCCTGACATGGTGAAGGACCTCCATGCTCATGACCAGCGTTACGTCATGATCCTGGTACGTCTGTCCTAATGAGTTAGCACCTGTGTGTTTATGTGCAAAGGTGGGAAGTTCACATGCAACCGTTATGGTTATTAGGGTGGAAAGTAACTAAGTATATTTACTCAAGTACTGCACTTAAGTACAATTTTGAGGTATTTTTAGTTTAGTGGAGTATTTCCAATTTTCAGTACTCTTTTTCTTTTTTTACTTTTCCTGAAGTACTTTTTCCACCACTGCCTGTGTGTTTATGTGTGAACTAAGCTGACATGCAACCCTTATTTCCCCCCATCTAGGATCCAGGTATCAGTAGCGTCCAGGCTGAGGGCTCGTACTGGCCATATGATGAAGGACTGAAGAGAGGAGTCTTTATTAAGGACTTTTCTGAAGACACCCTTATTGGACAGGTGAGTGGACAGCAGTTTAACAGTAACATTTGTTAAATTATTGAGTAGATAATTTGGAACCTTAATGAATATGTTCTTTATCTATAACTTTCTTCTCTGCGTTTCCCATGGGTGCATAGGTACGGCCTGGTATTTTTGGCTTGATTTGAACCCATTTAATCCTGTTGTAATCTATACGTTGTTATACCTTTCAATGCGGATGCTACCTCTATGTTTCATCAGTTTTTGCTATACATGTAGCAACATAATTATTGTATTTATTTATAATAAGAATTAGAAACGGCCTCAGGTCTAAATGTGTTAAAGTCCAAATTTAAATGTGGTTTTATTTATTCATCTTAAAGGGCCATCAATACATGCTGTTGTTTATTCACAAGTTTGGAAGAACATTTTCAGACCATTTTCCTTGTTTGTGGTTTGTATTTTCCGATTTCATAATTTACATTACCTCCATATTCATTGAAACATTACTAAACTTAACTGAATAATTAAGTCGGTGTTTGTTGGCTAAACATTGTTGTGTGCGTGGGCGTGGCTATTAAGTAATGGATGTGCAAATCTTTTCTCCAGGGACTACTTTCGGCGACAATTTAGGGATTTAGCTGATGCTCTTATCCAAAGCGATTTGGGGGTCACACCTTAGTCCGACTATGTGGCCGGTTAAGACTCACCCGTGACTTCCGTGTGCGGTTAGGGTTTGGGAATAGGGTTAGTATGGGGAAAGTCGTAATCTTGGTAGTCGCATGTATGGGTGTCGGATTATTGGGACGTCTGACTAACGCTACGCACCCAAGTGATTTAAGTGATGACTGAAGCTTGAATAAGGAGTTTGTTTGGCCAACTCCTTGAGAGTTCTGATTCTGTGGATGATCTCAAGTGCAGGAATGGGGCCAGGAATTCCGTGTATAGGACCAAATGATTGCTGCAATGTGTGCCTTGAAGGACAGATCGCTGTTTATAGGATCCCAGGTTCATTACAACAATGAGCAGGAGACGCCAGGGTGTTGTGAATGGAAATGAAAAGAGGAGGCATGACTTGCCAGGGACAAAGATGTTTTGTCTATGTTGAGCTTGAGGTGGCTGGGAGACATGGTAAGCTACGTGCATAGACATATATAAAGGCTACAGTAGATGACTCGCCCGCGCTGCTGGCCAATGGAGAGTAAGGTTGCCACATGGTGGCCATCTTGCTACAGTCCACTCATAACACTGTCTATACTGTAGGTGCATGTACTTTTTAAATAACCATAACTTACACAATTTTGTATTTGGTTTTGTTATAAACATCAGAGATGTAGTTATGATACTGAATACTTATAATGGACTTTCATATACCTGATTCATACAACGTTTGTAATAAACCAAACCATTTGTAAATCTGTCAAGATTTCAGCGAGTTAAGAGTATTTTGTTTGAGCAGATCACCAGCTACCATAGCACGTACCAGAAAAGTTGACTGTTGCAAAATGGCCACTGGTGAACTGAAGATACAGTAATTGCTGTTTCAGTATAAATTATATAATTATGATTTCACATTTTTCTGATTACATTGAGCCCTGCCTATGCACCCGTCTCAGAGCTACTAGTGTGCATAAGACTTTGTTGCCTACATCTATAGTTTTTGGCATGGTTTAGTAAAGGTCTCAAACTATAAAAGTGTGGGAGAGTTTGATCTCTCCTTGCGCCCCTGCAGGTGTGGCCTGGTCCGACTGCATATCCTGATTTCTCTGATCCTGTGACCCATGAATGGTGGTATGACAACCTGAGAAAGTTCCATGAGAAGGTGCCGTTTGATGGCTTGTGGATCGTAAGTATGCGTGGAAAAATACATCAGCAAGACTTGACTTTCGATTTTAGTTACAATTTGCATGTCAATTTGCTTTTGACATGCCTTAGTCTATAATCAAATGCCAGACAACTTTGAACTGTGTCATGTTTGGTTTTAGGATATGAATGAGCCATCCAACTTCCTGGATGGGTCCACCAAGGGATGTCCATCAAACAGTTTAGAAAATCCACCTTATACACCAGGTGAAGCACATGCACGCAAGACAAGCACACACACACACACACACACACCCATATATATATATATATATATATATATATATATATATATATATATATATATATATAAAAATAATTGTCTGTAAACCAAATTGTAATCTTTCACTTTTAGGTGTCCTTGGGGGATTGCTAAGAGCTAAAACTGTGTGTGCGTCAGCAAAGCAGAAAATGTCTTTGCACTATAACATGCACAGTCTCTATGGACTTATGGAGGCGAAGGCCTCTGCAAGGTACCCACAAACACAAGCAGCATAAGATAACACAACATAATTTACACATATAGTACAATATGGTATATTTATAAAACGTATTTGCTATTTCAACCATCTTGTGCCTGTTTCCTCTTTAAATTTGGTCATGTTTGTCTGGGCTCCTGTCCTTCTCCTCTACCCTTTCTTTCCTTGTTTCCAGTGCCTTGAAACGTATTGTGGGTAAGAGAGCGTTTGTGATCTCGCGCTCCACTTTCCCCAGCCAGGGCCTTTATTCTGGTCACTGGTTGGGAGACAATCGAAGCCAGTGGAAAGACCTGTATACTTCTATAGCAGGTCAGTGCACATGTGTAGTTGAATAAAGGGTATTTATAAGTGTGGTACTATACAGTAGGCCCAGTAACTCTGGAGATCAATGATCCAAACTTAAGTTGACTTATTGTAATGTCTCTGTTCACTGACACATTGAGATTTTCCCTTGTATGCACAGTTATAAAGCTTTTATGAGACTTTTACTAGAATTGTTTGATCATTCAACAGCACATACAGGTCTGCATGTATCTTTTCAGGAGTGTATTGCTTATGAATACAAATCCATCTCTTTTCACTCCAACGGAGGCCCAGAACGTCTCCTCACAAGCTGACCAGCCTGTATTCGCCGCTCAACACGACATTGTGTTTTTTGTGACTTCGTTCAAAGGTTGCACACATAGTAACTTAGTATTGATAGCTTAAGTTTGGACAAGGAGGCCACACTTTTATTATAATTATGGAAAAGAGACAGATATTTGGTTAGACATCTTATGGAGGCTTCAGATCTCTCATTGTCATGTTGTCTACTCATTACCACAGCCGGCACAAGTTCCTATCATGTTGTCACCCTGCCCACTTCTCTCTGTCTCTGTCTCTCCTCCAGGCATTTTGACCTTTAACATTTTGGGCATTCCGTTGGTGGGAGCAGACATTTGTGGCTTCAGCGAGGAGCCACAGGAGGAGTTGTGTGTCCGTTGGACACAGCTGGGAGCGTTCTACCCCTTCACACGCAACCACAATACATTGGATGTGAAGGTAGGATATCGGTGCCAACATACATATGTGAAACAGCAGAAGAGTAATACCAACCCATGTATGTCTGGAGGGAGGGAGAGCGCTCCCTCCAGGGAACACACTGAACTACATTAGACTTGACCTGTTATTTGTTTGTCTGTTTTAGCCCCAAGACCCAACAGTCTTCAGCCCACTGGCTCGGACTGCCATGAAAGAGGCATTGCTGTTGCGCTATTCTCTCTTCCCTGTGCTTTACACTCTCTTCCATCATGCACACGTACTTGGACATACTGTCGCACGACCTCTGATGTTTGAGTGAGTAACACACCAATATGCTCACCAACAGTCTGGTTTTAGTACATCTTTTCCTACTTTATTGCATCTTGTATAATATTTAGGTTCCCCAAGGATATAAGAACATATGGGATTGACCGGCAGTTTCTCTGGGGTAAGAGTTTACTGGTGACACCAGTTTTGGATCCTGGTGTGGACTACGTCACTGGCTACTTCCCTGAGGGACTGTGGTATGACTACTTCACGGTAAGATGTGCATGCATCTCACATAGATTTACTTACCATGTTTCATCTCCATCATCTTACCTTAAATGCACCGCATCTCTGTACGTGTGTATATACTGTATGTACGTCTGTAATCCACTTAACTCGAGAACCGTTCGCCCCACCGACTTCAGCGTGCAAAAAACAAAGCAGGTGCTCAGTTCAAGCTCTGTTCTTCTGTCCAGGGTGACTCGGTGCGAAGTAAAGGAGAAGAGCTGAGGCTCCAGGCGCCTCTGGATAAGATCAACTTGCATTTGCGGGAGGGCACTGTCATACCTACCCAAGTAAATATTATTTTATAATAAAAACAGACCACGTCAATAGTTTATTTCAGTTCTACAAGTGTGTGTGTGTGTGTGTGCGTGTGCGTGTGTGTGTAGAGGCCCAACCTTACGCTGTGGGTGAGCAGTGGTCAGCCTCTCCATCTGATCTCTCCCCTCTCTGATGATGGCTCAGCCAGTGGAGACATGTTCTGGGATGACGGGGAGAGCCTTGACACCTACGAGACAGAACAGTATGCTTACATAATCTTCAACGTAACACAGGTACAAACCGGTGTTTTTTTTTTGTCATTTTCAGCTCGTCCAATATTACATGACACTCTTCTCATATCCCACAGGGTTGCCTTCCCAAAGTTATAGCTCTGAGATCCAAAATGGCAGTCACAATTCTGTGGATCATTATTTTCGCTCCCATACCCGGTGTGCAATTTGTATCCCATAACCTGGAAGGACAGCTCTGGAATTGCTAGTTAGTTGTCTAACAGCTTGGCAACAATCAATTAAGTAGGATAATTTAAGCTAAATATATGCTATTTCAAGAGAAATTGTGCTCAGCAAAAATGCTATTTGCACAGGGTCACTATTAATATTTATACACTGAGCCGCATTGGTCGTAAAATGCATACCTAGTTACTTACTTACAACTATCTATTATGAGCTAAACGTTGAACAGGAAGGTCACACGGTCATTAGACTCTTCAGTTTTGCTTATGCTGTTTATCTAGATCAGTGTTTCCCAACCTGTGTGCCGCGGCACTTTACTGTGCCGTTTGATGTGTCCAGGTGTGCCGCCTGATTTGACCGAAAATAACACTAACCCTCCCCCGAAAGCAATATTATAGCTACTGGGCTGCAGGCTTCCTATTGTTGCGCCGTTGTTGTTGTCACACGTCTAACCATTAGACGTGCGATAACGACGGAACAATAGACTCTACGACCCTCGGCCATTGAAATGTTAATGCAAAAGAGATGCATCCAGAAGACGCTACATTTCGCGCATATGCACGTAGACAGCAGACACATACAGTCCTACATGTCCCGACCCAAACACTGAGGAGGTAAAGTAAACGTGACATTGTTGTGATTAAACATAATGTGCCACGAAAAATAGCTGTCCAAGTGTCCATATATGATCGCCTCGTTCGGCCAACACAATATATCTCCTAATCTCCCTCCCTCCACAGAAGCGCAGTGATGCCTGATTTATTCTTCGTCGTACACGTGTTCCATGCTGAAAATGGCTGATTTACAAGCTCACAGCGCGTTGCGGACGCAACACGTTGTGAGCTTGTCGATCAGCTATTTTCAGCACGTGGAAATATGCAGGCTGTGAGAACTGAGACCCTTCACAATAAAAGCATACAGCTTTCACAAGTTGGCCCATAATAAAGACAAGGAAAAGGATTAAGAATTAGGTGGCATTTCACATTGCATATGAGCTATTTTTTCTCCAAAATGTATTTTTTTAAAGGAATTATTTTTTTCTTATTAAATCCCCCAAAGTTTTTTTATTCAATAAAGTCTGAGGTTCTATATGGCTATGGGCTGTGGTACTGTGGTAATAATAATAATTCAAAAAAGAAAGAACGAAAAAGTAAAATAGTTCATTTTTTGGAACCATGAACTTTAGTTCAAAATATTGAATGATGAATATATAAATATATAAATATATATATACTGTATAATATACACATACATACACACATGTATGTATATAGATAGGCCTATACACCGTATATCTAGGTGTGCCCTGAGATTTTTAGGCTATGAAAAGTGTAACCCTGGGACAAAAAAGGTTGGGAAACACTGATCTAGATAAGACAAGCCAAGGCGATACTTTACTGAGCATGTACTGATGTGTGACTAATTCCACATCACGTTGCTTCCTAGAATGTGATGACATCACAGGTGCTTCATAACCACTTGGAGGCCACCTATATCACTGTGGAAACAACCTCCTTCTACGGGGTGAAGGAGGAGCCTACCAGAGTGTTGGTAAACTCCCAAGATGCAGCATTCACTTACAGAGCCAATCAGGTGAGTCTGGGTACAAAGATTTTGTGTTTCACCAAACCAGACCAGAGAAAGACATCAGGTTTAAATTATTTCTGTTTTTGTTTTTTTTTCTCTTCACTTGCCCTTCCAGCAGGTATTAACGGTAACAGATCTCGGGCTCAACCTTAGCCAGAACTTCACCATCAGCTGGATGTGACCTGTCTGATGGATTCCTGACACTGGATATTGTAGTCACAACCCGAGAGGTTGATCAAAGAAAAAGATATATTTGTGTGTTTTTTTTAATTTTATTATTATGATATTTTGTTTGATTGCTTGATTTAGACTTGGCTGAACATACTTGGATTGGCACATCATTGCTGGCTTAGATCACAAGTAGAATTTGTATTTATTTTTTTGTAAAACATTTAAGTGCAATAAATGAAAGATTAATTTATACTTCATAACTTAGGAGGATGCGAGCACTACTCAAATCTTCTAGTAATTTCTTACTGGGTGAATAGGTTTTTACAGTCGGCGGGATTACCAGCACTAATGGCAATTGTCAGTTGGCAGGGGTATCAAACAAAGCAACATACACGTTTTGGCATAATCTATAGCAGTGGTGTCCAAAGTCCGGCCCCAGGCCAATTGAGGCCCGCCAATCAATGTGCTTAATGTCCTCGAAGTCATGCATCCAAAAAGCTTTAAACTGAGCACATTGGACCTTCCGTTCCAGAGATTATGGCCAAAACATCTTGAAAACAGCCATTTTTCATTTATTTTTGCAGGGGTGGGGAGGTTACATTTGGTACTGTTAATAAGGCTGAAAAAAGACATTTGTGTTTTGTTCACAGCACAACTGAAAATGTACCATTGATATTTGATATTGATGAAATAAAAGAAATGCAATGCATTTCATGTGACTTTAATATGGTCTGAAAGTGCATTATGATGATAGGAGATGTAGTTGGGTGTTTTCTTATTTTATAATTTGGCCCCATTTGAAAAAAGTTTGGATACCCCTGAATTATACAGTCAATGACTTTCTACTTCTTCACAACTATGAATGTTTAGCAACCATCAAACTGCTTAATGAAATACTGTATTTGTATACTTGAATATTGTTCACAAGCCTGTTTTGCACTAATGGCAGTATTGTGACTGTAGTTGCAGGTGCCTTACAAAGGACCTAAATTATGTTAATCTTCCATTGTCTCTGGATTAGTTCCATGAGAAACCTTGATCAGTCCTGTGTTGTAAACCTGTTGTGAATCCGGTTTATAGAACTACTATACTTCATAACGGCTTTAGTTGCAACCCGCTTTTAGAACAGCTAAAAGTGCTCTGGAGCTCCTTTTAATGTGAACATGCCTTCTGTGAACCTCAAATGTATAATTCTTGATCAGATTTGGCAAAGTTATCAGTCCAGTAAGTGCAGGGTGGTTTAACCAGAAAAGCTTAATTTGATCAGAATTTCTCTTGGTACAAATTGAGAGAATATAGGAGTGAAAATAGAATGTAATGGTTCTTGTTGCAGTCTTGAAAAGAGATATATAATTGATTCAGAACATCTTACTGTATGCATGCACTGCAAACTTTACCAAAATGCTTGAATAAAATGGCCTGTCAAAAAAAAGCATGAGTGTGAAGTTGTATGTATGATTGTTTTTATGTATGTGTATAATTGATTATTGAATATCATCTGATATTTCATGTTGCTATATTTTTCTTTAAATTTGAGTATTAATTATAAATGTACATTTATTTGTAGTACTGGGCTACTGCCTGATGTGAAAGGAATTTTGAGAAGCAGCATTACCAGCAATATGGTGACACCAAAACCAACTATAATAACAAATTGGAATGTGAAAGCTACATTTTGGGTGGTGTTATTTTTTTTTAGGCTTTTTTAGGTTTGTTTTATTGTTTTTATTAAAAAATATACATCATGTTCAATATGTTTTCAATTCCATTGTATTTCTTTTTTGTATTTTTAATAAATTGTATTTTCATGGTGACCATGTTGGCCTACTGTGTTTTGAACTGGAGTCGTTTTCTTTCTCACGTGCAAGATGATATCTACAGCACCACTAGGGGTCCCACTTTCTTGATTTCATGTTACATGACGGTTCAACGTGACAATATCACCATTATACATTAACTATTAACCATTATTACATGGCTTGGTTGAATGCTTGATTCTGATTGGTCAATCGCTTAATTCAGCGGTGAGTTATCTCATGATAATGACCGCTCCGCTGTATAATGACCGCTGCCTAATCAAACCCTCTGAGCACCACCAGCTGCGCGGCTGCGCCCGCTTGATTTACTGCCGTTTCCAACATAACAGCCATGTAAACACACACACTACTGACACACAATGTAATTTACAGCTAAACATTGCTCTTAAAAATGTTTTTGAAAACATTTGAGCGAGAAATAGACGAAGCAGCTGGACCCGAAAATGGATTCTATTTGATCAACTCACTTCCTTGTTTTCCGACAGTGCTTCAGCCCTGCAGCTGGGCAGACGCAGCCAGCGCGAAGTTATGGAATACTTTTTTTGTTGTGTTTTGGATCAATGGATTCATTTATGTTAGTTAGCCATGTAATAAGCGGGATAATATCTGGCTAGGTGGTCATTGTCGGGATATAATTCACCTTCAGGGAGTGTAACCACCTCGGCTTCGCCTCGGTGGTTAAACTCCCTGTCGGTGAATTATCTCCCGACAATGACCACCTAGCCAGATATTATCCCTTACTTATAAATATTGTGTCACAATCCCATTAAAGGAAAAGTCAAAAGTGTATCAAGAAAAACAGACGGAAGAGGAAGTTAAATCAAAAGTTAATCAATACAACCAAATAAAATTAGTTGCAAAATCAGTGGCTTGCTGTACTGTAGAATAGAATATACCTTTCTTTTTCTTTCTTTCTTTTTTTGCTGATTCTAATTGTATTATTGTAATTGTGTTATTGCCATTCTAGCAGCCCTCTCTGATATTTAACATTAATATTCCAATTTAGGTCTTAGGCCTACTGCATTAATGATCTAGTGGTCCATTGATGGTGAAAACAGAAAAATCAGTTTCTGTTTGTTCTGGTACTTAATTCATTCTACTTTAATTCTTAAAAGGCATGGACATAAACGGAATGGACTGAGTGTGCTAGTTTTTTCTACTGTGAATAACAATTGCTGCCAAGCTGCCCTTGTACATTGATTGATTAATTGAATACTTTATTAGACAGAAATGCAAACAGCAGGAGGCACAGTACAGTCATACATTTGGGCTAAAAGGATAACAAGGGACACATGGGGACTTGTGTTTCCATTGTGGTCTTAATTAATTGCAAGGCAATAAATTAACAATATATGCGTTCATTAATATATACAGAAATCATTGCACACCTCTGAGTCTGAGGTGCTGTTGTGGAATACTGCAGTATGTTTATGTGTACAGTAACAGTACAGTCATAAAGTGCCTGTGTGTGGGGGAATAAGTTGGCTCTATGTGTGTACTATAGGGCCTACCTTAATAAATAATAAATGAGTGTGAAGCACATGGCAACAGGCCTTGTTCATAAGCCTAGATGACTGGTGGAAGTAACACTCAGCCTGTCAGCTTGACAGTCCAGGCCTTGATGCTTCAAAACCACTTGCCAGGCGTTATAGCAGCCGAAACAAACAGTCCATGGTTCGGCTAGGGCCCTTAATCATCCGATGGGCTTTACTGACACAATAGCCAGCGAAATCCGCATAGAGGGAACCTCACATCCACTAATGCTCTGGGCCAGGGGTGCCCAGAAGGAAGATTGTGATCTACCAGTATAGATCACAAAGGCTGTGCAGGTAGACCACATGACATGCCCCTAAAATATATTATTTAAATGTAAAGTAAAAAAGGCATCTTCCTCTTGAATTAAGCCGGTGACTTGATTGATTGACATCAAAAAGGGCCTCAGCTCAAACCCAACCCTCAAACAGCTCAAATGCAATACTTTGTTTTCAAGTATTGTATCACAAACATATAGCATTACAAAGTTATATACAAGAAAACCCTACAAATTAAAAAAAAATCCCTGTTTCCCATTCCAAGTGCGTCAAGTCTTTATATGTAATGCCATTGCTGCTGTTCCAAAGCCCCCTCAGGTACATTGTTTAACTATTTTCAGCAATTATTATTATTATTATTATTATTATATTTTCTTTGGTGAGTAGATCTTATTGAGCTTGTCATTTTGAAAGTAGCTCTCAAGTCAAAAAAAAGTGTGGGCACCTCTGCTCTGGGCGGTCCACACACGGTCGTCTGCAGTGCTTTTCAATTGAGGGCATGTTCCCATGCCATGGGCATGTTCCCATGCCAGGTGCATGCATACAAGTCAGGATGCTCTCTGTGCCTTTAGAAGGCCTGTGAGATCGTGGGCCCTGTTATCTATTTATTTGTTTTTGCATAATCATAGACACAATCCTGATTGAAATCGTGTTATCTCTGCAGGCTCATGTTAACAGCATGTCAGTCTGTCCATCACTGTCTCTTTTGGTATTTTCAGAGCACTAGGCACATTTTCAGCCTCTGAAAGCTCTCTTTAGCTCTCAATCACTGTTTTCCTATACATTTCTCATCCCTAAGGATGGGAAATCTAGTTCTCAATATTTCTCTATGGTGCTATTGTTTGTTTTACTATGGCCCCCTGCTGCAGCATATGAACAATTACTATATTGTCCATGCCATGCATATGCTTATTAACAAATGCCTGGACTAATGCATGACTGCACTTTAACTTAAGTGTTGCTGTTCTATTATTGTGTTGACTTGTGTGCTGTGACTCATTAGTGTGTTGTATGACTGTTATCTGTGTTGCCCTGTCTTTTTCAGTTGTTGGGTGAGTTGGTCACAAGGGAGCCGTAAATAAGCATTTCATTGTTCCTTAAACAGTGGTCTGTTTTTTAAACATGACAAATACATGTGGATCTGACCTGTCATAACGGGAGAGTCTTGGGATGTGTGTGTCATTAAGATAAGGTGGTCTCTTGGGAAAACTGAGATAAATGGGTTTCTCTCTAATCACTTAAACACAGCTCCTCCACTTCCACATATCGCACAACTTCTGCTCTCTTTACCATAGATGGTGTGGACAAAACAGGGTCCTGGACTGTTGCCAAATAGCAAATACTGCAGATAACAAGTCACCATACCACACAGCATTCTTTTTCTTAAACATACATTATACACACAGGTGATATGCTCAATTACCATGTCCCTGAAAGTGAAAGCAAATATCCACTCTACCTTATTACCTACCGTACAACTGATAAACTGCTCTCACAATCAACATGTTTTCAGTGGCTCCAAGCAAACTTTCACTAGTGACTGGCTAACTGTTTCCAGATGGGGCTGTCTACAGGGCATATGCGAGATCAGTCTTTCCCAGAGCATTGTACCCGATGGGCATGGGTGGAGGTTATTATTCTGTGAGGTTAGGGTTGGGGTTAAGGTTAGCCCTGGTCCAGTGCATTGGCGAGTTAGAGCCACTGGACCAGGGCTAGGTTAAGGTTCGACATAGTGTTTGTAAGTTTAAGGTTAGGGTTAAGGTAGCCTCGGAGACCCAGATGTCTAGGGTTAAGGTTAGGTTTAGACATAGTGTTTGTGAGGTTAAGGTTAGGGTTAGGCCGGGTTAGGTTTAGGCACGTCCATCAGGTAGAAAGATCTGGGAAAGAGATAGTCCCCAGGGCATATTTAGGCCTATCATTTAACAGGGAACAAGTTAGAGAGAGAGAGAGAGAGAGAGAGAGAGAGAGAGAGAGAGAGAGAGTGTGTGTGTGCAGGGAAGAGAGACAGCAGGGTTCTGTCAAATGCATTCTCCTCTGCTGACTGGGACATTTCCTGTCTGGATTTTCAGGGATTACGTTTGTGTGTGTGAGGTCAGCATGTGCATAGCGGGACACAGAATCCAAATACGGACAATTCAAACAAATAAACAAACAAACAGAGTTTATGTGAACGTTTGTTGTTTGTGTACACAGGTCTAATGTTTAATTTCTGACCGTATTACTCATTTTGGAATACTTAAGTAAAATAAATGTATTATCCCCCCCACACACATTCAGTTTGAAATAATTGAATATACTTCCAAAAACCATAATCCATTAATTAGGTGTCAAACTATTAGTATTTACTACTAATACTAAGTTCCACTTTTCTGCCAGATCTTCTTTCTGGCCACAGGTTTTGCAGCAACAGATTCAAATAAAGTAAAGAGTTGTGTCTCACATGATGAACACTAAAAGCTTTTATTTCACCAAAACATTGCATCAACACTACCCTGACCTTCACAGAGAGAGGATTTTGTTTTACTAAATATGTGAATTTAAAAAGGGACCTTTGATCCAAATTACAACAAGGCCATGTAACGAGAAGTGGATATGAATTACCGGGTATGTAAAAATGCTGATTTATTAAACAAAATAATCCAAAACACTGATCCGCTAATGTTCATATGTAGCCTACGGGAGTGAGTGTTTTTGTAAGAGAGTGTGTCCCAAAGGTCCACTGGCTCTGTGGGTCGTTTTTATGACCTGCATATTTACAGAATTGTGGCTGGTGTCATGTTGCTTGGTGAACACACCCACCAAGACAGGACAGGACAGGCCAGGTTGGCTGCTGTACAAAAGACACACCTATTGTGTTTTTTGTGGTTTCACCCGTTGACATGGCACGCATTAAGACACTACTTCTGAATTATATCCAGTCCACTGTTAAACTGCATGGGTGTTGTGATCAGTGGACTATTCTCTGGCTGTTCTATACTATACTATTTTCTATACTGTTCACATATTCCCTTTTTTTAACTGTGTATTTGCTGATTTTCTATTCTATTTTGCATAGATGTGTATATTTGTGTCTTTAAAGGTAGTGGAAGTGATTTTCTTTGGTTAAAATAAGTGTCTTGATTAATTGAAAATGGAGGACCCTGATTAAACAAGTCTTTAGTGCTTTTTCTGGCAGTTTGTATTGACCTGTACTTTCTTTGAAAAGTACCCATTCTACAAACTGTTAATAACATTTTCTATCAGTCAGTCAATCAATCAATCAATCAATCAATCAATCAATCAATCAGTGTGTGTGTGTGTGTGTGTGTGTGTGTGTGTGTGTGTGTGTGTGTGTGTGTGTCTGTTTCTCACTCACTCACTGACTCACACACACACACACCTACATTATGTGTATGTATGTACATGAGGGAGAAACAAAGCGATAAAAGCAGAACTATAGTCTCCACCCATGCTACGTCACTGGAGACCTTTGCAGGTGTCAAGTGAGAGAACATTTCTTCCAGTTTCTCTCTGACTGGCACTGAGAAGCCTTCCCATGTTCCGGATATACAGCCTACTACTGGCTGAGTCGGAAAACTTTGGGGGTTTCTCTTCTTCTCCGTCAGTGGGGGCTTGGCCTCTCATCCGCCGTCCTGCTTTGACACCACCCAGCTAGTTGCTTGTTCTGTGTGAAAGTCCGGTTTGCGATGTCGGCCGTCAAAGCTCTCCAGCAGTGGTGCAAGATCCAGGTCGACGGATACCGGGATGTCGCTGTCACTAACATGACCACGTCTTTCAGGGACGGACTGGCGTTCTGCGCGCTCATACACAAACACAGACCTGACCTCATGTAAGTAGGACTCACACACCATCCACTCCATCCAACAACCAGGGGACTCACTCACTGGTCTGGACAACACACTCGTTACAGCCACTTCTCTCGCACAAAAGAAAACGGTCGGCATGCCCTTTCCCTTTTATAGTTTACGACTTGTTGCAACAGGAACACTATGATTCCACGTCGCAAAATGGCTTTCCCGTAGCTATTATTATGTGAACAGGCTATGTAAATTGCTAACTTGTAGGTTTGTAGCTTTGTTGGGAATAATGGGATTGCTCCTTTGGCACTGAATGTCAGTGAACCCTGGGGATTATGTGGAAAGCCGAGTGGCAGAACGGAATTCACACAGCGGTGGGAGTACGCCCCCTAGGGAGATGTCAGTGGTGCTGTTCTAATCTGCTGCTTCAGTTCAGCAGAAGCAACTGAAGGCTGCCTGACTGAAGCACTACCTGAACTTCAGGTAGTAAAGTGCTGCTGTGTGGTTCCTAAACGTTTTAATTTAACAGACCAGTATAACTCTGAGTTACAGACCCATATGGTCCATTTGGAATCCCCTCAAGGAACCCTGAGTGGTGGTTGTCCAGGGATGGGAGTGGGACCCCTTATCGTCCTCGAGGGGTGCATATCTTTGGTCCAATATCTCCAGCTAAATTATTGATAGTTAATCTTCACCATTAAGTAAGGGTTAGGGTTAGGCGTTAGGCGCCTAACCCCTACAACTAGAGGACGTACAAGAATGGCTATTTCCCTCAGTTGATCAGTTTGGGTAAACCAACATCGAATTGGGGTTCCCTTGTACAGGTAATGCAATATGTAATGAGTGGCGCCAAACATTTATTTTCTACCCAGAAACTGGAAGTACACCAAAATAGCAAGAGAAACAGCAGAAAGCTCTCAATCCACAAGCCTATGAGCAGATTGTATCATATCATTGCTCCCTATCACAAGTGACACAAGTGACAAACGTGATTTTGGGTGTCCTGCCCCTTTAAAATGAAAAAGGTTTAGCAGGGTGTCTGCAATAACCTCACTGACCCCATGGTATTTTAGATTTATTTTTATGGTGAATTTTGTAAATTACAGTGCGGTCAGCGTCAGAATGCTTTTTATTTAGGTTTGCTCTTCTAAGCATTTTCTCTGTTATTTCTGCCTCGCCCAGATTTGTGTCGTATGACCTGTGAATTTAGGTTCCTTTGACTGTCTCTAAACTGAGCTTGACATGACCTCCACATTGCAAGATACAGTATCATATCATGATATCATGATCATGGTATGGGACGTGAGAGGGATTTAACTTCTGCAGAATGATCGAGCTCCCTCATCCTTTTAAGGACATGTATGTTTTAAGAAAGTGGGTGTCTCATGGGTGATCCTCCACTCCCTCCTTTGGTATTTTGTCTTCATTAAAATAAGAAAAGCTGCGAGGGAATCATGGGAGAGAAGAGAGGCCTTTGGTGCTGCTGCAAAGACAGGGTTGGGCGTAATGTGGGTTCAGAGAGGGAGACAGTCAGGGCCCAGTAGGGCCCAGAGAGTTAACTACTTACCTTACACATCATCCCTCTGGGCACTTAAGGTTATGTTGATAAATGCCAGTTAAGTTCCCACCAAAAAAATAAATAAATACAAAGGCATTTGAATGAAAACACAATGAAAGTGATATCTAAGCTGTTTCACTATCATAGACCTGTTTGGTGCTGTAAGCCTGTAATGCTTAACCCATTAAAAAGCATCTGTGACGTTGGCTTAATTTGGCTATTCAAAACAGAAAACTGTTAGGATTTAGATGACGTTTATAGAACGGGTTAAACAGCTTATAGTACATTATCAAAATATTTTGGGATTGTAAAAAAACTAAAAATCTGAATAAACTGATGCACTACCCTGGGAATATTAGGTTGTACAGTCAGAGTTATTGTAGTCATGGTGCTCTTTGAAGGTGCTTCAAATAATCCAAAGACAACACATTGTAATTTGGAAGATTCCTCTTGGGTTGTTTTCCCCCAGATGGTTCAAGGCACTCTTGAATATATATATATATATATATATATATATATATATATATATATATATATTATTTCCAGCAAAACAAAACAAAAAACGCATCTGCATTCCAACAATGCAGATTTGTTTATCTGCATTGTTGGAATGCAGATGCGTTTGGACAAGCAAAAATGCCAGGACTTGTTTTGGGATTGATTGTTTTGTTTAGATATTATGATTTCAAGTGAAGAACTTGAGTGTCTCTGTGTGCAGACTTCTGGACACACGATTACTCACTGTAATAAATCATTTTGACAAGCTTTTATCAAAGCAATCTCTGTGAAGAGGCCAGGGAACCATTTTGAATGTGCCTTTTGTTGTCTGTTACATAACTTTTATGGGCGCATATCTTTGGCCAGTCCGACACGCAATAGTCTGACACACTGACCCAACTAACCGCATGTGGAAGCCACAGGTGAGTCTTAACCGGCAATGCATGTCTGTGCCACGGTTGAGTCTTTACCGGCCACATATGTCGGACTATAGGGGGAGGGCATAGTGACGCGTTCGGTAGGATTTTGGCTTATTTGGGCGCCATCTTCCTGCCTACATGTAGGATGCTAGGCTACTTGGCTGCCAGTCTGTAGTTCGTAAGTTTTCTTGTCAGTGACGCTAGTGTGTATATTGTCACTGCAGTACACCATACATCTTCCATCTCTCTACTATCTTTGACTTGTCACAACTCTTCTACTCTATGGCTCTGGATCGACGGTGGTATTATTATTATTCGTCGTTAGAAAATGTTCGGGTGTTCTGATCTGATAGCAGCCTCCGCTCCCCTCACGTCAAAACAGTTCTCAATGTTTACATCTTACTTGACGAGAAGACATGTGGACATATCCTTATGGAAAACACCACGAGAGTGACGAGTGATCAGTCAAACATGTGTTCTCTCCGCAGTAAATAAATAATCTGTCTGTATGCGATCTGACCATTATTATTTTGATTACACTGTCATGCTCGTTTGAGGACAGTACATACATACACATACAGTACATACATGTGTTTGGGAATGTTGCTGAAGGTTATGATATTTTGTCAGCTGATACCCAAATAAAAATAATTAATTATTTTATATCTACAATGGTATGTCTCCACAGTGAGGCTGGAAAATGTAGCCTCGCAGCCTACTACTATAGCCTACTAGCCTACTGGTAGGCAGGGAAATGGCAACCAGAATAACCCGTTCTGAGTGAAACTGCTCCCTATGCACTGGCCCTATTTTTATGTCGGACTAACGTATGCCCCCCAACGTATATATATATAAGAATGCTGCAATGAGAACATCAGTTCAAAGCGAAGTGGCACTGGTGGTAGAATCCTAGACACTCATGGGTGTCAGATGCGTGAATCTATTCTACGTTCAAGCATAGACATGGTAACGCCCCGCCTGCCTCTGATTGGCCTACCGACACTGCCGGCCACACCAGGCTTTCCTCCGAGGTGGAGGATACATGCTGGATAGTCTGCTGCGAGGTTACTCCTTGGTGGGAAATAATACAAGTACGATATAATACAAGAAGAGAATGACAGCTTGGCACGCGTGACAGTGACTTTTATTTTTGTAGAAGAGGCAAACTAATATAGTTTATGCCGTTTGCTTTGATGGAATAATTGATTGTGTGTTCTTAATAAAGTGTGTTGATTATTGTGTCCTTTATTTGTATGTGTAAACTTGAAACATTATTGTACTGTAAGGTCTCTTTTCCCTTGATTCTTTATCTTTTTAGTATTAGTTTACTATAATTTGATTAATACACGATAATCAACACTAACACTTTATTTAGATCACAATCGTAGTACAACGTGATTGCACGTGTTCAATCAATTATTCAATCAAAGGAAACGGCATAAGCAATATTAGTTTGCCTCTTCTACAAAAATAAAAGTTACAAGTTAGTTACAAGCGTGCCAAGCTGTCTTTCTCGGAGGACAGTCTCGTGAGACCATGGGGGCAAGACGGGCAGTGTCGGTAGGCCAATCAGAGGCAGGCGGGGCGTTACCATGTCTATGCTCGGACGAAGAATGGATTCACGCGTGACGTGTCAGATAACTTATTAAGGGATTTGTGCATAAATTACTGAATGACAAACTTGTCAACAAAATAATGAAGGTTCATTATTGTTTACATTACATTGCTAATATGATTTATTTTAACCCCTCCCCCCCCCCCCTCTCTCTCTCTCTGGCAGAAATTTTGACTCCCTGAAGAAGGACGATGTCATTGAAAACAATAAACTGGTAAGCTGTGTGTGGCTTGTGGATATTAGTGGATGCCATATTGAATTATCCCCAACAGAGCAATATGCTGCCACTGTACCATTATAAGTAAACTGAATGAATACTAAGGATGCAACTTTGCATTCACAATCTCTCATCCATCATCACCACTGCTGTTTTTGACTCACTCCAGCTCCTTGGTTTAACCTTGGTCTTGGTCGTGTATACAGAATGGCGGTGCTGCTTGACATTGGGATCAGATAGTGCAGCTAGAGCTCTGGTCAATACATGTGACATTGATGTCACAGCCTATACATTGAAGAGAAATGAATTGAAAGTGCACTATTGTGCTGAATATAAGACTACATTTTTTTCCCAATGGAAATATCTAAGAAAACGGGGTCGTATTATAATCGGGGACTAGACTATTTGATGGGGGTTGTCTTATAATCAGAGTTGTCTTATATTCTGAACAATACGGTATAAATAACAGAAGGAAACAGTTGTAGGGTGTGCATATGTGGCTGAGAAAATCAACACAATGCATTCCCAGGATGATTGTGGTGTTAGTTAGAACAATTAAAGGTCTGCCTCTGTCAGTCAAATGAATTAACATTACAAGCTGTATTCTACAGGCTGACCTCATTTCAAAAGTGAAAGTGGCATCACAGTAGTTATATAAGCAGGCCCGGTGTTAGGGAGGGGGTGAGGGAGAGATGCTCCCTCAACCGGATCATCTCGCCCTAGCCAGTTTTAAAAAAAATACTTCTGGTACTCTTGAATTAATAGTGTTTTGCTATCGCTCCTTACTATATATGGTAGGTCTGATCTATGAAATAACGAGTAATTGAAATATCGTGTGTAATTTCTGCAAATAGCATATGGACACGTGAGTGACTAGACGTGACTGACTGACGGGGAAATGCACGATTTTATAGTAAACTGCGACCTGCAGTCGCAATAAACAATAGTTCCTTGGCTTACTCTATTAACACCAGTGCGACCTCACCCCACGCATCCGCCTGGGTGACAGCAGACTGCTGGGCGAGCACTGGCGCTTTTAAATGGGGGATCAGATCAACATATCCGCCTGGATGACAGCAGACTGCTGGGCGAGCGCTGGCGCTTTGTCATGGGGGGTCAGATCAACATGGAATGAATTCTGTACTGGCCACATATGGATCGTGTCTTGAGTGTACACTACAGGGTTTGATGAGGTCAGATCAACTTATGGAATGTCAGAACAGGTCAGCTCCATATATGGAGATCTAAGGGTGGCAGTGGGGGCAGTGTCTTGAGTGTACATGGGCCCAGGTAGGGCTGGGCCTTAATTTTCGGGCCTGTTGAGAACTCTAGTTTTCGCTGGCTGCCGGGCGTGGCTAATAACTTTGGGACAGGCCCGCCTAGAGTTTAAATGGACAGGTATCAGTCAAAAGGGAGACATTGAAGAGTAAGGATGGATGGGGAAGGATCAACATATGGAATGTCAGAATAGGTCAGCTCCATATATGGAGATCTAAGGGTTTGAGGTGAGATGTAGAGTTGCTGGACAATATTGATGGCATCAGGGATCTCCATATATGGGCTTAATATTGATGACATCATGTGATAGGCATGACCATATATGGGGCGTGACTGACTGACTGACTGACTGACGGGAAATGCACGATTTCATAGTTAACTGCGATCTGCGGTCGCAACAATAAAACTATCAATGAAACACAGGAAACAAATCGAGCAAACAATAGCAAGGCTCTCTGAAAACTAAGTGAAAGGGCACACCATGATATTTAAAACAGAAAATAGAGCCACAATAATATGATAATAAACACATTTTTATAGCTCAGGAGATAATCATGATAATGTGTGTGTGCGTGTGTGGCTGATGACATGCCTCTGCTTGTCATTGTCTCCACCAGGCCGAAGGCATGGGGAGAGAGTATGTTTTGCACTCCGTCCGTGTGTGTGTGTGTCCTTCCGTCCGTCCGTCCGTCCTTCCTTCCGTCCGTCCGTTATCAGCTAATCTCCGGCACCGTTGGCCCGATCAATGCCAAACTTTGCACACACACTCCCTGGATGCCAACGATGAACCTCTGCCCCACATTTTCCAGAACGGCCTGTTATAGCGCCACCATGAGGCAGCTTTTCACCTTTTTTACCTAAAACTGCACCGATCTGCGTGATACGTTGCATGCACACTCCCTAGAGGCCAAGGACAAACCTTTGACCTGCATTTTCCGCATCTGCCTTGTATAGCGCCACCAGGAGGCCGACTTTTGTAAAACACATTTTTTGATATTACTCCTCCAGATTCTGTCCAAAAATCTCACAAATCGTTACACAGTATCTCTATGGTCATGTGCTCAAGTAGGATCTGTCCGATATTTCATATTCCATCCTAATTGGCTATAATTGGCTTTCACAGTTTGCAAGATTGCCCCGTTTTGAACAAAAGCCTCAAATCATGAACGCAGCATGCAATTTTCGTGAAATCTTTCACACATTTTCTTACTAGGCTGAGGAATATATCCCACCCTTTTCACATTGGCCTGTTATAGCGCCACCAACAGGTTGATTTTTGCAAAACACATTTTTGGAACAAAATGCCTCAAAAACATGTTTATATTAATCCTAAACATTTTGCCAAACATCTCACACAGTCCTGGTGGAGACCTGTGCCCAGAAGGGCACTTTTTCTAGTTACATTTGTTTCCCCTCATGCTTCCATGGAACTGCTTTATGGAATCCAGGTGATAAAACTTTCTCTGCATCACACACGTTTAGGCTTGTTAGGGAGAAATAATGTGCCCTCAATTTGGTTTGGTTCACAAGTAGGCCATTTTAGTGTATTACTATTGTCATTGTCTACACCAGGCCGAAGGCATGGGGAGAGTATGTTTTGCACTCCGTCTGTCCGTGTGTCCGGCCATGTGTCCGTCTGTGGACAGCTAATATCTGGCACCGTTGGCTTGATCGCAGCCAAATTGTGCACACAATTCAATTCAAAGGGCGAAAACATACGTTTACATTGCCAAAGCAAAAAGTGGAACAATGCAATCAAAACAAAATGTATATACTGTACAATTGAAAGTCAGAATCTCCAATAAATCAATTTATATGTACAGAGATAAATCCATGCAGATAATGCAGGAATGCACACAATGATTAGTCTTTAGGGTGGTTGTGTTCCATTTGATATCCTTCTATCACAGTAGCTCACCAATCTTGCTGATGTGTTTGCACATTGTTGTACTTCGCCCAGCAGATATGGGACTTTTTTTTGTCATTGGTCATGTTTTCAAAATCTCTGTGGGTGATTGTAATCTGTGGGACGTATGTGTCTCTGATGTCTTGGTACAGTGGACAGATGGTTAGGAAAGGTAGCTCAGTTTCAAATTCATTGTGTATAGTGAGTGCATTTTTCAGGATAGCGCCACCAGGAGGCCAATGTTTGCACAACATTTATTTGACATACACGTACAGATTTTATCCAAACATCATGCAAATCTCTAGAGCCATTAAACAAAACAGGTCTTTCTAATTTTTCATACTCTGCATGATTGACTAAGAAGAAGTCAAGAGGTTTTTTTCCCCACCACTGGCCTAAGATTGGCTTCCAATTCCACAGAGTATAACAAAAACAAATTGGATAATGTAAAACAGAGGAGTGATGAAGACAGAGGTTTGTGTGTACAAACACCATTTCCTATACCATATCTTTATTATTTTGAGGGAATGGTCCATATACTGTGGTGCAGTGCTCATTGAGAAGGAGCACGCACAGTCGCACACGCACGTATGTGCACGTGCGACGTGCGTACCCGTGAGCGCGTGTACCTCACGTGCAAAAACAACTATTCACATTTCACACCACTTACAAAAGCTGTCGAGTGTCAAAAGCGTGAATTAACATAGGAAAGACCCTGGCTGGATGCATATCAATGGTCCATTGTGTGACCTGCTGTAGGTATACTGTTAGCCCCATATGGAACCTCTCCCTCCGCTATGTAGCTCTGAGATGAGGTTCCACTGACCCAGGTACCGACGCAGGGGGACACCGGCAAATATTTTCCACAAGGCACAATTCTTACCTTTTTTTTTTCCCCCGGACATCGTATTCAAAAAGTAAAGGTCGGGCCCCCTGCTCTCAGATGTTTTACTTTCTAGCTCGCAAGAAAATCTAACCGACAAGTTGAAAGTTGAAACAAGTGTTTAAATCTCTTATTTAGTCAGCCTGTGGCCAGTCAACCCCTGTCTGCATGCGCAGTACTGCGTCCGTAAGATTGCATTGGGAAACCATATAAATGCATGCGTGTGTGACGTCATTAAAGTAGCACCCCACCAGTTAAACAAATCACCACTACAACACTGTCCATATAATTGAAATGTAATTTGTGAACTAGAAGACAAAGGATTACTGAAAATAGTAGAAACCTTCAGAGAGAAGATTATTGCTGTATAATTAAGGTCAGGAATACATAGTTTGGGAAATCACTTCCAATTGTCATTGCAAGAATGGAACAAGGAATATAGAATGTGGAATTAAATGTTTTGAATTGTTCATGAAGTTTGTTATGATGTTTGAGCCTGGATTGGTAACTAAACAGCCATAAAAAGTAATGTAGTCTTGGTCAACGAAATAAATTATTTGTACACACACACACACACACACACACACACACACACACACACACACACACACACACACACACACACACACACACACACACACACACACACACACACACACACACTTCATCTGTTGAGTAAAAATCAATTCTATGTTTTTTCATTCCAGGCATTCCAGGTGGCACAGGAGAAGCTGGGGATTCCAGCCCTGTTGGATGCAGAGGACATGCTGGCTCTTAGAATCCCTGACCGCCTCAGCGTCATCACATACGTCTCCCAGTACTACAACTACTTCCATGGTCGCTCGCCCAGTGAGTAGACCTGTCACACAATTATTACATAATCGTCTAATTCAACAGTGAATATTAGAAATGTACAAATCAATATTCAACAAACCTTCAACAGTGTTGAAAGGTCCAGTATGAGTATCCAGATTAATATATGCAATTGCGCCAGAGTCCATGCAGGGGTCAAGCTTGGTTGTGGAGCCTTATGGCTACTTGCACAAAGGACTGTACAAGATGCTTTGTGGATAGTGCTGAGGAGGGATGACTCTGTGGCTGAATATGCTCCTCATCTTCAATAGAGGGTATGCGTGTGACATCATCATCATACCCGGAAGTTATACGGGAACGCCTACTGAGTGGCAAAAAAATACTTTTTGGCCTTGACAGCCCATACATCCATCTGATTGCATTAAACAATGTTAAACTCACTTTGCTGCTCGATTTGACACTCACTTTATGCATCCGCATACCCTCTATACTGCATATCGTTGCTGTCAGGAGGAAACCACCTTACTTGAGTTTATTTTTTATTTTTTTCATAAATCAATGCTATTGAACACCCTTTACGTCTGCGTGTTGGTTACAAAGATATTGAACCAAAGAAAAGTATTAAAATGCACTTCGGACAAAACCTCTTAACCTTTGGACCCTCAAACAGTCTGCTAAAGCAGCTAACTCCACCCCCTCTCCCCCTCTCATGCAAGTAATTGGCAATATATAAAGTCACAATACCAACTTTAATGAGGCAGTATTTGCATTGTTTAAAAAATATAAGGTTTTCTTAATTTCCTGAAAAATGAACATTTTGGAGTTAGGTGGTTTCTCCCGGACAGCAATGATATCACAGAGGCAATGGGAGGAGTTCTCCAGGATAGCGTCCAACTTCCTCCTCACCCTCCGATCTGCAAAAACCTCCAGATTGTCCAGTTCAAATCCAAGTACTGTACTACACTAGCCTTCCTCGCCAGCTCGTACAGATCAATTCGATTATACAGCTAATGCAATGTTGTTGTTGTTGTTGATGAACACAGTAGAGAAGTGCCCATTTTAGAAGTGGGTTGTCATTCAACCACAGTCTGGAAGAAGCATTCCTTACCAACATCTTAAGGATGTTATTACTGGTTTCAAATGCAAACGGCTTGTGTTCATATTTGGAAACCGTGGTAATGTCCATACATTATTTGTGAGAGGCCTGCAAATTGCAGGAATGCCCAAGCCAAGAGCTAAGGCTAAATTCTGTTAAAGCTAAATTCTGTTCAGTGTCTGTGATAATTGGCAGTCACCACATATGGAGGAGATGATGCTTCCTGTATTCGTGATGTGTATCCTGAAACACTTATTGTTGAGTTTCCCAAGTTTGTGCATCTAGTGTTGTTTGTGTTCAAGAATTTCTTGTTAAATGCAAACGTGTTTGTGCGTGTGTGTTTGTGTGATTCCACTGCAGTTGGAGGTATGGCAGGTATAAAGCGCCCACCAGATGGCTCTGCAGATGAACCATCTGGGAAGAGGAACCAGCCTGTGGTCTCTAAGGCGTACCCTTCCTCCAAACCTGCCACAGAGAAGCACCCTCCGTCCCCCAACCTCGTCATCAACACCACCTCCTCACCCTCGACAACAACAGCCAGCCCTAAATCACAGGTAGACCGTCCGGTCTCATTGCACTTCAGCCCCACAGAGTTACAACTTTGATTGGCTCCTCAAACGGCACGCATTGAGGGAAATATATTGACTGATGTTTTGCAAGTAGGCACTTTTGAGGAAATAGTATTTCCATAGCTAGTATAAATACCTACGCTTTTTTGTAAAACAGAACATTGATTTCAATGCTCTCTCTCTGACTTCATGAAGTCTTTAATATGTCTGTGACCCTTTTTAAATACATGTTTTAGATTTCTTACTTTTCTTACTCCTTCAACTGTAACTCCTTTCTCTTCCCGTTCCTTCCATTACAACCTCTCACCAGAACAAGGTGTTACATGACCGCTCCAATCGGACAGGCACTCTAAGCAACAAGTGTGTGTCCTGTGACATGCATGTTCACTTGGTGCAGCGACATCTAGTGGATGGGAAGCTCTATCACAGGAGCTGTGCAAAGTAAGGTTTTGTTCCACTATCCTTGGATTGTCTTAAAAACTGTAATCTTTAGTTTATTATTTTTGAACAGTATTTTTGATTCTGTTTTTGTGGTCTCTATTTTCATCACTGTCATTGCTTGTGAGTTTACATAGCAATGCTGATGTCCTGACATTGATTTGCATTCCAACCAGTCGCCAGTCTGCCTCCTATAAGGCCCATAGAGCACCGAAGTCTGACGTCAATATCAGTAGAGGGCGCTAAATCCACAGGTTCATGTACTTTTTATTTGCATTGTAATCCCCATAGGGGGATTTTAGATCGCCTCATATAAGAACTGTTTGAAAAATAAACAAATCATCCCGGCCGTTTCACTCATATGGATATAAAGAATCAACTGAAAACGAAGACTGTATGAAATATGAGTGACTGACTGTCGTAAATGATACAGAGACACCTTCCTGACAATATCGCAGAGACAGTTTGTTTATTTTTGGACCACAGTTCTTATACGAGACGTTTTTAAGATGACCCCATGTTATTATCCATAGAGAAAAACTTCCATGAACCAGGGGATGAGCGAGTGACATCAGGACTTCGGCGCTCTATTGAGTTCTCAAATAGTGACTTTGAGAACTCACAGTAATAAATTGCGAGATAAAACTAGTAGTACCCTGTACCCGTATCCTCTGACGTTATATACTTCAGCTTTAGTTTAACCCAACACTTTTTGACCAAATTTGCATACATTTTGGTGTTTCAGTGGTACTCTACTGTGTAGGCAAGTAGTCTGCATGTTTTAAGCCTTTTTGTGTTCAAGTGCCTAGATAAATGTTGTAAAGGTATGGTACATATTTGAAGGCATTTTTCTTTTTTACATACAGTGGTCGCCATCCTCATGCGTTTTACTATACCGTGTTTGAAATAGAATCTGACCGGCCCAGGCAGCTGGCATAGCGATCCGGACACCTAGGCCGCAAAATCCAGACAACCTTTGCTGCGTGTCACTCCCCATCTCTCTCTCCCCATGTCCTGCCTTTATTTACTGTCCTGTAAATAAAGGCATAAAAGCCCCCAAACAAAACAAAAAAAGTAAAATACAACCTGACCCAGAAATTGCTTTGCTTTGACAGTACCCATCCAACAGATCCACAGTATGTCTTCTTAGGCTGTGGGAATAGGACTCTGTTGCCTACTAGCCATGAATAAACGAGAGCTGGGAGGCATTAAAGACTGATGTCAGATAGCCTGGTAAAATTATTTGGAATATGAGGCTCTTTTTTTGCGATAGGCAGGCTGTGCCGGCCTGGAGCCTACATGGCCCGAAGGACATTTTTGTGAGTGCCGGTAATTCCTCTGACTATATACAGGTTTTGAAGCCAACATAAATAACCTCCATTCACTCTGAGTTGCTTTGTCTCCGTGCTGCAGGTCTGTGTTCCCTGAACGTACACCATTAAGAGACGTGGCCAAAAACACGGATGTTAACAGAAACACGCCGCAACCAGTCCCTTTAAAAAGCAACGTTGTTAACCAGCCCCCCAAACCCTCCAGACTGGGCCCTAACTGGTTGACCGCCAAGACGGAGAAGTCCAGCCCTCAGGCCATCACCCCCGGGAATCCACCCACATCATCTCCAACATGGCGGCCTGCTTCGGGTCTCTCTCCTGTGGGTACGGGAAACCGGGCAGCTCCTGCATCCACCACCACCACCACCTCCTACCCCATCCCAACCTCACGGACCACCCGTGACCCCACAACCACTACAACCACCACCACCACTATCACCATCACTCCAAGGCCATCTGCATCTCCACGGAGTAGTCTTAACCCCACATCCATGATCTCCACAGCACCCACTCCAGCCCCACGAACCTCAGATGCCTCGACTAAAACGCACCAGGCCAAGTTCAAATTCTTCCAAACTGGGCCTGATAACACTGTGGCTGAAGAGCAGGACAGGAAGAAGACGCCGACCCAGAACAGATGGTCGAATGAGGGCAGTCAGGGGTTAAGGACAGGGCAGGATGTGAGAGTGGTAGTGAGCATGGCTGGTGTGGGTGATAATAACGGGTCTAGGAATGAGGACACGGGTGGCAATGTGGCTAAAGCAGCTGGGCCGCCGAGTGGAGCTTCTGGAAAGCTTTGGTCCAAAGAGGAGAACACTAGCAATAGCAAGAACCAGGCAGCAGCCTTCCTCACTAAGAAACTGACTGAGGAGAACAACAACACTAAGCCAGCGTGGACTAATGTAGCACTCAAGAAGACTGACAAGTTAGTAACCTACCCACGCATGCACGCACACAAACTACCCGTCCCTCTCCATCAACTGATAGCACATATTATACATTATACAGTACTAAAACTACATGCACCTCTAGTTTAACTTAGTACTCAATCGCTTTTCTCAGATCTTCTCCAGTTCAGCCTCCTACGAGTGAGACACCGGTGGTTCGAGGAAAAAAGAGGCTAAAAGCAGATCCCTCGCTTCTGGCTGACTTGGACATTCCGTCTGTGACAAACACTCCTCCTAGCCCTACTCCAAGTCTGCCTAGTAAGAGTGGACTGGGTGGCAGGACCGGCTCTCCCAAGGCTCCCAACACGGCCTCACCCAATACCACAGGTAAAAGGTGTGTGTGTGTGTGTGTGTGTGTGTGTGTGTGTGTGTGTGTGTGTGTGTGTGTGTGTGTGTGTGTGTGTGTGTGTGTGTGTGTGTGTGTGTGTGTGTGTGTGTGTGTGTGTGTGTGTGTGTGTGTGTGTGTGTGTGTGTGTGTGTGTGTGTGTGTGTGTGTGTGTGTGTGTGTGTGTGTGGGTAACTAGTGAGTGCATTTAGCAGACGCTCTTAATCCAGAGCGATTTACATTAGGCAACATTTGACCAAGACTACATATGATATTTACAGACTTCCTGACTAATTCAAAACATTTAATTCCACATTCTATAATTCCTTGTTCCATTCTTGCAGTTGGAAGTGATTTCCCAGACCAGTGCAAAACTATTTATTCCTGACCTTAATTATACAGCAGATTGTCTTCTTTAAGGTTTCTACTATTTTCAGTAATCCTTTGTCTTCTAGGTCACAAATTACATTTCAATTATACGGATAGTGTTGTAGTGGTGATTTGTTTAACTGGTGGAATGCTATTATTATACGGACCATGCCCTGAATAACAGGGTTCTAAGAACATAAATAGTGTTGGAAGGTGTGATGAAGAGATTGTCCCAAAAGGGGTCAAATACGCTGATGTTTTCCCAAAAATGTCTCTTTCAGTAACGTCAGAGAACAGCGGTGCCCCCACGGAGTGGAGGTCTAAACTCAAACCCATCTCTAACGAAAACAAGTGAGATTGTGACGTCTGCCTAAATGATTCCTATTCACCTTTTTCATATGGTCCATAAGTCTTTGCGTTTGTGTGTGCATAAGTTCCTCTTTCTCTTGCTGTGTTGCCAGTTTTGCGTGGCCAGGTCTATGAAAACAAGCTCAAATGAAAATAGTGGATCTACAAGCTCACAGCAACACATTGTGAGGTTGTACATCTGTTATTTAAAAACACATTGAGAATATATCATTTTAATAAAAAAGGCAAAAATATTTTAGATTGATGTCTGTGGACAATTACATATTAATCTGGGGTTCCTTGACGTCAAGAAATGTGGAAACCAATGGTTTAAACAACATTAGGAAGCAAGCCCAAATAAGCAACTGCTGTACACTTTAGAATCAAGCCCAAAAAACCATCAACTAGCAACTACCAATAGTTTATTTGCAAATGACTTTACAGAAAAAACAAGTCAAAGGTTATAATAAGCTTATAATAAGCAGACAACATGGCAACACGGCCTGAAGGAAGCAAAGCACACACACAAGGAGCCCCAGTACGTTGGCGGGGAAAGACGTGGATACCCTGCTGACATGCATCCTATTGTCCTTTATTGTTCTTATCCTGTCATTTGTCATGTGAATCCAACATTTGTCCATTTCCATAACTGTTACTTTTCGCGATTCAAATTCTAAAAGGCGAAGGTAGCAGATCTGCAAGCTCAAACTTTCGAACTTGTGGATCTGCTCATTTTGATGCTTTTGTGTGATGCTGTAGTGACCAAGTAGGGCGTACATTTTTAACACGTTTAGTGCGGAAGTTTTCGATCATGAAAATAACTTCACTGCCCCAGTTTTTCCACTAACCTTTGAAGAATCACCTGGTCGTGAAGGTACCTCCATTTCGCGATCATCCCCCTTAAAATCACGTGGTCGCTTTTTCTAGGTAATATTCCACTAGCGCCGTCGATAACAACACAGAGAAACACAGCGACCCATAGCGCGCCGCCATTGCCATTGCATCGAGACTCGATTTCCCAGCAGCCCTGAGAAACGAGCGTGAGTGGTTTTGTTCCGGTCATGTGATCCAAACGTGTGACGTACAGTATGCCATTGAGGGTCCACTGAAAACCTTGTATGTCTTAAAAGTTATCAAAATTGGCGAATAAAACAAATACAACAAAAGTCGGGAAATTCGGGTTCAGCAGTCAAACAAGGTTTCTGCCCGACAGTGTGAACTAGCTAGAACCACTAGGCCCCACAGGCCAGTATCATATTATTTAGATAGATCCTTCCACCTAGGGATGTCCCGATACCCTTTTTTCGTTTCCGATCCGATTCCGATCCAACAATTTATGTGTTAGCCGATACCGATACCAGTGCTTTTTTTAAAAAAGTGTAAAGTACATGTACTCATGTTGGTTGCGTTATCACGTAGAATAACGTGAAGTTTAGCCCTGGTGATGTTCCACTTTGCATGCAAGCACACACACACACACACACACACACACACACACACACACACACACACACACACACACACACACACTATGCATATTATATATATGCTTATTATATTTTAATAATCTTCTCTTTATTTTAACCAACCAAGGCATCCCTTTGCACTACATTTTACTAGGGCCTTATACAGTACCTTTCTAAAAGACAGAGTTTGATTGATTGATTGATTGAAAATTGTATTAACAGTTTGCAGAATTACAGTACATTTCAAGCACAAACTCAATACAAAGGCTGTTAACTGTGAGTGGACGACCCAATTAAGCATTACACTTGAGGGAACTGTTAATTGTGTACCATCACTTTAAATGCATAATGTATACATCATCGTACGTTGGTGTCACGCACCAAAAATAGCCAGTCTACAAGCTCACACCACGTCTGGTTGCACTGCGTTGTGAGCTTGTAGCTCTGCCTTTTCAGCAACGATAGATTGAGAAGTTGCATGCACTGATGCACATTGGAATATGTCACGTATTATGTGAGACTATTCAATCGATCTGCGGGAGATATTATAACTACGCTTCCTCCCCGCAAATATATATCATATGCGGGGAGGAAGCGTCAGTGAATCCTCGCTATGAGTCTGGCCGCGCCAGGCTAGCAGCTGACGGCTCCCGTGTTGTTTCGACTCGGTGCAGACATGATGCAAAGGTATCGCATTTGGGTTTAATACAATGCATTATTGACAGATGCATTAAAATGTAACCAAACTTTTCCACCCGTTCCACCCACGGCGCAAGTTACCATGAGCGTCAGACCACCGTGGCCCAGTCAGTTTAGAGTTTATTTGTCCAGTCTAACTTCGAAGAGAGGGGGAGAAAGAAAAACAACAAAAGATAGTCTACTTGGCAGCCCTTGTGCATGCAAATTTATGTTAGTCGCAAACTACAGCAAGCCGCCATTGTTTTAAATTGTCCCCCATTCGCACGTCGGCAAAGCCGTTCACACCTACGGCTGGAGATGCGCGTTTTCAATACCGGCGGCCCCGTCTCACCGTGCTGCGCGCATTAAGTGATTAAATAAAATGTGGTATCGGATTGGTGCGGGCGTACTTGCCGATTCCGATATGACCAAATAAGGGCATATCGGAGGGCATTCCGATACAAGTATCGGTATCGGGACATGCCTACTTCCACCCATTCACCAAACACCCCAGACATGCCCTCCTCTGTCTGCTAGGTCTAGGACAATGGACAATACTTGAACTGAACGTATGCTCTTGCTCAGCATAATCCCCCCCCTCCCCCCACACACACACACAGACACACACATACACACTGTACACACACACACACACACACACACACACACACACACACACCCGTATTATGGACAATAAGCTCTCTCTCTCTCTCTGCAATACGAACAATGGCACTGTGTGTCTACAAGTGCAATGTGTGTCAATGCCTCTATACGAAATCATGCTACTGTACTGTTATCATTATCTCTACCACACTGACAGAGACTGCTCCTTGCACCAGACCAATGTTTTGGTCCGGTGCGGCCTTTCTTATTCCTGTAGACGTAATTTTATATAAGAACAATAATAAGTGACTCTGGAGTTGCACTTTGCTTATTGCATTGCACCTGGACAGTTGATCTGACAGTTTGTACCTGCTGTTGTACACATGTAGAGTGTGGATTCTTATTCGGTTCCCAGTGGTTCCTAAATAAAAATAGAAGAAGAACACTATACATAAACAAGGGGTGTCAACTTATATACTGTAGGACTGTGTAAACTGGGCATATTCCAATTCTTCCAAACTATCCCTTTTGTTTCTAGTTTTGCTTGATTTCTACTCATCTGTCTCTCTCTCTCTTCCCATCCATCCATCCATCCCTCCCTCCCTCCATACATCCTCAGACTTGATAGCCCCTCTAAGCCATGGGGTCCTGGGTCTGGTTCTTCATCTACTCATCTCCCCAGTGCTGCTGGCACACAACAAGGCACCAGAGGTAAGAAACAACACTGTCCCACCTACAGACGTGTCACACCCGTTTATTTATTTACTCCATTCATTTCCTCTTTTTGTTCCCCCCCTCAGGCTTTTCGAATGGAGCTGCAAGTGCCAACGATACCAAGACGGAGTCAAAGTCCTCCAAGGTGGTTATGTATTCCATATCTCACAGGGAAAATATTGTTTGATTGCATAATTTACAGTAAAAACAAACACACAAGAGTTGCCTTGGACAAGTTCCAACGCACACATGTATTTAGATAAAGACCAACCTTTCAGCAGTCCAAGTGAACAATCAGATATAGCAGGTTTATCAACCCTTTCTAAAATCGGTTACATAATCCTTCGCTGAGGCTCTACACCAGGGGTCCTCAATAGGCGGACCGCGGTCCACGACCGGACCGCGGACCACCTCTCTGTGGACCCTGGGAGCTTCGTATAAGCTTGCCTTGGTGTGACTGTACTAATAAATATAGAGCCCCACTCTCCGCTGGCCGCTGCGTGGCCCGCGTCGCGCTCATGGGACCGGACCTTAGTCTTTTTCAAAAATTATTAGTGGACCTTCAGAATTTCTAGTTGAGGACCCCTGCTCTACACTACCGTATATCTTGATTGTATTGCGTTATTTTAAATATTTGTTCCCCATGTTGAATGTGTGTACTGTGTGTGTGTGTGTGTGTAGCATAAGCCAGACTACATCCCCAAGGAGAAGATTCTGAAGGAGTTGCAGGAGATTGAAGACAACCTCAACGAGTTGGAGAAGAGAGGAGTGGATCTGGAGAAGCGCCTTCGGGACAGTGAAGAAGGTGGAACATGCACGCACGTCGCACACACGCTTCAATTTGATTGTTTTACTTGCAATTGTAAATGTGTTAATGTTAATGTTGGTTAATGTGTGTGATGCACTGTATATTCTCAATGTAATTGTAAATGTGTGTGCGTGTGTCAGAGGGAGAAGAGGATTCTGATGCGCTGATGGTTGAATGGTTCACCTTGATCAGGAACAAGCAGCAGGCCATGCGGCGTGAGTCAGAACTGGTCTACATGTGAGTATGATTATGAACTGATACTTTTATTGTTCACCTCCCTCAATGTGCTCAATTGATCCTGTGAAGGTTATTATTACGTAGTAGTTTGTCCCAAACTTTGCTTGTTCTACTGACAGGAGATTTGAGACTCTAGGACGGGGGCAGACTGGTAGCCAACAGTCTTAACAATCAACCTGCACTCGCAGAAAAAGAAAGAAGCCCTAATGCGTCCGTTCATTAGACTCTTGACGTAAATCAAATACGTTGAAAACTTTCTGTGAGTGTGGATAGTTTCTTAGGGAAACCTTTTGGTATTCAACACTCAGAATTTTACGGTATAGCTGTGACTATAATGCTTAACCACTTAAACCTGTTTTGTCATTTGTCCACATCTACAAGTACAACAAAGTATGATTCAAGCTTGTGTATATATGTGAAGCAGGAGGTCGTTGCAAAAAAATAATGTATGCTCCCTCATTTTGTATTGTTGCTTTTTACTCCCTTCTTCCCTCCCTGAAACATGGGTTAATTGTGTTCATAACTTCATATACACGGTTGACAAAGCTGGCTGCACCACGGTGGATTCGAAACCACAATGGTGTTGGGCAGGGGACTATGTGGCTTCCGTGCCGTGCGGTTAGGGTTAGTAAAGTTAGTAATGCACGTGAGTCGTACTGGCGGTGTGTCGGAATAGCGAGCTTCGGAATGCCGGCGTGTAACCGCTAGGCAGGCGCTTTACCACTGTGCCCATGTGCGCCCCCTTTTTATATATGCATTTTGAGAATTCTCTCTTTCTCTGTGTGTTTGGGCGTGTAGAGCGAAAAATCAGGACTTGGAGGAACATCAGCCCACTGTTGAACAGGAGCTTAGAAGACTGATGAACAAACCAGGTGAAGAGACACTTATTACATGAATCAACTTTAAAACTTTAAAATGTTGAGAACCCCTGTTCTAGGTGGCTATTAAACCTCTTCCAAAGCAGCTGAATGGATCCTACACAGAGCTGTTAGATGCAGCCCTACTAGGCTAAAATGTTTTGTCTCCATGCAGAACATTTAAAGTCATCGTGGGACCGGAGGCGAGAAGAAGAGCTGATGACCAAGCTGGTAAAGATCGTCGATGACAGAAATTCCATCGTTGATAATCTGGACGAAGACAGGCTAAGGTAGGGGGGAGGTGTGTGTGTGTGTGTGTGTGTGTGTGTGTGTGTGTGTGTGTGTGTGTGTGTGTGTGTGTGTGTGTGTGTGTGTGTGTGTGTGTGTGTGTGTGTGTGTGTGTGTGTGTGTGTGTGTGTGTGTGTGTGTGTGTGTGTGTGTGTGTGTGTGTGTGTGTGTGTGTGTGTGTGTGTGTGTGTGTGTGTGTGTGTGTGTGTGTGTGTGTGTGTGTGTTCCTTTCATCATAAAAGAAGAAAGGATACATTATTGTAAATGGTATATGGAGCATTTATATAGCACTTTATATAGCATATTCAAGGCGCTTTACAATTTGAACAAATTTACATTGAACAAATTCACACACATTCATACACCGACGGCAGAGGAAACCATGCAAGGCACCAACCTGCTCATGGAGACCAGTTAGGGGCTCAGAGTCTTGCTCAAGGACACTTTGACACTGAGGGAGCCCAGGATGGAACTGGGAACCTTCCCAAGCGGCCGCTCTACCTCCTGAGCCATTACCGCCACTATTGGTCCACAACCAGGGATTATCCCTGGAAGCCCATCCCACAGTGTATTGTTCATTAAATATTCAATAGGTTTGGGCAATCACACTCTCTCCCTGGTTCGATTTGATCCCAGGAAAATGAACACCACACACTAATTCAATGACAAGAACCCTGCTCTCACTGTATACTAAACTTATTTATGATGGTTCCTTTACTCTGGCACTTACCTGTGAGCCTCTCAACCTTACACCACTGATTGGAGTCATCCAGACTGCTCTAAACCCAGAGCCATAACACTGTGATATTCTCTAATGCATTGTGCATTCTGTGTGTATGTTTGTTTCATCATATTAATTGCAGTGTGTTCTTAATTCTCTCAGGGAGGACGAGGAGGACGAGCAGCTAAACCAGATGATGCAGACGTTCGGTGAGTGTCGACACCCCGCGGCCATTTGTACGCAGTGTCCATTAGGCATCACGACCTCCCTGTCACCTCCGCTTAGTAGGCTTCGCATTATATCATTGCTGTCGGGCAGAAACCTTGTATCTCCATATTTAATTTTCTTTTTTTTTTTTTTACAATTTGTTTGTAAAACAAGTAATGCCCTACTACTTCGTCATACACGAGTGTCGCACGAAAGTAGTGAAAATAACAGCTCTATAAGCTCACAGCATGCTGCAATGCAATGCGTTGTGAGCTTGTAGATCGGCTATTTACCCTATTTAAATCTAAGAAATGGACAATAATTAGGGAACGATTTTGGACATACAAGGTTTCCACCCGACAGCGATGATATCCAATTTACTGCTGGACTTCCATCGTGAACCTCTCTAATTGACGCAGATGTTGTGGATTTTAGGAAATGGACGTGTGTGTGTGTGTGGGGGGGGGGGGGGGGGAGGTGTGTGTGGGTGTGTGTGTAGGTGTGTGTTGAAGGTGCTTCTGGGCGATGTTTGCATCTCATTTGATCTAATGACGGCTAATGGAAAAAGCATCAAACAAAAATGTTACCCCTCGTTTTTGTCAGCTGAGTTCCTATTAGCCAAATGGATAATGCAGCTGGTTAATTTGACCCTCCGATAGAACCGAGTTAAAGCTTTGCCCAATTTGCAATTCATGACTGAGAAAGCAGGGCTGAAATTGAGGAGATTTATTGAGCTCCAAGCGTAAGGTCGTTATGTTACCACGAGTGAACGTCGACCGCAGGCTAAAAGAATAGCCATTTAGATTTAATGTATTCAAAAAGTTAATATAAAAGTTTCACAGTTCAGTCCCACTCAGGCAACTGATTTCATAGTTTTGTGTGTGTGTGTGTGTGTGTGTGTGTGTGTGTGTGTGTGTGTGTGTGTGTGTGTGTGTGTGTGTGTGTGTGTGTGTGTGTGTGTGTGTGTGTGTGTGTGTGTGTGTGTGTGTGTGTGTGTGTGTGTGTGTGTGTGTGTGTGTGTGTGTGTGTGTGTGTGTGTGTGTGTGTGTGTGTGTGTGTGTGTGTGTGTGTGTGTGTGTGTGCTTTTCCATATAGAACCTTCTCTATTTGCTTGCTTTCGCTTGTGCATGGATTTTCTCGCTTGCACACACACAGTAGCTCATTTGAAGATGATACTTGACTTCGATAGCCATTTTTGTCTCATCTCTAATTTTGTATCTTGTATCGCCCCCATCAACTCACCTAATACTCCCCCTGCCCTTACCCCCCCTCCTTCGTCAGACCTAAAGAAAGACAAGGTGAAGAAAAAATCTCCGTTCAAGTTCTGGGGGAACAAGAAGGAGGGATGATACCAAGGGAAAGCAAACAAACTCTGGGAAACAAACGCATGTGTACTGCTGCTTTTAATGTGTAGTGTTTTCTTTCTTTGTGTGGTCTTCATTTGGCCAGTTGGCCTGTGATTTTCATGGTACGCTATGTCAAAAATCCTAGTACTGCATATTTGGAGCTCCGTGTCAGGTGCGCAACTGCACATGCGCACGTGTGTGTATGTGTGTGTGTGTGTGTGTGTGTGTGTGTGTGTGTGAGAGAGAGAGTGAGAGAATTGGCCTTTCCTTCATCATTCAGGATCAACCTGGCCCACAACACACGCCGATGCATACATATATGTTGGGAGGTTAATGACTCACCAGTATTAGCACCGATGTGACTGATTCAACGCCAAAGTTGTTAGTTTAATCCTCTTCTAATCTTAATCCCTCTATTTAACGCACGCACGCACGCACACACGCGCGCACACACTATTTCTCACACCCACCCACACACGCTCACACACAAAACTACCCAAATCGATCACTTGTGAGGCTTATTGAAATGTTGTGTGTATACATACATACATACATACATACATACATACATACATACATACATACATACATACAGTACATGCATACAGTACACTTGTGAGCCTGGGAGAATACGCCTCTTGTTGATACTCTGTGTAGATCTGAGCATGTTTTATTCTACGCTTCAGAACGGTTGCCATTATGAATGTGTAACTTCCAGGTCACAACCCTGTCATACTCTCTCAGATGTGTGTGTGTTTATGCATGCCCTCAGGCCTGTCGGGGGGCTAATTTACAAGTTGTAAGAGACGGTGAATCTAGACTAGAGTAAGTATTACATACATTATTACACAAACTACTGATTTGTTTACACCAATAGGCCTGCATTTTATTAGTTGTGATGTTAACGATTTAAATTACCATCATTGAACAGATTTCACACAGGCTATTGTCTACGGACCTGCTCTGATGTTTTTAAGTTTACAAGATTCTTGGACCCCCAACTTGCACGCACACACACACGCGCAATGATTACTTTTATTACTATCCATAATCAATATTCTATTTAATTGAACGTAGGGCAGTGTAGTGTGTGTGTGTGTGTGTGTGTGTGTGTGTGTGTGTGTGTGTGTGTGTGTGTGTGTGTGTGTGTGTGTGTGTGTGTGTGTGTGTGTGTGTGTGTGTGTGTGTGTGTGTGTGTGTGTGTGTGTGTGTGTGTGTGTGTGTGTGTGTGTGTGTGTGTGTGTGTGTGTGTGTGTGTGTGTGTGTGTGTGTGTGCGTGTCTTGAGTCTTTTTTAAGAATGAGTTTGGTCAATTGCATAATGTCCCAGGGTGAGTGAGCTGTGTACAACATTGTTACTGTCAGGCAGAAACCTCATTTAACTTTTTATGTTTTATTTCCTTCCCCAATATTAATATCAGTAGCAAAAACAGCCGATCTACAAGCTCACAGTGCATCACAGTGCATTGTGAGTTTGTAGAATGTTTGAAAAAATGTATAGTGAAAGTGGTTAAGTGTGTATTATTTAACCAGAGAAAGTATTAATAAAAAGCCCCCGCAGAGCCCCCCACAAGGACCCCCAGGGGGTCCACAGCAAAATATTAAAAAGGTCTTAAAAATCCTTAAATTGTCACTTCACTGTCATCTGGGGGGGACCCCCCCCCCCCAATCACATGGGGACCCAGAGGACCACACGTTGAGAACCACTGCTGTGAAGTAACATTTTTGGTTTCCACCCGACAGTAAAATTGCAAATCTACAAGCTCACGATGCGCTGTGATGCAACGCGAGGTGAGCTTGCAGATCAAGCACACAATGCCGTCACATGGCAAAGTATTAAATCAGGCTCAAGTCTTAAGCAGTGCAGGGCCAAACTGAAATATCTGCTTCCATGCATTGAACTGTAAAAGCACTTTTTAAGAAAGAGAAAGTTCACTATTGGGAGATTATTGTTGTTTTTTATGATAGTGGTAGGGTTGTACATAATGTTATGTGTATGTCAGAGGCTTGTATCTGCTATTTCAGAAACACTGAACTGACCGCGTGGTGTGACCAAACCACAATTTGGACGCACTAACCTTGCATTTATGTTATCATTTAAATCTTGAATTTTTGAACTTTTGGAACTTTTCTGGGAAATAATTCTATTATTAAATATTATTATGCTAAGAAAAGTGACTTTCTTTACTACATTGTCATGATTTATGACTGAATGCTTACCGTAATAATAGGTGCATCCTTGTCCTCGATTGCCAGCACCCCTTGTTTTGTATTTTATACATCTACTGTTTAGTCAACATGGAAATATTTGACATAATTATTATATGACTATGTGTTGAAGTTCATATCCTGGACAAAGGAAAGGGAAAAACATCCACACTCCCGTGCTGATTTTGACGACTAAAACGATGCCGAAAAATGTTCCGTCGACTACCTTTTTTCACTGACAAACTAAATATAAACTAAATAAAAACTCTTGTCAACAAATAAAAACTAGACTAAAATGTTAGGGAGGGACTGGAGAATAGATGCAGTAGAACTAAAAGACAAGTCATTTTTATGCTTGGATGCGCTCTGAAAATAGCTATTTTCAGCGTGCAACCAAGTGTAAAATCAGCGCTATCAAGGCCCGCCAAAATACATTTTAGTGGACTAAATCAACTGTACAATTAGTCGACTAAAATCTTCTATTTAGTTGACTAAAACTAGACTAAAGGTGTCAAAATCAACACTGCCGCTCACCCTTTTGAATGTTATATTAGTGTTATATTGCACAATGTCTAGACCTTATACTCTAAGGTCTAGACTCTGTAACGGTCTTCTTCAGGAACATCCAGGCAATACACGTTACGTTTCATTTGATGCACATGGTATGTATGCTGATGTTTAATTCATCCCCTGAAGCCAGACTGAATGAGGTCTGTCAAGGAGGCTGTGTTGGATGCATTGCAGTGTTCAGACCAAGAAGACTAAGATTTTGATATTTAGTCGACTAGACTAAGAGATGAGATTGCAGACGAGTAAACACGACTGAAACTAAATGGTGTGTTATTCAAAAGACTAAGACTAAATCAGAATTTACTGTCAGAATGAACACTGATGATACAGCCATGAGGCATTTCCACACTATGAACACCAGGGGGTAGCATGCATCTTTCACCTTCACCTTGTGTGTTTATATTTTCCATAGCAGTAGTAACAATACCATGGAGCAGCCACAATGGCATTCAAAACAAAGACATTATTTGGAATAAAAATAAATAAAGTAAAAAAGTATTGTCCAAATGTTTTCGGTTATGAAGTGAATTCAACCACACATTGCTCTTCAAAGCCCCCCTGCCCCCCATGTGTTGATTGATTGATTGATTGACTTTGTAGAATGAGTAGCCTATACTTTTCAACAAAAGTGCAGGTCAATACAAAATCTGCTACGAGAATAAAACCAGAAAAAGACTTGTTTACATCAGGGTCCTCCATTTTCAATTCATCAGAAGATTTACAGACATACAAATCTACACGTGTACAGTATGGGAAAAATTTAACTTTTTTACAGTTGGGAATTGCATTGGAATCTGTAAGTGCTTTTTTGAAGGAGTCTGCTGCTGCTGGCATAGGAGATGGTTCCCAAACCTTTTAGCTCATGACCGAAAAGAGAAATTAGACATTTGCCCCGTACCCAATCTTGGTAATCTTAGCAAATTGGCTATTTTCACTATGTACTTCTTCAAATTTATGGAATTCCTTAGATTTTTCATTCATGAAATTATTTTGAAAAATTATTGAATTTGTTATTAATTCATGGGAAAATATCATGAAAAGAAGTGTGTGGGAAGGTTTACAGAAGTTTTTATTTATTTATCTTCATGTTTTGAGATTCACTCAAGACCCATAAAAATGGGTCTCGACCCACTGTTTGGGAAACGGTGCACTACAGGCTTCTTCAATAAAAGTGAACACTTTCTCTTCACGTCATTACACTTGAGCATATACAGAGAAACTGTGTTTGGAAAAGTCTGCGAAAGCACCCTCGCATCCTTTATATAGGGGGAAGTTTCTATTATGCCACAAAAGCACGGAAACGGGCCGTTTGAGTGACGGTCACAGCGCAAAGACATTACAGGAATTCTCCTCACTGTGATCAAATATCCATTTAATGGGAGGAGGACAGAGAGAGAAAGCAAGAAATAAAAACCAAGGGGGGGCGGGTGGGAAATTGACTTTTAGCTTCTGGTTGTTTTTATCTGTTGGTGTGAAAATACAAGCCTCTGTAACTTCATCCCCTCCAAAGGCAACATCGGTTCCTGTTGTTACGTGTGAAAGCATTTGTTGATTCCCTCCTCATACGGTAATAAACTGTTCCATCACTTCTCTGCCGATGTGTGTCTGAATCAATCACATCTCATCCTAACTGGAACGCAAGTGTTTATCTTTTTTGGGTGGGGTGAAAATGTGTTTTTTAAAGGTGACTCTGTAAGGTACATTTATAATGATGGAGAGAGTGCAACCTCCGTGCTCAACCGACTGCAATTATACCCTTGAGATGGTTCATTTACATAACACAGTACACACATTCATAGGGGCCTTTAACCAGTTTAGGGGGTTTTAGTGCAGCTAGCTGTCCTGGTCTGAGTAATGTGATTGAACCATGCATGGTCTCTTTATGTTTTTTTTTACAGAAGCGGAGCTCTATCCATGTTAAACATTCTGATCTCCCATGTTTTCTAGTCCCAACTTGCTGTTATTGTTGCTGGACACACTTTCATCCTCTTTTCTTCCCTCTTCCATGGTCATGAGAGATGCTGCGTCCACAATTACACCGTCTCCTTCCTTCCTCTTTCTGTCTTCTCTTTGTCCTGCTATCTTTTTCTTTCTCTCACAATTTCTCTATCTCCGTTGCGCACAGAATTCAGTCCTGTGATGCTAAAACTGGGACGCTATCAAAATGCCAGTGTCTCACTTTAGCTCCGAACATTATGCAGATTATTCTTGCCTCTGTATTTGCATTGGCACAAAAATAACACCAGTATAGGCTACCGGGAAAGAGACATGTTCTGCACATGTTTCAGTGCTACTTCAATGAACAAAGTATCTCCTTTGAACCTTTTTGGGGATATTATAGTGAAATGAGTCAAATCAAAGCTTCTTTGAGTCCCCAGAAATCACATTTTCACTCGGTGCCCCATGCCTACATGATCAAACATCACCACTTCATACAAACATTTTAATAATTGGTGTGTGAGTGAGAGGCAAATTGTATAAAACATAACCTTTATCGGTTCTTACACTCTCAATGTTAAATATACACTGTCTGGTTACCATTAAGAATACAGTCTTCCCTCCCCTACGTCAGTAAAGTTTATTGGTAGGTTCCTGTAGTTCAGCAGGAGCTGTAAGTATATGAAATTATCCTCTATAAATGTAACTGGTGTGATTATGAGGGAGAAGTGATCTCCCCGTCCGTCTGTGTATGCTGACGGATTTTGTGAGGTTCTTATGAAATCAGCGAGCGCTCCTAAAGAGGACCTTATAAAAAGGTTTTAAGTACCATCATGTACTTTTGCAGGCCGGTTTACGGGTTAAAACAGCTGTACGTATTCTAGTCTGTGTTTGGATAAGACTCTTTAGGAGAGACATGCACGTGCACACACACACACACACACACACCCAAGCACCACAAAGCAGAGTTTTACCTTGTTAAAACAGACATTGAGAATGAGGTGTAGAAGTGATGACAGATTTATGAATGCTGACAACTTAACACATGTCCAGTAAAGCGTGTGCGTGTGAGAGAGAACTGTCAAATGTTTTGTTTGTCACATCCAAAGTAGAATACAGTAATTGTTCAGGATGCAATGCTGATATCTCCTTGTGCAAAGGGACTTGTTCTATCTGCCTAGTCTATGGTATATGTCTGTCTGTCTGTCTGTCTGTCTGTCTGTCTGTGTCTGTCTAACAAAGTATAAGTGTGTCTTTGTGACTGGACTACTGGAAAAGCGATCATAGGTCCGGGATTCCCCCTGTACTGTATGTCGCCGTGGAAATCCCTTGCATGTGGTCACACATGCACACACGCGTACACACACACACGCACACACACACGCACACGCACATGCACACACCTTTGCGACAGGCGGGAAAATCATTTCACCCTGAAGAGAGACAGGATTGTAGTTCAGGTCTCACTCTTTGTGTTTCACTAAGTGTCTGTGACAGAGCGGGAGGTGAAGTATAGGAGAGAGAGAGCGAGAGAACTGTACATACATGGATCTGTTACCGTGAGGGATCTGAATGAGAGAAAATGGTGCTGGGAACTTAATTAAACATGGAACAATTTATAAATATTACGTTGGCAATTGGCATCCCTTACCATCAATATTATGATCCATATCGCCAGTCTATGAATTAAATGGTATTCTTGAAAATCCTTGACCCTTTATATTATTCCTTAGGATTTATTTCTGTGCTCTATACGTATCAAAGACAACGTATCAAAACAAATGTTACCATAATCATTGTGGCAAGTAGCAGTTATTTTATATGATTATGAGTATGTGTGCCTCTGACCGACCCTACAGCCAGAGAGGGGTTTTGTGTTATCTGTGTGTGCTTGTACGTGTGTGTTTATATACCCATATTTACTGTTATCGTGTTGAGTGAAGTGTCAGTGAGAGCTAGCTAGGGCCCTAGCTGAAAAACATTTTAAAATAGTTCAACTAGCAATCGTGAGCTTGTAGATCAGCTATTTGAACTATTTAAAAAAAATAGTTAATATAAAAAAATGGAATAGGGATAAGGGGTAATGCAGCATGCAAGGTAGGACCCTATAGTGGTGTCTTTTCTGTTATTGGGAAGAAAGCTTTCGCCGAAAATAGACGATGGACAAGCTCGCCGATCTGCTATTTTCTGGTAAGCTTTCCGCACATGATACAGATAACAGATGCTGGGGTTTAAGTGGTTAAAGCACAACGTTAGAGAAGCCCTCCAGTGGCTCTAACTGTCTTAAAGAACAGCACCGTATGAAGAGTGGAGCGAGGAGGAGGAGGGATGAGAGCAGGTGATTTGCTGCTTTAATCCAAATTGAATTACATATAGATAACATCTGTCTCTGTTCTACACATCTACTCCTCCTGTCCTGATCCTGTGCTCTTATAGGGCACCCAGAGAGCTATAGTCAAATAGCTAACGCACGCGCGCGTGTGCGCGCGTGTGTGTGTGTGAGAGAACTTTGTATTGTCTGTACTGTATGTATGTATGTGTATAATATTGTTGCTTTCGGGCAACAGCTCCATATTTTTACTTGTTATGTTTTTCTCAAATGAATGCCTTCTGCCGTCATACTACAGTGTCACACAAAGTAGAAAAAAATAATAATAATTATATATATATATATATATATATATATATATATATAATGCCAACGTGCGTCTTTGCGATCAGTTGTTTTTATAGGAAAACATGATTTATATAAAGTATATGGACATATACACCAGTCATTCATATATCCACCGTTCATTCATAAGTATTGATAGGCTTTACGAGTTTACGTATATGTTCACTCATTCAGATGTCATTCAGAGATCCAGTGCAGATATGGGACCATCAGCTCAGTATTTTATCTTTATTTCATTCTAGTGTTTGACTCTTTTACTCTCCTGCTGTAGTGCTGTGTTTCATTCTTACTGCTATGAAACCTGAATTTACCGCTGGGGACCAATAAAGGTTTATCTGATCTTATCTTGAATAAACATGAATCAATAGATGGATATGTATTTGTTTTTCTCTCTCTCTTTCTTTCCCTTCCCCTTAATGTTGTGAATTAACATATAAATGAGAGATAGCGTATGACTCTCTACTATTGTTTCGACAATATCTGTCTATATTTGGGACGTATTATCCTTCTCTTTTTTGGGGGGGGTTCTTCTTTTCTCCAACCAGACTCTGTCTCTCTCCTTAACCTGCTCACAGTTAACTCACGGGCACGTTCTCTGTACTTATTTTTATGCTTTGCTAAAATATCCTATAGCCAATATAGGAATTTCATTCATTGTGTGTGTGTGTGTGTGTGTGTGTGTGTGTGTGTGTGTGTGTGTGTGTGTGTGTGTGTGTGTGTGTGTGTGTGTGTGTGTGTGTGTGTGTGTGTGTGTGTGTGTGTGTGTGTGTGTGTGTGTCTGCTTTAAGTATACTAAACTGTTCCTTACTAATTAGTAGATGAGCCAAAGGAAGTGGGAATTTGCTATATGCGCACACGCGCACGTGCACACACACACACACACACACACACACACACACACACACACACACACACACACTGTTTTGACTAAGTGAGTTATAGGACTTATATTGTGTGTGTGTGTGTGTGTGTGTGTGTGTGTGTGTGTGTGTGTGTGTGTGTGTGTGTGTGTGTGTGTGTGTGTGTGTGTGTGTGTGTGTGTGTGTGTGTGTGTGTGTGTGTGTGTGTGTGTGTGTGTGTGTGTGTGTGTGTGTCTCCAGTGTGTGTGTGTCTCCAGTGTGTTCAGCCCCAGTGGGACTGAACACACTGGTTGGTGTTAATGATGTGATGGCTGTGTGTTTTCTACTGGGACAGATCTGTTTGCTATTATCTGCTGTCTGTCACCATACGCACAAAAAAACATCCTCACTGTGTGTGTGTGTGTGTGTGTGTGTGTGTGTGTGTGTGTGTGTGTGTGTGTGTGTGTGTGTGTGCGCTGTGACAACATTTAGCATGAGATTAAAACAGCTGTGTGCTGCGTTGCTACCTCTTCTGCCTCTGTGCTGTTGGGATGTGCGAGTTTCCGTCTCAAAATGAGATTACGTGTGTTTGTGTGGTGTGTGTGTGTGTGTTTGTGTGTATCTGGTTTTCCACTCTTCTATTGCTGTGCATATTAAACATCGTGAATCTCTCCTCCTGTCAGACTGCCAAACTCAACACATTATTTGTGCGTGTGTGTGTATGTACGTGCATGTGTGGTTGTGTGCGTGTGTGTGTGTGCGCGTGATGTGTGCGCATGCATGTGTTTCTTTCCTATATTTATATACATATACATGGATGTGTCCATTTCTGATGATGTATGTTGTGTGTGTGTGTGTGTGTGTGTGTGTGTGTGTGTGTGTGTGTGTGTGTGTGTGTGTGTGTGTGTGTGTGTGTGTGTGTGTGTGTGTGTGTGTGTGTGTGTGTGTGTGTGTGTGTGTGTGTGTGGGTGTGTGTGTTGGGGACACTGGCTCTGTGAAGGATCCAGGCAGACAGACCCAGGCTATAGAGCCCACAGCCCAGTATGTCTATCAGCAGCACCATCAGTCTCTGCATGTAGACTGTCTGAAGAATCATCTGGTCCTGGATAAACACTCCAGTAATACTCACTACTGGAATTGATTCATACACATGCACACACACACACACACACACACCAGACATAGACATACCAATATAGACATTCACACACAAATGGACACTCACATGCGCAATTAAACACACGCACGCACGCACGCACGCACACACGCGCTGCAGATGTTATGGTAAACATTTGAGTGGTCTTAATTTCTACCTTGTGACCTCATCTTTGGGACAGTTTTCCAGAAGACAGACGAATGGATTGTCGTTGAAGGAGTTACACTCTGGCACCGTATACATTTAAGACAGCAGAACCCAAGAAAATGATTCATCGCTGGATGCAGAAGGCTGGCTATTTTAATGCAACAAATATTTGCCTCCTTTTGGGTTCGCCCCTTTCTTTTCATAGATTTTCTTAATCGACTCCATCGTTTCTTAAAGCAAGATGATTTGTGCTTGTGTACCACACAGCGCACGCACACATACACA